>NC_051083.1:119021970-119621970 GCF_004664715.2 Peromyscus leucopus
TGCCTCTGCCTCCTGAGTGCTGGGATTAAAGGCAGGTGCCCAGACCACTGCTTGCCGGGCCAACCTACAGTCAAGTTGATTAAATTGTTCAGAAGTTGGTTTTCTCATTCTAGAGCGGGACCCGTACAACTCAGATGAGCAGGCTTGTACAGCAAGTACTTTTACCTAGGAGACATCTCGCTGGCACAATGAAGCTTTCCTTCTTCTATCATTGCATTTATTTGTGTGTATGCATGTACATGTGCCACAGTAACATATAGGGGCAGTAAGAGGACAACCTGTGGGCATTGGTTCTCTCCTTCCCGTGTCAGCGTGGGGATCATACTCAAGGTGCTCAGGTTTGGTGGCAGACATCTTTACCCATTGAATCATCTCAATCAGCTAAGATAAGATTATGCTTTCTTCTGAATTTGTCAGGTTTTGACTATTTGGGAAATCTGGGTCTTAACAAGGCAGGGCTCATTTTTAACTATCTGTTTTATTTTAGCCTTGTAATGAAGCACCATATAAAGTGCTCTTCTTTTAATGTGATCCCAGTACATTTAATACCCTACATATCTGACAAGAGATGTGTAGAGAGATATATCTGAATTTTACCTAAACATTATGAAACTTAAAGTCATGTGAGTCTAAACATGAAAATATGATGGTTGCTCTTGTTGTCAGTGGACAGGATTTAGAATTGCCTAGGAAACTCTTGCCTGCTGGTGAGGGCATTTCCCAGAGAGGATTCACTGTGATAAGGGTGGGATGATCATCACTCTTAAGTAGATGACACTTTCCAAAAGGTAGTCCATATAAGGCAATTCAAGGAACAAGTAGCTTTTGCTTCCTCCTGAAGAAGGGTTTATTGTTGCATCACCTTCTCCACTGATGCTGGAATAACCAACCTTCAGGTAAACTGTCCAGAGACAAGGACGGAAGCGTCAGGATGGAAACTAGTTTACATGGGCGTGGTGGTGCTTGCTGATAGTCCCAGTGATAGGAATTCCAACCACACCCCCATGGTCCGTGTGTGCCCAGGTGGGACACTTAGTCATCTCCGCTAGTCATTTCCAGGTCATATGTTCTGCGTAACCCATACCCCATGGCTGGGTGGTCACATAATGTGCAGCATGACCATGTAATCTATGCACAGGTGCAACTGGCCCTTAAAGATGGGCTCATGTTCCCCCGCCCTCTTTCTCACATGTGTCCTTCCACAGGCCTGATCACATCCATCCCTTTCTCTTTATCTGTCATGTTTTATGATTTTTCCTTGGGGATAAGAGCGCCACTAAAAAACCATAATTTGGTGCTGTTGACTCAACAGGCCCTTCTGGGTGCTTTGCACTGGAAACCTGTACCAGGAGAGTCTGCTCCATCCACGACAGCCCACTGTCCATTTGCCTGGCCGTGGGATCCTACACACAACACCAGCTACTTCATTTGGTGAGTCCCCCACTTTTCAGTCAGTGTAAACAGTCTTCTGGATCTGTGGGAATGACCGTTGAGCGTCTGGCATCCCTCTAGTATCCTTGAAACTGAGGGTACCCCGGACCATGGTCTTCACTGGCTACGGTTGGTCCCTATCGCAGGCTAAAATTTCTAGCCATCTCCCATGTCTGAAGTTTGAGGTATAATTCCTGTGGTCAGACCCCCGTCGTGCATCTTCAAGCTGTGTAAGGCTGACACATTTTTCTGGCTTGACGAAGCAGTGAGTGCTGTTGGACTCCTGGGGAGTCCTTGCCTTCACAGGACTTAGGCCCCCACCTTACGTCTGAGTAGACATCTGGTGGCTTGTACCTGGTACAGATCCATCCTTAGCCTTAGGGACGCCTGGGGCCTTGGCTTGGGATCATGTTTGGTTTTTTTATTTTTTATTTATATATATATTTTGCCTCTCTGCTGCCTAAATGGGAAATAAGGCTTCCAATCCATCAGTCCCACCTCTCCCCTAGGATGCCTTCTTGAAGCTTTAAAAAACTCTCACCTTAATGCCTTGCTTAAAGCTTCCTAAGATCGTCCATCTCTGTACTAAGAGATGACCCAAATATGCCTTAGACAATAACAAAAAATGGCTGCCAGAGGTTTCTTAGGTCCCGATATTTTACAGGAATTATCTAACTTCTGCCAGTGAACAGGCAAAAGGAAAGAGTTGCCCTATATCATAGCTTTTTTTCTATCTGAGTTCTAAACCACCTTTTCTGAATTCCTTCTCTCCTGCCCATGTGCTCTTAGCTATGCCTGAACTGGATGATTCCCTGACTCCAGAACTTCTAGCTCTGAATCCTGCAAAAACTTTCCGCTCCCACTCCTGCCCCCAGGGCGCTGGTACCTTCGGCTCCTCCTCTGGCTTCCTCCTCCTCTTCAACAGCAGGCATTTCCAAAGGCCGGGCTCTGGCTCCAACCTTTACGCCTCCTGCTACCCGCTCTCAGAACTGCTAAAGCGCCTGACCCAGCCATTCAAACCCGCCAACCCGTTCTCCCTTGGCAAGAGGGGGCCAGAGTAGGTGGACTGGTCAAGGCCCATGTCCCATTCTCTCTCACAGAACTCTCTCAAATAGAAAAAAACTGGGTTCTTATACCTCTAATTCTGCTTCCTTTATTAAACAATTTCAATATATTATTCAATCTTATAGTCTCACCTTTCATGACGTATATATGATACTACTAATAATTTACTTCCTGAGGATGCTAGGCATGGGTTTGGGAGCCGGCTAGGACACATGCAGATGAGGTTCACCAAACTAACCCCGTACACACTCCAGGGGCTGAGGCGGTTCCTGATCTGGACCCACATTGGGATTATAACACCCAGGGCGGTCTCTAGCCAGGGAAAGGTTTATTACCTGCCTCCTGGCAGGCCTCTGTAAGGCTGCCCTAAAACCAGTAAAACTATGGAAAACTAAAAATGGTAATTCAGGATAAGGACGAAAATCTGTCTCATCTCTTAGAATGGCTCACTAAGGCCCTCCTTCAGTATACTATTCTAGATCTTGAAAGCCCTGAGGGCACACAGCTCCTAATGACCCACTTTGTCTCACAGAGCTTCCCCGACAAAAGGGTGAAACTTAAATGCTTAGAGAAAGTCCCGCTGACCCCACAGGCAGAAGTGTTAGCAGTGGCATTTAAGGTATACCATGGGAGAGATGAAAAAGCCAAAAAAGAAACTGCCAGATTCTGGCGAATGTTGTCCATCTGGCTCTCCAAAAGCCACCAGGTCCCTGTTTCAAATGCAGAAAAGACGGCCATTGGGCCCAGGCTTGCACCACCACCCATGGGGGGTACCAATAGGACCTTGCCAAAAATGTTGCCAAATGGGTCACTGGTCTGTGGTGGTAATCTAATTGTACTGAAATATTATTTTGATTGTATGTTAATAAATAAAGCTGTCCGGGGGTCAGAGCTATTAGAGCCATAGCAAGAGTGTGGCGGTGGTGGCACACGCCTTTAATCCCATAGATATCTGTGTGTTCAGGGATATAGCCAGCATTGGAGACATATGCCTTTAAGACCTAGGGGGCTGTACATTCAGACAGTGACGAGGCAGTCATGTGTTTGGGTTTACAACCAATGAGAAGGCAGAAGAACATACTATAAAAAAAGAACAGACAGGAAGTAGGTCTCTTTCGGGAAGCTGGGACAGCAGGAGGAAGGGTGAGATTTTAGCTCTGAGCTCTGACCTCTCGGCTTTCTCTTTTACATTGTTTCTGTGTTTCTTATTTAATAAGACGGTTGGTTACATCGACACTGGTCAGCTGACAGTCCTATTGCACCTGGTGGCATAGGACTGCCAGATGAAGACCACCCTCCAGCTGACTTTCCAGGCTTGGCCTACAGCGACGACTGATGCTGCCGGATTCCCACCCCGGCCACTCCCATCTCACACAGGGAACCTAGAGTAATGATAATAATAACTGGGCACCCCATCTCCTTCCTTCTGGACAACGGAGCTACCTATTCTGTCCTGAGAAAGTTTTAGGGGCCTACTTCTCCTTCTTCGTCTCCCTATTGTTGGGGTAGGGAGGACAGCCTTAACCACCTCACCAGATTTAATTGTACTTTGAGGGTTACTTAATGGAAAGGGATTTTCTAGCTAAGGTAGGAGCATCCATTTCTTTTGCTGCCACATTCACCTCACCCCAGACTCGCCAGCAGCTCCTCTTCTTCTCCTAGCCACCCACCCTACTGACTCTAACAGTTCCTTTCCCTTGCCAGCCTCTCAGGTAGACCTAAAAGTCTGGGATACCCAGAACCCTTCTATTGCTAGGCACCATCAGCCTATTACTATCCAGTTACAGGACCCTACCAGACATAGTACCCAAGCTCAGTACCCTCTCTCACTCCAGAGCCTAAGAGGACTTAAGCCTATCATTTCTGACCTTCTCAGGAAAAAGCTGCTCCGCCCAACCTCTTCACCTTTTAACACCCCCACACTTGCAGTTAAAAAGTCTAATGGAACCTACCGCCTGGTTCAAAACTTCCGGCTCATTAACTCTGCAGTGGTCCCTCTCCATCCGGTAGTGCCTAACCCTTATACTATCCTGTCCACTGTCCCTTCAGGAACCTCTCACTTCTCAGTTCTAGATCTCAAGGACACCTTCTTTTCTATTCTTCTCAGTTCTCAGCCTCCAAATATCTTTGCTTTCACCTGGACTGACCCTGACACTCACCGGTCCACACAGCTGACCTGGACTGTTCTGCCACAGGGATTCAGAGACAGTCCACACCTATTTCGTCAGGCTCTGGCCTCTGACCTGTTCTCTCTATCTCCTCTTGGCTTTAAACTAATACAGTATGTAGATGATATTTTACTCTGTAGCCCGTCCTTACAGGTTAGCCAGACTAACACTTCTGCTCTCCTTAATTTCTTATGCAGCCGAGGGTTACCGAGTATTCCTTCTAAAGTTCAGCTGTCAGCTCCCCAGGTCACCTATCTAGGTCTATCCATTACTCCAACTCACAAGGCTATTACTGTAGACAGAAAGCATCTAATCCAGTCTCTTGTAGTCCCTTCTACTGAACAGGAGATTCGGTCTTTCCTAGGAATAGCTGGCTTCCTACAGTCTTGGGTTCCATCTTTTTCTCTCCTTGCTCGCCCCTTATATGAGGCAGCTCAGGACTCTCCACATGAGGGCCTCTTTCACCCTGTTACTAAACCTTTCCAGAATCTCCAACAGGCTCTTCTCCAGGCCCAGCAATTCACCTCCCAGACCTAACCCATCCCTTCTCCCTCTATGTGGCAGAGAAGGAGGGATTTGCACTGGGGACCCTAGAGCATCAGCTGGGACCCTCCTTTGCACCTGTAGCCTATCTGTCAAAGAAGCTAGACCTTACCAGTCAGGGATGGGCACCTTGCATCCGTGCCTTAGCAGCTGCTGAGCTCCTCATTCGGGAATCTAAGAAGCTAACCTTTGGGTCACCTATCACTGTCTTCTCTCACCATAACCTGTCCCATCTCTTGACTTACAAAGGCTTACAAACTTCACCTCCTTCCTGGGTTCTTTCTCTCCAGGTGGCATTACTAGAGGATGCCACACTTACTTTCCAGACCTGTCCACCCCTTACATTTCAAGCCTCCTCCCTCAACCTAATGCTGACTATTCTCCTTCTCATTCCTGCACTGAAACCTTAGAGGAGCTGTTACCTCACCCTTCACACATATAGAAGGGCACATTGCCTCAGGCTATTTATACCTGGTACACAGATGGCAGCTCCTTTTAACATGAGGGAACCCATAAAGTGGGCTATGCCATAGTGTCAGATACTGAGGTAATAGAAGCACAGGCATTACCCACACACACCACTAACCAACAGGCTGAGCTGATAGCCCTCACCCGTGCCTTCCAATTGGCACAGGGACAATCTCTAAATGTTTACACAGACTCCAAATATGCTTTCCATATCCTCCTGACCCATGCTACTATTTGGAGGAAGCGTGGCCTCCTCACAACAAAAGGAGGAATCTATATCTAACTCAGGACAAATAATGGCCATGCTAAAGGCTTCCCACCTCCCAAGGCTATAGGAATTGTCCACTGCCAGTCTCATCAGACCGACAGATCCATCATCTCTAAGGAAAACAACCAGGCTGACCAGGCAGCCAGGACAGCGGCCCTCCGGGGCCAAGTCTCACCCCATCCACTGCAGGGAATCCATACAGTACAGCTTACACCCTCTCAGGGAAACCCTGACACTAGGCAAATTCTGTCCTATCTACACCAGCTCTTTCACCCTAATAATCTTGCTCTGTCTCAATTCGTAAAAGCCCATCTGCAGCCCACCTCTGAGGACTTACAGATCTTAAGAACTATTACTGCCTCTTGTGAGATCTGCCAAAAAACAGATCCCAATACCAAGTACAGGAGTCAGCCTTTTCCCACCCACCAGGCTAGAGGTTCCCTTCCAGGGACCTTCTGGCAGCTCGATTTTACCCATATGCCCACTGTCAGGAAAGTTAAATATCTCCTCATGATGGTGGACCCATTTTCAAATTAGGTGAAGGCATACCCTGTTTCTAATAAGCAGGCTCAGACTGTTGCAGACCTCCTTCTCCGAGAAATTATTCCTTGGTTTGGGGTTCCTGCTTCCCTTCAGTCTGACAATGGTCTGGAGTTCACCTCCCAGGTTTCCCAGACACTAGCTAAGGCTCTTAACATTCCTTGGCATTTTCATATCCCATACCATCCTCAATCCTCAGGAAAGGTGGAGTGTACCAACCAGTCTTTAAAAACTATTCTTACTAAGATGTCACAGGAACTTCACCTCGACTGGGTAAGATTATTGCCTCTAGATCTCCTCAAGCTCAGGGATCTTCCTAAAAAGCCTCTTTCAATTTCTCCATTTGAACTAAGGTATGGAAGGACAGTTCTAACACCAGGTCTTCTATCCAACCCTTCAACCATTCCAGACAGGCTGTTAACGCCCCTTTTATGTCACCTAAGGTCTATCCTATGGAGCTTCACAGACCATTCCTTACCTCAGCCATGTAACAGTCCTTGCCCACCTCCAATCCACAATGGGGATCAGGTTCTTCTTTCCCCTCCAAGGCAGCATCCTTCACCCTTTTCTCCCAAGTGGCAGGGACCCTTCAGAGTAATTCTTGTGATCCCCACAGCTGCTAAACTGGAGGGCTTTCCTCACTGGGTCCACCTGTCTCATCTGAAACCTTTTATCTCACCTCCATCCCAGAAAAATCTCTCTTCATATACAGCAACACAGACAGGGCCTTGCTCTCTCAAGCTCCAGAGGACATCAGGATCCACTGCCTTGTCACCAATTCCAGACAAATGAGGTATCACCCCATAAGCTCTTCCTTTCCTAATTAGGGCCACACAGAGCCAGATGCAAAAGGACCATCAAAAATACCCAGCTGGTAAGGAAAAAAAAAAATACAAAAAAACAGTAATCGTCAGAGTTATTTACATTCCCAGACCCTAAAGTGTCTGGGCTCTGCAAAAAACAGACTCTAATGTAACAGTCTATCACTGTTGAATGCTTTCAGCAATTGATTGCCTGTTTCTCCTGAATGATAAACTAATAAAGGAGACAGGTGCCATAAACAAACTACCTCTAATAAAGCTTGTCTCGGGTAAAAATTAAGCAGAGTACTAAACACCACAATGGTCACTAATTTTCTCATGGCTGCTTCTTAACATGTTCAAAATTTTTCCCAAGCTCCAGAAACCAGCTTAAATCCATCTGGACAGGCTGGATCTACTTCAGATAAGTGCCAACTCCCCTGGTCTGGGAACACTCCAAATAAAATAAAATAATAATGATACTTTTTCTCTAAGTTTTTTTTTTTGTGTGTGTGTCACCAGTATCCTGTCAGCCAAAAATTTCTGAGCCACAAAGGATGGACAATTCCAGGGAAATGGACGACAGACAGCCCATCATCCCAGGACTTCAGAAGCTCCCCTCCCTATTCCCACCAAGAGCCAACCTATGCCCACCAAGTCAGCTGGAAGCAGTTTTTGGGAGAAACAATGCCCCATACCCACTCATCCGCTACTCCACACATGTGCATAGATCACATAGTGGTGCCACGCAATTACGACCACACAGCCATGGGGCATGGGCCCCATGTTCCCCCGGCCTCTTTCTTGAATGTGTCCTTCCACAGGCCTGATCACATCTATCCCTTTCTCTTTGTCTTGATAAAACTCTTGTTAGTGGATTCTGTCGTGTTTTGTGGTTTTTCCTTGGGGGCAAGACCACCTCGAAAAAAACTGTCACTGTTGGTTATGCTACGGCACTGTCCCTCGTGGCTGGTCGCCGCCCACGGTGAGAGTGCTGATTAAAAGAATCATAGCCATGGTTACCTTTTTAGAGCTTTATTGGGTGAGGGGGGAGAAAGAGAGACAGAGAGAGGGAGGGACAGAGAGAGACACGGGGGGGGGGGGGGCGCGGGGAGGGGCCGAGGGGGAGGGCGACGGCCAATGGGAGGAAAGGAGAGGGGACAGAGCGCACAGAGGGCCCACCCACTTTTTTAGCCTGGGAGCTTTCGAAGGCTGATGACATAATTAAGGACCGAATCCTTACATCCCAGACTTTCCCTTATTATAAAAAAAAAAAAAAAAAAAAAAAAAAAAAAAAAAAAAAAAGCAGGTAGATGGGACTAGGGGCGTCGTTCCCCACAAAAACTGCTTCCAGCTGACTTTTGGACGTCGGTTGGCTCTGGGAGAATGGAGAAGGGGAGTTTTCCAAGGTAGACAGGTGTTGTGGGATGCTGTCTGTCGTCCGTTTGCTCTGGAGACATGTATCCTCTTGGCTGTGGCTGTAGCTGGGAACTTTTTGTTTGACAAGATGCTGGTGACACAAACAAAAAAAAACTTAGAGAGACAAAAGAATCATTATTATTTTATGTTGACATTTATCTGAGGTAGATCCGGCCTGTCCCTATGGATTTTGAAACATGTTAAGCTTTATCAGAGACAGATTATTTTAAAGCACCTGTTTCCTTTACTAGTTCAGCATCTAGGAGACAGGTGATCAATTGTTAAAAGCATCTCATAGTAATAGATGTTTACATTAAAGTCTTTTTGTAGCGCCCAGACACTTTTGGGTCTGAGGGTGTAAATACCTTTTAGCTGTTACAGTTTCTTATTTGATGATCTCTGGACTACAGTTCTGTGGTGGTCCTGTACCATTAGCTGAACAGTGAGAACAGGGAACTGGGAAGAGAAAGGCTTGTGGTACATGAGAATTTATTTTTTGTAATTAGGGACAAGACAAACAAAGATCAGGGCCCTGTCTGTATGCACGTGAGAAACACAGGCAGTGGATCTGGAGTAAAGCAATGAGCTCTTATTTTAGGTGGAAATCTTTTTTCATTAAGTAACTCTGAAAGTGCAATTAAATCTGGCGAGGTGGGTAAGGCTGTCCTCTGTACCCTACAATAAAGGAGAGGTGGCATCCCAAAACTCCCAGGACTGAGTCAGTGGCTCTGGTGTCCAGAAGGAAAGAAACAGATCGCTTCCCTGCTGTGTTCTGGGTTCCCTGCCATGTCTGTAGCAAGCCTAGGTCTGCTGGAGGTCTTAGCTTGATATACCCATGTGTCTTGGTGCCTGGGGGCAGTCAGCTGACTCTGTCTTTCTAGGCGGCACTTTTAACAAGGCTATTAATGGCCTGGCAGGGCATTCGCTTGCCTGTGGCCTTTTCCTCACTTAAAACAGGGACCCAACACCTTTTGGGAGTCAGCGAGTGCCAGCACTTGGCAATTTTGTTTTCGGGCTTTTATCTCTTCTCTGGCACACCTTAAATGCCACAGATGACTCTTTTGTCTGTGGGGTCAGGAGCCTTGCTCTCCAGATGCTTAAGTTTTAGTCGGGGAGGTCTGGGGAACAAGAGACGGATTTTACTCCATGTCCTGAATTTTTTTTCCTGATGATTGATGGCTTTAGGACAGCTTTTGGAAGATCTGTCACTAGGCTGAATTTTTTGGCTTAAGAGCCATCCTGATTATTGTAAACTTAATAAAAGAGGGCAAGGCCAGGCGGAGGGATTTTACACAGTTCTGCAAGCTAAATTAGCATATCCATAGTTCTCTGATTTCCTTTCAGCTTTTCAATAAAACTGTAGCAGTGCTACTAGAGAAGGCTGGAGAAACCAGGCATTTTTCTTTCTGGGTTGGCCCGAACTATCGGTAAATCAATTTTCCTTTATCAGTTTGCTTCCTGATGTCTTTTAACAGTAGAAGGTTTATGAAGCTAAGTGCCCCTGCTTTCCTTTATCAGTTTGCTTCCTGATATCTTTTAACTGTAGTAGGTTTATGAAGCTAAGTGCCCCTGCAATCAGATGGCATTGTTTATAATTTCGTATGTAAATGACGACGACGAGGGGCCTGGAAAAGTGACTCAGCAGTAAGAAGACTCGCCGCCGCCGCTCTGGCAGAAGGCCTGGCTGGGTTGGGTTCCCAGCATTCCCATCAGGCAGCTTACAATAGTCTGTATGTAACTCCAGCTCCATATGTAGGCCTACATGTCTGGGGATCAAGTTTTTCAGCGCCATTTGCTTCTATGACAAAAAAAAAAAAACCCGCTGAGTCTACCTAGGGCTTAGAAGAGAACACCATTGTTCTCTTATCTGTGGACTCCTGGGACACTGCTTACAACCAGGAGCCTAGGAAACACAACTGGGGCCTGAGCTGCGTTCCTTTAGACTGCTGAGTAACAATGGCCACAGAATTCACGGATTTAACAAGTCAAGAGACCAGGAGGTGTCATAGCTCAGTGGGGACGTATCACCAGCTCCAAAGAGCTGGATGGTTGGCCGTCTCTCTGGAGCTCACCCCAGCTGGTGTTCATTCAGCTCTAGTTCCTTAAGGTGATAGCCCTGATTTCATACTAGCTGTCAGCCGAGGGACTGAGCTAAACTCCCAGCCACCACACTTCATCCTTCTGGATCTTTGACACTCTGGGACCGCTTCTGTTTCTAGGTAGGTAAAGCTTTCTGCTTCTTAAGGACTCCCCTGAGAGGGTCAGGTCCACCCACATAATCTCCTTGACTTTGAACCACCTGACTTTGTACCTTAATTAGCTAGGCAAGAATCTACCATAATAGTATTCAACAATCAGAATGTATTAGCTTGAGCTGCCACAATAGAATAGCATAGATTGAATGGATCGAGCAAAATAAACTTAAAATAAATGTATTTCTCACCATTCTGGATGGTAGGAAGTCCACATGGTCAAGTTCTAGTGAGGGCCTGCCCCTGGATTGCAATCAGCCATGTGTGTCCTTACATAATGAAAAGAGGGAAGGCAGAAAGTTCTTGAAAATCCAAGAAAACAAATCCTCATCTAAACCTAATCACGTCCCCAAGTCCTGTCACATGGGGATCAGGGCTTCCATCCATCAAGGTCCTATCACACAACAGACCTATGTGGTAATTCCTGTTTCAAGAAAAGCACTTAGTCACTGTCTAGAGTACAGGTAAGCTGTGAACAGCACATGGGAGACAATGCAAGGAAACTGTGAACCTGCTATTAGAAGTCCTAGACTAGGGACTGGAGAGATGGCTCAGAGGTTAAGAGCACTGGCTGTTCTTCCAGAGGTCCTGAGTTCAATTCCCAGCAACCACATGGTGGCTCACAACCATCCATAATGAGATATGGTGCCCTCTTCTGGCCTGCAGGGATATGTGCAGACAGAACATTGTATACATAATAAATAAATAAATCCAAAATATATATATTAAAAAAAAAGAAGTCCTAGACTAGGGTAGTACAAAGGAACCTAGACACTACAGCAGAAAGACTTTCATTTCTTAGAAGCTGTATGGCCCTATGAAGTCACTGACTAGAGCTCTACATTTTATTTATTAGAATATAGAGCCAGTGAAACAGTTCGGGGGGGTAAAGGCACTTGCTGCAATGCCAGATGACCTGAATTCAGTCCTCAAGATCCACATGGGAGAAGGAGAGAACCGAGTTCCATAAGTTGTCTTCTGTTCGCGCATGCAGTGGCATGTGCACCCTACTCTGCATTGGTGTGAAAAATAAATTAGGGCTAGCCAGACAGCTCTAGGTGTTGTTCCAATCTTAGATGGTCTTTTAACAAAAAACCCAGAGCCAGATATCAGGGTGAAAGCTGAAAGATCAGAGAAGCAGAGCAGCCAGCCACTAGTTCTTACCTCTACAAAGTCCTCAGCCTCAAGAGAGTAAGTTCCTGTTTCCTCACACTTTATATACCTTTGTCTGCCTAGACATCACTTCCTGGGGTTAAAGGCGTGTGTGCTTCCCAAGCAAATGCATGAGATCTCAAGTGCTGGGATTAAAGGTGTGTGCCACCACTGCCTGACCTCTATGTCTAATCTAGTGATTGGCTCTGTCCTCTGGTCCTCAGGCAAGTATATTAGGGTACACAATATATCACCACATCTAGGAGTAAAGGTACTTACTGCTAAGATTGATGACCTGAGTTCAGTGCCCAGGACCTGGATGATAAAAGGAGAGAACCACTTTCAAAATTGCCCTCTGACCTCCACGTGTGTATACATGCACAAAGGCAAATATAATAAAAACTATTAAAACTACAAAAAAATCTATTAGCTTTCTATCTTATAGAATGGTTCAGAGAATTTAATATGATCATTCATAGTTCAATAGGTACTCTAATAAACAAATGGTAGTTATTATTTTAACTACCACAGTCCCAAATAAAAGATTCCTACTTTGCATCAACATAAGCTCTCTGGTGTCATAATCTCTCTGCTAAATAGAATGGATGATTAGGTGATGTCATCAGGATTAGGGAATGGGAGCAGGCTGTGGTGGTACACACCTATAATCCTAGCACTTGGGACGCAAAGGCAGAAGGATTGTTGCATTCAAGGCCATCATTGGCTACATATTGTATATGACGCCATTCTGAGCTACATTAGATCCTGTGTCAAAAACCAAAAGAGCCAGGTTCCAGGGTGGCCAGGGCTAAGAAGGTCTGTCTTGAAAAAATAAACCAAACAAACAAACCAAAACAACAACCAAAAAACCTAAAAACCAAAAGAACCAAAATGAAAACATGAATGGTACATCCTGGAGAGGTCTCTCCCAGAGTTGTGGAATTAAGAATATAAGGAACAATTATTCTGAAACATATAGAAACCAGTTTGGTCTTGCACCCCAGGTGAACACAAAACAACTGCAATTAAGATCAGTAGGGCAGTTCATTGAGTTCTCTTTCATCAGAGCCCTGCTTCCCAATACCTTCCCCACCCCAGGGGAGCAATACAGTACAGTCGGGAGAAAACCAAGTCCCATTTGGGAGACAAAGCAGTATAATTTAGATATTGCAACCTGATTCTTAAGGAGGGCTGACCAAGAGACTAGTTTCTCCCATGACTGAATCATAGCATGGACGAGAATAATGTCCTTGATAGGGATGTCTCTGAACATCATACAGGTGCCAGGATGTGCAGTGACGCTAGGTGGCGACCCAGGACCATGGATTAGCACCAGGGGGAAGCTCGTGGTAGAACCCCACACACGTAACGTTCCCCACAAACCCAGCAAGGATTCAGAAAAGGCTTGAGAGATGTCCAGAAACTCTATCCAGAATGAGTAGTAAAAGGTTCCGTGTACAACACCGGATTATAAGGGCTTGGAGAGGTAGCTAATATTTTCGATGCTGAAATCCTGACGAAGCCAAAAGGATAGGTAAACAGGGAAATATGATGCCCTTAAAGCCCCCACTGCTTCTCTCTTCTCCTTTTGTGGGTCTTTGTCTGTCTATCTCTCTGTCTCTGTCTCTCTCTTACTCACTTGCTTGATCTCACTCTTTCTCTCTCTTCTCTTTCTGCTTCTTCTTTCTTCTCCCCCTCCCTGTGAGACAAACGCAAGGCTTGGTACATACTAGGCAAGCACACTATCCTGACTTACACCCTCACCCCTAAAACAGTAAATGAAACTTCTAAAAACAGAACTTAAAAGAGAAAAAAGTGAAGCAGATATAGCCATCATGAGGCGCACAATGAATTAGAGACCAAGGAGACAACAAAATAAAATCAGGGAAATGATATATGAACAGAAATAAAGACTGTGAGGGAAAACACAGAAGAAAGAATTCATGACTACCACTTTAAACCTGGTCATAAGCCCATGGTGGGGGTCATGGGGTAGACCTATTATAGTTGTTTTGCTAACTGGTCATATTGTCAAACTGCCTTGTAAATATTTACATTTATACCCATAGATTCGTGCTGCTCTCATCCTTGGCCAGAGGAGTCTCTTTCTGTGGTGGACAGCAGTCAGTGCCGAGATGCGTTACTGGTCAAAGTGTTGAGGATAAGTGGCTGAGTATTCAGTCCTAAACGGGACATCTATATTGCCTCTGCCAAGGCTCAGGGAACATTTGCAGAAGGGACAGACCCCGATCTCACTGCTAGGAGCCTTACAAACAGACCAAGCTACACAACTGTCATACACAGGCAGAGGATCTAAATCGATCCCATGCAGGCTCCCTAACTGTTGGTCCAGAGTCCATGAGCTCCCATAGGCTCAGGTCAGCTGTCTCCATGGAAGCATCATGACCTTGACCTCCCTGGATTGTACAATCCCTCCTCTCCTTTCTCAGGAGGACTTTTGGATCTCTGCCCAGTGCTTGGCTGTGGGTCTCTGCATCTACTTCCGTCAGTTACTGGATGAAGGCTCTATGATGACAATTAGGGTTGTCCCGGATCTGATTACAGTAGATGGCCAGTTCAGGCACCCAGACTAAGGCCCTCTATCCTTTCCCCTGGAAGATCCTATAAGAAAAGGTATGTGAGTGGAGAATATTCTGGATCCAGGGGTCACTTAATAAACTAGTACCAATAAGTCGGTCAGGGGAAGCCTAAGGGTGTGTGGTCTAGAGAGGTCACATTAGAGGGATGACAGAGAATAATAGCAGATGGTGAATGCCACGTTGTACTTGTGGATCTTGCACTCCCTTTGGGAGACAAAGGCATCAAAACCAAAGCAAACTCGGCTACCAGAAGTTGCCAGAAAGGAAGCTGAAACTGGGGACTGGAGAGAGGGCTCAGTGTTGAGAGCATCGCCTGCTCTTCCAGAGCACCAGAGCTCAAGCTCCTACCAAATGAAACTCCTCGACGATCAAGCTCGCGCCAAACACCAATACCACATTAAGGAAGAGATTATTGATGGATGGGTGCCTCGGAATCTGCTGGATGGCCCGAGGGAGAAAATGATGTGGTCATGTCCACGTTCCATGTCCAAAAGCCACATAAGGTTAGCCACACCTTTTTCTGATGGCAGGAGCTGAGTTTGAGGAAGCGAAGTCCCAAGTTTGGTTCTGCATCAGGTAAATTGCCGCACAAAGTGAATTTCCAGCCTGTTAACTTTAGGCCAGTAAGTGGAAAGGGGTGAGATCATGAAATCTCACTTTGTACCTGTTAGAAATGCCCTTATTTAAAAGTAACAAAAAGAAAAAGGAAGAGAAATATGGGGCTCGGAGATAGCTTAGTCGATAGAGCATGAGGATGGAAGTGTGGTCCTTACGACTCATGTAAGTAAAGACGCTAGATGTGGGGGTGTCTGCTTGTCATCCTCTTGCTGGGAAGATGGGGACAGGAACCCACTGGCCAACTAAGCCTCAGCAAAGCAAGTGAAAGACTCTTTAAAAAAAGAAAACAAAAGAACATGGCTGACCAACAAGCCCACCCTCAACCTGTGGCTTCTCTGGCTTCCATGTATATGGGCATACAGTATACCCATACACACGACTGCATATACACACACAACTGTTGCCAAGGATGTTCAAAGATGGGAACTCTTTTCAAAGAGCACACTGTTGTTAAGAATGTAAATTAGGGTAGCTATTACAGAAAACAGGATGGAGAGCTCTCAAAACCAAACCAACCAAACAACAATAACAAAGAAAAAACCCTACCAAGCTGAACTATCCTATGATCCTGCAATTCCACCTCTGTGTTTGTCTCAGGGAGAATGAAATCAGCATCGTCGTCGTAGTGGCATTATTTACAATGACAAAGATACACAGCCAGTCCAAATGCCTTCTATCAGAAGATGAATGGATCAAGAAAACGTGGTACACATGCACAATGGAATTTGATTGTGATTTCTAAAAGACAGAAATTTGGTGGCAGGGTGCTGTAATCCCAGCGGTGAAGAAGCTGAAGCAGAAGGATCATTGCAAGTTCAGGGCCAGCCTGGACTACCTAGTGAGATTCTGTCTTAAAAAAAATAAAGGAAAAAAATTCTGTAAGAAAAAAAAAAACAAGAAAAAGAAAACAAAATTCTGTCATTTGCCAGAATATTGTTGAACCTAGAGGCTGCTGTGCTAAGTGAAAGACAAATACTGCATGACCTCACTCCCACGTGGATTCTAACTAAAAAAATAGCATTGAACTCGCAGAAACAGAGAGAAAAGAATGGTGGTTGCTAAGGACTGAGGGCCAGAGATTAGGAGATGGACGGTAGTCAGGCCACACAAAGGTGCTTACATAGGAGGAATGTACGTAAGAGTTTAAACATGTAACCTGGCAACCGCAGCTCGTGATAAGACATTATAATAACCGTGTTCTATACACCTAAACATTGCTGCGAGTGTGGGCTTTGTTTTTGTCCTTTGCAGACACGGTCTGGCAATGCAGCAGAGAATGCCGTTGGAGATCCCCCTGCTTAAGTTTTCTGAGTGTCAGGGTTACAGGAATGGCTTTGAGAATAGATTTTAAATGTTCTGACCCTCAAAGCATATGAGGTAATAGATATCTTCATTTAATAATTTCCAAATCTGTACATATATACAGTTACATTGTGTATCATAAATGAATATAATTGTACTGGTAAATCATAAATAACACATTTAAGGCTGGGTATAGTGGCACATGCCTTTAATCCCATCATTCAGGAGGTAGAGGCAGGCAGATCTCTGTGAGTTCAAGGCTAGCTGGCTCTACATAGTAAATTCCAAGACTGCCAAGGCTATACTGTGAGACCTTGTCTTAAAAAAAAAGAATTACAAAAATTAATTCAAATTAAATAAAAATAAAGCTAGTCTATGAAAAGGAAAGTAAATTTAAAATCCTTCAAATATTGGATTGGAATACACATTTCCAAACTCTGCTGAAGCTCCTTCTCTCGACTCCTAAATATTATAAATGTTCTTGTGTCTCATTAGCAGAAATGCACCCTTGAGTCTTGTCTGAGGAGGTCACTTCATCATCTGTAGGCTCTGTAGTTGTCTCACAGGAGCTAGAGCGTTCTGCTGATCCTCATTAGAAGGTGCAGGCCACGCCCTTTCTCTCTCTAGCCCCGCCCCCCACCAATCATGAAGAGTTTCAGTGATCTCCAGGATTTCCCGATTTGTGTCTAGGCAGGAGCACAGGGAGTCTGTGCAAATACAGATTTGAAGGGTGGTGGATGAAGGTGGGAGGAAAATGATGTTGAACAACACTAAACCTATTGATGTGGGCTTGATATACCAAGGCTCTGCATTCAGTAGTTTCATTTCAGAGGGGAAAGGAGCTTGTTACACAGGCTGTTGGTTAGTGAGCTGAAATATGGTCCAAGGGTGATTTATTCCAAATTAAGGACAAATCTCAGACAGGGCTTGGCCTACTCCCAGAAAGACATCTGGAGCCGAAATGAGACTGCAATGTTGAAGTGAATTGGCTGCGCGAAGAACAAACAGTTTGGCCACCTTGGTATGCCCTGAGGACACGACTTCGGAAACGATTTCCCAAGGAGAGCCCAGGCACCTCTCTAATGACTGTTTTGTTTGCCAGAAGTTGCTGTAGCTTTGCCCTTAAGGAAGAGCCATGCATGCTACACAGCAAAATGATTCCTCGGTTATTGCTGTCCCAGTCTTTGCCAAATGGATCTATGATCAGTTACTAGAACAAGGATGCGTTGTAAAGGTAGGTGGATTGTTCAGGTGTCTCCAGAGAAATAGAATCAAGACATATGAACATACTCGGTGGCAGGAAATCAAGGACAGTCTGGCTGTAGGTTCATGCTAAAAACCCTTCCAGCCTCCTCTGGGATCTCAAAGAACAGCGCCCCCCCCCACACACACACCCCGCCCCACTGCAACTCTGCCGTGTAAGCCTAAACTCTAATTAGACTTCCCACTGTGCTGACTGCCTAGCTATGGTGTTAGGTGCTAACTTTGCTTAGGCCCTATCTGTGCTACGGGTGTGAGTATGCCCATGGCATTAATAAGTCTTTTAGTAAACTCTGTACTCAAAAGGATGTTCTGCTGCAGTATGCCCCCCATGAGGCCCCAAAGCTGAGACATCTTACTCAGCATGACTGGATGTGTCCTTTGAGGTTTACTTCCTAATGCAACAGAGTTGAGAGGTAGAACTTTACAACTTTTTTTCTGGTGCTGAAGATAGAGTTGAGGGCCTTGTACAACTGAGCACATCTCCAGACTGGAGATGTAGAGCTCCTAAGACATGGTTGTATTATGAGGCATCTCCATTCCGGGATGGATTATCAATGTTAGAATGGGTTAGTAATCAGCAGGGCAGGTTGGTTTTAAAAGTGAGGTTGGGCTTTTCTTGTTCTGCCTTACGCCAAGTGGGCTCATGGACCAGCGAGACCCAGAAGGATTTTGGCCCCTGGGAGGTCGCGGACGGCTGCTCCGAGACTGTCATCATGCCACAAAATGAATATATTGAATTACAACGTAAACGCTATGGATATTGTTTGGATTACCATGAGAAAAAGAGAAAGAAAGAAAGTCGGGAGGCCCATGAACGTTCAAAGAAGGAAAAAAAAAATGATTGGCCTGAAGGCTAAGCTCTACCACAAACAGCGCCATGCCGAGAAAATACAAATGAAAAAGACTATTAAGACTATTAAGATGCATGAAAAGAGAAACACCAAACAAAAGGATGATGAAAAGACCCCACAGGGAGCAGTACCTGCCTATCTGCTGGACAGAGAGGGACAGTATAGAGCAAAAGTACTTTTCAACATGATTAAGCAGAAACGGAAAGAGAAGGCGGGAAAATGGGAAGTCCCTCTCTACACAAAGTTCGTGCCCAAGGAGAAACAGAAGCATTGAAAGTTATTCGAGGGCCGGGCAGTGGTGGCGCACGCCTTTAATCCCAGCACTCGGGAGGCAGAGGCAGGTGGATCTCTGTGAGTTCGAGGCCAGCCTGGTCTCCAAAGCGAGTTCCAGGAAAGGCGCAAAGCTACACAGAGAAACCAAAAAAAAAAAAAAAAAAAAAAAAAAAAAAAAAAAAAAAAAAAAAAAAAAAAAAAAGTTATTCGAACAGGAAAAAGAAAAAAGAAGGCATGGAAGAGGATGATGGTTACTAAAGTCTGCTTTGTTGGTGATGGTTTTACAAGAAAACCTCCTAAATATGAAAGATTCATTAGGCCAATGGGCCTGCGTTTCAAAAAAGCCCATGTCACACATCCTGAGCTGAAAGCTCCATTTTGCCTGCCAATACTTGGTGTGAAAGAGAATCCATCATCCCCATTATATACAACTCTGGGTGTGATCACCAAAGGTACAGTTACTGAAGTGAACGTGAGCGAGCTGGGCCTCGTGACACAAGGAGGCAAGGTTATTTGGGACAGTATGCCCAGGTTACCAACAATCCTGAACACGATGGGGGCATAAACGCAGTCTTGCTGGTTTGATAGTGACTTCTACTGAAGACTACCCACCTTTAGCAAGACACCATCACTGTGGTTTGTGACTACTACCAAGCTGTCCCCCCTCTGCAGTCATGAAGGGCTATTTATTACACTGGAAAGAAAAATAAAAACTGCTCAGTTGTACAGTTAAAAATAAAATAAAATAAAATAAAAGTGAGGTTGGACCAGGCTGCGGTGGCGCACATCTTTAATCCCAGCACTCGGGAGGCAGAGCCAGGCAGATCTCTGTGAGTTCGAGGCCAGCCTGGGCTACAGAGCGAGTTCCAGGACAGGCACCAAAACTACACAGAGAAACCCTGTCTCAAGAGACAGCTTCTCTCACTGAACCTGGAGCTTGCCAATTCAGCTGGGCTAGCTAGCCAGAAAGCCCCAGGGTTACTCCTGCCTCCACACTGCAGCAACGGGATTATTGGTATAAGCGACTGTGCCTGATTTTTGTGTTGGTTCTGGGGCTTTGAACTCAGGCCTTCAAGTTGGTGCAGCAAGCACTTTGTTCATAGAGCCATTTCTCCATCCCCCAGTGTCACATCTTACCTCAGACTTACATCCTAAAGCAGTCCTTAGGGATCATAGCAGCATTCTTTTGAATTGGTGGCATTCTTCTCATTGAGGAGGAAATGGAAACTAATCCAGATACCCTGGCAGCGTGCTTGCTAGATAGAACATGAGAAATCACCCCTAAACCAAACTAAGGCCTTTGAAATGAGTCGCACTTTGGTGATCACATAATCTAAGGCATATCAAGACAGTGCTTGTAAGCTGAACAAATACCCACATCTCGGCTTTAAGGAGGGACACAGCAACAATTTACCTCAGGGTTGCGTGCTGCAATGTTCAGCAAGAATCTGCTAGTTTGGAGTAGGGCCCAGAAAAACAGGGTTTTTCTTGTATAGCATCTGTGGCTTCAGGAATAGTTCCCTGTGGCCAGTTGATACGCAAAAGAAGAAAACAAATATGCTGAAAAACTCACGTGTGGCTTTAATCACTAACAACATGTAGGCAGCAGCTACATTAGTTCCTTCACTGCTGCCGAACAAACTACTCCCCCCAGCAGCTGAAAGCGGAAACTATGTAAATGAACAGCAGTGTGGGGCTCTGCTGGGAGGCTCACAAAACCAAAGCTGAGGTTTCAGGCAAGCGCTGAGGGGCTGGAGAGCGCAAGCAAACTCACTGCCAAGCTCGGCCTACTTAGTGGCAGATCGAGGTTCCTAAGATTGTGTGCAGGGCGAAACAGCACTGGAGGCTACTAGGACCACACCCGTACACCTTTGGTACACATTCTTAACGCTTCCACACTGTTACCGGGCATCGTGATCATGGCGTCGGGTGGGATAGTACGCACCAGTCTGTGAAGATTAACTTCCAAGAGCAATCCCAATCTCTCAACAGGGGAAATGACAGTGAGACTACATAAGGGACTACGTCCTAGAGAACTTGGCTGCCAGGTGGCAGGCCCAAGGTTTTGGAAACTGACCGAAAGAAGTAGAAGGACAGATTTGTTCTTACTTACATCGAGATTTATTTAAGGCACAGCTTCCTTTCCTAGCCATATTATCAAGAGAAAACCATCACTCCTCGACCTAGAAAATGACTTCCTGACCGTTGTGGCGCACATGTCTTTAAATTGGGAGATTGCATCCAGTGTGCATGCTCTGGACATGCACTGCCTCATCGTGTTTCCTATAGCTGGAATTGAATGGTTCGAAATAGGAATGGAATGATATTTTTTACAGGGTCTTATTTAGTCTGGGCTAGCCTTGAAACTTGTATTGTAGCCAAGGATAAATTTCAAAACCTTACCCTCCTGCCTCTACTTCCTAAACTCTGGGATGACAGGTGTGTGCCAACACTCCTAGCTAAAATGGCTATGTTTGAGGAGTTGCCTGTGTTTCTAGCTCATAGCGCTGACTGTGAAATTGGATAGTTAGGGACCTAGAAGGTGGCAAGTCTCTCTTTTGCTACCAAGTGTATGGAGCAGTTTGTATCGGCCTCATTTATGTCTTTGGTGATAAAGGAAGTGATGCAAGCATCCAACCCCACCTGCTACTCCTAGGGATGTAACACTGACCTCCGGTTTCCTATCCTGACAGTTTGAGATGCTGCTAGATCATCTTTGCAAGGAGATCCCCAAATGAATCCACTGACATGGAAGTGGAAGTAAAAAGATCATGACAGGCTGGGTGGTGGTGGCGCACACCTTTAATCCCAGCACTCAGGAGGCAGAGGCAGGTGGATCTCTGTGAGTTCGAGGCCAGCCTGGTCTACAAAGCAAGTTCCAGGAAAGGCGCAAAGCTACACAGAGAAACCCTGTCTCGAAAAACCAAAAAAAAACAAACAAACAAAAAAATCACCACTACGGAAACTGCATCTTTCTCAATCAACAATCATATGAGGGAGTATTTCTGGAGGAATACTTGGTTATCACATGAGACTTGAATGCATTACAAGGGCTAAAAGGAGGATGGTGTGAAAAGTATGGAGTCCTTCTTAGTACTCTTGTGCTTTGTCATTAGAGGTGATGGACATTTCCAGCAGGTCAATTCACACAGGACATGAAATGGCCCAGCCCAGATGGTTAAGTAAAAAGGCTTGGAGATAGCTCATTAAATCAAGCGCCAGGACCCGTTGAGGGTCTATCTCTGGACAATGGGAATATGAGATGGTTGGGATGCCAGGTATAGCAGCGCACACTTTTAAACCCAGTCCTCAGGAGGCAGAGGCAGGCAGATCTCTGTGAGTTCTACATACTGGGTCCTGGGACAGTCAGAGTCGTACAGTGAGACCTTGTCTCAGAAAACCAAACAACAAAACAACAACCAAAAAACAAAAACAAATAAAAAAAACCCAAAGCAATACTTGGGAAAGACGACAGTTCTAAATACCAGAGATGACACTGGTGACCTGCTTCAGAATACAGACTCATCATATTTACCTGATGAGACAATAACATCAATAACATCAACCAGCAGAGGGGAGAGAAAAAAATCAACAAACCAGCAAGAAGTTATGCTTTCAAAAAAAAGGCACAGGGAGAAAGCCCATCTTTATTAAGAGTAGTTTAAGACAGTTTTCTTAGAGGTAATTATCTTAGCTAATACATTCGCGGGGACTTCAGCATCCTCCTCCTACATCCAGGAACACACTAAACCATTTTCTGTATCTTGCTGACCACAGTAATAACAGGATCATGCGCTTAGGTTTAGATTGCCCCTGATAGTGCTTTCTGACATTAGTTTGTCCAGCATCTCGTCGAGGTAGCTTATCAAGTGGTATCTTTTAAATCTGAAAATAAACATACACATCAAGTAAAAAAAGATACCCAAAGAACCTGTGCAGTAGGAAGTTCTGTGTGACCCAAAGCAGGGGCTCCCCATCTGTGGGAATAGTCAGTACATCCCCGGCTCCAGGTGCTCTAGCCAATATGAAGGGTGTCTACTGAGGCTCAGTGCCCAGCTCAAGACTACCGTGACAAAGGAGGGCTGAGTAGGCCTGGAAGGATGTGTCGAACACAAGTGACATCAACCTAAATGTCTATGTCACCAGCCTTAACTCTAAAGTGGGGGCCAGGGACTGAGAAACTCAAAGCAGGCGCTGTTCTCCTCCCCGCACCCAACCGCTACAGTGACCCAATAGCTTAAAGATGTGCGGTTCTCCTCTGGGCACTCACCTTGCGGCTTCCTTGATGGCAAACTTAACAAACTGAATCTGGACTTCCAGAGGTCCCTGCACTTCTTCAAGCAGCTCGAAAATCCTTCCATAATCTGAAGAGAATATAAGAATATTTCAGTATTTCTCAGAAATGAAGAAATAGAACTGGTGAATCCGTGTGTACCTCAGTAATGTGCTTTCTGGTCAGGAATGTTAAATGGTGGGTATGTGTTCTAAATGCCTAAGCATAGACACTAATACAATTCTTATGAGAAATAACCAAGCAACATTACAAATGAAAGATGGAGTCCACTGAGATGTTTTAGTCAAAGAGCGACTGTACTCAACTCTAGAGAAAACCTCGGCTGTGGCCAAGGCTCCCTCTCCTGAGGCCGTTTCAGGTTCTTCTAATCATACAACTGGAGGCATCGCCCTTGTCTGTTACTAGCCAGTCTTTGGGTACTTACGGCGTCCGAAGCGTCGGATTTCTGCCATCAGGGCATATTTTATTTCCTGATTAGCGTCCTCTGGGCCCAGTGGGAGCACGTAGCAGCTGATTGCCAGTGAAGATGTTGCAGGTGCATTAGCAGGGCTTGCAGAGTGCTCAAGGCTGGCATTTTCCTCTGCAGCTTCGACTTTAACTTCCTCTTTGAGATGAAGAGCACCATCAGGCAGAGAACCTTGTGGACTGGCATCTTCTGCCTCAGACTTCAGCCGTTTTTTATCACATTTTCGCAGATAGACTGTAGGTGGCTTGGAATCACCCTCTGTCATCCCCACCTGGGCTTCCTCGTTGTCAGAAACATCTGGAAAGCAAAGCGGCAAACCGAGCTATGAAGGGGGGACTCCATGACTCCACATAGTCACCTCTGTGCTCTTTGGGGTCTGAAATTATTTTAGAGGAGGAGAGTACACCAGAGAAAAATCTCATCCATGACAAACTGAGCCCAGGATACAGCATAGAAGACCACCACCGTGGACCTTGTGGCTCCGTGAACATGTGCACAAACAACTTGGACAGGACAGTGATGGAACAGCATAGACCCCTGGCACTCATAGCTTAGAGTCTCACTGATACACCTTACAAGTTGAAAAGCTAAAGATGTCACAACGTTAGTTGCACACCTTCACTAAAAATCTGCATCTGTAGGTGACTTTTCATCTTTCCTTTTTGTGCCAGGCTGAATTCTTTTCCCTCTCCCTCTGACACTTCTGTGTCATTTACTCATGTTCTGTTATGCCCAGCACCTGCCAAGCGCTAGGCATCATCAGCGAACATGGAAGACAGGAAGCTCCCCTGCTCCTATGGAGTTGATAGTGTTGTGGAGACCTCATCGGAGAGGAACCACACACTCAGCTCTTCTCATGCTGGGGAAGAAGCCAGCAGACCTGTGAGAGAAAGCAGCAGAGGGCGCTCACAGGGCCACCAGGTTGGTGCTCTCCGGAGGCAGAGCCAGGTGGATCTCTGCGAGTTCGAGGCCAGCCTGGTCCACAGAGCGAGATCCAGGACAGGCACACCAAAACTACACAGAGAAACCCTGTCTCGAAAAACCAAAAAAGAAAAAAAAAAAAAAAAAAAAAAAAAAACCAGAAAGTTGTCAGTAATAAAGGGGCGTCTGTCTACATCACAAGCTTCTGAGCAGTGAATGTCATTATCATTGCAGACCAATGAAGTCCACAAAAGCTTTTGTGGTGTTAATGACACAAAAGGCAGGGACCCACATGGCGTTAGAAAATGGAGGAAAAGAGAGAGTAGGTGAAGGAGAAGCAAGGTCAGGTGGGAAAAGCATCTGCTTCCTCTTGGAGCTTGTCCTCACTAGCTGCAAGGGGCTGTTTGAACTTGCTGCTCTCCTGCAGTAACCCCCATCCCTTTCATCATTTCACGTGGTTTCTTCACTTTGTAAAACTGCTCATATCTGTCCACCCAACAACGACATATTTACCTTCTTCCTTCACCCTGACAGGATCTTCACGTTCTTCCTTCACCCTGACAGGATCTTCACGTTCTTCCTTCACCCTGACAGGATCTTCACGTTCTTCCTTCACCCTGACAGGATCTTCACGTTCTTCCTTCACCCTGACAGGATCTTCACGTTTTTCATTCACGTTCTTCTTCACCCTGACAGGATCTTCACGTTCTTCCTTCACCCTGACAGGAGATTCACGTTCTTCCTTCACCCTGACAGGAGATTCACGTTCTTCCTTCACCCTGACAGGAGATTCACGTTCTTCCTTCACCCTGACAGGATCTTCACGTTCTTCCTTCACCCTGACAGGAGATTCACGTTCTTCCTTCACCCTGACAGGAGATTCACGTTCTTCCTTCACCCTGACAGGAGATTCACGTTCTTCCTTCACCCTGACAGGATCTTCACGTTCTTTCTTCACCCTGACAGGAGATTCACGTTCTTCCTTCACCCTGACAGGAGATTCACGTTCTTCCTTCACCCTGACAGGAGATTCACGTTCTTCCTTCACCCTGACAGGAGATTCACGTTCTTCCTTCACCCTGACAGGATCTTCACGTTCTTCCTTCACCCTGACAGGAGATTCACGTTCTTCCTTCACCCTGACAGGATCTTCACGTTCTTCCTTCACCCTGACAGGATCTTCACGTTCTTCCTTCACCCTGACAGGAGCTTCTGACACCATGTCCTCAGTGCACCTTTTCTTTGGTGATGGACCCATGGCTTCTTCTTCAACAGGGCTAACTTCCTGTTTAAGCATTGTGCTAGGCTCCATTTTGTCTGGCTTTTTCCCTAGAAAACAGCAATGAAAAGATAATATTTCCTGGGTGTGGTGGTATACATCTTTAGTCCCAGAGCTCAGCAGAAGCAGGTGGATCTCTGTGAGTTCCAGGACAGCCTGATCTACATAGTGAGTTCCAGGACAGCCAGGTCTGTATAGAGAGACCCTGCCAAAAAAAAAAAAGAAAAAAGAAAAAAGAAAGAAAGAAAGAGACGAGAAAATATAATATTTAACAAACTCTAACCACTACAACATTGAAAACATACTCAAAAAGCTTATGGGATATGATGGGGTAAGAAGTTTCCTCCATAGTAAGAAGAGTCAGGAAAACAGATATCAGAGAATTGTGAAAAAGCAAATACGGCCAAATCTAAATATACCAAAATGTTTGAAATGACAAAGAAGTCAATGGTACAGTTTTTGAAATTCTCCCGAAGCTTAAAGAAGCAAATAAGAAACTGAAGAAAGAAGTGAATTCATGAAGCAGATGAAAAAAAAAATGACAATTGAAATAGAGATCATGGGGAGTCAGAGCCAGACAGAAACCTTGGAAATGCAAAGGCTGATGCATCAGACAAACAAACAAACAAACAAATAAAAAACTCATTTAACAGAAAGCATCTCGAGCAGGGCTTCTCTGACCCTAAACCACCCATTCACAGGAGTCTCCTAAGGCCATTAAAAAACACAGATATTTGCATTATGATTCCTATCAGTAGCACAATTACAGCTATGAAGGAGTAACAAACATCATTTCATGGTTGGGGGTCACACAACATGAGGAACTGTGTTGAAAGGTCACAGCATTTGGAAGGTTGAAAAACCCTGCGGTAGCCGGGCAGCGGTTGGCACATGCCTTTAATCCCAGCACTCGGGAGGCAGAGGCAGGCGGATCTCTGTGAGTTCGAGGCCAGCCTGGGCTACCAAGTGAGTTCCAGGAAAGGCGCAAAGCTACACAGAGAAACCCTGTCTCGAAAAACCAAAAAAAAAAAAAAAAAAAAAAAAAAAAAGAAAAGAAAAGAAAAAAAAAAGAAAAAAAAGAAAGAAAGAAAAAGAAAAAAGAAAAAAAGAAAACCCCTGCTGTAGATCAAGTATTACAAAAATTTCCAGGAATTAAAGACAAGATTGCAGAATTATTACTTCCACATAGCGAAAATTAAAAAAAAAAAAACAAAAAAAACACAGCAATCTCGACCACGACTTTCAGGAAAACTGGGACATGCTGAGGAGACGAATCCTCTGAAATTTTGGCTTAAAAGAGGAACCAAGTTACAGTCTAAATGTACAAACTCTAGTCCGTGAAAGTCTGGTCAAAAATCCCCCAAGTCTTGGGGAAAATGTGGCTATGCAAGAAAAGGAGGAGTCTGCAACTAGACCTGATCAGATAAAGCGCCTCTCCGTGTCATCTTCTGGTTCGAAGATGGAGGGAGCAGAACAAAGAAAAAATACTGGAAGCTGCCGGACAGAAGCACCAAGTTAGGTACAAAGGCAAACCCACCAGGCTTTCCAGAGACTTCTTCACAGAAACTCTAATGTCCGACAGCCACAGGCTGATACATTTTAAACCTTGAAAGGCAGTAATTGTCAACCCAGATTACTATGCCCAGTAGATTGATCTTTTAAAATCAGAGGAGAAACAAAGTCCTTCCAGGATCAGCTTGAACTAAAACAATCCACCACACTCAGCTGTCCTGAAAGAGACACTAAAGAAAGAATACTACACACAGAAGACAAAGATCCACAGCCGCACGAGAGAGCAGGGAAGGGAAAAAAGGTCTCACGGTAAGAATAGAAAGGCAAACGGCATTTGGAAAGGGGCAAATCTCTTTACCTCAGTGAGCCCACAAAGCTTTAAAACGAACAAGGAAGAAGTCTGTACGTACCTTGCAGTCTCCAGAAAATATGCAGCCTGAGGGGTGGAGAGACAGCTTATATATAAAGTGTGTGGCGCTGAACTCGCATGCGCACCTTAGAAAAGGTCAGTCACAAGGGCACTCATCTGTAACCCCAGCGCAGGAAGTCGGAATGGCAGAGACAGGACAGTCCCTGAGGCTTGCAGGCTTGCTCATCCAGCCTGACCAGTGAGGTCGACTGAGAGGCTCTGTCTTTAATAACTAAGGTAGAAGGCACTAGAGGAAGACCCCTGACGTCATTCCCCGGCCTCCACATGTACAGGCACGCACAGGTGAATACCCCCGCATAAAAATGTGCAAACAACCAAAAAAAATATACAGAACTGAGAAATGTTAAGAAAAAAAAAAAACAGCCAAGATTCAACTGTGTCCCCTCTCCAAGAAACTTACTTCATTGTCAAAGATAAAATGACAGAAAGTATGGAATATTGTATTCCCAGGCAAACAGAATCAGCACAAGCAAGAGCAGCTAGATTGTTATCTGAAAAAGCTGACTTTAAGAAGAAAACCGTAAGAAGAGATAAAGAAAGTCACTGCATCTTAGTAAAGAGAACAACCCATGGAAAAGTTGTAATCATTGTAAGTACGTTCAGAAAATGTTGGAGTGTATCGGCACTACATTAAGGTATAAAACAAGAGACTTCTTGGACTAGTTTAGACCAATAGTGAGCCCAAATTTGAGTTCCCCACTCCCCCCCCCCCCCCGAGTCTTTCATCTGTCTGTAGTTTCTGATTGGGGGCCTGTCTGTTGTCTGTCTGCCGTGCTTACGATGTTTCACAGTCCCTGACAAAGGGCTTTGCTCTGGCCGGGCAGTGATGGCACACACCTTTAATCCCAGCAGTTGGAAGGCAGAGCCAGGCGGATCTCTGTGAGTTCGAGGCCAGCCTGGGCTACCAAGTGAGATCCAGAACAGGCACCAAAACTACACAGAGAAACCCTGTCTCGAAAAACGCAAAAAAAGGGGTCGGGGCTTTGCTCTGTATTTATTTAATAGCACGGAAAACATGGTATGGGAAAGGAATGAGGAATTCTTCTCTACAAAAATCTTTAACCGAGTTTTGCAAGGGGAGAAGTTACTTTACTGACCCAAACTGACCCTTAAGAGCGTTTAAAACTGCAGAGAGATGTTATCAACCTAACAGCCACATGCTGCTTCCCACATTTATGGGATATTTGTCATGTAAGGTTGCTTTTAACCTCTTAGCTGCTTTCAGCATGGTTCAAACAATATACATACGTACATTATCCTTGGTCAGGGGCATGGACACATACATACTTTAATATTAAAGCTATGCATTTAGCTTAGCTAGTAAAAGCTGATTGCTTGGGAAATCCAGGCAGAGTAAATTTAAGAAAATGGGTTAGTTGGCAGATAACATGTTGGTAAAGTTGCCATATTACCAAAAATGATGTACAGATTCAATGCCATCCGCACCAAAATTTTGGTGACATCATTCACGAAACTAAAAAGAACTATTTATAGTTCTTTTTTTGTGCTTCCAGATGGAAGCACAAATGACACCGAATAATCCTAATATCAATCCTGGCTAAGCAAGAGCAGTCACAACCCCTAAATTAAATTACCCTACAGACTCACGGCGACAAAAAACGGCCTGTGGGCACCCAGTGGGGGAGAGGGGAGGGAGGCAAGATGGAGGAGGGGAGAGAAACAAACAGAGACAGAGCGAAAAAGAGGAGAGGAGAGAGAAAGGGCAGAGAGAGATGCGATGAAACAGAACAGAGGACCCAGGAAATAAGACCAAAAAATACGGCTCTTTCTCAACAAAAGTGCCAAGATACATAAATGGAGAAATGAAGCTCCTTCGTTCACCACGTGGTGCTTGGCAAGCTGAGTATCTACACGTACAGGACTCAAACTAGGTAGAAAGACCGAAACTCCAAATGGCTAAACTATGACCTGAAACACTGTGACTGCTGCAGGCAAACAGGAATTACACCTCAAGATGCAGACCTAGATAGGCAGACAAAGACCTTTCCAAGATGATCTCAGCGAGGCCAGGAAAAAAAAAAAGGAATGGCAGATGGCGTTTCATCCAGCTGGAAAGCTGGATGCAGCAAAGAAAACAATTATCAGAGATGGGACACAAGTTGGCGTCGTGGATGATGAGTATAACCCAGTGTTGAGAGACAGAGGGAAGATTGAGGCAAGTTTGAAGCCAGTCTATGACACCCAGACTCAAAAACAAAGCAAAATCAAATGAGAAAACGAATAACCACGGGAACAGATGTGGTGAAGTGGGAGGAGCAAACCGTTAGGAAAAACTTTCCTTAGGTTTAAAAATGGAGATAAAATAGAATGTAATAAAATCCCATGGAACAGAAAATCTGAATTTTTTTATATTTCGTAAGATTCATCAGGACTGGCCAGGCTGTGGTGGCACACGCCTTTAATCCCAGCACTCGAGAAGCAGAGGCAGGCAGATTTCCATGACTTCGAGGCCAGCCTGGGCTACAGAGTGAGTTCCAGGAAAGGTGTATTCTACACAGAGAAACCCTGTCTCGAATAAAATAATAATAAAAATAATAATAATAATAATAACAATAAAGGATTCATCAGGACAAAAATTTAAACCTTTGTATCAACAGGCTTCTGGTAAGGAGTCTTCTGAACATTTGGGTGAAAAAAAATGTGTTACACAAATTATTTCATAAAACAGAAAAAAAGTAGATAAGTTTCTAGCTCACTTTGTGAAGCTAACAGAAGCTGATACAAACCTACTAAGCTGTACAGTCTCTCCTGAAAACAGAAACAAATATCTATTTTAAAAATTTATTATTTGTGTGTGTGTGTGTGTGTGTGTGTGTGTGTGTACATATGCCATGGTGCAAATGTGAAGGTCAGAGGATAACTTCTGGGTTCCATCACATAGGTACCAGAGATTGAAATGACGTCATCATGCTCGGCAGCAAGCACCTTTACTTCCTGAACTATCTTGTGGGCCCGGAGACAAACATCTTAAATAAAAGATTATCAACCAAAAACCAAAGGCGGGTGGAAGCCATGCCGCACGTCACCGTACAGTTCAATGCAGAAAGGCAAGGCTGCTTTAACTTCAATCAACTTTAAGCTCGGGACAGGGTCAGGGAAATAGCAGGTCATTTTAAGTTCAAATCCTCTTCGTGACTTGAAAGGATCAGCAACTGAGAGCACAAAACCAGTGCCGAACCCCACTGAAGTGTTTCTACAGAAGACAAAATAGCCCGTGTTCTCTCGCATGCCAATCTGGATTGAGCACTATGGACACCCAACAGGAAGCAGCACCAGGCCCGTTTGGGTGGAGGAAGTGCAGTAGCAGAGGGGAGGAGGGAGAGGGGAGGGGATGGCCAGGCGATCTTGAGCACAGTGCCATGACACGTGAGGAGGAGACCTTGAGGACACCCGTTGTTATGATGCAAACCAACCTAACAATTAATAAAAATAAAGTGTAGGCAGGGTGTGGTGGCGCCTGCCTTTAATCCCAATGCTCAGGGACCTCTATGAGTTTGAGGCCAGCCTGATTATTATAGTGGGTTCCAGCTAGGGACATAGCTCAGTGGAGGAGCGTTTGCCTAGCATGCAGGAGGTCCTGGGTTCAATCCCCAGCCCAACAAACAAACCCATAAATACATAAATGCCATTATAGTGGCTTCCAGGACAACCAGGACTACATAGAGAGATTATCTCAAAACTCTCCTTGCCTGGAAAAACAAACAAACAACAACAACCAACCAAATAAATAAATAATACAGCATGTCTACAAAACAAACAAACAAACAAACAAACAAACAAAAGCCCCTACTCCACCACAATGTCAAAATTCACTTAAAAATAGCATTTTTTCCCTAAATTCTTCACACAAGCCCAGGATGAATGAACACTCTACCCAACAAAATGGCAGACATCTTGATACTATGGCAGACCAGGGAACTGTGAAAACAAGAAGGCAGGAAAGGAACAAGTGCAAATGTCATGATTACGGGTGACATTTCTATAGAGAGAGAGCATTTAAAATGATATAAAACTAGGGCCGGAGAGATGGATCAGCGGTCAGAGCACTGCTCTTGCGGAGGGTCTGAGTTGGATTCCAGCACCCACCCACAAGGCAGCTCACAACTGTCTGTAACTCCAGTTCCAAGGGAGCCTACATCATCACACAGACATACTTGCAGACAAAACAAAAACAAAAACACCAGAGCACATAAAGGAAATAAACCCTCAAAAAGAAATCAGTTTTTAAAATGATGTAAAAGCAGGGCTGAAGAGATGGCTCAGCAGGAAAGAGTATCTCCTTCTCTTCCAACACCTCCATTAGTTGTTCACAACCATCTGTAGCTAGAGCTCCGGGGTGATCCTCTGGCCACTGTGGGAAACTGCACATACCCACACAGACGCATAATTCAAAACCATACAAATTTTAAAGTTAAAATAAAATTATATAAAACCAGGGCTAGAGGGGATGGCTCAGTGGTTAAGAATGTTTACTGCCCTTGTAGAGGACCCATGTTATACAGCTCACAACTGCTTCGAACTCCAGCTCCAGGGCATCTGGTATATGTGGGCACACACACACACACAGACACACACACAGACACACACACAGACACACACACACACGGGGTGGGGGGAGAAATAAATATGAAATATAGCAAAATAAAAAAAATCATCGCAGTTACTAAGTGCCAGTAACCAAGTTTCTGGATTGGGGGACAAGAATCATAAGCCACCCACATTTATGTATACTAAGCACAAATAATTAGTAAATAAAATTCAAAGTAGCAACGAAGTGTGCCCCAAGCCTTTAACACTTAGGCATATAATGACAGATGTGCTAACACAGTCCATAGAGAGTATAAACCACATTTAAAGAATTTGGAGACTGCAATAAATGGAAAGGAACTACGGTATGTATGTCTATGGGTTGAATGTCTTGTTATTAAAACTCAACAGCATAGCTAGGTGTGGTACTGCATACCTCAGAGGCAGCTGGATCTCCCAGAACTCAAGGGTAGCTGTTTCTACAAATGAGTTCCAGGTTACCAAGGTTACACAGTGAATTCCTCTCTTAAAAACAAACAACACAAAACCACCTTCTTAGCAGCATTTCCTCCCAGAAGTATGATAATGGCGTTCAAAATCATGCTATGTTAATTTGTCTAGAAAAAGGGCAACCTGATACTAAAATGAGTATCGATATGAAGTCTAGGCTATCTAAACAGTCTTCAAGGAAAACCACTGGATCAGAAGGCACACTACCACATTGGGGTTTCAGTATTCGAAGCAAGAATAAAGAAACGGCAGTGGGAAAGGACAGCGAGTCTGGGAACAAGCATGGCAAGCAAATCTTTTGATGGTACTGGGGTCCGCAAATGACTGCAGAAAAGATAATCCATTTCACTGAAACAAGGAAAGATTAGGCCTTGAGCCTACTTCATGGGGGGTGTGAAATAATGCCTATGATATTATGGATATTTGTGGACTTAGGGCAAAGATTGCTTTTTGTTTAAAAATATTACGTGTGTGTGTGTGTGTCTGTGTGTGTGTGTGTGTGTGTGTGTGTGTGTGTGTGTGTGTATGAGAGAGAGACAGACAGACAGACAGAGGAGTCAGAGACAGAGACAGAGATAGTCAGAGAGACACTGGGTGCTTGTGTACCATGGTATGCTTGTGGACATTAGAGAACAAACTGAGTCTAGAAGTACTTAATTGAGGTTAGATTTAGGGTACTTAATGGAGGTTCTCACTGGATCTTCTCCCCAGCTGTCTGTTTTTAGAGTACTGAGGACTGAACCTTGATCATTAATCGTGTTAGCAAAACCCACACCCTGAGCCACACCCCTAGTAGTGTAAGGGTCCAAAAATCACTGAAGGAAGACCCCAGACTCTAATAGTATGTCAGGACAAGGAGCATTTATTCCAGCATGTGGGGCCACCACTGTACAAAATGTTGACCCTGAAAGGAGCACACAGGCCCCTTTTAAGCTCTGCTAGGGGAATTCTAGGAACAGTTAGGTCACCTCAAATACAGTTGGTTAAGCAGGCTGTAGCTGCATTAGAACAATTTTAATTGGTTCTGGTTATAATTTTACCGGTTTGGGCATACTTGGGCAAGGCAGGGTATGTTTTAGGGAGATGACAGGAACTGTCTTTTTGGTCACTGCCTTGAGGTACTGTGGGGCTGGCTCAGGCCTAGTACATGCTATCTCCTCATTGTCCTTTTAGGAAACTGAAACTCAGGCCCAGCTGTAAAATGGAGAAAGTTCAGACCTTTCAGTACTTCTTCATTTATTGTTTTTGATCTGCAACAGGCCTCACTAGGCTGGCATGAATTTGCTAGGTAGCCCAGGTGGACCTTGAACTTGCAATCCTCCTGCCTCCCTTCCCAGTTCGGGTTATAATCTTACACAGACATGTCCATACAAATGGGAGGGACAAGGAGGGCTTGAGGTGTCCTGTACTCTTCCCTTCCTCCATCCTCCATTCCTTTTCTCTTTCCCTCCTCACGTCTGCCTTCTCCCCTCCCCCTTCCGCTGCACCCCCCCCTGCCCACCTCCTTTCCCTTATAGTCTCACGTCTCCCCGCTTCCTTCTGTTCCCAATCCTTGTAGCTTTGGGGTTACAGGCACCTGCAGAACTCAGGTCCTGTATCCCCCTTATCCCTCCACCCCCGTACCGTCATCCTCCTGTCTCCACTATACATGTAACCCAGACACATAAGCAGAGGTGAGAAAAGCACTCAGATGTCCTACGTTCTGTCCCCTCTCTTCTCTTCCCGACCCAAGCCAGAGTCTGGCTGAGCTGGACAACCCAAGGAAAAGCTTTGTGCTTTTGCCACTGGATAGCTGAGGAAAGTCCCTAAGGATTCATGGTCGGCTGGGCCTGGGAAGGATTAATCAAGGAAGAACCTGACTTTGGTGTAGATACTTAAACTTGAAGGTGTCTCTTCAGGGCAACTGAAATCCTAAAACAGACCTCCACATGTATGCCATGGCATATATATTATTTTAAATACTTATTTTTTATTTTAATTTATGTTTAGGTGTTGTCTTAGTCAGTATTCTATTGCTATGAAAAGACCCTTGCCGTGACCAAGGCAACTCTTACAAGAGAAAGGAATTGGGGCTGGCTTCCAGCGTCAGAGGCTTAGTGCACTGTCCTCACAGCAAGGGAACGTGGTGGCAGGTGGCATCCAGGCTGAGAGCTACAGTCCGATTCATAGGCAGAGAGAGAGAAGGAGGCAGGGGAGGAGGAGAGGAAGAGAAGAAGAAGAAGAGAGAGAGAAAGACTGATCAGACCTGGCATGGGCTTTTGAAACATCAAAGCCCACCCCTAGACACACTGTCTCCAACAAGGCCACACCTAACAGTTTGACTCAAATAGTTTCGCTCCCTGCTGACTAAGCATTCAGATATATGAGTCTGTGGGGGCCATTCTTATCAAACCATCACAGGTTTGTTTTTTTCTTTTCTTTCTTTCTTTCTTTTTTTTTCCCCCCAGACAGGGTTTCTCTGTGTAGTTTTGGTGCATGCCTGTTCTGGATCTCGCTCTGTAGACCAGGCTGGCCTCGAACTCACAGAGATCCGCCTGACTCTGCCTCCTGAGTGCTGGGATTAAAGGTGTGCACCACTGCAGCCTGGCCCGTAACAGGTTTTTATGTCTGCATACGAGCATGCGCATGCAGGTGCCTGGGGAGGCCAGCCCTAGAGCTGGAGTTACAGACAGTTGTAAGCCACTTGATGTAGAAGCTGGCAACTGAACGGGGGACCTCTGGAAGAGCAAGTGCTTTTAATTGCTGAACCATCTCTCCAACCACACACACAACACACACACACACACACACACACACACACACACACACACACACACGTGTATGAAAGTTGAAACAATAAAGGTTGGCTCTGTAAATGTTTTTATTCCATTTTATTTTTTATATTTGCTTATTTGTTTGGGACACGTCACTACCCACATGTAAAGGTCAGAGGACAACTTTTGAGAGTTGATTTTCTCCTTCTACCATGTGGGTCCTAAGGTCAAACTCAGGTCATCAGGCTCAGCAGCAAGAGCTGCTTCCTGGCTCTGTCAATGTTTATATGCAAGTCTTTATACGGACATATGTCCCCTTTCTCTTGAATATATATCTAAAAGTAGAAATGCTGGATCATTTGATAACTTTAGGTCTATTCTTTCTCAAAACACCACTCTCTTCTAAAAATGTTGCAATACTTCAAATTCCCATGAGCCATGCATGTCTGAGTACTCTAATTTCTTCATTTCTACAACACTCGTTGTGCTTTTAATTTCTATTTCCTTAAAAGCTAAGGAGGCTCGTACCTATTTGGGTTTTGAAGGTCACAGAAATGAGATTTCCCATTTTCTTTCTGGTGTTGGTGAGGCCTCCCAAGTTCTGAACTCCCAAGTTTCTCTGGTAGTCTGTTTTTCCAGGGCCCCTACTTTTACAGAACAGTCAACAGTGGGAAAGTATTTTTGTCTTTGGAATATCCTCGTCTCTTCTTGGACAGAGAAAACTTGCTTGCAAAGTGTCCATTTGAGTGAGCGGAATGGCTAAGGCCGATTTCCCTATCTGCGAGAGTCTATCTCAGATTTGATGCCCGAGATCCCGGAGGCGGCGAGTGTTGTCAGAACCTGGCAGTTCTCTCCCCGTGGCAGAGATGTGAAGGCGCAAAGGAGGTGTGTCACTGAGATGCGGGTACGAAGGCCGGGCTTCTGTAATGCTTCAGTGGGGACATCTGAGGGTCAGGACAGAGACCCCCCAACAGCAGGGCGGCTGCCCAAGGCACGTCAACCAGGTTAAAAAAAAATGTGCCACAGTCATGCTGGGCATCTCTGAGCCCTGGTGGCACCCCCGGTTTCACTGTTCCTGGGATTTAAAGCTCCTGCTGGTCACTCAAGCTAGGAGACAGAAAATGGTGCTCCGAAATAGATCTGTTGAAGGCCAGTCCTGAGGAGAAGAGTTTCCCTCCTCCAATTGTCATGATGCAACAAGGGAGCTGAAGAATGCGGAGGGATTTCAGGGACTGCAGCTGGTGAAAATGCCGATGGGCGCCAAACCCATGAGCCTGGGGGGGTCTTTGTCTCATTGCCCTTCTAGTCACTTTCGAAAGTCTGTGGGGGAACTGGGGGCGGGGGCGCTCCTGGGGCCGGCTCCTGCATTTTCCTTCCATACAAGCACATTACTTTTCTGAAAGTTGAAGCATGTGAGCTGAGGAGAGGGGCTTAAAGAGACTTTATAGAGTTTAGGATTCTAAGTCAAAAGGATAGGCTGTTGAAAGATTCGGGAAAAGACGACTAGAGACGGAAAGCAAAAAGTACCTCTCCAGTTTGGGTGCAGTGACCCCAGAGGTTCCCTATAAACCTGGAGAACAGTGAGGCTTTGCAGATGCACCATCTGGAAGCAAAGAATGCTGCTCTTCCAGCTGTTCAAGAAGCCAGCTTCCAGCAGTCCACCTTAATGCTGTGTTTTGTCTAGGAAAGCATTGAACTACTTCAGGAGTGGGCTACATTTAGACTCTTGCTAAAGGAGGGTCTCTGCTTAGCCTAAGAACTTTACCACGTTTGTGACTTTCCCAGAGAGATAAAGAAGAATTGCCTGATTCTGAATTGTAACACACACACACACACACACACACACACACACACACACACACACCCCTTAGAAGCCCAGCTTGACAGATACATGAGTTCATCAGAGATTTTTTTTAAATGTTGGGCAGATTTACTCACTGTTCCTGCCTACTTCCCGATCACATCCCACCCCCATACCCTAGGTCTTGTTTGGGGGAGTTCATGTGGTGTCCAGTACAGGGCAAGTGCAAGCTGGACCTTTATAAGAATGGACTCCATCCTCGTCCTTATCGGAAATGCTGAGGGTCACCACAAACCCTGTCAGCCCGTGGGAAGGCTGGCTTCGGGTTGTTGCAATGTACACTGTAGACTCCGTGCATAAAACAACTAAATGGGATCCTCAAGAATGCTGTTTCTTTCGATAGAAATTGGAGAACTAGTCTCCCTGATTCTCCCTGCACTTCACCCCCCAGTTTTTTTGGGGGGTTGGCTGTTGCTTTTGTTTACTCCACTTTTCTGATGCTCTTTTGATCCTTGGAGAGGGATTCTATGATTCCTTTTGTTTTGTGTGTCAAGGGCTAAACTGGGACAGCAACAGTATTAACTGCAACAGTGAATGCTTCCTCCCCGGGCATCACAAACACCAGTCAAGAGTTCATGACCTGTATTGCCCAACAGAAAGTCCAATCAATGTGCAGAAGCATCGTAGAAATCTAAATATCTATGTCATTAATAAGTCTTTAAGCCATTTAAGGTTTTTCAAGACAAAAGGAAATATACGTAGATACATATCCATATTGAGTTATCATAGAGGTGAGTTTGTCTTAAACTTTGGTATGTACGTTTTTTGCTGGGTTTTGCTTTGTATCTGTACTGGGGATTGAACCCAGGCCTCATGCATGCAAGGCAGGATTTCTACCACTCAGTTATAGCCCCTGCCATTTTATTTTTTATTTTGAGACAAGGTTTTACTAGTTGACCAGGCTGGACTTGAACTTATTCTGTCGCTCAGGCAGACATTGAATTTGCAGTTCTCCTGTCTCGTGGTATGTATGGATAAAGATTTATTTATACTTTCTCACTACCACCAAGGCTTGGATGGAAGTTGTCAGATCCCACTTACTTAAGAGAAAATGCCATCTTGGTGCTGGGAACCCAAGAAAGCTGGTCCAGCTTGGGAGGCTGGGGAAAACGTATTCTCTAGTAGAATATGCTGTTTGACTGTATAGGGGGGATTCACACATATCCAACAACTGGTTTTGTTGTAGATTGCCACTGTGGTCCCCATTCCTCATAAGAAGAAATTCGCCTCAGCTGTGGCTGGCAGCAGCAGTCATCTATGAGTACAAACAAGAATGTTTCGGTGCTGTATTAGCGCCACTTAATAAAATGGCAGTGCCTTCTCCGTGGGTACCTATGACTCCGCTGAGCACAAGTTTCTGACCCAGCTTCTCATACCAGGCACATAGGTTCCCTCCCAGGAGTGGCCTAAGAGCCAATCAGAATGTAGTCGGTTGTACCATGCTTCTTGTGCCTCTGTCACAGCCGTAAGCACATCTTCCATGGCACATCTGTAGCCCAGCAGGGCCATTTGTGATGGCTGCCTGCTAGCAGCCCAAACAGCATCCTCAGGCACTACAAAGTGCTAGCCAATGAGGAAGAAGCCGGCTGTTGAGTCCAGGTGTTTTCCTGCGAGGCCTATGTCCAGAGCAGGTTCTGTCTTTAACGCTGGGAACTCGCCGCTCAGTCTGCTCTCGCAACTAGCTGGAGTAAGCAGTCTTTCTAGTGTGGACGCCATCTTGACTGCCTACCTGGCCAATGAATCGTAGACAGGCTACCCTGAGATGGGAGTGTTATTTATGAGTTTGGTTTGAAAAGCATCTTTATTCACCCACATAGGGTGCCTTCATTTAAACTCTTTTGCTATTATTTTCACAACCCTTTTCTAAAACAACAAAACAACTCTGTGGAGTTATAAGGCAAGTGAAGATAAAACTGGAACACCAGAATTTGGGGGACTCTTACTGCAAATGCTCACAAACAGAGACGGCAATTTAACCTTTGAGTTGCACTTTATTCTGAGAGCTGGCAGTCTTGGAGGCTCACATGTTTTTATTTTATTTTTTCCATTGTGTGTGTGTGTGTGTGTGTGTGTGTGTGTGTGTGTGTGTGTGTGGAGTGTGATATATGTGTGAGGATGCGTTTGCCATAGAGAGCATGCGGGTAGCAGAAAATGACGTGCCATAATCATTGCTCTCCGTCCACCCTGTGGGTTCTGGAGAGGGAAATCAAGTCATCAGACTCGGCTGCCAGAACCTTTACTCACGGAGCCATGTGGGCTCTGGAGATGGGAATCGAGTCCTCAGGCTCAGCTGCCAGAGCCTTTACTCACTGGGCCATCTTGCTGGCCTGAGGATGATTATCTGTTCAAGCTTTCCTTGTCTCTCATCTCCAGTCAGTAGATTGTAGAGGAGGAGAGGATTGGAAGACAATCGGCCCAGAGTCCAGGCTTCTGGCTCTGGTCAGTTAATCAGTCACATTTCTGAGACGTGCGGTATCTTTACTTCTGTTGTTATCATCCCCTGCACTCTCCCTTCATTCTCTGGCTGGCTGGCCCCAGGTGCTTATCGGAGCAGCGGATCTAGTAAGCATCTGCTGGTACCAGCCTGTACTCCTCCAGGGTCCCTGAACCGGGGGTGGGGTTAGGTCGGCACAAAGACGCAGTTTGATTAAAATCAAATAGGAGTTCAGATTTCTTTTTTAATATAGAGTACAAATGTATCATATAATATAGAATAGTAAAGCGCCTCTGTCTGTCTCCTCTGTCCCTGTCAAAAATATCACCATATTTGGGTGTCCAAAATTGTTTTTATATTTCCATTGATTGTCCAAACTTGTACAGCACTGTTTGTAAGATGGGTGTCTGCTCTCTTTATTGTTAATCCTCTGTAGACGCCAACTTATAACACTGAGCTGGGTGAGGCCTGTTTACATGAGAATACTTACAGGAATCCTGTGACAATGCACACACATAAAGGCACATCTGCTTTCCTCATCCATGTGCCTAAGCCTATGAAATCTACCCATCAATCACTTACTAGGCATATTGACGTGTATGTATACTGTTAGGTTGGTGGAGCCATCCTTCAAGGCTGGATAGCCAGGAACAAGGCTCAGAACGTTAACAGTATGCTTCAGGGGAATGCCTGCAAATGTTGCTGGTTCCCAGCCTGTGCTGTCCCCTGCTCCATTTGTACCCTGATTTCACATGTACCCAATGGATAACATCCTCGTATTTCTATGAACAAATGGCTAACACGTTTGTGAAGGCATCATCTTTTGGTGACAGCAGGGGGGCCTGAATTTGTGTCTTCTGGAAGCCATGGGAAGATCGCTAGCTGCTCTGATTTATTTTGTACTTTTCATGTTTTTCTATCTGTTGGCCCACAAACAGTTACAAGTGCTCTCTGCTACTGCGCTATCCACAAAGTCACACCCCTAAAGATAGAGTAACTGTCTGTGAAAAAAACTAGTGGCCGTGCCTTGTGAGTCAGCCCTGTTCTTACCCATCCCCCAGGCCCCCAACTCTGGCTTCAGTTCTGCCGTAGTGGTTTTTTCTGTGTGTATGGATGTTTTGCCCGCATGTATGTCTGTGTACCATGTGTATCCCTGTTTGTTGCCTGTGGAGGACAGAAGTTGTTGGATCTACTGGAACCGGAGTTACAGATGGTTGGTTGTGAGCCATCACGCGAGTGCTGGGAACTGAACTTAAGTCTTTGGGAAGAAAAGCCAGTGCTCTTAACCTCAGAACCCTCTCTCCAGTCTCCTCGTGACTCTTAATGATCCCATTGGCTGATCTTTTCCTTTCTTTACCCAGGTAGTATCTATATTAATTTGTACATTGCTTATTCCTGTTTTGTACCCCAGCTCACCAGGGCCATTGATATGCCAAACATATTTAAAGATGGCTAGTATCTGTTCTAGCCCTTTATCTGGCATGGTTATTTGGTTTAATCACTGGAAGTGGTCCAGTAGCTTGGAAGGATGTCAGTGCCCTTATGGCATGCTTGGTATTTCTCACAAGACTAGCAGATAAGACTCCACGCTGTTGTAAGTTTATGTGCCACATCCATAGAGTCTGGTATTTTGACATTCCCGAAGGGGCTTGGCCAGAAGACTTTCAATACATCTCTTTATGTTATTTGTTGTATTGCTACTGGAGTAGGTTCAGTGGTGAAGTCCTCCCGCTGCAGGATTTTATATGTAACAAGCAATATCTGTTTCTGTGCTGCATTCGGGGCTCCTACCCCTTTTTAAAAATGTAACCCTAAATCTATCAGAACAATCTGTTCAACTTGTTTCTGCCATCACCCCCCAGCCGTAGTTCTCCGAGCTCTGAGATCGTGAAACAAATGGGCCCTGGGTCCCAGGAACATAGAACTATTCAGCCTGGGCCACAGGAATCTTAGCTTACTCAAAAGCCTCTGGAGCCTTTTTGGTTCAATCCCACATGATGCCCTTTCATCAGGTTATATAAAGAATAGGCATCTTGAGCAAGATGATGTACAAAAATGTGCCCGTGGTGGTTAGTTTTTGGTTTTTTTGTTTTGTTTTGGTTTGGTTTTTTGAGACAGGGTTTCTATGTGTAACAGTCCTGGAACTCGCTTTGTAGACCAGGCTGGCCTCGAACTCACCGAGCCTACCTGCCTCTGCCTCCTAAGTGCTGGAGGCATGAGCCGCCATCACCCAGCAGATGGCTAGTTTTTATATTAACTTGACACACGTTAGAATTGTTTGGGAAGTGGGAACCTCAACTAAGAAAATTGCTGTTATGTAGCACTTTCCTCTGAGACTGAAACATTCTATCAGGAAGTGCCTCAGCAGAAGGTAAACAACTCAAAATAGCTTCCGGAGTCCCCCAAACTGACCAGATTGACTAGGCCCCTCCATTGCAAGAGTAAACAAGCCAAGCTGCTAAGAGTCCCTCGGAGATAAGCCAAATTGCAAAAAAAAAAAAAAAGATTCTGAGAGCAGCTGCCCTGCCCGGAAGAAACAGAGCAGCCGGGCTGCCCGGAAGAGGAGTTTAGACCTGGGTGGAAAGGACACTCTCCAGCCTGCTGAGCTGCCTGCAGGCTGTGCTGCGCACGCGCGCCCCAGGCTCCCAGCTGTGTGAGCTGTCACCCGGCTGGGGTGGACTCCGGTGAGGCAGCTGGCTTTGAGTCATTTCTGCTCCTGTAAGTAACCTCTCATCCATATTCCTGTGACACCAATAAAAGTCATTGGATCACCAAGTTGGTCCTGGGTGCTATCGAAACGTTGGGTCTATCATTGGCTCCCCATCTGGAGAGAGTAGAGAGTGTATAGTGTCTCCCCAGGACAAACCTTGTCAAACAATGACCACCAGATTGCCTTGTGTGCAAAGCCTGTACTGCATTTTCTTAATTAGTGATCGATACCTCGGCTAGTGGTCCTGAGTGCTTTAAGAAAGCAGGCTGAGTATGAAGAGCAAGCTAGTAACAACACTCCTTCATAGCTGCTGCTTCAGTTTCTGCCTCCAGTTTCCACCCCAGTGTCCCTGCCCTGCTTGAGTGCCTGTCCTGACTTCCTTTGATGATGGACTATGATAAGGAACTATAAGCTGAAATAAACCCTTTCCTGCTCAAGTTGCTTTGGTAATGATGTTTTATCAGCAACAGAAACTAAGACAGTTGCCATATTCAGAACTCCTAGAAATACATGTATCTGCTTCACATTTACTGGCACATGCTGCTGTTAAAAAAAAAAAAAAAAAAGCCAGGTGGCAGTGGCGCACGCCTTGAATCCCAGCACTCAGGAGGCAAAGCCAGGTGGATCTCTGTGAGTTCGAGGCCAGTCTGGTCTATAGAGTGAGTTCCAGGAAAGGCGCAAAGCTGCACAGAGAAACCCTGTCTCAAACAAAACAAAACAAAACAAAAAAACAACAAGCTTATAGAGAGATGGCTCAGCAGTTGTGAGCACTGGTTGCTCTTTCAGAATACCTGATCATGATTTTTAACACTCACATAGTGACCAACAACACACGTAATTTCAGTTCCAGGGGATCCAGTGCCCTCCATGAGCACCAGGCGCATAAATGATGAACAGATATACATGCCGACTGTCTTAGTCACTTTTCAGTTCCTGTGACAAAACACCATGACCAAGGCAACTTACAGAAGAAAGAGTTTCATTGTGGCCTCACGATTCCAGAGGGCTAGAGTTGGTGATCATCAGTGGGGGCACAGGAGCAGGAAGGAGTCAGGATGCTGGAATAGCAGCTGAGTGCTTTCGTTTCAAGCCACAGGCACGAGGCAGACGGGGCGGGGAGGGGGCGGGGGGAGGGGGTGGGGGGCGGGGGTGAGTGCTGAGACTTATCTCTCCCAACAAGGCCACACCTCGTAATCCTTCACAAACTGAGAATCAAAGAGTTGGCCAGAGCTTCCCCCACCCCAAAGATCTTGTGCTCCACTAGTGAGCAAAACCTATTCCGAGTCCCATTGCATTCAATATTTAGAGGGTCTTAGTTATCACAGTTATTTGACCTGGTACATTGGCATCAAAAGCTGTCTCCTACATTCTCAGTTCTCATAACATCACCTGATCCTCCAATGGTTTCCTAATCACTTCAAGTTGCTGATACAGTGGCAGGCAGCATCCAAGAGTCCCTAATGGCCCATATGAGCCAGTCCTTAAGGAGTGAGGGATTTCTTTCAGACATTTGGAGGTTCTGTGGGCACTGCCAGGGCAAAGGATGACTCATTATGTTGCTTTAGTCCCTTTGCCAGCAATTCACATTGCTAAATGTGATTGACATTCACATCCGCATGCCAGAGCCTCACAAACCAATCAGTAATAACTTCCTTTTTATGCCTGTTTAAATTCTCAGTTCAAGCAGCTCAGAATCAGAATAGTCCCTGATTGCCAGGCGGTGTTGGTGCTCACCTTTAATCCCAGCACTGGGGAGGCAGAAATCTCTGTGAGTTCAAGGCCAGCCTGGTCTCGACAGAGGCAAGATCCAGGACAGCCAGGGCTGCACAGAGAAAGCCTGTCTCAGAAAACAAACAAACAAACAAACAAACAAACAACCAAACACAACACAGAATAGTCCCAGATGACCACCGTTTCTTAAATGGGGCCATTGTCAGGATCTTTGTCTCCATTCTTAATTGTGAACTTTTCTCTTTTTCTGTCCCAAGGGTCAGATTGGTGTGGGGATCTCATCCACACCTTTTACCTCACTGTTTTCCTCCTTACTATCCAGTTCTCCCCATGGACTTTAGGGTTGGGTTCCAGGAACACGCTTTTCTCTTTTGCACTCACGTCCCATTTGTCTCACAGTCATGAGCAACATTACAAAATCGCCATTTCATCCTCCATTTTTTTTAAATCTAATTTTCTGGCCAACTCAGGCTACTGTGGAAGACGCTCCTTGCATGTTGCTTTCCATCTAGGGCTCTCCTTCCAGCTAGTGAGACAGGCTGCGCGCGTGCGTCTTCTTACCTGTATCGGGGCCCGCGGAACTGTAGTTACAGCTCTCCTGCAGTTCCGTCCTATGCACACTACTTGCAGGGGTATCCGTGAGTTCTCGCTTCCACTAGGCACCGGGGTGCTTAACAGAGCAGAGCACACTCATCAAGGAGGCACGCCATTCCTAATCATATGGAGGGTGATGTCTCCTCTCTGGAATTTCCCCTGCAGTTGCTCCACCCTGATTCGTTTGGATCTGGGGAGGGGTGGTCCATGTTCAGGTGACAATTGTGGTGTCACTTTTCCAGGGAAACAGAGAAGAAGTGACAGCGCTAAGCTCAGGCAGCGCTGGGGAGAGGATGGAAGCAAACAAGACTTACAGTGGAACCATGCATGCGTTTAGGTGGAGCCTGGCCTTTGCCTTCCTAAAATGTTGACAGTCTCAGCAAACACTGTCAGGCTGGGGAGGGATGGCTTGCTTCGCTGCCGTCTGGCACGTAGCTTTAGAACACACAATTAACTGATGCTCTGCTGGAAAATGGGCTCCTTTGGCTCCAATACGGAAGATTATTTTCCCTTCACTATGTCTTCAAAAGTGCAAATGTTATAGAAAGGAGACCGTTTGAGGGTAACATTAAGCGTTGAGGAAGGCCTGAATGTAGGCAAAAGGATACCTGAGTCATGAAAGGGGATGTAAAGGTTGTTGGTTTTTTTTCTAGTTTCAACTCTGTGCTGGATAGATTTAGGTCAGCTTGACAAACTACAGTCATCTGAGAGAAAAGAGCCCCAATGGAGAAAATGACCCCATAAGATTAGGCTAAGAGCCAGCCTATAAGGCATTTTTTAAATTAGTGTTTGATGTGGGAGGGCCGAGCCCATTGTGGATGGTGCCGTCCCTTGGTTGGTGGTCCTGGGTTCTATAAAAAGGCAGGCTGAGTAGCTGGGTAGTGGTGGCACACAACTTTAATTCTAGCAGCACTTAGCAGGCAAAGACAGGCAGTTCGAGGCTAGCCTGGCCTACAAAGTGAGTTTCAGGACAGCCAGGGCTACACAGAGAAACCCTGTCTTGAAAAACAAACAAAGGGCTGAGCAAGCCATGGGGATCAAGTCAGTAAACAGCACCCTCCATGACCTCTGTATCAGCTCTTGCCTCCAGGCTCCTGCCCTGTGTGAGTTCCTGTCCTGACTTCCTTTAATGATGAACTACTATGTGGAAGTGTAGGCCAAATAAACCCTTTCCTCCCCAACTTGCTTTTGGTCATGGTGTTTCATGGCAGCAGTAGAAACCCCAGGACAAACTCTGTCATGGTTTTTTTTCTTCCTGGTAAACAAGTGAATAAACATGTAATTAAGAGTGAAAGTAAAAAACCCTAAGTGATCTCCATTGCTTCAGAATGGCTATTCTAACTGTGGGTATTCGCTGAGATGTACAGAGTTTAGGACTGGGCAAGTATTGGAGTGGGTTCCTTAAACAAACTGTGTAGTGGTTTTTATTAGTGAGTTAATTAGAATGAAGTGATGTTTTTAATGTACAAATATTAGGTCAACAAGAATTCCCTGAGTGTGATGCCCTTTCTCAGTCAGCCACAGCTTCCACAGTGTTACTCACCAATTATATATGAAATTTGGAAATCTACACAATGCAATATGGGTCTAGCCTTGAATGCACACACACACACACACACACACACATCAGAGATTCATTGAAAGGACAGGCATTTTCTGTCCAGAAAGTTATAAGTGAGTCTAGACTCTATAATATTTGTGCCGTAGTTTGTCCTGGTGGCACATACCTATAATCTCAACACTTAGGGGAGGCTGAGGCATTAGAAGGTCAAGGTAGAAATGTCACTTGTGTTTGAGGATGGCCTAGGCTACATGGTAAGTTTGAGACCAGCTTGAGCTAAAATAATGAATCCCTGTGGCACACACACACACACACACACACACACACACACACACACACACACACACACACATACACACACACACACACACACACACACACACACACACACACTTGTACCTTAGCCTCCAAAATTCTGTAAAGTTAAGGTTGGATTGCTCATGCTGGAGACTTACCATAAACCATAAGGAAATCTATAAGTTGCTTACCCAAATTGCACAGATTGAGTCTTTCCTAAATAAAGACAAACAGCATTTGCTTCAAGAAACTCTAAAACTCAGGGAGAAGTTGACTCTCTCATAGCCATTTTCTGACTAGGAAAAAGTGGAGAAAGGGGTAAGAAGGACCACAGCCTCTGTAAAAACTGTTGAAGACTTCAGGGAAGATTCGTGATTACAAAGATAAATGGACATCTTTTGGCTTTGTTACTTGTCCAAACAAAAAGGTTAGGAAGTGGTTTGATTGGACAGAAAAATAACTTTGAGAGATCCTGCCTCAGAGAATAGAGAATGACCTGACCAAGGAAGAAGACATGCACACATGTATACCCACACACATGCAAACATGTATACAAACATAAAGAAGAAAAACTTGTAAATTTGCCCAAATATAGTAATTCCATTTAATATAGTAATCAAGGTTTAAAGCTGGTGGTGGGGGTTGGGGATTTAGCTCAGTGGCAAGCGCAAGGCCCTGGGTTCGATCCTCAACTCCGAGAGAGAGAGAGAGAAGAGAGAGAGAGAGAGAGAGAGAGAGAGAGAGAGAGAGAGAGAAAGCTGGTGGGGGATAGATAGATGGTTCAGTGGTTAAAGTACTGGTTGCTTTTAGAGAGGACCCAGGTTCAGTTCTGAACATATACATGGTGGCTCACAACACCCACGTGGCAACTCACAACCACCTGTATCTAGGGGATATGATGCCCTCTTCTGGCCTCCTTGGGTACTGCACCACGCAGGCAAAACATTCCCGCATATAAAATAGAAATCAATACATCTTTTAAAAAGTTTTAAAACTGAAGCTTCAACTTGATTGTGTCTCTTTCCAGAGGGATAATTATCCAGCCTGGTAAGTAATTGTGATGCTAGTGGCAGACAGGGTGGTAGGAACAGCTGAGAGCTCGCATCTCAAACCAAAACCAGGAAACAGAGAAGAGCTGAACTGGCCCCAGTCTTTGAAGCCTCAAAGGCTGGACTCGGTGACATACTGCCACACCAACTCCAGTGTCGTCCGTGTGACATGAACAATTATGTCAATAATAGCGGACGGGAGAGACGTGTGCCACGGGACTAAGCTCCCTGGAGGTCCCTGGCAGAGTGCCCGTGTTATGCCTCCTTCTCGAAGGAGACGTGCTTCACAGATCATGAGCTCCTTGGGCTATGGGTTCTGTATAACTGCTTTTCTGATAATGTTCTAATTAATCTATGAAGCACAGCCAAAATTAATGAATGCTTGGGTTGTGAACTGTAGAGGAAAGGGGAAGCTGGACATGGATCTTAATCAAATATAGCAGAATGAGCTATTTTTTAAGACCCCAAGCCGCTAGATAAAGAAAGTATAATAGTTCAGGCACTTCTAGGGAATGAACACTCACCCACTCGGAATCCTTTAGGAATCCCAACTAAAGTGTTTTATGGCAGAAAACGTTATCTCATAGGAGGCAGATGGTGGGCCCCTCTGTTGAGGAAGTTCAGCATGGAAAACTTAAGGACTACAGCAGAACCCCTTCCCCTTCCAGGTGTAAAAGTACAAGAGTCCATATTCCAGCAGGTAAAAAGGTTTTATATTAAAAGAGATATGTGATATAAGAACTAAAGAAAGACTAAGGGAAGATCTGCAGCTCCAAATTGGCTAAATGGGTCATGAGAACCAGAAAAGTAGAAGTGCATAATAAACTAGCGAGCGGCTGAGATAAAGATGAAGGACACAGCCGCAACCGCAAAGAAGCCTTCACAAGTCTAGGGACCATACTAAGTTTAAAAAACACAGACTGCTCTTTGGGTCATAAAGTTCTTGTGGGTAAAGGGATATGTCTAGCGACGATTAATAATTGCGTGCTTGCTGTTTTTTTAAAGATGATGTAATTGAATTATTGCCAAGCTCTTGTTGTTCCTTGTATGACTTGATAGTTTTCTCTTCTGTATATAAACTACTGACTTGCAGAAGTAAAACTGCAGCAGATTCAAACCACTTCGGAGTGTGTTATCTGTCTGTCATTTGCTGAATCCTTGCCTTCCTGACTACCCAAGCCCTGGTTCCCCTACGGTCCTGGTACCCCCGATGGGCCAGTGGTGACAACATACTTCCTCCAACGAGGCCACATCTCCTAAGCCTTCCCAAACAGCACCACCAATCAGAGTCCTATCATTCAAATGCCCAAGAGGTTGAGGGACATTTCTCATTCAAGCCACCACAGATGAGTGTGAGGGAGTGCATGCATGTATGTAAAGAAAACTTTAGCTGTCTTGCTCTCTCATACCCTCCCTTATTCCCTCGAGACAGGATCTCTCGTTCAACCTGCAGCTAGGCTGATAGCCAGAAGGCCTGAGTCTCCATGCACCTCCTATCCCCAGAGTGCTGGAGTTACATGCCTGACTATGCCCTGATTTTTATGTGGGTGCTGGGGATTTGAACTCAGATCCTGATAATTGCATGGCAAGTGTTCTTACCCACTGAACAATCTCCCCAGGCCCCAAACACTGTATTTCTTCATCACACTGTCAGAGGATCCTTTTTATTCTAAGAGATTTGTAGACTCCCATGCTAATAAGATTTGCATATATTTTTAGAACAGCTCCTAGGACATCCTTTTTTGTAATCTACTTGAATGATACCAAAGTTTAAACATTTTTTTTCAATAGGAACACTGTCGTCTTGCTTACTTTTTCTTTTAGTGCTACCAAAAGAAAGCCCACATTTTGCACAGCAGTATTCACAATTAGATTTGATTGGAGAACCAGAAGACTAGAATCATGGAGGGACACAACTAAAACATTGTCCACTGTGCTGGCCCAAAGTGGACAGGTATATCACTATAGTTCCAACTGGGCCAGCCATGGAGGCAGTGGTGAAGGCGAATGTTCTGGGAGGAACAAACCTCTACAGTGGACCAGGCTGTTCATTTCATCAGAAGGAGAAGTGGACAGAGGTATGAGTGACCTACATGCATAGGCTGTGTCCCAGTCATTGATTGACTAGTCAGCAACTTTCAGAATACACAATTAAAATGTTCTCATAAGGAGTCTAGAGAAAAGCCATGTTGTGGTTTGGATATAAAGGCACATATGTTAAAGGCCTGGTCTTTGTTTGTGGCACTATGTAAAGGTGATTGGCCCATGAGAACATGAACTCCATCAATGGTTTAATTCATGGGTGAGTTCACAGCTTAGTGGACTCCCATGATGCTATGCTCTTCTGCATTAGAGATTTTCATTTCAGTTAGAGAAATTATTTGGCCAGGGAAAACAATAATGTCTCCACTGAAAGAGAAGTTGACACTTCCAGCTGGCCTTTTTGGATTGCTCATCCTTTTCAATGAACTGGCAGAGAGGGAGGCTGTTCTTTACTGTAATCTCTGGGGTGATTGGACCAGACTGTCGAATACAAGTTGAGTTCCCATTTCAAAAGGGATTATAGAGGGGTATACATGATAAGGCTAGATCTCTTCTTGGTATGTTTTGTGATTTAGGGCAACGAGTAATTAAAAGAATTCCGTTGAAGCAGACATCTAATGGCCAGAGCACTGAAGAGTAAATGTTTGAGTCACATTCTCTCTGGCCAAGAACCACGAACAGATAAGGTGGTGGCTGAGGGCATGGGCAGGGAGGAGCAACTATAAACACCAGACACGACATTGTGATCTACTGCATAAACCAAGACTTGATGTCTTTAGCCTGATGAGTTGATAACCAGCCCCTTCTCAAGCAGGTAAACAAGAAAAACATCTGTATGTTTAAAGACAATGTTTAGAAGAACCCCAGATTTTACTGACAGAGACTCCTAACACTGAAATATTTTACTGCTTTTTCTTAGCGTCTGGAAGGCCTTTTTTAAAAAACTACAACATTCTAGGAAACTTCAATATCTAGTTCCACTCTACTACAACAACAAAAATCCTGTTGTTTCTCAATAACAGCTGGGATAACATTATTAGATGGATAGGATGTATTTGACTTCACTGTAAAGGTTGTGCAATTTCAATCTTTGTAGTAGCTATACAAATGTCCCAAATTAACAGTTTTCTTTTAAGCCTCAAAATCAAGACATTTCATTTTCCCGAGGATATCTAGAACACCTGCGGTATGGAGCTTCAAATGTACGTAAGATTCTAAAATGAAGTTTCGTGGAAAGTGGGGGTGCAAATTAATATAGAAACACTTGCTGAGGGCCAGTAAGATGGCCCAGTGGGTGAAGGCGCATGCTGCCAAGGCTGATAGCCTGAGTTCGATCTCCATGTGGTGGAGGGAGAGAGCCGACTCCTGCAGGTTATCTTCTGACTACCGCGGCATGCCTGTGGCCTTCATACACCCCCACACACAGACACACGTGCCCCTCATGTGCACTGACCTCTCTCTCCCTCCCTCCCTCCCTCCTCTCTCTCTCTTCCTCTTCCTCTCTCCCTCTCGCATGCGCGCGCGCGCGCGCGCGCGCACACACACACACACACACACACACACACACACCATAAATGAATAAATGTTTAAACTTTAAAAACATCTGTTGAGTCCATTTTCCAAGTGTGGTGAGTGATGCTCCACTTACACACCTAAACTAAGCTCAGCTTTAAGCACTCAGCTCTCTCAGCAGACCTGCCAGGAACAAAACAATGCGTAGGTTAGGGGTAGCTGAGGCCGGGTCAGGGCCTGTGACAGCATCAGTAATAGTTTGAAAAGTAGATTGTTCCTGGGTCATTCTGGGCTGGATGGACTAGAGGACTCTCAGGTAGCATTCAGGGGGTTGGCTCATATCTACCACTATTGTTGAGGCCAATGACAAACTTGTAAACAATTCAGCATGTCCTTCATTGTCGTATGGCAGCATCATTCATGGGCCCACCAAGATGACTTAGTCACGTATGACAGCGTTTAGGTAAGCTTTTCTATAAAGATCCAGGTGGTCAATATTTGGGGGTGTGTAGGACATTCACTACTTCCATTGCTCAAATCTAGGTGGAGTATCAAAGTGGCCCAGGTATAGACGAGTGAATGATTCCCATTGGGAATATGAAGAGGATGCAGAAATCAATCAATGCCTCTCCACCTTTGCAACCATTCTTACAAGTTAGGACACATCTCGTTCATATTTTGACAGGTTAATGTGATCTCTGCATGCAAGGAAACTAATGTAAAAGATAACCGAGTAAGAAAAGGGAAAATACATGTCTTCTTGGCCAAAGTGAAGAGAATCCAGAAGAAATCAGGGGAGCGTTTCTTTCACAGATAACCCCAGAACTGCTCTTGACACACATGAAAAAGGAAAGGGCAAATATGCTACATGAGAGATGTTAGTCAGCTTCCCTTCAGTAAACGTTCCACCCTTGGTTTCTCATGATATGTAGACCTTCAATATTTGTAACAGTTTTAGGATTTCTTTTTATTTGTGTGCACGTGTGTTGTGTATGCCACAGGTGTGTGGGTCCTCTCAGAGGCTAGAAGAGAGTGTCAGACCCTCTGGGGCTGGAGTTACCAGTGGTTGTGGGTGCTGAGAAATGAACTCGGATTCTCTGCAAGTATAGAATGCATTCTTAACTGCTGAGCCATCTGTCTAGCCCAATAACGTTTATTTTTTTTAAATGATGTACCCCGAGAAGTACCTTGTGCCTTGAAAAAGAACAAGAGTGAGCCCCTTATTGTAGTGGGTAGCCATTCCAGCTTGGATCTGGAAGTTCCAACCCCCATTGAGACTCTGGCGACTGTCACGCCTACGAGGCGGGGCCAGGGGAGGCGCCTGGAGACCGAGAACTGGATGGGCCAGCGCTCTCTCTGTGCGCTCTCTCGGTGCCGGGACGCTGAACGGTGAAGGTGGACTGTGCAGAGCTCCGGAGAACACCGCTCAATTGCGATACACCTTCCCCAGACCCTGCGACCTACCCAGTACTTAATTTGTGAGTTACGCCATCAAATAAATATCCTTTTAACTACGTGGAGTGGCCAAAATAATTTCCTTGAAAAAGAACAAGAGTGAGCCCCTTATTTTTAGTGATAAATGTTTTTTCACTACTTACATTAATCAAACTTTTTTTTTTTTTTTTTTTTTTTTTTTTTTTTTTTTTTTTTTTTTTTTTTTACTAATTGATAGTGGAATTGATTTTCCTTGGACTTATTGGGATGTCTTTGGCACAGTCCCCAAAACAGACATTTCTTTGATTCTTTTTTCAGTTCTAGAGAGATCGCTGGTAACACATTCATCTTCTAATCCATCGCTTCCAGGGCTTTTAATTAGCCCCTCTTTGCCGACACTAGCAATGTCGTTGAAGAATCCAGTGACATTTCCTGCTGTATTCACAGTGTATAGTGGAGCCATCAGGTGGTCTTGTCACCTTTCCTAATGTCTTCTTTTTCTTTTCTTTTCTTCTCTCTCTGTCTCTGTCTGCCTGTCTCTCTCTCTCTCTCTCTCTCTCTCTCTCTCTCTCTCTCTCTCTCTCTCTCTCTGTTTGTTTTTTCAAGACAGGGTTTCTCTGTGTAACAGCCCTGACTGTCCTGGAACTCACTCTGTAGATCAGGCTGGCCTACAGCCACGTAGATCCACCTGCCTCTGCCTCCTGAGTGCTGGGACTAAAGGCATGAGCCACGACCGCCTGGAAATCTTTTCTTTTTTTTTTCATTTTTAAAATTTATTTATTTATTAAATTTAATTTTACATATCAGCCACGGATTCCCTTGTTCTCCCCCCTCCACCCCCTACCCCCCTCCACCTTCCCCCCAGCCCACCCCCCATTCCCATCTCCTCCATGGCAAAGACTCCCCCGAGGATTGAGTTCAACCTGGTAGATTCAGTCCAGGCAGGTCCAGTCCCCTCCTCCCAGGCTGAGCCAAGTGTCCCTGTATAAGTCCCAGGTTCCAAACTGCCAGTTCATTCACTGAGGACAGGACCCGGTCCCACTGTCTGGATGCCTCCCAAGCAGATCAAGCTAACCAACTGTCTTATTTATCCAGAGGGCCTGATCCAGTTGGGGGCTCCGAAACACATGAACTATGAACCAATAGCTGAGGAGCCTTCTTTTCTTTTTTTTAAGATTTATTTATTTATTATGTATACAGTGTTCTGTCTGCATGTATGTCTGCAGGCCAGAAGAGGGCGCCAGATCTCATTATGGATGGCTGTGAACCGCTGGAATTGAGCTCAGCACCTCTGGAAGAGCAGCCAGTGCTCTTAACTGCTGAGCAGTCTCTCCAGCCCCCAACCTGGGAATCTTCTTATCTTCTTGAGGACAACATGAATGACAGTAAGTTCCCTGCCCCCCCTTCCCCCCCCCCCTTTTTTTTTCTTCGAGACAGTGTCTCTCCTTATAGCCCTGGCTTTCCTGGAAATCACTATGTCAACTAGGTTAGGCTGGCCTTGAACTCACAGAGATCCATCTGCCTCTGCCTCCCAAGTGCTGGGATTTAAGGTGTGAGCCACCATGCCTGGCCCTAGTTCCTATGTTTCTTGTTCACTGCTGATCCTCAGATTCTGGCTTGTGCTTGGCAAAGCAGAAGATGAGTAAATGACCTAGAGGTGTCAGACTGGAAGTGAAGAGAATTTGATATCCTGAGGCAGAAGAGGTAGGGACAGGAACTGCCCCCACAAGAGAGGACGGGGCGGGCCGTGGCGACGCCTTCGGCTCGGCGCTCTTGATTGGAGGTTTCTGAACCTGAGGAGGGCGGGGAGACAGGGTTGGGGGGCGGGGGCAGGAGAAGAAACCGGAAGAAGCCTCCTGTGAGGCAGAGGAGGTGGTGTGTGTTAGGGGCGGGGTAAGCTAGCTGGGAAAAGAAGAGGGTGAAACCACACACAGCTGTTCTTGTGTTGGGGATGAGTTGAGCAAAGATGTGAGAGGGAGAAGCAAAGGGTGCCTGGGTGGTGGTAGGGTGCTCTCGGAAGGGTCCTCTAAGTAGAGCCTGAGAACACGGGAGGACTGTGTAGATGCAGAGGGAGAGTTCCAGGCTGTGTCAAGGACCAGGGCAGAGGATGCAGGGGCATGTGTTGGCGGCCAAGGAGTGAAAGGCGGAGGCAGAGAGAGTGACAAGGAGACCATTGTGACCTAGGAGAGGAAGGACTGGTGGGATGAGTTACCCAGACTCTTCTAGATCACAGTCAGGATTGCATCCTTGGGGCTAAAGAACACAGAGGATGGGCTTTCTGCATGGACATGGCATAGCTCATTTACATATTCACAGCCTCACTCTAATGCAGTGTTGGAGGGAGGATGGATGGGAAATGGACAAGAATGGGAAGCAGGCTAATCAGAACAGACTTCCTGACGATCAGTGATCAATAATGTCAGAGTAGACCAGAAGAACAGAGGAAACTATCTGATTCCAAAAGTATTATGTGATTAAATGAGAGAAGAAAAGAAAGAGAGGCAAAAAGGATGACAGGTACTCATATATAAGAAAAAATTGCAGGATGTGGAAAATCTAGAAAGTAGTTAGGGGACCATTTAAGGAATTATCGTGGTACATTGGTGAGAGATCCTGGTACATTAGGGCTAGAGTAGAGACAATTGTCAGATATTGAATTAGAGATAATGTTGTCAGCAGTTGCTAAAAGAGAGGGTGTGTGAGGATATGAGATACCTTAGTGACTGGAAGATTCTAGGTACAGAACAATGCCGAGTTGTACAGGAGCTGACATATAACTTGTGAATGGGGACTGAACCCAACTCTTTCTGATTGTTGTGAAATTTTTCATGGGTGGGGAGACTAGGCAGTGTCTCCCCTCTCCTTCTAAGTTTCCAATAACAAACCAAAGTTTGAGTCCACCAGAGATCCCCCTGGTGAACCAATGAGTTTATTAGGTTTACCTACACAGCTTGAGTGATGTGTTCCAAGCAGGTGCATGGGGGCCCCTAAAGCAACGCTGGAAAGTCTGCATGCATCACAGAAGGCTTCCCCATGGCTGCATAGATAGGGGCCTCCCTGAATCCTTCCCCATCTAGAACCTCTGGCCCCTCCCTGAATCCTTCCCCATCTAGAACCTCTGGCCCCTCCCTGAATCCTTCCCCATCTAGAACCTCTGGCCCCTCCCTGAATCCTTCCCCATCTAGAACCTCTGGCCCCTCCCTGAATCTTAGAACCTCTGGTCCCTCCCTGAGACCTTTAGGACAAAATTGAATACAACTGTTTGGGAGGAGTAGCTAGATACTCAGTGAGGGTTCCATGACAGTCCCATCCCATCCTTCTGGCGTCAGTTGTCAAGAAGCCCAACTGTGTGACCTTTTACCAGCAGACCCGACATAATTCCCCAAGACAGTGGAGTGGCAGTTTAGCTCAGTGGATAGTCCTGTACAACACTGACTCACTGTTGTGTTTAAATACTTATTATGCTTTAAATTTTCTTGTATGTGTGTTCATATATGTATGTTCAGGATGTGTACCTTTGAATGTGGATGTGCATGCTGTGGTAGAAGTCAGAGAACAACTTTCAGAAGTCAATTATCTCCTTCCACCATGGGTTCTGGGTATTTAACTCAGGTCACCAGACTTGTACAACAAGTGCCTCTGAGCTATCTCACCAACCATGGATTTATTTCTCAAGAAATAAATACACACACTTAAGAAGCAAATCTACCAAAAACCTACAGCACACATTATTCCTAGGAGTTAAAAATTAAAATCGTAGGCCAGGCATGGTGGCAATGCCTTTAATCCCAGCTCTTTGGGAAGCAGAGGTAGGCCAGTCTCTGAGTTTGAGGCCAGCTGGCCTACATAAGCAAGTTCAAGGCCAGCTAGGGCTACATAGTGAGACTTTGTCTCAAAAAATAATTTAGAATCTTTCAAAGATGAAATGTGCTCTTTGCCACCAATTCTATTCAATAGTACAGTACTAGAATGTAAATTATTTTGATGAACCAAAATGTCAAGTATAATAAATTTATTAAGTATAAATTCAGCATTCAAAAATTAACTGAATTTCTAAAAAAAAAAAAAATACCAAGAAATGTAGGACACATGAGTTTTTAAGATAACATTAGCAAACATTAGCAAAACTATGTGAGGAATAAATATAGAAACATACAGAAATATGTATCTTTTTTCTTTATTCTTCTCTCATATAGTACATCCCAAGCACAGTTTTCCCTTCCTCTCCTCCCCCCAGTCTCCACCTCTCCCCTAGGTCCACCCATCCTCCGTCTCCCCTCAGAAAAGAGCAGGCCTCCCAAGGACATCAACCAAGCAGGGCATTATATGCTACATTAAGACCAGACACAGAAATGTACATCTTTTATACATAGAATATGTATGTGACAATAATATATATATATATATATACATATATATATATATGTATATATAACCAGTATGCAAGTAATTATAAAATTACTTGGATGACAACATAAGAAAATGGGAGTTCAAGCTGGAACAGGGACAGAGTGGGAGAGCAAGGAAAGAGATACCATGCTAAATGAAGACATCATGGGACTAGGAAGAGGCAGAGTGATAGCGAAGTTCCCAGGAATCAAGGATGACCCCACCTTAGACTAACGGCAATGGTTGAGAGGGTGCCTGGATTGATCTACTCCGATGACCGGATTAGTGAATACCCTGTCATCATAGAGCCTTCATCCAGTTACTGATGGAGGCAGATACAGAGATCCACTGCTGGGTACCAGGCTGAGCTCCAGGAATCCAATCGATGAGAAAGAGGAGTGATTCTGTGGGCAGGAACATTGAGATTATGATGGGAAAACATGCAGAGATAACCAGCCACACTAGTGGAAACCCATGAACTGTGAACTAATAGCTGTGGAGCCCCCATAGGACTAGACTAGGCTCTCTGGATATGCGAGACAGTTGTTTAGCTTGAACTGTTTGGGGGGCCCCCAGGCAGGGGGATCTGGATCCGTCCCTGGTGCATGGGCAGGCTTTTCGGAGCCCAATGCCTATGGATACCTTATGCAGCCTTGGTGCAAGGGGGAGGGACTTGGACCTGCCTCAGGTGAGTGTGCCAGGCTCTGCTGACTCCCCATGGGAGAATTTGACTTGGGGGAGGTTGGAATGGGGGGGGGTGTTGGGGGGAAGGCTGGGGACGGGAGGAGGGAGGAGGGGGGATCTGTGGTTGGTATGTAAATGAACAGAAAATTTCTTAATAATAAAAACACACACTGATAAAAATTTTATTTTAAAAAAGAAAAAAAGAATAGTGAAGACAAACACAAAAAGAACAAATTAGGCAGATCTGGCTTACACTTCTCAGGACTTTCTGTTAACCTTTATTAATCAACACAGTGTGGCGCAGAGCATAAGAACAGAACAGTGAAATAGAACAGCAAGGCCCAGAGGGATCCCACTCACGTGTGGAAATCTCTGTGCTTCAGAGGTGGCCCTGCAGATAACTGTGGGAAAATACACCAGGCAGCGCATGGTCCTGGACAGTTAGCAGTCAGCGGGAAATATTGCAAATGTCAGGGCGGAGTGGCACCTGCTATAATCATAGCACTCTGGAAGCAGAGCTAGAAGCATCTAGAATTCAAAGCCAGGGCTAGGAGGTGAGATCTTGTCTCAAAACCTCAAAAACTAAACTGAGTAAATGATGCAATCTGATTGGGTTCTTAATATCTTTCTCTCCCCCCACCCTGTCTCTGTCTATCTGTCTCTGTCTGTCTCTCTGTTCTCTCTCTCTCTCTCTCTCTCTCTCTCTCTCTCTCTCTCTCTCTCTCTCTCTCTCTCTCTCTCTCTGTGTGTGTCTGTGTGTGTGTGTGTGTGTGTGTAGCTGGAATGTTAATCTCCAGGTCCTGAAAAGCCCCCGCAGTCCCGCAGCCCACTTATAAAATACTCACTCAGATGCTTATATTACTTATAAACTGTATGGCCATGGCAGGCTTGCTATCTGTTCTTATATCTTTTCTTTAAGCTATGTTTTTTTAAAGATTTATTTATTATTTATACAGTGTTCTGCTTGCATGTGTCCCTTCAGGCCAGAAGAGGGCGCCAGATCTCATTTACAGATGGTTGTGAGCCACCACGTGGCTGACTGGGAATTGAACTCAGGACCTCTGGAAGAACAGCCAGTGCTCTTAACCTCTGAGCCATCTCTCCAGCCCATGTTCTTATATCTTAAATTATCCCATTTCTATTAATCTATACCTTGACACGTGGCTTGTGGCTTACCAGTAACTTACATTTTGCTACTCATCTCGGCGTCGGCTGGCAGCATCTCCTGACTCAGCCTTCTTCCACCCAGCATTCTCCTCTCCCCTTGTCCCACCTGGTGACACCCATGTGATATGAACACACAATGTGTGTGTGTGTGTGTGTGTGTGTGTGTGTGTGCGCGCGTGCGTGTGTAAGTGCAGGCATAAGCATGTCACAGCATATGCGTGGTGGTCAGAGGACAACATTGGGCATCAGCCCTTGACTTTCTACCTTGTTTTAGCCAGGGTCTCTGGTTGTTTGCCACTGCAGATGCCGAGCTAGCCAGCCCGCAGGCTCCCAGAGCCTCCCTGGGCTCCCAGAGCCTCCCCGGGCTCTGTTTCCCACCTAGCTGCAGCGGTGCTTGGATACTGCATCTGACTTTGTGGAGGGTCTACGGACTGAGTTTAGGTCATCAAGTTTGCTTACTAAACCATCTCCCTGGCACCCTCACTTTATATTTCTTTAAAGTTCCAAATGGATTATATACTTAATGGAAAAAAAATAGACGTTAAAAGAAAGTAAAAAAAAAAAAAAAAACTTTTAAGACTTCAAAATAGGAAGTTCTGGGGTCAGAGAACAGAACAGCCACTAGATATAGAGGCCAGAAAATGGTGGCACACACACCTTTAATCCTAGCATTCCAGAGGTAGAAATCCCTCTGGATCTCTGTGAGTTCAAGGCCACACTGGAAACAGCCAGGCGTGGTGACACACGCCTTTAATCCCAAGAAGTGATGGCAGGAAGCAGAAAAGGTATATAAGGCATGAGGACCAGAAACTAGAGCCTGGTTAAGCTTTTAGGCTTTGGAGCACCAGTTCAACTGAGATCCATCTGGATAAGGACTCAGAGGTTTCCAGTCTGAGGAAACAGGATCAGCTGAGGAATTGGCAAGGTGAGGTGGCTGTGGCTTGTTCTGCTTCTCTGATCTTCCAGCATTCACCCTAATACCTGGCTCCAGGTTTGATTTTATTAATAAGACTCTTTAAGATTTGTGCTACATCTGGCGCCCAACGTTCGTGGTACGAATTCTCGAAAAAGCTACTTGCCTGTGGCCATGTGGGCCCCAGCTCAGGCCCAAGCTACATGTTGCCAGTTGTGGTGGCGCACGCTGGTTGGATTTACTGAAGGAGGCGGAGGCAGGAGGATCCTGGGTTTGAGGCCGGCCTAGGAGGCTTGCTGAGGAGAAGCTGTGCCCAGAGCCAGGCCGAGCCACAAACGGTGGCAGCGGGACCATGGAGGCAGCGGCTGCTGCTCTGAGTTGCTGGCTGCTTCTCATCGTGTTGGTGACTGGGGTGATGCTGCTACCTGGGATGAAGGGTTGTTCAGAGAAGCTGCTTGTTCAGAGAAGAATTGCCAGGACCATCGTGTTACAAGAAAACATCGACAAAGGTCAGTTCGGAAAAGTTTGGCAAGACAAATGGTGGGGAGAAAATGCTGTGAAGATTTTCTCTTCTAGGGAAGAATGTTCATGGCTCCAAGAGACAGACATTGATCAGACTGTGATTGCTCCAAACCACAGAGGAGGACTCAGAGGCTTCCAGTCTGAGGAAACAGGATCAGCCGAGGAATTGGCAAGGTGAGGTGGCTGTGGCTTGTTCTGCTTCTCTGATCCTCCAGCATTCACCCCAATACCTGGCCTCAGGTTTGATTTTATTTAAGATTCGTGCTGCAGGTTCCTATGGTAGCATCGTCAACACTGTCATTTTTAAGTTTGGTGGTATGTAAACACATGTCCCTTTTATTCAGTTTCATTTCATATGCTCCTATTTCATACTGGCCAAATATTACATGGTAACACATTTAACTACACAAAGAAATGCATGTTAATCAGAGCAGAAAAGTCAGTACTTTTAGTAATCTTAGAAAAATTAAGCCCAAATTTTTCAGAGTTCTATGCTTATTTGTGAACTCTGCTTTAAAGAAGGCATTATAAAAGCAGGGCTAGGGCTGGAAAGATAGCCCCGCAGATAAAGGTGCTTGGCATGCAGGCCTGAGGAGCTGAGTTCAGATTCCATGCTGGAAGGAAAGAGCCCAGCCTGAGTTGTCCTCTGACCTCCACAAAAGCTAGAGTCTGCATATGACAGAAAATGATAGGACTTTCGTAGCCTTTTTTTCTCTCTCTCTGTGTGTGTGTGTGTGTGTGTGTGTGTGTGTGTGTGTGTGTGTGTGTGACACAAAAGCATAAGGAGGGCCATTGGTGAAGGGAGAAGGTAACGGAGGGTTGAATATGGACACAGCACATAACTTATGAAAATATCATAATGAAATATATCACTTCATGTGATTAATATACAGTAATACTATTAAAACATAACTAACACTGTACACAAACATGAGAAAAATCTAGGTAAGCTTTAAAACTCATTACCAAAAGCTTGACCCATGAAAGAGAAACTTGGTAATTTAGACTGTACTAAAATCTACAACTTCTCTGTAGCAGATAATATTATCAGAATGAAAAAAGAGGTCACTGAGTATATAAACAATATTTGCAAAATGCACATATATAAAGGACACTCAATATATACACAGAAGCCTTCAAATTGATCAATATAAAAACAATCCCATTTGAAAATGGACAAAGGATGGGACTGGAGCAATGGCTCAGTGGTTAAGAACATTGGCTGTTGTTCCAGAGGACACAGGTTCAATTCCCAGCACCCACATGGCAGCTCCTAACCAGGGATCCAACACCTTCACACAGACAGACATGCAGGGAAAACACCAATGCACATAAACTAAACAGAAATAAATCATGTTTCAAAAAGAAAGAAAAGAAGCAAAGGAAGAGTGGAGATGGCCAATTGAAGCACATGAAAACGTAAAGGCACTGCAACTTACCATAACGGTGAGATGTCGCGTGACACTTAGCAGTACAGCTCAACTTCAAAAGCAGACGATACCAATAACAGATAAGGTGCCAAGCTACAGGAATGCATTTACTGCTGCGGAGATTGCAAAACTGTACAGCCATTTTGAAAGACAGTTTGGCAATATCTTATAAAGCTAAACATAATCTTAACATATGATCTAGCAACTGTGCTCCTTGGTATTTACCCAACTAATTTGAAATTTTATGTCCACACAAAAAACCTACATGGGAATGCTTACAGCAACTTGACTCAAGACCAGCCAAACTACCGAGATGTGCCTCGATACTAAGTAAACAAGCAGGGGCATCCACAGAACAGTCTAGTATTCAGAGAGGAAAAGAAGTATGTTATCATGACACAGAGAGGAGTGCTGAATGCAGATTCCTGAAAGAAGTCAGTCCAAAAAAAAGGGCTACATAGTGTAGGATTTCAACCATATGGCAGGAAAAATGAGTATACAGGGGCTTAGGGGAAGGAAGCAGAGGCGGGGCACAGGACTTTTCAAGACTATGAAATGATTCTATATGATAACACAATCGTGCTTACTCAACATTATGCACCTGCCCAAACTCATTCATCTTTAGAACACAAAAAGTGGATACTGTTGGGCTTGGACTCACAGGCTTCTAATCTCAAGCATAGTTGGGAAGGTGAGGCAGGAGGATCTCAAGTTCAGGGTCTTCTGGGGTACTTAGTGAGATACTATCTCAAAATAAAAAGGGTAGAGGGCTTGCTTGCCTAGCTCATGTTAAGGACGAGGTTCAATCTCCAGTACTGAAAACAAAACACAGTAAAATGAACACATACAAAATGAGAAAAGAGTGAACCCTAGTGTGCACAAATGAAACAATTATTTAGGAGGCCAGGGCAAGCCCCAAATAGAATGTACACTGTGATAAAACAATCTACTTGTATTATAGATTTATGAAGTGGCTGACACGGGGTCATTGCTGTGAGTTTGATGCTACCCTGTCTATAGAGTGGCACTCTGTCTAGACCCCCCCGGAAAAAAGAAACTAAAACATAAATCAGTCAATGTCCTGAAGAGAGGGAAGTAACATGTCACTTTGCAAATGAGCAGACTTTAACACTAATGGCAAACAACCAACTTGTAATCTCTGTGCTCTTTGGGGGAAAGATGTTTCCCTGGGCCTGTGAGTTAGCAATCCTGCAATGACTTTACATGTACTTGAATAACTTAAAAGAAGTATTAGTTAAACAACTCAGTTAAGTGAATAGCAGATGGTGGGAGTCAGGTTTCAGCTGTAGTGGGAGTTTATCGATTACCAAGGAAAAGAAGTTAGAATGATCTATGGGGTGATGTATTTAAAATCAGCATGAACTCATTAAGCATAAATATAGGCATTATATGTACAAATAGTCACACTAACATGTAAGTGCACAGGTTAATATATGCACATACATTTCCTTGTTATATCCAAATGAAAAGATTTAGAAGCAGTGAAATTCCAGTGAGAATGAGCAAATCCAGTGGCCGGGTGTTAGGTGTTGGTTTCTAATACTATTCTTCACTCAATGAAACCAGACTATTTTTTGAGAATTGGCTAATTCTAGGACTGGAAAAGGAAACAGACAATATGAACTTATAATGTATTGTCATGCTAGAAAGCAAAGAAATGCTTAAAATAAAAATCTACCCCGATGGGGGCATGCCAAAGGGACACAGAAGCTCCCAGAAAAAGCTCCCAGTGTTTACAATGCAAACAATTGCATCAACAGAATAAAGTAGTACTCCTATCTGTGAATCCAAACTTGGATGAATGACAAAATAAAGTAGTACTGATTTCAGAAGTTACTTCTAAAGAAGAAATCTGAATCAGTTATGTAAGTACTCTAACCTCAAGGTAGAATAGCATAAATTCTCACTTCATAAGTGTGGCCGTATATAGGGACTTCGAATAAGTACTGGGGCGGGGGGATTTTACAGTGGAGACGCCTGACAGATCTTACCTTTGACACGTGAACTCATGATGAACGGATCCATGGCCTTGGCATGATATGATGAAGGTACAGTTTACCTTGGCTGTCTTTCTCTCCCACCCCAACATTTAATCACAGTCTAAAAACAGACAAATCCCAGTAGCAAGACATCGAAGAATGTCTATGAAGCCGTCACCGCCAAGAGAATCCAGGACACGATATCTGAATGTAAGATGGTCCTGAGGATAGATTTCTGGAACACAAAACAGATACTAGGCAAAACCCAATAAATCTGAATAAAGGATGGACTTTAGTTAATATCTTGCACTAATATTGGTTCGTTGATTGTACCAAATGTCATAAGCTAACGTGTTAGTAACAAAAGAAATCAATTATAGGGCACATGAGAACTCTGCATTATCTTTCAAAGTTTTCTAAAAGCATGAGAATGTTCTAATAATCAGTCTACCTTCCTAACCATGCCCCAGGAAAGATAATTCACCTAGTCATTCTAAGGATCTGGGGGCAGTAATTATCCCCTCAATGAGATTATGTACTTCTTCCCAGAAGTCCTTCCTCCATTCAGTCTCTTGCAAATCTTCCATTATGTAGCACAGAGGCAAGAAAAGTGTAACCTTGCTCTTTTGTTTTTCAAGACAGGGTTTCAGCCCTGGCTGTCCTGAAACTCACTCTGTAGAGCAGGCTGGCCTCGAAATCACAGAGATCTGCCTGCCTCTGCCTGCTGAGTGCTGGAATTAAAGGTGTGGCACCACCACTGTTGGGCGGTTTTGCCTTTTTCTATCTTCCTGTCTCTTTTGGATACTAGCCAAAGCCTTGAATGCTTTGCAGACGCTCTGGGCTTCCTCGCCATTTCTCTGAGAAGCCTCATCCTCTTCTGCCTCTCCACTGCTGATATGTTGATCCCGTGCTGCTGGCTGGTCTCCATCACCGAACCCACCTGCTTTCTCTAAACGCCACCCTTCTTCCTGGCAGTTTGCCTGGCCCATTGTTTTTTTCTTAAACTCTAATAGCATTGTCATCAACTGTCAAAAAAGGTCAAAGAACCAATTTGATTTTAGAAAAATACCACTTTTCAAAAAGACAGACTAAAGGGACACTAACGAGTGCTAATCTGTGAACCTTGGGGAAGCAGCTATAAAAGCTATTTGAGAGAAGTGTGGAGAAATTGGAATAGAGAATGGTTCGTTCTTGTTTAGTTACGAGAGTGGCATCGGGATCATATGGAGAAATAAGCAACAGTGGCAAGAAAATTAGGAATGATGGCTGTAAATGGAGAACCTCAAGGCTCATCACACTATTCTTTCACATTTCACAAGCTTCCAAATTCCAAAACAAAAATTCAGGAAAAGTATCAGTATGGTTTTAGATATGGGCAAAATGATAACTGGAGGTTATCTAGGAAAATAAGCATGTCAAGATAATTAGGGGAAATCCTCAGAAGGAATAGTAAGGTTTGAACTAGAGATGCCAAATATGAGAAGATAGAGCTGGGGACATTGACCAGCGAGGTAGAGCACTTCTCTTTCATGCTCAAGGATTTGGGTTAGACCCCCAGGACAACAAAAAGGGGGGGGGGGGGGAAGGAAATATATAGCAATTCAAAACAATTAGAATTTTTGTGTGGCTTTTTTCCCCTCTAGAGACTGCAGAGTCCAGTGACAGATCTGTGGACATTCAATGTATGAAGATGGCTCTTCCAATCAATGTGGGAGAAAATAACAAATGGGGTTGGGATAACCAGTTAGCTACTTGGGTAAAAAGTATTCCTATTACCTAAATAAATTCCAAATGAGCAAAAGATTTCAAAGTATAAAAGCAAACAAACAAACCCCCTTGAGCCAGTTTTGGTGGGACACACCTGTAATCTGAGCACTTAGAAAGCTGAGGCAGGATTGTGGTTAGTTCTAGGCTAGCCTGAGCTACATAATGCGTACAGATCAGCCAATACAACATAGAAAGATCTTATCTCAAAAAACAGACAAACAAACAAACAAACAAACAAAACCCCTTTAAAGTGCTAGAGAAGTATATTCAATTCATTCATTCTTAAATGTAAAAGCCTTTCTAGGCAAAGCAAATTCCCAGTAGCCACAAATACTGATAACTCTAACTACGAAAACAAACAAAATTCAGGAAAACATCACTAAACAATTTTCTTAACTTACAAAAAGCTCAACTGAAAACAGAACACGACCACACACATCAGTTCACTGAAAACCAAAAGATGAGAAAATGTGTTCCATCTCTTCCATCAAAATATATCAAACTGGCTGGGCAGTGGTGGGGCATACCTTTAATCCCAGCACTTGGGAGACAGAGGCAGGCAGATCTCTGTGAATTTGAGGCCAGCCTGGTCTACAGAGCGAGATCCAGGACAGCCAGAGCTGTTATACAGAGAAACCAGGTCTCGAAAAATCAAATAAAAAAATAAAAATTTAAAAAATGCATTAAATCTTCATTAAAATATAAGATTCCAATAATTCACTTTTAGAAGATCAAACCAAAAACCAATTCATATCCAGTATTGGCATGGATCTGGTAAACATTTCCTCTCATACATTGTATGTGGAAGGACACTGGACCGTGATGTCTGAAGGTCAATTTGATACTAGCTACTGAACTGAAAATGAAAAGTATCCTTTGATCCAGGAATTCTATGGTAGCAATTAACCCCGTGGGCCTAATCTCATTAAATGCATGTATATATTTACTCCAATATGACCCAGTGAAATACTGAAAACAATCTAAAAATTCACCAGTTTGGAATATTAGTTGAAAAAATAACGAGGTATTTCTGTATATACTGATACAGAAAGATCTTATAAAACACAAGAAATGAAACAACGTAGAAAAGCATAAACTGTCTACTTCCTATTAATGTAAAATAATGAAGTATATGTTGGGTGGCAATTAAAGCTGGTTACCTCTGGAAACAACCTATTAGAGAGGGAAGAAAAAGTTCTTTTTTTCTTTCAAAACACAGGGGACAAGTCTATTTAGAAATTACACAATGAACAAACATATCACACAAAACAAATGTGACATATGCACATTTCTAGCCATCTAGCTACTCTTTGAGAATATTCTATCATTTAACAAAATGAAGTTTTGCATCATCCTAAAGCTGGCTTCGCTAACAAGGGACTAATTTTTGTAATTTAAAATTTTTCATATAATATTTTTTTACTTTCTATATTACCTGGTCTTTTGTTCCATGTGCATATATTATATTTCCCTTTCCTTCTTAAAAAAAACATACTTTGTCAGGTTATTTTGAAATATCCTACATGGACTTTCAAATTACTGTAGGTAACTGGCAAGTTTTCTACATGGGACTTACCTTTAGATTTTCATTAAACTTTTGATTTTTCCCTGGTATGCCAATCATGGTTTTTTGTTTTGTGCTTTTTTTTTTTTTTTTGGTGGGGTCGGGGACAGGATCTCACTACAGAGCTCTGGCCAGCTTGGGACTCACTTCATAGATCAGTATTAAAGGTGTGTGCCGCCATACCCAGCTCAATGCAGGTTTTTTGACTATCATTTTAACTGTATGCTGTACTTGTGATGCGGTGATCACATGTTGCTGCTCAAGGACCACCTCCTGTACCCTGCAGGGCACTTGCTTATCTAGAAGTGCCATTATACATTGTGAGTGCAAAAGCGAAAGTTCATGAAGACTTTACACATACAGGGCATGGTGGTGCACAGCTGGAACCTCAGCACTCGGGATGAAGGCGCACAACAATTAGGAATTCAAGTCCAGCCTTGATTATATAGGGAGTTTGAGGCTAGTAAGGGCTAAATAAATGAAACACCATCTCAAATATGTATGTAACAATAATTAAAGAAAAAGAGGCTGTGACTCTGAAAGACAGTGAGAGCTACATGGAAGGGGTTGGAAGGAGTAAAGGAAAGGGAAAATTATGTAATTATATTATAATCTCAGAAACTTGAGCCGGGTGGTGGTGGCGCATGCCTGTAATCCCAGCACTCGGGAGGCAGAGGCAGGCGGATCTTTGTGAGTTCGAGGCCAGCCTGGTCTACAGAGCTAGTCCAGGAGAGACACCAAAACTACACAGAGAAACCCTGTCTCGAAAAACCAAAAAAAAAAAAAAAAAAAAAAAAAAAAAAAAAAAAAAAACCTAAAAAATATTTTAAAGGAAGACTTTACATATATAATTAAAGTATGCATTCAGAAAACAGCATCATACTAAAAAAATACAATATCACAATATTAGTTCACGTTTTTCTGGAGACAGAGAAGCTGAAGAAATGAGATTAAAAGTTAAAAACAAAAAACCCAAATACCAAAACCAAGGTGAGACAATCACTTATTTATTGGACAGGGCAAGGTCATTTAAAGAGAGGAAACATATCCAAAAATGGGTTTATTGGTGTTACAGGCATCAAGGCTCACAAACAACAGTATTCAATACATCATGGAAACAGGTCACGTACAGCCAGGAAGATGCTGTCATGTCACTCAAAAGTATGCCACAAGTGCTTAGGAAGCAATCACTAGGGAGTAACTGTGCATACTTGTCACCAATTCCCAATCTTTATTCCCTGCAGCTGAGCTATTAGCCCATAGGATTTGGCTAGTTCCCTGGTTATGAAGTGTGTTCCTGCGTTCTGGAGAACTCTGATTGTATGTCTCCTACTTTTTAATGTCACTGAAATCATGTCAGTATAGGCTTACCTAGCACTAGCTCACAGCACTGTTTTTGAACTACCCTAGGCAGTAATGGACTATCGCACAGTATTGTAAATAATATTCTGTACTGAACACACTTAGCACTGTTACAATGCACCCATATCTTGTTAAGTTTTATAGTACCATATTTCAAGAAGATAGCAGAAATTCAATGAAGTCGATTTAAAAAAAAAAAATTGGGGATGTTTACCTGGCCTGAGGTATACAAGCTGTCCGCAAAGTTGGACATATCTAAAATTTACTATGTCAATTATTTGCCAAAAAATTTAGCATTATTTTTAGCAGGATTTTCTTGGCTGGGTAGGCAAGAATAGATTTGAATATCCACTGTAGAAACTAAATAAATGTTAGAAGCAGTATTACAGAATGGATGTTCGGCTAGAAGGGAAACTATTCTATGTAACAAGATTAATTGAGTAGTCTGTCAGGTATTGGCTTTCCCTCTTTAAATCCATTAATCTAGCAACTACTTTTTTTTACCGTGATACTGTGGATGAACCTAAGGCCTTGCATATGCTAGCCAAGCATTCTACCAGATTAACAATCCCAGCCCCTCAACCTCTTCCTCTCACTGTACTGGGCTCTGGGTTCTCAAGACGAGTGTTCACTCCACATAGAAAACCATATTTAGGAATCTGGTCACAACGACTAAAATACTGCATGAATTCATTTTTAGTAAATGATCAGATTATACATATGTAGACTATTAGTTCCCTAGGACCTGACTGGGACACACTGGGAGGAAATCAGAGGTGACTACTAAAGAATACGGGGCTTCATTAAGGGTAGTAAAATGGCCTAGATTTATCATGTAGTTGCACAACTTTGCAATTAGATTAAAAGTTACTTAATTGTATGCTTTTAAATTTGTATAACTTCTTTAAAGGTAAGGTCTCATAGTGTATCTCAATCTGGCCTTGAGTTTGTGTGACAACTTTCCTGCCTTGGCCTCCTGAGTGTTAGGATTACAGGCGTGAGCCGCATCTAGCAACTATGCCCTTTAAAAGAATGAAATTACAAAGCATGTAGATTAATTCTCAGTTAACATTGATATGAAAACACGTTAAGAAGGAAGACAGTCCCCAAAGAGAAGAAAATGAGAGGCTCTTCAATCAAGTACTAGTCAAGGAGAATGGGAGAAAGGCTTGATGTGCAGCATGCTTCCTGCATGCCATTTGGATTTCACTATCATCACGTTAGTTCTTAGATTCACTTTTTCTGGGGGGTTGGAATTAAGACAGGGATTCACTAAGATAGCCCAGATTTGCCCCCAAACTGGTGATCCTGCTTCAGCCTCCTAAGTGCTAGGATTACATGCACATGCCACCACACCTGGCTTGACTTCACATTTTTAGACTGTTTCTAAATTATTGTAGGCGATCAGTAGATTTCCGAGTTGTTCTCATTAGAGAACAGTGTCAGTGCTACACAGACTTGGAAAAACAAAAGAATCACAATCCAAATGCCAAGGGGATGTAGCTCAGTTTGTAGAGTGCTTGCTTGGCATGCATAAGGCCCTGGGTTCAATCACCAGGACCCAGAAAACCAGGTATAGTGGCAGCACCTATAACCTTAGCACTGAGGAGGTGGAGGCATAAGGATCATCCTTGGCTACATAGTGAGGTTGAGGCTAGCTCAGGTTATGTGAAATCCTCTTTACAAACAAAAAACAAAAACAACAAAAACAAATCAATGACAAAATAATCTTGTCCTTTGAAGCTGTGCATTAACAGGTAGAAAGGCTGAGGTTCATTCCTAATGAAAAAATGCCACCAAGTGTGAGAACATTTGGATAGCAAGACCCTGCCTGAAACAAACAAACAAAAAAGCTTCAGGTGGGTTTCCTATCAAAATCCGCAGAGTTATTCCCTTTACACCTATATGATTTAACAAAATTAATATGTTGGTGCTTGTGGAAAGCAATAGTCTCTACGAAGTAATGTTGAGCTTCTTAGTTTCCTAGCTAAAAAAGCTCCTCCAACTTTCCTAAGAGTAAAACGCTGTTTCTGAAAACATTCAATGCTGTGTCCTTATGCTCCCCTTCAGCACCATAGTGAAGATGGAAAACTCCAAGCCAGCTTGCAATCAGAAGCTACGAAGCAACTTCTTAAATGACCTTAATTTTCTAAGAGAATTGAAATAGATTAGCTCCAAATATTTAGAACATATTTGGCCCAATTTCTTTGCATATGCCTTTAGATTAAGTGAGACATTTCCTTATTTTCACTAATTTACCAGTTTAGTATGAAATAAATAAGTCAACAGACTTTGAATGAGTGAAACTGGCTAATGACAATCAGTTTTCCTCAATCAATACTAATCTACACAGGCAAGATAATGAAGTCACAAATTGTCTTTTTGGTCTACTTTCAACTAGTCTTACATTATATAATGAGTGAAAATTTTACAACAAAACAACAGGAGTAATTTCACAGCAAGATGAACTTGTTAAATATATATGTTATGATAGAATTTCTGACACAAAAACTGCTCACTGCACACAGAATCTCAGAAGTGATGAAACGAGACAGCTAATGTTAGAAGGTATCTGGGAGTAGGGTCTGGAGAGAAACCATTGATAAAGTAAAAACTGGCAAGTATCCGTAAAAGCAGAGTCACTCTTTAGGAAACCTAAGAAAAACTGCAAAGTCACCATTCTGGTCTTCTTAAAGAAGTCGGTCTAATAAGAATTGAAGACCATTTGACTCTTGTGCTGCAAAATGCAGGTGTTACATGGTAATTTCAGGACTCCTAAAACCTGTAGTGCAAAAGAAAAGAAATCTATGAAAATAAATAATCACAAAAATCCCAACGTTTTTCTGGGAAATGTGTTCAAAACAGTGACTTTTACAAAACATGGGAATTGTTTCAAATGAACAAAAAAAAACCTCTATACGAAACTTCAAAGACTCATTTCACAGATAACTTATACACCATTTGATTTCAACAATGTACAAACAAGGGCCATAGATTATTGTAATTAGCTCTGAAATAGCAATATAAATACTGATGTTGGGGGGAGTGTTTGACACCCCAAACTCCAATACTCAATTCTGTGTCTGTCCTGTTATTTAATTTGTAAAAAGCTTAACGGCGCAGTGAGTCAAACTTTCGTAACTTCAATGACGTGTTAGAGGACAATGCATCGAGGTTTGAAGAATTTGTTGCATCCGAAGGCCGGAACAGTACTCGGCCACGATGATTAAATACATAAAAAGATGGGTGATTCCTTAAGGTATCAAATGTCCTTAAAAAGAAAAAAAAAGCACCAATTTTAGATAATCCTTTATAAAAGCACATTTGGAAAATAAGCAGGCTTCTAGTTAATTATGAATTTGCTGTGAATTATATTTTAAATAGGAATAAATCTGAGATTAGACTACAAATGGTAATCACACTGTATTGCATATTTTTACTCTACAAAGACTATAAGAAACTTGGAAATGACCATAAAGTTCTCAGATTTTTTCTTCAGGGATTCATTCCTTCCAGGATGCCTATCAATGATAACAAATACTAGATGAACTTCAGTTATCTCTATAAATTTAACAGTAGCTTATGATAAATCATCTTTCAAATGCTAGCATATAGACTGTACCTCTGATTATTCTCCCTTGGCCATAGGCTGTAGACATTTCAAGGATTTGTTTTTCAGGTACAGTGAAAAATTCCTTTTGGCCTTCTGTATGGACTATTGGCCAAATGCAACTATTTTGCTGCCCCCTACTTGATGCCATTTGGTTTGGCTCTTTTCTTTGCTGGCCTCTTGTCTGAGAGCCTTCAAAGACTTTCCCAGTAAGATTTGTATCATATAAAAAAGTCCATAAATGTCCTGAGATATGAGCTTTTAGTGTTTGCTTTTAAATATTATTTTCTTGAAAAGAACCAGAGAATCTTCCCTTTATGGAAAAAAATCTCAGTTAGCCCCACTTAACCACCCAAATGGAAATGGGGGGGGGTTGGAGAGGTAGTTCAAGGGTTCAGAAGGTATACTGTTACTACAGAGCACCAGGGTTTTGTTCTCAGCATCCATGCTGGGTGGGTGGCTCATAAGTGCCTTTAACTCCAGTTCCAGGTGTATCCAATTCTCTCTGGCTTCCGCGGGCACCTACATGCACATAGTGCACATAAACTCATGTAGCCACATATACATAAATACAAAATAACCTTAAAATAAATTGAAATAATGAAGAAAATGGAGGGGGAGTAACTTCCTCCAGTGTAGAGATATTTACTGAAAATATTGTAAAGGGCTATTTTTCTAGATAAAGAAGGTAGGGAAAGCCCAGAAATGGAATTGAACAAACTGAAGTAAAAATATGAGGCAGGCAAGCAAATAGAAAACAGGAGAAACATGCAGAATAATGATGGTATTAATCCAGAAAAATAGAAAAAGGGCTGAGGGTACTCCTTAGGTTCAAATGACAGAGGAAACAGAAAAGTCAGTTATTCTTCCAAATTCTAAGCTAGGACAAGAGGATAAAAGAAAAAGAAGGAAGACACAAGGAGGTAGAGAGGAGACAGGAGAGAAAAGGAGGGAATGAACCTAGTTAATGCTTCTGAGCTATTATCTTTCTATGTACCTATTTTCATCTGTCTATCACATTCTAACGAACCAGTGATTTTAGGCCACTAGCAGGAACCATAATCTAATACCTTGTTTTTACTTTTCTCCTCTTATGGTTTTGTTTTGTTTTGAAGCAGGGTCTTCCTAGACTCTCTTGGAACTCAAAATCCTTCTGTTTCATCCTTGAGAGTGCTGGGCTTACAGGCATGTGCCCCTATACCTGGCTTTCAACTTCGACTTGTCCTATGACACCAAATACTGACTTAGTACTTTTGCCTCATTACTCCTACATGATCAAACTACATAATGAAAAGATAAAAATGAAACCAACTTTTGTGTAGCTGAAATCACGCTGTAAATAATGTACAGAAAACAAATCTCTCTGAAGTTAAATGCTTCTGGAAAGGAACTTACTTATTCTTTAATTCTGAAGTGGCATCCATGTCTTTGAATTCCCCTGCGATATGAACTATGCCATAACAGGTAACTGCAAAGGCCAGAAGTGTTTGAAGAACTATCTGTGAGTATAAAGATGCAGATTAACAAACAGCACATAAACACTATTTGAAAAATTGACAATGTGCTTCCCCCAACCCCACCCCGCACTGTGCAAGTTCTAACAAGCATTCCTCAGTGCCACTGGCCAAAGAGTCACTTCTTGAAATGATTTACACTCAGACACAATGAAATCTCTTAAGTACAATAACACTTTTGATGTTTTAGGAAGTGAACTTAGCAACGTGCTCAGAGGAGCACAGTCACCAAGTACTAACTGGTACCAAGCCACTTAGAACTCAAGTACCAAATAGTGTCTGCTTCCAAGAGCAACTAAAGCTCTTCTTTGTTATTTTAGTACTGGTTAATATCAGAGAGGGCACAAAACATATGAGCAGAGTATAAAAAAAAAGCAATAAAAAGGTATCACGTACCTGCCAACCAACTACACTTTCAACCCTTGTCATTTTGAAACAGGGTCTCATTACATATCCCAAGTTGGCATTAAACTCACAATCCTCCTGCATTAGCTTTTCCAGATGCAGCAATTACAGGTATATGCCACCAAACCTGGCTTCTCAGAACCTTCCAAGTCCCTGTCCCATTATTTCCTTTCTTTCCTTCTTAAAGTTAACTATTATACTTAATTGTGTATTAATCAGTTCCTTGCTGTTCTTGACAATTTTCCTTCTGTTTTTAAACAATTATGGAACCTCTAAAACACATTATGGTTTACTTTTACTCATTTCAAATCTCATTTAAATGCACTCAGATACATTCTTTTGAGTCTAGCTGTCGTCCCTCAACATTCTTTGTGAGATGCATCCCCACAGCAGCTGTCTATTCTTTTCATTGTGTTTAGCACTTAACATATGAAAACACCATGATTTATTTCATTATTGCTGGGAATGTGGGATGTTTCCTGTTATTTTTATAAGGCCAACATAAATATTTCTACATGTCTCCTGGTACACAGGAATGGAAATTCTGAGTACAGAGTATGTGTGTGTGTTCAGATTTATTACATAACACCAAACTGCTTTCCAAACAGGTTGTGCAAGCAACAGTGCTTAATTTAATGTTTGAAATTAACCAACATGGGATTATGGGCCTCTTTTCTTAATTATGATTACATAAATTTTTAAAATTTGCCAACTGAGAATCCTAAGAAGGTTATTTTAAGTAGATATAAAAATGCATGTATGTATGTATACATCTACTAAAAAGAAAAGGTGAGAGGAGGGTAAGTTAACAGCCACATATACCATATCTTTAAAAACACTTAGAGACATAATTAGCCACAAGCTAGTACTGTCTAAACCCAACAACATCTGAAAATTTACTTTACATTGCAACCACCAATCTACCAAAGAGATTGTTTTGTTTTGTCGGAGCTGAGGATCAAACCCAGGGCCTTGGGCTTGCCTAGCTGAGCTAAATACCCAACCCTTGTTTTTTTTTTTTTTTTTTTTTTTTTTTTTTATTAAGAGATTTTCTATTCATTTTACATACCAACCACAGGTTCCCTTGTCCTCCCTCCTCCCATCCTCCAGCCCTTCCTCCCAACCCATCTGCCATTTCCATCTCCTCCAAGGCAAGGTCTCCCATAGGGAGTCAGCAGAGCCTGGTACATTCAGTTGAGGCAGGTCCAAGCCCCTCCTCCCTGCACCAAGGCTGTGCAAAGTGTCCCACCATAGGCACTAGGCTCCAAAATGCCGGCTCATGCACTAGGGATGGGTCCCATTCCCACTGCCTGGGGGCTCCCTAAACAGTTTAAGCTAAACTTGTTGTTTTTTAAAACAGGGTCTCAGCTCAATGTTACTGAGGAAAACCTTGAACTTCTGAGCCTGTTTCTACATTCTAAGTGCTAGGATTATAGGCATGTGCCACCATGCCCAATTCATTGGGTATAGAGGATCAAACACAGGAATTTGTGTATGCCAGGCAGACACTGTACTGAATTACATTCCTAGCCCCAAGGAGATTGTGTTTCATATAACACAGCAAGAATGTGGTAAATCAATGAATTGTCATGAAAATATATCCCAGAAAAATGATGTCCAAGGAAAACTATAAAGTAGGTGTGGTGGCACATACTTGTAATCTCAGCACCCAGGAGATGAAGGCAGCATCAGAATCAAGATTTTCAAGGCCATTTTTGGCTACATACAATTTCAGTGGTAGCCTAGGCCACACAGCCTCTGTCTCCGAAATAAAACAAAAACCAAAGCTAGCTAATTCCAACAATATATATATATATATACACTTAGTATTGGATAATGAATTTGGGGACTCTTCCCTGGTGAAGACTATTTCTCCTGTTCTCAGCATTCCTTATTTATCTGTGCTTGAGGCCCCAGGGTCATCCCTTAAATCATACACATACAAGTAACATTATAGGAACTGAGCAGTTGTATTTATATATTTAAGAATATATAGATATATACATATGTATGTAACACAATTTAAGAAATAGAGGCCAGGAATTTGAGTGACATGGGAAAGGTTGGAGGGAGGAAAAGGGAAAATGATATAATTATATTTTAATTTCAAAAACAATTTTTAAAGTACATGTACACATACATAATGCTTTTATAAAGGATCTAGTTTCAACCTTATTTCATTGTTTATTTCACATTTATTTATAGGGAGGAAACATAGGTGCCATAGCATTAAGGGTTCAAGTCAGAGACTTGCAGAAGTTGGTTCTCTCCTACTATGTGGATTCCAGGGATTAAAGCCAGATCATCAGGCTTAACAGCAAGTGCTTTTACCCACTGAAACATCTTTACCACTGAGACATCTCACCAGTTCCCAAAAGCTGTTTCAATTAGGTAAAACAAAGTACACGTACCTAAGACAACACTGTGTATACATAGGAAAAATAGGAACAAGCCTAAACCCTGATAGCCTTTAAACTGTTACGAGTAAATGTGAAATTGCCAAGGAATTGGATCAGTTCTGTTACTGCTATTGTTTTAATTGTGTGTGATTAGTTTATATTTTTCACACCTATTGTTTAATTCTGTGACAAAGAACTTACTATTTTTCTAAGTTTAAATCTAATAGTAACACTAAATTATAAGTCAAGTGAGGACTAGGCATTAATTCAGGTTAAAAGCCACCTTCTTTGGTTTTTAATCATTGACTCCTGTCTGTAAGTACGTACTGTCAGCATTGCTTGTTTTTAAACTTCATTTTCAAAATCAAGAGGAACTGCTGGGCCAGTGAAATGGGTGAGTGGGTAAGGATGCTTGCCACCAAGCCTGATGACCTGAATTTTTTTTTTCCCTTGGGACCCACATGGTGAAAGAGAATTGACTCTTGCTGATTGTCTTTTGACCTACACACTTGGGCCGTAATAAAATATTGAAAAAGGAATTTTTATAAAAACTTGAGACAAATAAGAATTTTAAAGGCCATTTTATACTGTGGATACAAAAACTTCTAGAAAGGCCCCTTATTTCCTTCTTTAGTTTTTGTTGTTTTGATAAAGGGTCTTACTCTGTAGTCCAGGTTGACCTCAAACTCATAACAATCCTCATGCCTCAATCTCCCAAGTGCTGTGATTATAGCTGTGAGCTACCATGGCTGATAAAAAGTTCTAATAGAAAATCTTTAAGATTTCAAAATCTTTAGATTTTATAGAGTGATAAAAGCAGGTAACATCTGGGCAAGGTAACACAAGCCTTTAGTCCTAGCATTCAGGAGGCAGAGGCAGGGGCAGAGGCAGAAGCAGATCTCCGTGAGTTGGAGACCAGCTAGATCTACATAGCAAGTTCAAAGTCAGTGAGAACTACACAGTGAGACTCTAGCTCAAAAAAAGAAGCAGGTAACAGATGTCATATAATGCTTGAAAATGAAAAGAATACAATAAAATAACATAAAAATTACCACAAGCGAAGTGGTTGATTTTTAAATATGTATTTAATGGAATATAAACGACCAACTTACATCTATTGGTAGTGATTCATCTTCCTTTTCTGTTAGTCGCATATAAGAACGATCTATAAACCAGAAACATACCATTAAGGATATTGTAGCCTGTTTTCCTTTCTTAAAATGCAAGAAAATCAATATACCAAATAAGTGGCTGATTTACATGCTACATAAAGTAATGCTAATCCCAGATTCCTCAAAAACCTCTTCTAATGCAGTCAGCCTTATCTTTATGAATTAGTTTATGCTTGTCATGGCCTGTCTTTATCACCTTAACTGAGTGACAGATGGCCAAGTATGAAACTGAAATAACTAAGCATAATTTTTCATTCATTAGTATAGAAAATCTAGAAATTCTCAAACTTTCTTTCACTAAGTGGTCAAAGAAGTCATAATTATTTAACAGTCAACAGGACTACAAACATCGTCAATGCTGAATGACCCTGCCATTGTACAGTGAAGCCAAAGTGAAAACTGGCATGGGAATGTTTCTCTTCAGTGTAGTGGTGTAATCGGAGTTTCAGGACACCAATTTCTGTCCCTGCTACTACTTAATTCTAATGCTGCCTTAACTTCAGGAGGCAGCAGGGGTCTGAAGGATCAGGATTTGGAAACTGGGAACCCTGAGTCATACACAGCACCAGCTCTTCTATTTACTATAATTTACTGTACCTCACTTAAGACATCCTCAGCAACTCCAACATGTATTTCAATTGTAGAGTGTTAAGATATGAAAGTGAGCAGAGTGTTTCTTAGACGCAAAGAGCTACAGAACCAGTCAACTGAGTTTCCTCAGTGGTAAAATGGGAATGTGAAAGTTAAACAGGGTTTGTTTAGTGCAGGATCGCTGCACTGCCACAATAAAGGTCACTATGGCAGAGATGAGCATGCTACGACACCATAGGATGCTATCTGATGCCACATTTTCACATGACACAACTAGTGTCAAAGGTAATGCCAGACTTTTGCCAGCATGAGCATTACAGAGATCTTGCTGCAGTTAGTTACAAATCCACAAGGCATTCGAATCATGTGAAAAATATAAAATCCAAAATCTTAATTCTAAAGTAGGACAATTCATACTTCATAATATACTCTAGACTTAAAATACCCAAATTGTTTTAAGTGAATGTGGTATGACTCTGTTAAAAAGGTATGTTTCAGACAGAGCATATTTGAATTTACAGAACCTATAATGGCAGGAGTAAAGAGAAAACCAATCGAATATCAAAAGTAGTTTTGAATTAACCTTCTAATGTCCCACTTCTAGCTAGCTTTCTTGTTTGAATGAGGTCTAACATGGCACTTTAACACTAGCTGGGCATTTCTTCATTGTTGAAACGAGGATGTTGGACTTCAAGCAAGGGCCTTCTTTGCACCATGACTGTATAATAGAGCCAAAGCTTACTTTGAAAATAACACAGTACTCCAGTGTATGCTAATCTCCTCCAGGACAGTGCCTCACAAACTAATGTGCACGTAAATCACCCAGGGATCTATTAAAATGAAGATCTGATTCAATAGGTCTGAGGTGGAGCCTGAGTGTCTACTAACAAGCTCCCAGGTGATGTCCATGACGCTGGCCTATTGACCACACTACGAGCAGCAAGGCTCTAAGACACTTTCTGCGGGTCCCACCAAATTACTACTCCCCATGAGCATTTATACACACACACACACACACCCGTTTGCATATGCATATTATTTTACTGTAATTATTTCTTGTAATTATTTCTCCACTAGCCTAAGAACTCCCTTATGGCATCGCGGAACCTCTAGCATCTAAAAGCAGAAATAACTTCAATCATTGAGCTGAGAAAAAAATTAAAACCCACCATATAGCACGTTATCTTCTGCCCAAGGTCACACAGATTTAACAGTTAAGCAAAATTTTAACGACCAGCCCTTTAATGTTACCGGTCCACTGCTCTTTCCCGTGTCACACTGCCTCCCTGAGGCAAATGGTCACTTAACTTCTCAGACTCTGCCTGGACAGCAGAGCGCCCAGGATGCTGTCGACCTGTCATGAAGCCACAAGCATTCAAAGTTCTCAATCCCACACTTTGTCCGATCCGCTTTATGCTGGATCTGACATCTCGTGTCTTAAGTTCTGAGACAGACTCCTGCTCTGAATCCTTTCTCAAACATCAGCAACCTCTTCTAACCTTTCTGCAGTCTAGCTGTTGCACACCCCTCCAATTTTAAGCTTTCCACCGAGGACCCTGAACTGCTTTACTTAGTCACCCCAAACTATACGGTCTCTAAGGGCTGTTCCTCCTGCACTGGGTCCGACAGTTCCTCAGGGGAGCGCCCCCACACAGCCCTAGGTGTCCCACACGCGACAAGTCCCCGTCCTTCATGCACTTACGCTGAGCAGCTGAAAAGGCAGCATGGGCTAGGGCAAAGAGGCCGACGCCTACAAGTCCTTTCCACAGCGATGGCGCCATGATTCGGAAGGAGCGGCAGCCCAACAAAAGGAGGCGAAGGGCGGTTGAGCTATTCCTCCTTTCACCGGCGGGCGTCCACGCGGCGCAGGAACATGACGTCACCAAAGCCCTGGGCGCGAAGTGCCGGGTGGCGCAAAACTCAGTGAGCCGTGAGAAGGAGGAAAAAGGAATGCTGGGAAGAAGGAGAAAGCGACACGGAAAAAGGTCCTCAGGGCCTCCTTCGAGTCTGCGCAGTGCCGCTTCTCTCCGAGGGGCGGAGCTGAGCCGAGGGCGTGAAAGAATAGGCCAAGCGAGACCAATGGGGAGGCGCAGGAAAGTGCCAGCAAATAAGCGCGGGACTTGGAGAAGGGGCGGGACTTACGGAAAGGCCCAGGAGGAGAAGAGGGTGGGGCTGGTGGCAAAGGATGTGGGTGCAAGATCAGAATCCTATCAGTTTGTATTTGTAAGTTGGCTAGTTAGTTGGTTTGGTTTTCTTTCGAACCCAAGTCCTTTGCTTTCATTAAGTCTTCCCTATACTTCTGGCCTCGGACAACTAGTACTGAGGAAAGTTGCAAGGGAATTAGCGTGAGGAGGCAAATAAAGTGTGGAGGGTGATAACTTGGGGGGCGGGGTTGGAGCCCTGAACCCTTGACTTGCAGGAGATGCTCAGAAAATTAATTTAGCTTCGTACTTTTCTACTTTACCTTTCTTTGAGGAAAATCCACGCAAAAAGGAGTGTAGCATAGCGGAACTGTTTTGTCGTGAAGAATGCTAGCATGCATTAAGGAAAAAATAAGTCAATAAAGGGATGTTTAAAACAATCTGATCAGGACCCAAATATAACCTCCTTTCTCCGTTTTTGTCTTCATCTCCTAAAATGTAGGCATTCAAAAGTGAGGTCTTGGGCTGTCGAGATGGCTCAGAGGTTAAGAGCACCGACTGCTCTTCCAGAGGTCCTGAGTTCAATTCCCAGCACCCACATGGTGGCTCACAACCATCTGTAATGAGATGTGGCACCCTCTTCTGTATACATAATAAATAAATAAATCTTAGAACAAAACAAAACAAAAGATAAATAAAAAAATAAATAAAAATACGGTGTACAAAATACCAAAAAATGCACGTATATTTAAATAAAAAAAAAAAAGTGAGGTCTTCCCTTGATCTCTTTTTGCTTTGCTCTCTGTTGACAAGTTCATTAATTTGTTTCCACTTCAGACCAGCATAGATACTATAGTGATTCCAAATCAACAACTGTGTCTCAAATACCACTCCTTAGCTCCAGGTCAGCATTCCCAGCTACCCACTGCTGGATATTAATTTGTGTGTGAGTAGACCCCATTGTACATGAAATTTATATGGCCAAACGTAATTCACCCCCTTAACTCTATACAGGTTACTTCAGTGCCCCTGCTGAGTGGCACAGCTTTGTAAACCGGATATCACAAATTAAATGTAAAGTGTAATTACCGTTCTTTCCCATCGACCTCTAAAGAACTGTCATCTCAATCAGTTGACTCACCAGTACCTGTTTACTGGTGCTCCTTATTATGGTTTTTAAATGTGAAGCATCCCCACTTGTGATCTTAATCTACTCAAATCAAAGTATATCACCTTCTAAACTATATCATTTATTTACCATGTTTGTTATGTTACTGTTGATTGCTTCCTCTCTTCCCATTCTGGACTGTGAGCTGCAAGAAGACAGATTTCTCTGTGCATAGAACATTGAGTGCCAAATAATAGAAACTGAATGCATATTTGTTGAATGAAGGATGAATAAATGCTGGGAAAGAACTGAAAGTGATTTTATCACTGAAAAAATCTTTACAAAGATTCCTTCTAGTACTTTGAATTGGGTTTTAAAAGATCCCTGTGGTCTTTTGATATACTTGGGTTGCTTCACATCTGAAAAACTGGAAATTAGACATCCAAGAGCCAACAAGATACTTCCTTAAACTTACCTGTATTGTTTTTGTTCTGGATCCCATTACTCAAACATTATGTCAGTCATTACTGTTCTGTGGGCCCTCTCCACACAGTGCTTGATCAACATCAATTGCAATATCAAGTATTCCTTACAAAAGAAGAACTATCAATAAACATCACAATCAGAACGAACAAACAACTCATCACTGTTTAATTGGCAGGAAAATGCTTTTTTCTCAATGCTTGGGATGTTGCAAAATAGAAAATACAGTTTTAAAACAGACCAAAATTTTGTTTTAGCTTAGATGATGCTCATTAAAACTTTTCCAGGTGACCTAATAACAATTTATCTGAAGCAGAAAATTATTAAAAGGCTAGAGGGTTTTGAGAGGGGGAGAGGTGAGGAGGGGAGGGAGGAGACAGACTCTCACTGTGTAGTCTCTGCGGGCCTCAGAATAATAATTGAATCTGTTGTGCCTTATCCACCTACTCAGTGCTGGGGTTGTTGGCATGTAACACCAAGAACACTTTCTTAAAGTCTCTGAGTTCTGGGTCACTTCTTTAAAAAAAAAAAAAGGAGGTTATGGAGAAATATGCCCACTGAGAAATCTGGTATTTGTATAAGCCACAAATACATTTTCCTAGTCTTCAGAGAAGTGACTCAGTTCTAGAAAAAACCGTTTTGCTTTCTGTTAACTTAAGATACACTTGCATCTCTCCCTATCTCACTCTCTTCCATGCATACACCACTCCTTTTAACCTTTTATAACTGTATCAAATACCAGAAAACTAGCCTGGTTTTCTGTTTTCTAGTCATAAACTGTTAAATCAAGTTCATGGGGTTTGTTTTGAAACAGGGCCTTGGTAGGATGCCCAAGCTGGCTTCAAACACTTGGGCACAAGTAGTCCTTTGGCCTTGCGCACCCCCAGAAACTGTAGGACTACAGATATATACCACCATGCCTGTGGAATGGCATTTCAATTTTCTGTAGATTCTAACCTGAAGTGAGATCAAGGTGTTCTTAGTTAGAGAGAAATGGATCATACTAATAAGTAACTAGAATCCATTCAAACATGGTTCTGCGGGTTGGAATTAGTCCCAGAGTACAAGATGCAACTAGTGATAGCACTGAGTTCTTAGAACAAAAATCAAACTGCATAAAGCACAGTATTTAAAATTCTAAGTAACTGCAGAAGTACCTTGATTATTCCCCCCTCCAAAAGCCCTCCCTACATGTGCCGTGGATTAATGATACAGATATTATTGGAGGTGAAGATAATAATAGCTAAAACATTTATAGATGAATGTTTTCCAGGTTAATGTGTTAACTAGAGAAAAGTGTCCCAGCATTGGACCTTAGCTTCATGGCAGCCAAGTCCTTAAATACCTTCATATGTTACTTGTGAACATTTCAGTCGCTCAAATATATTTCCTCTTTATCTACCATACTCTGATCTAGTGTGAAAATTCACCTTTCCTGCAAATACGTTCCTATTGCAGATATATAGATATAGATATAGATATAGATATAGATATAGATATAGATATAGATATAGATATAGATTGTATGTACTGAGAGGGCTGGTGAGATGGGTTAGCAGGTAAGGGCGCTTGCTGCCAAGCCTAATGACCTCAGTTAAACCCCCAGGACCTACATGGTGGCAGGGGAGAAAATGAATTCCTTAAAATTGAGTATGGGCAAATGTGCAAACACACAAACACACACACACACACACACACACACACACACACACACTGAATTAAAACTTAATTTTATTTTAGTGATTTATTTATTTTGAGTACTTTTCTCTTTTTAAGAAATTTTTATTCATTTTATATACCAACCACACATCCCCCTCTCACCCCACCTCCCACTCCCCCCAGCATTCCCCCCTCACCCCTCCATCCCCTCCTCCACAGGGGTAAGGCCTCCCATGGAGAGTCAACAAAGCCTGGTACATTCAGTTGAGGCAGGACCAAGCCCCTCCTAAATAATTTTTTTAAAAAAGAAGTTTCTTTAAGCTAATTATATTTAGAACAATATCTCTGAGTAACATATTCTAGAATTCTTTTGCCTTCTAGGCAAACTAACCTGCTTGGCTGCCCTGTCTGTCTGTCTACCACACCCTTCTCCTTCCCTTTTTCCCTCTATCCTCCCCACTTCATGGACTTAATCAGCAAATAAGGAATTGCATAGTTCTTTTTCAGGTAAGGAATCAAATCAATAAAACAGCAGAAACTGAATCATTCAGACAGGCAGATCTTCCACAGATCCATATAGGTTTTACCTAACACATTCATCATGCAAAAAGTGCTTGTCCAGGTTCCCTAAAGACTTGTAACTAATCTGCCAGAGAAGAATTCACACATTTTTTTTTAACAACAGCAAAAACCAGGGCAAAGCAGATCCCTTCGACACGTTTTATCCTTCAGCCAGGCAGATGTATAGCCCTTACCAGAGCTCATGCCTCTCTACAGGCAGCTCCTGGTGGCCCCAGGCAGCTCCCTAGCTACCAGAACTGGAATCCAGGTCCCTAGTTTGAGGCTCTCCCTAGGAAACTAACATTTTCAAAATTGATGTTGCATCCTCTTATTTTCTTCTTACAGACATAGTGTGTACTTGGAAGAAATTCAGACAAGAAACAACGAAACATGTATCTCAAACGATCTAAGTAACACCTTGGTATTTTGAGAATCCAATCGTAATAAGATTGTATTTACATGATTCATGGCTTTGAGATTTGTTTACTGAATTACTTATACTGCAATAGTTTTCTAGAGCATGTACTGGGGTAGGGTTTGGACCCTGGATTTTCCTTCTGGACATCTGGGAGACTGAAGGAGTTACTCGTCTCTGTGTTTCAGTTCCCTGACCTGTAACTTGAGGATAGCCACAGTGCTCATTTATAGGGGCCATGGTCAGGACTGAGTGTGGTGATGCCTGTGAGATATGTAAGTCATCTCACACATTGTAAGTACTCAGTAAATGTTGACTGTCGTTTTTATTATTTAAAAAACATTTGTTTTTACAATTTATATGTATGTGTATCTATGGGTGGATATGTGCACATGAGTACAGGTGCCTACAGAGGCCAGAAGACCGGTGTCACCCCTTAGAGCTGGAGTTACAGGTGGTTGTAAGCTAGTTGCCTGATATGGGTGTTGAGAACTGAACTCAGGTTCTCTGGAAGAACAATGTATGCTCTTTAACTACAAAGCCATATCTCCAGGCCTCAATTTTTTATTTATTGTTACTTTACTATTACTGTGGATGTAGGATCTTGGGGGAGGGTGGCTCTTGTGTGCCATGTGCACCATGGCACAGATGTGGAGATCAGAGCACAAGTTTGTGGAGTTGGTTCTCTCCTTGTATCTTTATGTGAGTTTTAGGGCTCAAACTCAGATCCTCATGATTATCCAGCAGATGCTTTCTTTACCTGCTGAACCATCTCTTAATCCTTATGATTATTTTAGTGTGTGTGTGTGTGTGTGTGTGTGTGTGTGTGTGTGTGTGTGTGTGTGTTCACGTGCATGAGTACAGATGAGTGCAGGTCAAAGTACACCCCCAGGTGTTGGTCCTCACTCTCTACCTTGTTTGATACAGGATCTTCTTGTTTGCTGCTGTGTACCCCAGACTAGTTAGCCCATGAGCTTCCAGATTCTCTATTCTCTGACTCCCCTCTTGCTGTAGGAATACTGGGATTACAGATGTGTGTTATCCAGTCTAGCATTATGTGTGTCCTGGGGATCCGAACCCAGATCTTCATGAGTGTGCAGCAAGCGTTTTCCCCCACTGACTGAGCCATCTCCTTGGTCCCTGTTATTATTATTTGTTATTGATCTTTCTATTTTTTCCAAACTAAAGAGATTCTTTATCCCATCACTCTTTCCTAAAGCATCAGTTGCTTCTCCCCTTGATTTTTTTTTGAGACAAGGTCTCATTGTGTGGTTTTGGCTGGCCTAGACCTGCCTGCCTCTGCCTTTTGAGTGTTGACCCTTGGTTTTATATTTTAATTTTTGTGACCATTTCTAGATTGAATACATCTCCCAGGGCTTGTTGTTGCATCTGCACAGAGTAGCCTAGGTTACTTGCATGAGCTTAATATGAGCATGCACTTCAAAGAGCCTCCCTAATGGCACTGAAAAAAAATCTGGCTTTTTTTCACATTGGGATGATCATATGAGGTAATAAATTGTGTGAAAACTTTTGCATGTTTATGCTGAATTCAAATGGGTAGCTGTGACCTCTGTTTGAGTTTAGGCATTCTGTTTGAATATAGGCATTCACTTCAATATTGCCTCAGGACTGAGCTCATGATACCCTCCCTTTCTTGTTGGGAAAAGTCAGGACCTCCCACAGCTTCAATACTGAACATATAGCTCCCAAACCTATTGCTGGTCCTGATGTCATTCCTGAACTGTCAAGCTACATTTCTAACTGCCTACTCCAATATCTGCAAGTGGATTTCCCACCACTTTCCTTTTTATTTTGGGGACAGGGTCTTATTGTCATTTATCCCTGGCTGGCCTAGAACTTGTTGTGTAACCCAGGCTAGCCTCAGACTCGTGATAATTCTTCTGCCCCAGCCTTCTGTGTGCTGGGATTATAGTCATGTGTCAGCATGCCTGGGTTCCCTCCGATTTCTTACATCCAGCCTGTCCATAGCCAAGTTCAGCCTTATGACTTCCTATTATTGCTGCTAACAGGTCTATGTTTTCTAATTATGCAGATTCAAAACTGTGGAGTCCTTTTTCCATGTTTTTTTTTTTTTTTTTCCTTTTTGGCAGTGCTAGGGATCGAATCCAGGGCCTTGCAAATGCTGAGCACGTGCACCGAGCTGCATCCTTAGCCATCTACATTCTAACAGTTTGCCGCTTTTATTCCTATCTTACCCAGTAAACTAAGGTCCTATTACATTTTGGAACTAATTCTGTTTTATTTTTCCCTATCTTTTTGGTAGGAGAGTATGGTTCTTTGAATGAGAAATGTTCCCCATAGGCCTGGGTATTTGAATTCTTGTTCCAAGTTGGTGGTGCTGTTTGGAGTGGTTTAGGTGACGCAGCGTTGGTGGAAAAAATATGAGTATGTCATTGGGGGCAAGCATTGAGATTATATAGCCCCGCCCTACTTCCGATCTGCGCTGTCTGCCTTAAGCTTGCATTTGAAGATAAGACTCCCGGTCCCCTGCTCTGCTGCCCTGCCTGCTACTTGCTGTAATGCCTCCCCAGCATGGTGGGCTGTTAGCCCTCTGAAACTATAAGCCAGAAGAAACTCTCTTTTCTTTAAGTTGTGTTTGGTCATGATGATTGTCACAATGCCAGGAATGGAACTAATACAGAGAGGGCGCAGAAGCTCACTGTGTAACACAGGCTGGTCTCAAAATTATGTTGCTCCTACCTCAGCCTTCTGAGCCCTGAAATTACAGGTGTGTGTCACCACGGGAAGCTACTTTTTCTAAACTCCTAGCTGGCCTCCCAGTACTCATCGCTTTGCATGTAATTTATTCCCTTTTCTGCTGCCAAACCTAAACTGGGGGGATTTTTGATTGGGGAAACGAATGAGCTAAACATTTCAGTTGCATTGTAGCTCTTCCGTTATGTGACTTCTACCAAACTTCTCCACCCTTCTCCCAGGACATGAATTAGTTAACCCACCGTTTATCAGGCACTTCCAGTGAACTAAAGATTGTGCTGAGCGCGACGAAGCTTATCGGTGCTTTTCAGTTATCAAGTATTTACTGAGTACTTACTATGTACCTGGTATTGCAAAGCCCTCTTTCAGTTTACCCTTGAATTGAGTTTATGTTTCCATGGAAATTGAACGCCATCTGCAAACATGGGGATTTCCTTTGCACTCATTGAAATTCAAGAGACACTTACTGGTGCATTGATATGGTATGTGCTAGTGCATACATTTTACATTTTCTTTTGTATGCTTATGTGTACATGCGTGTGTGGGTGTGGGCCATGGTTCATGTGTGGAGGACACAGGACAATTTGCAGGGGTCAGTTTTATCCTTCCACCATGTGAGGCAGGCTTATTGGCATATATCTTTACCCACCAGATCATCTTTGTTAGCCCCAGAGTACTTACTTTGGTTAAATTTTGTGCTAGGTGCTGGTGATACAGGACAAAGTAATATCTAATTCCTGCCTTGGAGGTGCTCACGACCTTAGAAAATGAATATGATAATTATCAGGAAAGCTGGGATAGAGATTTGCTCAGGGGTTCAGGGCCTTTAGGAAGAGGAGCCCCTAACTCAGTCTGTGGGCATCCTGGAACATTTGGTGACCTTTATTCTGAGTTTTGTCAGCCACATAGACATCACTTTTGGAAGGAAGGGGTTGTAGGTCTATTCAAGTAGGAGGAACACAAGGAAAAGCATAGAATATATATATATATATATATATATATATATATATATATATAATATATATATATCTGAAGCATTCATGAAACTACGGGTATAATATTTTGTTTCAGAAGATCTGGGGTAAAATAGATCAGGGGAGAGCAGACTATAATAGTGAAGAAACAGCCTGGAGCCACAGTCCTCCAAAAATGATGTCCCATGTTGAGGGGCCGGAACTAAATTGGGTGGGGACACCGGAGGAGCTGGAGCAAGGGTGTAACATTAAAAGCAGAGTAAAGCTTCAGAAAGTGCTGTCTCATAGGAATGTGGGGGAATGATTGACAGGGACTAAGGCAGAGGTCACACTTTTCCAACAAAGGGTCAGATAACAAATACCTTAGCCTTTGCAGGCCCCAAGGCCTCTTTCAAAGTTACCCAACTCTGCCCCTGTTACAGAAAAACAGCCATAGAACAGTTAGCAAACAAATGGCAACACTTTTTCCAATACTCCATCATGGATGAGCACTGCAATTTTGATTTCTGGTGATTGCCGCATCACAAAATACTCATTTGGGTTTTTAAAATTATTATTTTACAATGTCAAAACTGTTCTTAGCTTCCAGTCATAAAAAGCAGACGGCAGGTTTCTTTGGGCCCTAAGGCTGTCTTCTGATATTTTATAATCCCCACACTAAGGGATGCAATCCCAGAAAAGACAGAAATGCTTTGGAGAAGTTTCTCTCTCAAGCAAGAGGAGAAACAGGTGTGATAGTTATGGAGAAACTTGAAGGAAGGACTGTATGTCAGCAGATACCTGAACACGTTGACAGAGTAGCAGGGGACAGAAAAGGAGTCACCGAAGGTGGTGGTGGGGTGGGGTGGATGATGGTTAGTTAGAGTTGCTTCTGGAAGAGGCAGAAAGGAAGTGATGGGATGAGCTAGACTGAGGAATATGTTTTCTCCTCCTCCTCCTCCTTTTTTTTTTGAGACAGGGTTTCTCCGTGTAGTTTTGGTTCCTATCCTGGATCTCAGTCTGTAGACCAGACTGGCCTCGAATTCACAGAGATCCGCCTGACTCTGCCTCCCGAGTGCTGGGATTAAAGGCGTGTGCCACCACCACCTGGCCTGGCGAGGAATACGTTTTCTAAAGGAGGAGGAAACACCTTTTAGGTGAAGCTGAAGGGGAGGAAGGCTGGGAAGACATGAATGTGGTATTTAATCAATTGGAGGGTAGGAGCTTCCCAGAATGCTTTGAGTTTCTCAACGAAAACAGAAGCAAGGCTAGAACTCTGAATTGTCTATCTGATTACTGAAGTCCCTCAAAGGAGGTGGCAGGGCTGAGAGGAAGATAGAAAGCCTATAAACCAGCCTTTCAAGTACTTTGGATGTGTAGGAGTGACCAGGAAGTGGTTAGATGTCGAAAACGAGGAAAGAGAAGGTCACAGCTTCCCATGAAAGGTGGAGGAGTAAGGGCTTTGAACAATAAGGAGGAAGCGAAGTGTCAGCTCCTTCAGGCTACATGATACATGGTGTGTATGTGCATGCACATGAGCATGTGTGCAAACACACGTTGGCATATAGGACAGTAAGGTTGTGATGAAGTGAACTGCCTCCACTTGAAAAGGCTTCAGAGCAACTAAATGGAGGGGATAAAGGACCATGAGAGGAGCCACTGAGGTGGGAGCTGGGACCAGGACTGGCAGGGGTGGCATCAATGAAGAGAAATGGAGCTGGGAATGAGAGGTGGGAACAGTGTGTGTGTGTGTGTGTGTGTGTGTGTGTGTGTGTGTGTGTGTGTGTGAGAGAGAGAGAGAGAGAGAGAGAGAGAGAGAGAGAGAGAGAGAGAGAGAGAAGCACATTCTGAGGGATTCTGAGGGATGCCTAAGTCCCTGGGTGTGACTGGTGGAGTTAGAGCTGTGTAAATTCCTCCTGGAGCACTGCTATCTAGAGGCTACGGATGGAGAGCGTATTGAGTTGCTGGGGCCATGGAAAGTGTGGTGGCAGTCTGGGGCTGGAAAAGATTTGTTCACAGTGGTCAAGGGAACCAATCTGTGACTTTGATTTTAAGACCCAGCCACTCACCAGAACGTGGTTTTGTGCAGAGACAAAACAGCCTCGGAATGAGGGGTTTGCTCAAAGGAGGTAAGCACTTTGAGTTGTCCTGGGCCATCCTAGCGAGGTCTGAGGAGGGGAAGGCCAGGGATGCTCCTGGCCTGGGGTTCTTGCCTGTGTAATGTGCCCAGCATGGTGTGAACAGGGAAAGTGCAGCTAGACTGGAACCAGGGCAAGGAGGCAGGTGGTCATGAAGTTCCTTGTGAGGACACACAGGCCCAGCTACTGATAGGAGGGCCTGGGCAGTTACTGCTGGAAAAATTCCCAGCCGGCCTGTCAGACAGAACCACCATTCCAGAGTTGTTTTTCTTTCTCTGGAGTCTCACTATCCTCACAGAGCTTAAAGAGTCCGTTAGTGAACTGGGGCTGCCTGTCACTGTTGTTGGGTTGTATGAGGCCCTGAGATGAAAAGTTTTCAGGGTGATACATTTGATATAAAATGGCAGGGCTGGGATTGATAGTTAGCACTAATGTCATGTGGATACATATTCACAGGGGAAAGAATAAGCTCCTTTGCAGGATATGCTCAATATATGCTCGACAGGTAGAGATCTGAAGGGATGGTGACAGGCCAGTGCTTGAGACTTGTAGCTTATCCATGTAGAAGTGAAAGTCTAGAGAAAAAGAAGCCTAAATCACCTAAGGAGTGATCCCACAAGTATGGAGACTTTATTTTTTTGGAGAGGTTCCCAAACACAGTTCAACTGTGGAGGTGAATTGTGAAAATCTTGCCTTGTGAGGTCCAGAGGAATACACAGAAATTACTCTGGGGGGAGGGCAGGAGTCAAAGGAGAAAAAACTGGTGACATTTTGTGGTGGCATTGTGTTCCCCAAAATATTATGTACCCTAATAAACTTATCTGGGGTCAGAGAACAGACAGCCACTAGATACAGAGGCTAGAAAATGGTGGCACTCATGCCTTTAATCCTGGCATTCCAGAGGCAGAAATCCCTCTGGATCTCTGTGAGTTCAAGGCCACATTGGAAATAGCCAAGCATGGTGACACACACCTTTAATCCCAGAAAGCGAGCCTTTATTCCCAGGGAGTGATGGTAGAAGGCAGAAAGATATATAAGGCGTGAAGACCAGAAACTAGAAGCATTTGGCTGGTTAAGCTTTTAGGCTTCTAGCAACAGTTCAGCGGAGATCCATTCGGATATGAGGACTCAGAGGCTTCCAGTCCGAGGAAACAGGATCAGCTGAGGAACTGGCGAGGTGAGGAAGCTGTGGCTTGTTCTGCTTCTCTGATCTTCCAGCTTCACCCCAATAACTGGCCTCAGGTTTGACTTTATTAATAAGACCTTCTAAGATTCCTGCAACAGCATGTGCCTTAAAATAGCAATCCAAAAGAACAAAAGGAGAGGGAAACCACCAAAGATTTCTCCCCAAAGGGCGGGAAATCTGAGCACAAACTTGGTTGACTATTCTTTGCAAGGTTGATAAAGTTATGTATCCATTCCTGATGCGGTAGATGGCATATATCAAGCTTTGACTGATAAAGAAAACCTAATTATACGGATACACACATGATCCTTGCCTTTGTGTGAGTTCTTTTATGAACTCTTATAATGTTGTTGGTTTTTTTTACCCCCAATAATGACAGAATAAGGGATTCTGATTTAAGTTACAGAACTGGAGATTGAGGCCACTCCCAAGGGGCCAACTTCTTATCCTGTTAAGAGACACTGGGGGACGATATCCAGATGGGTTATGAAGATCGATTCCTGTCCCCTTCCCAGCTGTCAGAATAGAATCAAACTAAAGGGCGCGCAATCTGCGTCTGATTACACTAGGCCCATGTTTATTCAGCGGAAAACAGTGGGTTAGATTCGATGTGTTTTCATGCTCGGACAAACCTAGAGCTCGAGGTGTGCCCGTAGGTGGGCAGATGGGCAAAGGAATGGGAACGCGCGGGCGAGAGCTGTGGCGGTCCCTTTAAGAGTGGAGGCCCCGCGGGGCGGTGCCTGCTCCGCCGGCTTGGCTGCAGCCCCGCCCCTTTCCCGTGAGCCCTCAGGGAGTGGTCCGACCGCGGGCGGCTGCGGGTGAGGAGAGGGGCGGGGGTAGGGGGTGGGGGGGGAGACATGGCTGGGGCTCGGCGCGGCTGGCGGCTGGCGCCTGTTCGCCGTGGCGTCGGCCGGGCCCGGGCGCGTCCACTTATTCGGCCCCTCTGGTTGCTCTTCGCAGTGAGCGTCTTTGCCTGGGCCGGGGCTTCGGACGGCTCCGGGGGAACGACGAGAGCCATGGACGAGGAGATCGTGTCCGAGAAGCAGGCGGAGGAGAGCCACCGGCAGGACAGCGCCAACCTGCTTATCTTCATCCTGCTGCTCACCCTCACCATTCTGACGATCTGGCTTTTCAAGCACCGCCGGGCCCGCTTCCTCCACGAAACCGGCCTTGCTATGATTTATGGCAAGTGTCTCGGACCCCTGTCCCCTCTCTGGCACTACCCCTTTCTCTGCCTGCTGGCCGCTTCTCCTCCTGCCCTAGTCCTGCTCGGCCTACATTATGCTCCCCTTCTCATTCCATTTTCCACCTCGCCCTAAACCGTCCCCCGTTTCTCTGCCTCACCCCCCTTTATTTCTGCTACGCCCCCCATTTTTCCTACCTCGTTCTCTGCCTCGCCTCCCCATTTTCTCTGGCTCTCCTCTCTGTTTTTGCCTCTGACCCCACCCCCTTTTTCCTCTGCACCCCTCTGCCCCTTCTCTGCCTAACAAGCTGGGGACCAGTAAGGGTGGGTGTTGAGGATGGGAACGGGAGTCGGGTGCGGTGGCTGGGATGGGGCTTGGGGCGGGGGGGGGAGGGGAAGACATCCTTGCAATCTATGTCTCTGGGGTGTCAGTTTGTTTAAGGGTCGCTGAAGCTGCAGTAGTAGCTGTACTGCCAGCAGCTGGCATTCATTTGGAACCAGAGTCGACCTTTACTCATTGCCCAGCTTTTGCTATGCCTCCTTTCCAGATGCAAATGATAACCTTACTCCCGTGGAACCCACGCAAAAACCCGAAGTAGGCTACAGAAGGCTCAGGACATTTTAAATGTCGTCCTCATTTATTATACTATACTGTAATATCTGATACGGAGACCTAGGGTTGACCCTTAGGATTCAGGCTTAGGAAAGTGAGGACGAGTAAGAGTTAAGGTTCTTCCAGCAGCATGTTACATACCATATGATGAGAACAGTTCAGCCAAATAGTAATTAAGAATCTTCACGGTTATGCATACGGGTGACTTGCTGTTGGCATGAGGTTATCGACCAACTGCTGTGTAAATGATTTTGGTTTTTGAGTCTCAGTGTGCTTTCTTTTGAGGTTATTTATCTGTGCGTGTGTTGGGGGGGCAGACGAAACACACACACACACACACACACACAGAGAGAGAGAGAGAGAGAGAGAGAGAGAGAGAGAGAGAGAGAGAGAGAGAGAGAGAGCAGAGCAAGAGAACAAGAGAGCAAGAAAGGAAAATCAAACCGTGGGTTTGAAAGCATTTGGAGCCATGCTCCAGCCTTGTGAGGAGGCAAAGAAGGTATTGCCGACAGTCTCCTTATCTGCCTAGGAGGGTAGACAAAGAGTGGGCAGGACATGTGTGAAGATTATCTTCATTTGCTACAGCCTGGAATTGTTGAAGATAGGTAGAGGAAGGTTTGGCATTTCTTCCATGCAGCCCCCACCCCCTTCCAGTAAATCCAGACTTCTAGAATGTGCACGAATCTCAAGGGTAGCAATAAAAGGTAGTTGTGTGCCATAAGAAAATGCATGGTCTCAGGCTTGTTTTTCATTTGTAAGGTAATAAATTCTAAGCATGAGGAATATCCCTGTTTACTAGGATGTCAAAAAAATGTATTTCTTTTTCTTTCTTTCTTTTCTTTTTTTTTTTTTTGAGACAGGGTTTTTCTGTTTAATAGGCCTGGCTGCCCTGAAACTCGCTTTTAGACCAGGTTGGCCTCAAACTCACAGAGATCTGCCTGCCTCTGCCTCCCAAGTGCTGGGATTAGAGGCTTGTGCCACCACCATGTGGCCAAAAATTGTATTTCATTTGTAGTGCCTCTTAAGGCTAATTGGTCATACAAGTTGTACATTTTATCTAATTTCTTAGTGTTACAATGTGTGTGACTTGTTTACTATTTTTAACAAACATTTACTAATTAGTTTATTATTATATAGTATGTACAGAATCTATAGATGTGTAGGACCTTTAAGGAGTATAAAGACATCAAAAAAAGCATATAATGACATTTGAACTTGGATTAAATGCAAAATGAGTGTTAAAATAAGGAACTGATCTCAGATAATGTCTTTCCTATGGAGAGAGATGGTTTTATATGATACTTGATGGTACAAGGCTTTGGACCAGGGATTGACATTTTTTAAAGGGCTAGATAGTAAAGATGGTAGATTTTAAGGGTTATGTATATTGCATTTTAATCTGTTTTTTCCTCTTTGCAAACTTAAAAAAATGTAAAACAAAACGGCCCAGAGAGAGGAATCAATGGGGTAAGAGCACTGGCTGCTCTTGCAGAGACCCTGGGTTGGTTCCCAGCTCCCACGTGGTGGCGCATAGCCAGCTATAACACCAGTTCCAGGGGATCTGATACCCATTTCTGGACTGTGGGCAGTGCATGTACATGCTGCACCAACATACGTGCAGGCAAAGCACGCATACACACAAAGTATCAATAAATGTGTTTTAAAATTTAAATCTTACAGTTTTTAAAAATAAAAAAACCCTATTCTCAGCTCTTGGGCCATTCGAAAACAGACTGAGGTCTAAAGCTGCAAAGCCCTTGAGAGCCAGCCCCAGATTTCTGTTTCCTTGTGCCAGTAATGCTGTGTGATCTTAGCAAAGCCCCAGTCCTCTCTTACTCTTGTCTGTGTCTTGGGAATCAACGCGGAGGGGAAGGTGGTTTTAGCCTCCCACTTGCCTCCCGACTAGACGCTCAATCAATGCTAGCTGTGCTGTTCCTGTTGCAGCTGCAGCTGCAGTCCTCTGAGGCTCAGAAAAGTTTTTAGAAGACACAAACAGAATGAAAACAAATTAAATAGGGACTTAGAGTGACCTCGGCAATGTTTGTTCTTTGCTATCTGGTGTCACTAACTTCCTCTAACTCCTGGCTTGAAGTAGACAAAAAGGATTGTTGATGGATGGCCTTTCCTAAAGTTTCTAATATGAAAACGAATAGAATGCCTTAGTAGTAATATTCTATGAAGGAACAGCAAGGGTATCACTTGAAAAAATATAAGGTACAAGAGTGTTAGTCTGGGAGTCATCCTGGGATTGACTTGGAATTCCATAGCTTGTTCCAATTTCTCCTGAGAAGTGGGGGCTGTGGAATAAACAGGTCCCCAACTCCACAATCCAGCTCCAGACTAAATGGGATTTGGTCGATGTATTTCGAATGTCTAGCAAACTCGAGTTTTCTAATCCCGATTACTGCCATTTTTATCTTCATGTGACTCTTGCACCATCATAGCAGTTGTGCTCCTGTATATTTCTAAGATGGCTTACTTTGTAGTTTCATCTCTAGGTGAAAAGAGAATCTCTGTACATCGAAGCTTCAGCCTGAGGCCATCTAACTGTGATATTGCTTTCACTATGGAACTTCTCTCAGAAAAGTGCTGTTTGTGTTTTGATTGACTGATAGAGATGGAGCTTGCTATGTAGCTCAGGCTGGTCTTGAACTCATGGCAGTCTTGCGCCTGCCTCCCTAGAGCTAGGATGACAGGCGTGCATCACCATGCCTACATCGTTTATCTTTGTCAGAAGCAAGGGTAAAAAGCTTAAACCACAGCCGGGGGTGCTGCTGGACACCCATGATCACTAAACCCAGGAAACAGGCAAGAGTATAACAAGTTGGAGGCTATCCTGGGCTGCGGAGTGAGACCCTCTCTCAAAACAGTCAAACAAAAGGCAGACTTAAGGCACTTATGTGGTCAGTTTCTAGATTGTAATATGAATTAATAATTGCTGTAGTTTAAAACAGGTTCTTAGCCAGGTGGTGGTGGCTCACGCTACCTTTAATCCCAGGACTCAGGAGGCAGAGGCAGGTGGATAGCTATGAGTTTCAGGCCAGCCTGGTCTACAGAGTGAGTTCCAGGATAACCAGGGCTACACAGAGAAACCCTGTCTCAAAAAACAAACAAACCAAACCAAACCAACAACCAAAACCCCGACTCATGTGGAGGTACACAGTGGAGACCAGAGCTCAACATTGGGTGGTTTCCTCAGTCACTGTCCACCTTATTTTTTGAGATGGGTTTCTCACTGAACCTGGAGTTCAGGGGTTTACCTAGACCAGCTGGCCAGGACACCCCATGAATCTTCCTGTCTCTACCTCTGTAGCAGCAGGATTACAGATGCACTCTGCTGTAACCCAGTTTTTACCTGGATCCTTGGGATCCAAGTTCAGCCTCTTAGCTTGCATGGCAAGCACATTGCCAAGTGAGCCTTCTCCCCAAGCCCTGCAAGCACAGCATCAGTGCACCCACGTGTTTGGTTCATTGGGCCAGCTTTCTTAAGAAGCTTAAGAGTGAGTCACCGGGAGTTGAAACTGTTGAGGTAGTTAATTAAGTCTGAAAAGTGATCACTCACTGCAGTGTGCTTACAAATAAGAAGCAAATGACAGAAAAATATTTGTTTTGCCTTAGGGAGTCTTGTTTAGTTAAGTCATAGGATTAACTGTTGCTCTGTCAGTAAACATTTGTTAAGTGTCTGTGATATGTGGCATATGATGGGAAAGGCAGGTCAGTGCCACAGTCCCTGCCCGCAAAGTGTGTACAATCTGACGACTTAATAGCTAGCTAGTGTTTATTGAGCATCACAGTATGCTACAGTCTGTATCATTCACTTTTAAGTAGCATCTCATTTAAACCTCATAGCAACTCTGTCGGATGGGTACTGTTATCTTTCTCATTTTATAGATGAGGAAATTAGGGCTCAGAGAGGTTAAGATCTTCTTGATATCATATGTTTAGTCAGGAGTCAAACAGGCTATCTGGTTTAATAGCCGCATTTTCTTAGCCAGTAAATCACAACAGATGTCAGTAAAAGCTTTAACTTTCTTTGCTGTCGTGAAGTTCAATTAGCCATTGCCACAGAATTACAGTGTTCTCTTAAAAGATTTTTTTTTATGTATACGAGTGTTTTGTCTTCATGTATGTCTGTGCACACATACATGCATTGCCCTCAGAGGCTAAAGACAGTATCAAATCTCCTGGAGTTGGAGTTACAGATGATTGTGAGCTGCCATGTAGGTGCTAGGGATCAAACCTGGGTCCTCTGCCTGGGAAGCCAATGCCCTTAAACTACTGAGACGCCTCTCCAGCCTTCTCTTGCAGCATTTTTGAAACAAGTTATTAATGTTTTTATGAATGTGTGCACAATTTTGCTAGGAGGCCCTGGGCATTGAACACAGGACTTCACTCATGGTAGATAAGCATCCTGTCATTGAGCTATATTTTCAAGGTCCTCTTTTTACTTTTATCTTTGAGATAGGGTCTCACTGAATAGTGCTGACTAGCCTCCAACTTGCTGTAATTCTTCCTCTGTCTTTTGAGTGCTGGGATTCCAGGACAAACACTTCTTTTGAACTTTCTTATTATTGGTAAGTGTGTATGTTTGTATTCTGTGTTTGTGAGTGCAGGCACACATATGCCACAGTGCACGTTGGAGGTAAGAGGATAACCTCGTGGAGTCAGTTCTCCAGTGATTGGACTCAGGCTTGGGTGGCAAACGCTTTTAGCAGTTGAGCCATCTTGCTGTCCCCAACCACTTCCTGAGGTGTAGAAGTATTTATCCATTTTGGCTACACCTAATTCTTCAGTCGTCTACTTCCATATTTTGAGCCCCGGGGTTCTCAGGTGACTGGGCTGGAATTCCTGAGGAAACCTTGTTGCATTATCTAGAGGAGCAGACACTAGTGGGGGGGGGGCGAGTTCCTTAAACCTGGGAAGTTTTAAGGAGTGCTTTCAGCACAAGTGGTCATGAATGCATGGGAGGGGTAGGCTTCTCTTTTGTAAAAATATCTCTCGTCACCTGGGATTAATTTACATTTTGTAATATCAATATATTCTGTGCGGCCATATGTGTAGGATGCTAGATGTTTCTGCTTTATCTCCCGGACAAAGCACTCTTTTGTGACTGTTCTCTTCACTAGGAATTGTTTCAATTCCATGATTAGGATTTGACCTTTTACACAACTTGAATTTAGTTGATCTGTCAACTTTTTTTCAGAGGAATTCCAGTTTTCCATCTGCTGTAATGAAAGGATCTGTCTTGTTTCCAACACAAGTAATTGTTCTCCATGCTGTTGTTTTATTTTCCAAGGTGTGTTTTTTAAATCTGCCCAAGTGCTGGGCCTTGATCGGGGCACCTGATGTTTCAGTGTGGGTTCAGACATGCAGGGGAACCAGTGAACACTCTTCCTTACATTGGAAAGAATTTATGCTTCTGTTGTTAATATTTATAGTAGCTAAACTGTGATTTTTTTTATGTGTAAATGCAAAGGGATAACTTTTTACTGAGCCCCTCGTTTCTAAGTCTTTTAGGATATGAGAGAACAAAGCAGTTTCTGTGAACTACACAGAGGGATTCTATGGATGCAGTCTTTCTTCCCTCCAAGGTTACGTCTATCAAGGATTGCTGATAAGCAGTCATGATAGTCTTCCTCCTCTCCCTGCCCCGTCCCTTCTCCCACACTCTCCCCTCTCATTCTGGTGCTCTGCCCCTTTCATCTGGAGGTTAGTCTGGACTGGAGATCCTTCTGCCTTACAGGTAAGCTCCACCACACCCAGTTGTTTTTGTACAGCTGTTTGTTTTTTATTATTAATGTGCTGGGGTTTAAACTCAGGGCTTTGCACTTGATACTGCTCTTGCACCGAGATACACCCTACCAATCCAGAAGGTACAGGGCCTTTTAAAGTGAATCTTCATTTCAGATCTGAACATTGACCAAAGTATTGTTTTCAAATTGATATTTGCTGTTCAGCAATTCATCATTGCTGCTTACTTTAACAAGCACATGTGGTGTTGGTGAGTTAATTGTAAGGGCCTGTCATCTTTTCTCCCTCCCTGTTCCCTCCCAGCTACTGTCTTTACAGCCCTGTTTCTTTTTTTTTTTTACTTAATTTTTTCACGCAATATATTTTGATCATATTTCCCTTTCCCTAACTCCTCCAAGATCCTCCTCACCTCCCTTTTCACTCAACTTCATGTTCCTGCTCACTCAGAATAAGAACAAAGGAAAAATCAAAACAAATACACAGATGGAACATGGAGTCTGTTTTGTGTTGGTTAACTACTCCTGGGCATGGGGCCTGCCCTGAAGTATGATTGATCTACCCAGTGACACTCCATTGGAGAACACTGATTTTTCCTTTGCAAGCAGAGATCAATTGCAAATAGCTTCTTGGTCGGGGTCAGACTTGGTGTCCACTTCTCCTTCCCAGTGCTAGGATTTTGTCTGGTTTGAACTTGTGCATGCTGTCACAGTCTCTGTGAGTTCATATGAGTATCAGTTAATTGTATCTACAAGATGCTGTTTCCTTGGAGTCATCTGCCTCCTCCAGCTCTTATAGTCTTTCTGCCTCCTCTTCTGCATAGCTCCCTGAGCCTTTAAGGGAGAGGTTTGATAGAGACATCCCATTTAATGCTCAACGTTCCAAAGTCTCTTACTCTCTTTGCATTGTCCAGCTGTGGGTCTCAGTGTAAATTCCCATCTGATGCCAGAGGAAACCCTCTGAAGAGGTTGAGTGATAACAGTGATCCTCTATACATCCCCCTGATTCTGTTTCATTTCTTCTTACTCTGGTCAGTCTTCTCCCCCACTAAAACTGCCCTTACCAAGGCAACCCATACCTTCCTTCTTGCTAAACCCAGAGGAGATTTCTCACTCCTTACTTATTTAACATTATTGTAGCATTTGATAGTTTTCATCATTTCCTCAAAAAAATATTTCTGCTTCTTCCTGAATGCTTACCCACCACTTATGTCTTCCTATTCCTTTGGCTTTTCCTCCTTGGAGTCGTTATCAGTTCCTCAGTTCCTTTTGGACCTTTAGTGTTAGTTGTTAGTGGATCAGACCCAGGACCCGTATCTGTAGTCCTCTTCCCATAGTTCTCGCTCTCACACCATCATCTCATTGTGTACCTACACTTTACTGACTGTGACCACTCAGTTGAGGCTCTCGGCTTGTGCTCCAGACCCCACATACTCAGTGTGCATTCTCCACAGGCCGATGAAACTCAGCATGTTTGAAACTAAACTGAGGGGTCTGGAGAGATGGCCCAGCAGTTAATAGCACTTGCTCCTCTTCCAGAGGACCTTAGTTCCCAACACTATGTCAGGCATCTCACAACTGCTGATACTACAGCTCCAGGGCACTCCACGCCTTCCTCTGGCCCCATGGACACCTGTGCATATGTGACAGACAGATGCACACATATAAATGAAAGTATTTTAAAAACTAACTTGGACTTTCACCCCTATAAATCCATTCTCTCTGTGTGTTCCCACTTCATTGAATGGCCTTGTTTTCCATCTGGATGCTCAGGCCAGTATAACCACCTGAAGGTCAGTCCATTAAGGCTCCTCTAGTCTTTCATCTCATTTGCCCTAGCCTATTCTACTTAGCCACCAAAGCTTTCTAAAATATGCTATCTTCTAACCACCCCCACTTCTGGCATTACTCTCTTAGATGAGGTCCAAAGCTCTTATTGTTTAATGATTGCAGCATTCACCCAGACCGCCATTTCGACCCTTTCAAGTCTAGACCAACCTTTTAAAATAGAACACTAATGTCAAGCTCACACTCAGGACTCTTGAGTGATTTCTTTTTACTTCAGGGCAGTGTCATGCAAAACCCCTTCTTCAACACACCTTTTGTTGTTTATGATTCAATTCCTGCAGATCTTGTGGACTTCACCTCTTGTCAGCTCCTAATGTAGCCACACTGAAACATCTTGTGATTCCCCTTATCAGCCATGTTCTGTTAGTCCTTGAGTAGATATGTATTCTATTATACCTCTACCTGGTAATGACATTTAGTTACTTAGGTGATATCACTGTAAAACCCTCTAATGTTCCACTTCCTTAGATTTGGTTAAATATCTTCTATATGTGTATATGTGTTGCATTACAATTTTTTTTTTTTTGCTAACTGGATTGAAAACTTTTTGAAATGGACAGTATTTTCTTCTGTGAACCCTGGGGATGTATCTAGCATAATTTGGCAATTTACATCTTAAATGAATGGGTGGCCAGTCAAAATAAAAGACCATGGGAAGGTAAAGCGTAGTTAGCACTGTGACTCTTGCCTTAAGGAAAGTTCAAGAAGTGTAGTTGAGGTATATACATATAATAAAATATTAATTTGCCATACAAATGAAGTTTTGATATATTCTACAACAAAGGCGAATGTTCAAATATACTAAGTGAGAGAAGCCAGACACAAGAGGTCATACATTGTAGGATTCTATTTATATGAATTGTCTACTGTAGGCAAATCTATAGAGATGAAAAAAGTAGATCTTTGGCTTCCAAAGGCTGGAGCGAGAGTGATAGCTTAGTCATAAACTACTTACTGCGAAAGCATGAGAACTTGAGTTTGGGTCCCCGGCACCCAATTAAAAGCAGGCATGGAGCCGGGCGGCGGCGATGCACACCTTTAATCCCAGCACTCGGGAGGCAGAGGCAGGCAGATCTCTGTGAGTGCGAGGCCAGCCTGGTCTCCAAAGTGAGTTCCAGGAAGGCACAAAGCTACACAGAGAGAAAAAACAAAAACAAAACAAAACAAAAAAAAGCAGGCATGGTGACATAGGTCCCTGGAGCTCACTGGCCACCTAGTCTAGCCAAAATCAATGAGGTCTAGGCTCAGGGAAACACCCTGTCTCAAACAGTAGAACATTGACTGAGGAAGACACCCAATGTTAACCTTTAGCCTCTACTACACAGATGTCCATATATGTGCATGCATGTATATGTGTACACATCTATACATACTCAAAGTTTTTAAAAATTAAAAAGGATCAGAAAGCTAGAGTTTGGGCATAGGGGAGTAGGGAGTATTCTAATATTTCTGGAGTAGTGAAAATGTTCTGGAATTAGTGGTGATTGAATTACACTTTGTGACTATACAATTTGTGAATATAGTAAAGACCACTGAATTGTATAATTCAGAAGAATAAGCTTTATAACATCAGAATTATTTCTCAGTAAAACTGTCATTAAGCCTTGCAGTTTATCAGTACAGTTTGATGGAACCCAGAGGATTGTGTGTATCTGAATATGTGTAGTAGTAAAACCTGTATGCTGATCACATAGAATCAGAATCAGGACTTTTCTTTCATTTATTGATTTTGAGGTGGGTATTTTAAATTTTAATTCTGACCTTTCAGTAGTAGAAGAATTCAATCAATCTATAAATGGTTTATTACTTTGCCATTTATTAAATATATATTATTTGGTCCCCTATGTGCATGTGCTTTGGGAATAAACACAGGGAGCATATATGTTTACCTTGTTAATTGATGGATGGGGATTTTAGAAAAACATACTTTTTGTGGTCTTGGGCTTAAACCCAAGGAGTAGCACTAAAGAAACATATTGCTTTTTCCTTCTTGTTTGGCAATAGTGTCTCATGTAGCTCAGGCTGTCCAGGAATGCACTATTGTAGCCCAGGCAGGTCTTGACCCAGTCTTTCCTTAGCCTCCTGAGTGCTAGGATTATAGGTGTACACCAAATGTGTCAGCCTCAAGAAGTATACCTTTCAAGTGTGACTGCATCGTCAGCCTGACACCCCATAGAGCATAATCTGGGCACAGATGATTTAAAGATACTTTCTCATAGTCACTTTCCTCATTGCTTATGTATGTGATGACTTAGAAATGTAGTGGCCTATGCTGTTACTCTAGGGCACATTTCCCCTCCTGTCCCACAGATTACATGAAGATTGGACTCTTAGACATGTGAATTCAGTAACACTTTAAACTGTAATAGCATTTGGTCCAAAAAATTGGTTCTGATCCACCAGAGACTGTCATCAGAAGTTCTCTGTTCTTAATCTAGAGAAGTGTGTTGGGTACAGATAAGCAGTTTCTGTCTGCAAGAAGAGCTGAGGTGGTCCTTTCATTTCCAGGTCTTTTGGTGGGCCTTGTGCTTCGGTATGGCATTCATGTTCCCAGTGATGTGAATAATGTGACCCTGAGCTGTGAAGTGCAGTCAAGTCCGACTACCTTGCTGGTCAACGTCAGTGGAAAATTTTATGAGTATATGCTGAAAGGAGAGATTAGCTCACATGAACTCAACAATGTTCAAGATAATGAAATGCTTAGGAAGGTAAGTGTTTAGTTGAAGGGGATGTTCGCTTCTTTTGAAAAGGTATGTAATGAATCTTTAAAAAAAGAATGACCTATTTTGTTTTATTTATTTTTTGACTTACTTACTTGTTTATTTTTTTTTGAGGCAGAGTTTGACTTTGTGTGCTGCCATAGAACTTGCTACACAGAGCAAGCTGACCTAGAACTTGTAGCAGTCAGGCCTACCGTCTCTGCCTATTGCTTTCAGATGCATTAATACATTGGGTTCCTTTAGTTCCTCCCATGGTCCCACCAATATTTCATTGAATTCTTTTGTGCCTTGTCTGTATTTTAGATGAGCATAATCTAACCTTTCTTTGATTCATAATGTAGCATAACTTCTGGCGCCCTAGTAAGAGCTTCAGGTATTGTACCATGCTTTCTATGGGAGGTTGGGTTGCAATCTCATGTAGCTAGAGTTTTCCTGCCTTGCCCACAGTCAGGACAAATCTCTGTCACCTGCCAGTCCCACAGCCGCTCAGACCCAACCAAGTAAACACAGAGACTTATATTGCTTACAAACTGTATGGCCGTGGCAGGCTTCTTGCGAACTGTTCTTATAGCTTAAATTAATCCATTTCCACAAATCTATACCCTGTCACGTGGCTCGTGGCTTACCGGCATTTTCACATGCTGCTTGTCCTGGCAGGCGGTTCCAGGCAGTGACTCCTTCTGCCTTCCTGTTCTTTTATTTCTCTTCTCTGTTAGTCCCGCCTATACTTCCTGCCTAGCCACGACCAATCAGGTTTTATTTATTGACCAATTAGAGCAATTTGACATACAGACCATCCCACAGCACAGCCAAGTGCAAACCATCTCAGACACCTGCACTCAGGCCCCTGGTCCTAATCATCCTCTATTCGAACCTGCTGGGTAAAGCCACAAGGAACCCGAGAACGGGCTCCCACAGGACATACAGAACATCCCACAGCAAATCTCACTAGCTCTCCAGATTCTTGGGTGCTTGCCTGTGTTCTGCTCAGTTTCTCCCCTGAAGCTGCTCAATACCACTTCACACATTGCTCTGTGTTCACCCACCCTTTATCTCCTGTCTTTCAGTTAGCAGGACTTGATCTTTATAGTTGCTTGATTGTGTTCCTGTCTTAGTTAGGGTTTCTATTGCTGTGAAGAGACACCATGACCATGGCAATACTTAGAAAGGAAAACGTTTACTTAGGGCTGGCTTACAGTTCCAAAGTTAGTCCATTATCATCATGGGGGAAGCATGGCAGTGTGCAGGCCGACATGGTGCTGGAGAAGGAGCTGAGAGTTCCACATCAGGATGGGCAGGAGCAGGAAAGGAGGGTGACTCCAGGCCTGGCTTGAGCATCTCAGACTTCAGAGCCCACCCCCAGTAACACACTTCCTCCAACAAAGCCACACCTACTTCAGCAAGGACATACCTCCTCATAATGTCACTCCCTGTAAGCATACAGGGGCCATTTCCTTTCAAATCACCACAGTTCCTATCTGTTATGGTTTTAAAAATTCCTACAAACTTAAAGTTTACTTTATAACCAGAGTGCTTAGCAGCCATGGAAAAGTCCAGTCCTTAAAAATCCTAGGAAAGTAAGTTTTTTAGCATGGTTAAGTGTATAGCTGCTTTGTGTTCATATCAATTCTACTGCAGCCTTCAGAACAGAAAGGGACATCTGCATTGTTAAAACAAGTAAGTTTTAAAATGAGGGGGCTGTGAGGACTGGAAATTTTGATTTGTATGGAAAGTTTTAACTAACTACAGTATTATGTTGTGTAGCTTTAGAGAGATTACCTGTGGAGCAACTCAGTTTCCTTTTGTCAACAGTAAGTGTAGCCCCCTGAATTCTGTTTCTGAATTTGGGTTTCTTTTATATAAAGCAAAAATATGTTTATCCTTTTTCCACTTTTTTTTTTTCCGAGACAAGGTTTCTCTGTGTAGCTTTGGAGCCTGTCCTAGATCTAGCTCTGTAGGCCAGGCTGGCCTTGAACTCACAGAGATCCACCTGCCTCTGCCTCCTGAGTGCTGGGATTAAAGGCGTGTACCACCCCACCTCCCAGCTCTTTTTCCACTTTTTAAGATTTTTAGAATTTATTTTGTTTTGAGACAGAGTCATGCTCTGTGACCTTGGCTGGTCTATTACTAAGTAATTCAGGCTGACTTTGAGCTCACAGCAATTCTCCTGCCTCAGACCCTTCCCAAAATGCAGGGATCACAGGTGTGTATTATTTGTGTTCTGCTAAGAATTTTAATGTAATATTTTTGCATAGTTTCCATAGAAATGATATAACTGATTATTCCAGCATTGAGTAGGACAGTAGCTATCCTGTAACACAAAATTTATTATGTGCCTAAAACATGGAAGTATTAGATTCCCTGTCTAGAATATTTACTTTTAAGTTAGCATATAAAATAATAGGTTTTATGTCATTTTCATCTTTTGTGTCATTATACTTGTCTCTAATTTGTCTCCCTTTCCTGTTGCCCTCTACACACACACACAGACACACACACAGACACACACACACAGAGACACACACAGAGACACACACACAGAGTGAAGAGAAATATTACCAAATGGGAAAAGAATCTTTGTCAAGTGCACATCAATCAGGATGTTAAAATCTAGGATATGCAAAGAATCATAAGAAAACCCTCTAAAATCTATCCAATCACTAAATGTGCTAATAAAGTAAATAGTTTATCAAAAGAAGAAATAATATGGTCAATAAATAAAGTGTTCATCAGCAGACAAATGCAAATTTAAATCCTACATGAAGTGTTTTGAAGCTGACATAGCAACATTCTTGCTGTTAACTCTTTTCCTTTTAATAGTTTGATGACTTAGTGAGATATTCTGAAGGAAATAATCTCAAGGAATTCTGTATTTTAACAGGTTACTTTTGACCCTGAAGTCTTTTTCAACATACTGCTTCCTCCTATCATATTTTACGCAGGTTACAGTCTGAAAAGGGTAAGTGCTTTTGCGTTTTTTCTGCTTTGAGTAGCCTTAACTTTCCCGTGCTTTGATGGGCCTTAAATTTCCTATGCACTTCTTAGTACTTGGCACTTCAGAAACAGGTCATGTCTTCCAAGTTCTCCTTCCTTTTCTCCTTGTCTTTTTGAAATGTTGAAATTTATACCAGTACCTGAATGCTTGCTCTGACTGGCTTCTTCTAGAGAACGATGCTTTTAATATTAGCATAGCAAAGTGCAATAGAAAAAATATTCTTTGTCAATGCTTGGTAGATATTCTAACAGCATAACTTTTTTTTTTTTTTTTTTTTTTGTCAGAGACATTTCTTCCGGAACCTTGGGTCTATCTTAGCATATGCCTTTCTTGGAACAGCAATTTCTTGTTTCGTTATTGGGTAAGATTTGAAGCTTGAAATGTCTTTTAGCCTTCAGATTATAATTATAAAAGAGCAGCCTTTGACTTGCATTTGATTTATGTGTTACTGTAATCTCAAATGTGTTTTAAGAACTTTTGTGGTACTTATTAGTAATAAGTTGTTTTACTTTTCCTAAAAGTATTAGCCATATTTAAATACCTGTTCTTTCAATCCAGGATGAATCAGTGAATACTATAGTAGATTCCTTTTCTTGTTCTTCCTTTGTTCTAACTTCTTTAGTAGTTGGCATTTTTATAATAGAGGAATGTGTTTATTGCACAGGTCCATAATGTATGGCTGTGTAACTCTGATGAAAGTGACTGGACAGCTCGCAGGAGATTTTTACTTTACAGATTGCTTGCTCTTTGGCGCCATTGTCTCAGCCACAGACCCAGGTACGTTGTAGCCAAAGCACATGTGGGTGCTCTTTTGAGCTAGGGAGTCAGGAGTAGGTTCTCTACTAGCACTATGCTTTCCAGTTGTGGGGGAGTAAACAATTCTTAATTCCTTTGGTTTAAGCTTATTTGGCTGTTTTACTTTATTACATTTGCCTATAACTGGTTCACAAATTGATGCTGCTCAGATGAGAGCTATTAAATATTTTGTTCAGAAATTTAAATTGCTCTTTATACCCTAGTGATTGAATATAGCAAAAGAAAAGCTAGGTTGTAGTTTTTAAAATTGGTTGTATACTTCCTTTTGCATTTCTAGACAACCATTTCTCTAAAAAGCTTCTGCTTATATTCAGCTATCGGCATTTTACAGTAGAAAACAATTTGAGTTTTTTGGTTTTTGTTTGTTATTTGAGATAGGGTCTCATGTAGCCCAGGCTGACAAGCTGGCCTCTAATTCACTAGGTAGTCAAGGATAATCTTGAGCTTCTGATCTTCAACTTGTCCTCATTTCCTGCGCTCTGGGATTATTGGAGTGTGCCATCATGCCTGGTTTATGCAGAACTGGGCATCAAACACAGGGCTAGGTGCATCCTTGGCATGCACTCTACTGTTTTTGTTCTTTGAAGACAGGGCCTCCCTCACTGTAGCCTAGGCTGGCCTTGAACTCATGACACTTTCCTACCTTAGCATTGCACATGCTGTGATTGCAGGCATAAGCTACCATGCCTAACTAAGAAAAGTAGCTTTAAAATGGTTGCTATACGGTAGCTATGCTGATAGGGTCATTGGTATATTATTGAAGAATTTTTTTTATAAAATTGGCCTTATGGCTATGAAATTATTCTATTATTGACAAAGCTTGCTTCTTTGTGATTTCAGTGTGAAATCTCTAAGAATTTGTGTTAGTTAATGAATTTAATTGCTAATGAAGTTAAAAATTTTAAATGTGTATTGGTAAACTAACAGCTATATTCAAATGAAGAATTTGTAGAAAATTTAGAATGAAATGGTCAGGGTAAACATCCAGAAATTATAGAGTTCAGTAAGCTCAACACTAAAGGAATAAGTAATCCAATCATTATGTTGTTTGATGAACTGATAAGATACTCTTAAAAAATGTACAAATGGCCAATAAATATGTTTTGAAAATGTTCAACACTTTTAGTCATTGGAAAAATAAAAATCAAAACTACAGAGACTCCATCTCACCTCAATCAAGATGTCTGTCATCAAGGAAACAAATACAAACATATGTTGGTGAAGCTGTGGGATGGGGTGGAAGAACTCTTGCTGGATGGGGTGGTTTATGCCTGTAATTTTCGCATTTGAGAAGGTGAAGCAGGTAGATTATTGTGAGTGTGAGGATAGTTTGGCCTGCAGAGTCAGAGCCTCAAGAAAAGGGAAACTTATACACTGTTGGTAGGAATGTAAATTAGTTTAACTACTATGAAAACCAGCATGGGAGTTCCTAAAAAATAAACAACCTAAAAATAAAACTACTATATGATCCAGATATATCACTCTTCCAGTATAAGGAATATAAATCAGCATACTGCAATGATACCTGCATACCCATGTTTTGTATAGTACTGCTATTCATAGTAGCATGCTATAGAATCAGCCTGGGTAGCCATCTACAAATAAATGATAAAGTGTGATATATACACATAGATGCATACACATATACCATAGAGTTTTATTTTTCATAAAGAATACAGTTATGTCATTTCCAGAAGAATGGATGGAACTGGAAATCATGTTAAGTGAAATAAACCAGACTAAAAAAGACAAATTTCACATATTTTCTTTCGCATGCAAAACAAGATTTAAAAAGAAAAAACATGGGTGGAGAGGTATGGGGGTTAGGAAGAGGGCAGGAAGGGAAACTTTGGTTAGGATGTGAAAACAAGAAAATATTTTTTAAAAAAAAAAGACAGAAAAAGGAAAACCATGTAAGTAGAAGAGGAAATATTTGGAAAGAGAGAAGGAACCAGCTGATAAGAGGGACAAGTAATGGTAGTGGGATGAATATTATCAATGTGCATTATGTATATGAAAACATAGTGAAACCCATTAGTTTGTACAATTAACATGAAGTAATAAAAGTAAATGGGAAGAAATGCCAGCATAGGAACAGACTAAAGTTTTTTTGCTCTTCTTTGGTATTGGGAGCCTTGCTCGTGGTAGGCAAGTGCTTTGTTACTGACCTGTGTCTCTATCCCCTAGACTGAAGATTGAGAACCTGGGGTCAAAGTTTTCTTTGACTATTGGTTGGAATTTGGTAGAGGTTTATTCTGTTTCAACTTTTGCCCTTGTGAGTTAATCATCTTCTTTGATTGTCATAGAGCACAATTGAAGCAAGTGTCCTAAGGTTATCTTTGAATTCCTTCCTTAACTCTGATAACACAGGGAATGACAGAAAGGAGAAAGATGTGTTCCGTGTGCTATGAGAGCTAATTCTAAAAGATTACTCAGGGCTCACTAGGCACAATGGTGTACATGCTTGTAATCTCAACACTTGAAAGTGGAGGCAGGAATTTAGAGGACTTGTGGCCAGCCTGGGCTGTCTAGTGAGACTGTTTCAAAATGAATAACTAAAAAACCAAATGAACAAACAAAAAGAGTTCTCAGAAAGCCATTTGTATAGCTTAATTTTTGTGTGTGTGCTGAGCATAGATAGAAGAATGTGGCGACTAATGTGCACTAGGCAAGAACTCCATGGCTGAGCTCTATCCCCAGTCTTTTGGTGCTAATTAATTAATTAATTTTGTATTGGATATATGTGTAGTGCATGTGTTTGTGTGAGTATATGTACATGTGTGTGCATGTGTGTGAGTGTTTTCCTCTATCCCTTTCCACCTTAGTTTTTTTGAGACAGAATCTCTCACTGAGCCTGTAGCTCATCAATGTCTAGACTGGGTGGACAGTGAGCTCCAGGGTCTGCCTGCCTCTCCCTCCCCAGCACTGGGATAATAGACAAGCCTGTTATGTGCCTTTCCATGGGGGTGCAAGCCATCGCCCAGGCCCCTGTATTTTTGAATTTTGACACAGGGCCTTGCTAAGTCGCCAAGGTTGGCTTTGAACTTACTCTATGGCCCAGGCATTCCTTGAATTTGGCATCTTCCTGCTTCAGCCTCTGGAATATTTGGCACTACAAGTTTGTGCCACCCAGGTTTGCCTTAGTTTAACATTTTTGTTTTGATTTCTTTTGTATGTAGTTCAAGGTGAGCTGATACTCATAGCCCAAGTTGGCCTCCAAGTAATGGTAATCCTTCTGCCCCAGTCTTCCTAGTACTGAAATTATAGGGGTGAGCCACCACACCTAGTTGTAGCTTAACATTTTAAAACACTGATATCATATTGCTTCTTTATAGATTGCGCTGAGCCTGTCCCTTATGTTTTTCAAGAAGCCAGTGGTCTCGGGTGCCCTTGTCTTTCAGTAGAAGCAGGCATCTTGACCTTTCTAATGATCGAGCTGGCAACATTACTTCAACCTTCTGGTTTTGTTTTAGTTGGAGCACTGCCTGACTATCTCAAGCAATAATCTTTTGTTTATATAAAGTTTGACAGATTTTTTTTCTAGATTATGTAGGCACTTTCTCTAGTTCTATTATTTTGCATTATCTTTCTAGAGGTTTGAGCCATAGGTTCTCTATTCAAAATTTGACAGTATTTTTCCACTCTCCTTTTTCTTTCTTTGGGTAATCTTTATGACATCCATTCTTGGGGATGGAGAGATGACTCAGCAGTTAAGAGCATTAATGGTTCTTCTGGAGGACCCAGGCTCAATTCCTAGCACCAACATGGTGGCTCATAACTATCTAATGCCAGAGGATCCAATGCCCTCTTCTGGCCTCCATCTGTACCAGGAACTCACATGGTACACAGACATACATGCAAACAAGACATCTACACACATAAAATAAAACAATAAAATAAAATCTCCCCAAATAATTTTTTCTTTAAAAGATTTGTAATTTTTTTCTTTGTTTTACATGCATGGGTGTTTTAGATGCATGAATATCTGTGCACCATGTGCATGCCTGGTGTTCGAGGAGGCCAGAAGAGGTTGTCAGGTCCCCTGGAACTAGAGTTAGAGACTATTTTGAGCCTCTACATGGGTGCTGGGAATTGAGCTCCAGTTCCCTGGAAGAAGAGCCAGTGTTCTTAACCACTGAGTCACTTCTGGCCCCCAGGTTTTCTTTGCTTTTCAGAATTTCATGCATATATATGTAGACATATGACATATCTGCATGTTGATATGTCTGCTCCCGTGTTTTGCAATATAAATTATATCTTTTAAAACACAAGCTTTCTGTTTTTATGTTTCCTCTTTGAAAATGCTCTCATTTCTGGCTATATTAATTTTTCATATCTGCTTGGATTTATTTAATGGGTGAGCAATATGTGACCCAGCAATGAAAGTTACAGTGTAACGTATCAGTCTTATCTGATTTTCTAATATAATTGCTTTCCCAAAAGAAGGGAGTGTTGTGTTTTCTATCCTTCTTACCCTGTAATATCCTGATAGTTGGCTTCTTCATCAGTTAAATATGGCAGCCGTTATTCTGGTCATAAATCTTATGCCAACCAAAAAGCTAAAGTTGCAATTTCATTTCCTGAGGGCTTTACTAAACTTGGTATGGTTTCAATTTGCAAGTTAAGTAGAAGTGAGTCGTAAAGCTCCAAGGGAGAAGGGGTGTTTACAGAAAGAGATGCTTTCATATTTTCTTCTTTATTAAAGATTAGCTGCTACTTAGTCTATAAAAATTCTGAATATACTCTTTATAGAAAATAAATGTACAAAACTAGACTCTTCAAATTTGCATGAAGACGGTAAGCCAACTCAGTCCTTCAAGATTATTTTCAGCTGTTTTTGAGAAAGGTGGTGTTACATGTAGCCAATTAAGAACAAATAGTGTCAGAAAATTACTAAATCTTTAATTCAGTAAGAGAATGTTAGAAAGGAAAACATGAATTTCCAAATACCATCTAATAGCTGTTGAGGGACATATGCTGTGTTTGTGATGTCTAAGTATTCCTCTGATTCTTTCTATCTACTAGTGACTGTTCTCGCCATCTTCCATGAACTTCAAGTTGACGTTGAACTCTATGCTCTTCTCTTCGGTGAAAGTGTCCTCAATGATGCCGTTGCCATAGTGCTGTCCTCGTGAGTGTCAATTTTCTTTTTATACTCGGAATGGTACATGCAAGGGTACTAGCTGCTGAACGTCAGTTGTTGAGTAAAATACATTATGACTAGAAATATTTGAAACAATGAGTCTTTTTTCCTTGCTCTGCTAGGAACATACATTTTATAGATAACTTGGAAAAATGCATGGAAAAAAATGAAAGAAAAATTGATATATATTCCCATCATATCAAAATAATTCCTATAAAAATCCAGGACTGTTCCTTCTGCTTTTTTGTTTGCCATGCATTTATATAATAGTCATTTCAATGTCTGTAATTTTATTATCTGTTTTAACATTATAACACAAATACATTTTTACTTAGGTTTAAGTTTTGAATTCAAAACTGCATGAAAAGGTTTGTATATAAATTCTGTTCTTTGCCAGGCAGTGGTAGCACACAGCATTCAGGAGGCAGGAGCAGGTGGATCTCTGAGTTCAAGGCTAGTCTGGTCTACAGAGCGAGTTCTAGAACAGTGAAGGCTACACAAAAAAACAAAACAAACAAACAAAAAAAACTCTTGAAAAACCAAAAAAGGAAAATACAAAAGAAAAAAAGAGAAACTCTGTTCTTATGATCTAATCCTTGGTTTCCTAGCTCCTGAGAACTGTTTAATAAAAAAGTTTCTTTCATGTCTCACTGTTTCTTCAAATCCAATCACAGATAGGGATATATTTTTATTTGCCTCATTTCTGTTTTTATTTTTAACTTTTGGCAGTTTTGGGGATTGAACCTGTAGCCTTGTGTTTGCTAGGTAAGTGCCCTAGCATTGAACTACATCCCCAGCCACTCAATTTTTATCTTGGAAGTAGCTTATTCATAGGTGTATTCTAGCTATATTTTCACATCAAAAGATGTTTTTATTCTTTGCAGCTTGTGGTATTCTCTGTGAACTGCATTGTAATTCTTTTTTCTCTCCCTCAATCTTTTACTACTGGATATTTGAAAAACTTTTATTCCTTTGCTTTCCCAAAGGAAGTTGCAATGTTTAACCTAGAGCTTTCTTCATTTGGCATAGGCATAGGTATATGGTAGAATAAATTTCAGAAGTGACTGGGATTTGTGGTTGCTTTAAAGGACAAATTTTAGTTTTATTTAATATTGGCAAGTTGCCAGTTAGAGGATTGTATCATTTTATACTTGAACCACCGTATGAGACTATCTTTCCTCAGCGCTTCCCCAGTAAACTATTATTCCAGATTTTATATTTTTGCCAGCTTGATAATTGAGAAACTATATTGTAGTTCAGTTCATTTTTCTTGTTTACCATATGTTTTTATCTTAGAGGTGTTAAATGTACTTTTCTTTTTTTTTTTTTTTTTTTTTTTTTTTTTTTTTTTTTTTTTTTTGTTTTTGTTTTTCGAGACAGGGTTTCTCTGAGTAGCTTTGCGCCTTTCCTGGAGCTCACTTGGTAGCCCAGGCTGGCCTCGAACTCACAGAGATCCACCTGCCTCTGCCTCCCGAGTGCTGGGATTAAAGGCGTGCGCCACCACCGCCCGGCAAATGTACTTTTCTTGATGATAATTGTTGAATGAGCAATGCCTTTTATCTAAGTATAGAAATTACTGTATGTGTTGTTACAAGGTGTTTGCAGGTGGAAGATGTTCTGTACCCCTGAGGAACTCATTCTTTTTTTTTTTTTTAAGATTTATTTATTTATTATGTATACAGCATTCTGTCTGCATGTACCCCTGCAGGCCAGAAGAGGGCACCAGATCTCATTACAGATGGTTGTGAGCCACCATGTGGTTGCTGGGAATTGAACTCAGGACCTCTGGAAGAGCAGCCAGTGCTCTTAACCGCTGAGCCATCTCTCCAGCCCCGAGGAACTCATTCTTAACTAAGGACATACACAATCACATGGGCAGCTACCTTCACCTTATGCTAAAACTTGCCATGAGCAAGAAGAAGAAAAACCCTTTACATTTTCTCATGACTTTAGTTTCTCTCCTTACTTCTACTTTGTTAGAGTCATGGATTCTGTTTTGCACAGCGTGACTACCACTGTTGCCTTACTGCGCAATGAGAAATTACCCTTTCAGAAATAAAACACTAACCCCTTCAATGATGTGGATAGCAATATTTTAAAGTTCAAATCCCTTTCTGTGAATGCTCTATGTTTAAGTGTTGCTTCCTTCCCTGCTGTATCTATTGCCAGAATTTTTATAACTAAATTAAGAAATGAAACCTAATGGCTATAGCTAATATTGATGCTGATGCTAACTGTGAGTACCTTCAATGAAGATAGGTACAAAATAAAAGTTGTATACTATATAAAAGGAGGAATAGATGGATAGTGTAATTTTAATTTATGTATTTCAGAAACATGACATGATAAAGGTCATTGACACTCATTTTACATTCACCTTTGATGTGTTTCAAAGGGTGTTAAGTATACTCTACTTGTATTGCATCCCCTTAGTTTAGTAATTGCTGTTTATATTCTGTAAGGCAATTTTGTGTGGAGAGAATGCCTTTCTGAGAGAACTGTTTGGCAATTAACAGATTAAGGCAACCCTTTTAAAATTATAAAATTTATTTTGGAACTTGTTTCTGTTTCTGTTTGGTGGGAGCCAATTCTCTCCTTCCACCATGTAGGTTCCAGAAATTGAACTCAGGTCATCAGCCTTGGCAGCAAGTGCCTTTACTCACTGAGTTATCTTGTTGATTCCAAAGATATGTTTTAAAGTAAAATTTACAGGCCAGTGTGTAGCCAGAAGCTTTTCTCCCCGCCTGCTGGTACCCAAATAACCAGTCAGAGGCTTAATATTAATTGCAAACTGTTTGATCTATGGTTCAGGCTTATTGCTAGCTAGCTCTAACATCTTAAATTAACCTTTTTCTATTAATCTATTTTTGCCATGGGGCCATGGCATTACCAGTCTGCTGGCATTTTGTTCTTTGGGTGGCTGGATAGTGTCTGCCCTGACTCTGCCCTCTTCTCCCTGTCTCTCTCTTGGATTTCCCATCTGGCTCTTATCCTGCCTTACCATAGGCCAAAACAGCTTCTTTGTTTGTTTGTTTTAGTTTTTCAAGACAGGGTTTCTCTGTGTAGTTTTGGTGCCTGTCCTGGATCTCGCTCACTCTGTAGACCAGGCTGGCCTCGAACTCACAGAGATCCACCTGGCTCTGCCTCCCAAGTACTGGGATTAAAGACATGTGCCACCACCGCCCGGCCACAGCTTCTTTATTAACCAGTAGTAACAACACATATTCAAAGTGTACAGAAAGACCATCTCACAGCACCAATGGCTATAACCTTTTTAAAAGTGAGAGAAATATTGCCATATTTCTCTCCAGAAATGGAAGCTGTTTTGGAAGCACTTGATCAGCACTGTAGCTACAGTATTGCTCTGTTTTGATGAAAATAGCACAAAGGCGTAGACTAAAATATATAAAAGTCACAAAGATATTCTTCCATGCTGTTGAAGAAAGAAATATTAGGAGCAGTTTTTGAAAATCCAGTTTATGTTTTTGTTTTTATTTTCTATTGTACAGGAATGAAAAAACAGGGGCTTTTGCATGCCTTTTGTATGCTAGGCAAGTGTTCTGTTAACTGAACTTTATCCCCAGGCCCTAGAAGCAACTTTTAAAGTCTAGCAATGGGCAAATGGTTAAATAAATTATGCTGCTAATACCATTTTAAATTCTTAAATATTTTGGTTTCATTGCTCATTGAAGGAGTAGAGTTCAAAAGTATGGGCTGGTATATAGCACAGTTGATAGACTGCTTGCTTAGCACACATGAAGCGTTGGGTTCAATCCCTAGTACTACATTAAAACTAGGCCTGGTGGTACATACCTGTATTCCCAGTACTTGGCTGGTAAAGGCAGAAAGATCAGTAATTCAAGGTCATCCTCAGCTACACAGTGAATTCAAAGCCAGACTAAAGTACTTATGGATCCATGACTCATAAAGAATTCAAAACATTATGCATGTGACAAAAAGAGAAAATAAATACAGAAGGATAAAAGACACATCTGTTAAGGCAGTAGATGATGGGGTGATTTTCCCTTGAGCCATATGTTGCATTAATATTAGGATTTTTGAAAAGTATTCATGTAAATATTTATGCTACAAGATGGAATGTGTCCTGATATGGAAAAAAAAAATGAGTCAAGATTTCAACCCAGAGGCCAGCATTTGCCTAAAACAGAAGACACAAGTCCATCATGTGTTCTTCATTTTAGTAATTAAAGAATAAAATAATGATTAGCATGAAACTGTAATTTAGACTAATCCAAAGGGAGCAACTTGAGGAGGCAGAGCATACATATTATGTTTCACTGAATATTTTGAAAACAAATATTATCAAAGAGGATGAAGGTTGCAGTAGAGAAGTATGGTTTTCTTCCTGTAGAATGTATTTTAATGTTACATAGCATAGTCATATCACACTTGTAGGTGGAGTTTTTCTGTCCTGCCAGTCAGTTCTGTCCCACCAGCCAGCTCCCCAAATAACCACAGAGACTTGTTATTAATTATAAGTGCTTAGCTGCTTGCTTAGGCTTGTTACTTACTAGCTCTTAACATTTTAAATTAACCCATTTCTATTCCTTTATTGCTGCCACACATGGCTTTTGACTTGTTACCTCATTTTGTACATGCCCTGCTTCCTCTGCCTCTAGCTGGCAACTCCGGAGACTCTGCCCTTCTTTTTCCCAGCGTCCTCCTACTCTGGCTCTAACACCCAATCTCTTCCTGCCCAGCTATAGGCAAATTAGCTCTTTCTTTTTCTTTTCTTTCTTTCTTTCTTTTTTTTTTTTTTTTTTTTTTTTGAGACAGGGTTTCTCTGTATAGTTTTGGTGCCTGTCCTGGATCTAGCTTTGTAGACCAGGCTGGCCTCGAACTCACAGAGATCCGCCTGCCTCTGCCTCCAGAGTGCTGGGATTAAAGGCGTATGCCACCACCGCCCGGCCCAATTAGCTCTTTTTTAACCAATGAGAGTAATACATATTTACAGTGTACAAAGAGTGTTCCACCACACACACTTACAATGGTGTGACCTTTTGTGTATATGCAAACTTATCGTGCTATTAAAAGCCATTTCACATTTATCAAAACAATGTATACTCTCTTAGTTCCAAAGTGATCTAGTTACTTTGAGCTTTTAAACACAGATGTATAAAAATTTCAACTCAGATTGAGTGTTAGAAGTTTCTTAATGCTATTACTAGAAATTGATGTGCTTTAATGAAATAGATACTAATTAGGAAATCATACTTTGGTCTTGGTTTTTAACAGTTTAATCTGGGAGATATAAAAAGAACTTGTCATACATGGTATAGGTAACACACTTTTTAGGCTTGAACCAGAAAATAATTGTAGTAAGCTCAGGGTGAATTCATTATATTCTTAGGAATGTGTTTTTCTTCCTCTTTTTTGATATGACTTATATAGTGTCTTTGAGTCTGTACTTTTCAGTACCTTAATTAACTGAGATGAGAAGTGATTCAGTAACAGTAAACACTGTTAGCAGAGACCTTCTGGTAAAAGTGGTTTTCTTGGTCATTTCTATTTCCTCGGGTGACTGTTATAAAAGAAGCTCTTTTCAGACCAGGTTTGGAATTTGAGTTCAAAGCAGAGATTGTTCATTTTCATTGCCTGGCTTGACTTGGTTCAGAGTGACTCTTTCTTAAGTTGAGGGTGGAGGATCCAGCTAGGTATGCCCAAAGTCCTCCAGAGTGGGTCCTAATTCCTTGGAAGGCCTTTTGAGCCCATCCACCTAAAGAAGTCTGTTTTAATGAATAAATACATATTAGGCATTTGGCCCATTCTGGCATTTTAAAAGTTGGAAAAAAAAATCCTTCATTTTCCCATAAGAGGAACCATATGCAATGGGGTTGAATATTGAGCAATGTTCTTTATATTTGTATGCCTCTTCAGGAAACAAGTAGGGTTTGTTTATTTTCATTAGTATATTAGGGCTTTGGAGCACTCAGAACAGATAATTCTTTTTTTTTTCCCAGTTTTTCGAGAGAGGGTTTCTCTGTGTAGCTTTGCACCTTTCCTGGAACTCACTTGGTAGCCCAGGCTGGCCTCGAACTCACAAAGATCCACTTCTTCTGCCTCCCCAGTGCTTGGATTAAAGGCGTGTGCCACTACCGCCCAGCTTAGAACAGATAGTTGTTTTTTCTTGTTGTTGTTGTTGTTTGTTTTGTTTTGTTTGTTTGTTTTTTCGAGACAGGGTTTCTCTTTGTAGCTTTGCACCTTTCCTGGAACTCACTTGGTAGCCCAGGCTGGCCTCGAACTCACAGAGATCTGCCTGGTTCTGCCTCCCGAGTGCTGGGATTAAAGGCGTGCGCCACCACCGCCCGGCAGAACAGATAATTCTTAAACATAATCACACACACACACACACACACACACACACACACACACACACACACGGAGGAGCGAGGGAGAGGAGAGAGGGAGAGGGAGGAGGGGGAAGAGGGGAGAGAGGGGAGAAAGGGAGAGGAAGGAGAGAGAGGAGAGGGAGAGGTAGGGGAGAGGGGAGAGAGGAGAGGGGAGAGAGGAGAGGGAGGAGAGAGAGAGAATAGCTCAGTATTGAGGATGAAGAAGAAAAGGCTTGGTACAACTTTTAAGTAGAGATCTTTATAGTGGTCTTTATAGTGCTCCTTCCTGAAAGCTATGTTTTCTTGCTAGTTGTTTATACTGTGGGATTCTTTTTTGTAGCCCTTTGTAATTCACATACAAAGAGTTGGATGTAGCTGGAAGTTTTCCTGTGCCCTGCCAGGTCCTGCAACTTTTCAGACCCAAGTAAATACACAGAGGCTTATATCAATTATGAATTGCATGGCCCTGGCCTATGAGTCAATTTTCTTGCTAACTAGCTCTTATAACTAAACTCAGCCCATTTCTATTAATCTATATGTCGCCACGTGTTCCATGGCTTTACCTGTGTGCTATTACATGCTGCTCCCTGGATGGATGGTTGCTCCCTGGATGGCAGGATGGTATCTCCCTGCCTCTCTTTTCTCTTCCTGTCTGTCTGCTTGGATTTCCACCTGTCTCTAAGCTGCCTTGCCATAAGCCGATGCAGCTTTATTTATCAACCAATCAGAGCAACACATATTCACAGTGTACAGAAAGACATCTCACAGCAGTTGGAAGTCTCTTTCTTCTTCTGATTTTGTCATTGAAGTTCTGTACTAGAAAATGCTTCCATTTTTTTGTTTTTGTTGTTGTTGTTGTTGCAGTTTGTCACTGTATAGCCAAGGCTATCCTAGAACCGGAGTTCCTCCTGCCTTAGCCTCTCAAATGCTGAGGTTGCAGGTGTATGCTATTATATCCAGATTTGGATAATATTTTAAAAGTAAAAGTTGCTACTAGAATTGAGAGCAATCTTGTCTTTTTTTATAGCTCAATAGTGGCATACCAACCAGCTGGAGACAATAGCCACACCTTTGATGTCACAGCCATGTTCAAGTCTATTGGAATCTTCCTTGGGATCTTCAGTGGATCTTTTGCAATGGGTGCTGCTACAGGAGTGGTGACAGCTTTAATATCCTTTTATTCTCTGTATTTTGTCCTCTTAACCTACTGAGGTAGTTTAATGAGGCATGGTTTTCCCTAGTTCCATGGCTGGAATTGCTTTATAGTTACTAGTCTTAACCAAGTTTTTCTGAAAACAAGAAGCAATCTTTGTTACACATTCACTTAATAAATTCCATTGTTTTGCATAGGTTCAGTGCCTTAAAACTTGTGTGGGGAGCAAGGTCTCATGTATTTCAGGCTGGCCTTGCATTTCCTATGGAACTGAAGATGCCTAGAAGTTCTAGTCCTCCTGTCTCTTCCTCCCAAGTGTTAGGAATCTAGGCATATACCACCATACCCAGTTTGTGCAGTGTTTAGGCTTAAACCCAGGGCTTTGTGCATGCCAGGCAAGCCTTCTACCAACTGAACTGTATCCCCATCCCTCACCCCCTGTTATGTTTTTAATTTAATTTTATGTATATGCCTGTTTTGCCTGTATGTATGTCTGTACACTGTGTGCATACATGATGCCTGCAGAGGCCAAAAGAGGATGTTGGATCCCTTGAAACTGGAGCCGCTGAGGGTATAGGTGCTTGGAGCTAAATCCAGATCCTCTTCAAGGGCAGCCAGTATTGTTAACTACTTAGCTATCTCACTAGCCCCTACTCTCTTTTTTGAGACTGGATCTTATTATGGTAGCCCAGGCTGTTCTCAAATTTATGGTCTTCCTGCCTTAGCCTACTTAGTGCTAGAATTGCTGTCCTGTACCACAATGCTAAACTGCCCCTAAACTGTCACTGAAGAGTCTTTGACTAGATGCAACTATCCCTTTGAGGATGGATTTTGAAGTTCTAGATTAATTGGTGTGTAGTAAATAGACTCCCCAAAGTCTTTGGGTATTCTCTGCTGCTGGTCATCTTTGTCAATCTTTTCTCCGTGCCTAACAGGACAACAGAAAGTGTGGTTCCTGCGTGAGCACATACACGTGTTCATCCAGAGCCCTGGCCTGGGAGTCCAGAGGACCTGAGTTGTAGTCCTGATACTGTCACTAGCTAGCCAGGAGAAATACAGGGCAAATGATTCTTATATTCATTCAGGAGACATTTGCTGATTGCTTGCTACAATCCACATGCCGTAGTCTGGGAATCAAAGATAAGACAAACATGGCTCCTGCCTTGCAGACACAAATATGATAGAGGTGTTGACATTTGAACCCTGGATCTCAGTGTAGGAGAGTGGACGGTTGGGAAAATTGAGTAGGACTAGCTATAAATCTTTTTTAAGATTTATGTTTTTATTCTACTTCTGTGTATGTGTGAGTGTATGGCACATGTGTGCAGGTGTCCCCAGAAGCCAGCAGAGGGTGTTGAATCCCCAAAAGCTGAGTTATAGGTGGTTGTAAGCCACCCTCACAACCCACCTCAGGTCCTTTGGAAGAATATCGAGTGCTCTTAACATTGAGCCCTCTCCAGTTTCAACCAATTAAAAATCTTTTAAGACACTTTCATGTAAAACATATGTGTACTTCTTTTTGAATACTCTTGGTTTTATGCTGGAAGAGAGTACATTCCTGAGTTTTGTGTTTGTTTGGTTTGATTTTTTGAGACAGGATTTCTCTGTGTTAACAGCTCTGGCTGTCCTGGAACTCGCTTTGTAGAACAGGCTGGCTTTGAATTTATAGAGATCCTCCTGTCTCTGCCTCCTAAGTTCTGGGATTAAAGGTGTGAGCCACCATGCCCAGCTATCATTCATGGCTTTGTAATTGGTGAACTGAGGCATAAAGGGCAGAAAAGGGGGGTTGAAGGGAGCCAGTACAGGCTGTGTCTCTTCTCTGCTACAAGATCTTCAGGGCTAGGAAGTGTATCTTGTTTATTATTTGTTATGGTGCTAGTTTATGGATTGACTCTAGATTCTAGCCCTAGATTTATCATAACTTGGCACAGGCTCTTCCACAATCACCCAGCATACACTTTTTTAGATAGTATAAAGGAGTGAAGTGCCTCAGTTCTTCATCATGGGATGAAGGCTTTGTATTGCAGATGAGTTAGAAGATCAAATAAATGTGAAACTCTGTGTTGTAATTATGGAAACTGTCATGCTTTGGGCCACAAGTGAATGGAGTTTTGGCACGGTTGTGTTTCAGTGTGCTAATCTCATCTCTGTCTTTTATTAAGTGTTTTCAGGCAGAATGTCATACTCATAAATCAGTAGGAACATCTAATTTGTGAGATTTTCTCACTGATAGAGGGCAGCTCCGTAAGATTTCATTCTAAGAATTTCTTACCATTTTACTCTGTGCCTTTTGTGTTAGAGAGGGTCAAGAACCCTTCCTGAACTTTCACAACTACCTTGAACTATTATTTTCTAGTTATATTTGTGTGTTACTATGAGATCTTGTTACCAAGCTTAACAGTCTTACGTGACAAAGTTCACCAAGTTGCGGGAGTTCCAGCTGCTGGAGACGGGTCTGTTCTTCTTGATGTCCTGGAGCACCTTCCTTTTGGCTGAAGCCTGGGGTTTCACAGGTAGGTGACTTTCTTTGCATTGTAAACCCCGATGAGGAGTGACTTAGAGAGCTCCTTTCCAAGTAAAGCAACTCCTTTAGTGTTTGAACATACTCATTATGGTTGGGAGTCAAGGTGGAGCTTCAATGCAAGGAATTGGTTCCTCCCAACGAAATAAGTCAAAGTAAATGAAAAGGTCAACACTATGCATGGAATCTACTTCTGTAAAATAGGAGACTTTGTATAAAATTTAGGAGCCTGCCTTTTCTGTGAATTGGACTTTTCTGTCTTTGCAGGTGTGGTTGCAGTATTGTTTTGTGGAATCACACAGGCACATTATACGTACAATAATTTGTCCACAGAGTCTCAGCATAGAACGAAGCAGGTAAGAGAAACTTTATAAACAGTGAATAACATTTTCCTTCTCTTGGCAAAACAAAAGGTTTTAATTTTCAACTTAAATATTTGTGATCATTTCAAACTAACGTCTTCTCTTCCCCTGACTCTAGAAATGGCTGGCGCTGGCAGGTTGCAGGGTAGCAGCTTCTAGGGCAGCAGTCGGTCAGCAGAGTAACCAGAGGCTGTTAGGATTGGACTTCTGAAAACTAGTCAAGTGGCTTCCCCTTCTCTTAGTATCTTCCTAATCCAGTGGCTGCTAAGAGGAATGATTTGAAGGCCCACTGTGACTTGATCAGAGTTTCTGCTGTTAGTGTAGAAAAGATTGACTTCTTATCTGGATCTGCTGAGCTACACAGAGACTAAGCTTTCTGCACTCTTCATCCAGGCTCTGTATTATTGCTCCTTCCAGGAGCCCGGGCTGTCATTGACTGGGCACCACATGAACAGGCTACCTGAAAAGAATCCTGACGAAGTTAGGCATATCGTTTTCCTGTCTTAGGAGACATAGAAGACCAATTAATAAGTGAACTGTAATGTCTACAATAGTAATGTGGGCATATTGGATGACTGTAGTAAGAACTAGGAACTTCCAATTTTGCAGAAGGCTAGAAAAGATGAGTTGAGTCTAGAAAGGACCAATAGTAAAGCAAAATAGTAATCCCCCCCTCCTCAAGCTACATGCTTTCCCCAACACTGCAAAAGAAATTAGGCTCCTCCCCAGAGCATTTATATGGAGGTTACAAATCCCTTTTGTCAAATAATTTAGTACACTGAGTGTACAGCTGTAAAATAGCCAGAGGAGTGGTCTTTTTTTAGGTGGCAAGGTAGGGCATAAAAACGGCAAGCTAAGAGCTTGTTGGTGACATGAAACTTGCATACAGAAAATACATATAACCAGAAGGAATCATAGTGCATGGACTTGGAACATTGTACAAAACATCTGGGAAGACAGTAAACAGTTTGAGGCTGGAGGAACTGGATGTTCTCGTAGTAGAAACGATGCATCTAAAGAATGAGAAGGATTTGGGTGGCCTGGTACAAACAGATGTAGTCCTTAGGTTAAATTTGGTCTTGGCTATTTTGTGAACTAGAACATTCTTATAATTTGAAATGGTTAAGAAAAGCTCAGGAGAATATTTTTTAAACAATGAAAGCTATATGGAACTCAATGTTAGTGTGTATTACTAAAGTTTTCTCAAGCCAGAGCCACACTCATCTTTTAATGTATATATAGCCTATACAGCTTTTCTGCTAAACTGGCCAAGATGAGTTGTGACAGAGACTTTGTGCCTGCAAAGCCTATAATATTTACTCTCTGGCACCTCATGGGGTTTTCCAGTTCCTGCATTCAGAATTAGAGCTGAGACTCTGGATCCACTGTGGCTCTCAACACTGATTCTACTGTTTTCTGGCTATGTATGTGATCAGGAAGAAGTTAGAGAATTCCTCCGTGTTTCAGTTTTATACTCTAAAAATGGAGATATAATAGTACTTTTGTCCTGAGTCATGAGATTAAAATGTGATAGTGTGCATGGAGTCTTTGCTTAGTATGGTAATCAGGCCCATAGTAATAATGAAAGAAACTGTACTTACAGCCATTAAGCAAGCAAATAGGATATAGAATGTATTAAATCATTCATAGAAAAATATATACCTATTTTATTGTTTGCTCTTATTTTGGGTAATAAGCCAACTCTGCTTTTTTGTGCAGTTTTGGGGATTGAACCCAGGGCCTCTTATTTGGTGGGCAAGTGTTCTACCACTGAGCTGTATCCCCAGACCTCCCAACTCTGCTTTAAAAAACATTTCTAACTCTGCTTTTAAAAAGAGTAAGTAAGCCAGGCATGGTGTGTACCTGTAATAAAAACACTTAGGAACTGGGGAGCTGGTTCAGTAGGTCAAAGAGCTTGCCATGCAAGTGTGGAGACTTTTAAATCTCCAGAATACATGTAAAAGTTGGATGCATAACGTGAGTGTCTATAAGCCTAGCGTTCCTAAAAGAAGATGGGAAGTAGAGACAAGAAAATCTCCAGAAACATGACAGTCAGCTAGCCTGCTATCCACAGCAAAAAAAAAAAAAAAAAATCAACAGAGAGACCCTGTCTCAGAGAAGTGGAAGGCAAGAACTAATACTTGAGATTGACACCTGAACTTCACACGAATTCTGTGATATATGTGCCTACATTCATATACACAACACAGCACACCCATAAACACATGCACTTAGGGAATGGAAGAGGATAATCTGGAATTCAAGGTCACCCTAAGCTACATGGTAAAACTCTGTTCCAAGAATCCCATCCAAACAACAACAAAAAACAAAAACACCAACAAATTTGCTCAAAGCCATAGAGCTAGCAAGTAGGGAAAAATGTGGTTTAAGCCTAGGCATTTAGACTCCTGAGCTCAGATTCTTTATCTTTCCTGTTGTTGTGGGGCAGATGGCTCCTGGGAAAGGTCAAGGAAAAGTAGAGCTGCTGGAGGGCCTTCACTTTATTGGAAAATTCTCGTACCCCTGCAGTGGAAACAGGGATGTGAATGGGTAGACCTTGACAGGCATCAGGGGAGGGTGCTAGGTTCATACTATCAAAGAGAAGCCCTGTTTCCATAAAATGAGAAACTAAGACCTAGTGAAAAGTAAAGGTGACAGCACCCAGTGATATAACAGTGGTCATGCAAGATCCTCCGCCAGGGCAAGAGTAGCTCAACTGTGTTTTGTAATTTGTAGAGAAAAGTATCTTGAAACTCATTTTAAGAGAGGTTCACTGGGGAGGGGGGGGTGAGAAATGGGCATGAAGTGCTTGCCACTTAGGCTTCAGAATCATGTACAGAAAGTGATGGAAGCTAGGCTAGGGCATTTCAAAAGAAACATGGGGTTTGGACGAGAAGAATAGCCAATGAGGAGGACTGAGAAGGGAGCTGCTGGGGGGACAGGACAGGAGGGCACACCATTCTGGCTCTTTCTGTGGGTTTGGAAACACCATCTCTACATGTGTTCCCCTCTGAGTCACATGCTTTCAGGTGTATATATGGGCTTTACATATTTAAAATGTCTGTTACTCACGTTTTCAGTGTGACACTTACTTATTGGAACCTTTTAAATTTCATTTCAGTTGTTTGAGCTTCTCAATTTCTTAGCGGAGAATTTCATCTTCTCCTACATGGGGCTGACGCTGTTCACCTTCCAGAACCATGTCTTCAACCCAACATTTGTAGTAGGAGCATTTGTATCCTTTATCATGTGTCTATTTTGAAATTTTTAATTGAGATCTTCATGTGGTTGATAAAATATTTAAATGTGTGGGGTTTTTTTCTGAGAAAACAAGTAAGCATATCAACCGTTTTTCCCAATTCCATTCTAGTCATTTTTCCCGTTCTATTTCTATTTGAATTTATTGCACAAAAATGGTGACAGATTGGAATGACAGAAGTCTCTTACCTCTCTGCCAACCTCAAAGGTAAAAGTATTTGTCCATCGATAGGTACAGTGCCACCTGACTATAACCACTGTGAAGGTGGGAAGAAGATGTGAAGTGTCAGGCCATCGTAACACACTCCTGTCTCAAAATCAAATTTGAAAGTGGAGTAGTGAGGTAGCTTGGCGGCAAGCTGCTTCCCTAGGAAACCCCTGACTTTCGTCTCCAGCACAGCACAACAGAAGGAACAAAAACTGTCCTTAGTTACTAAAGGAGAGAGAGCAACTTGACTATGGGGAAGAGTTAGCATCTATGGCACAGGGCAGTGCGGCCTCGATGAGGAAACTTGAGTAAGGCTATATTCTTTCCCGTCTTTTCTATGTCATCTAAATGAGCACTTTCACCATTAAAGCCAACCTGAGGGGCTGGCAAAGTGTCGCTGAGAGTAGAGATGATTGTCACCATGACTGATAATCTTAGTTCATTCCCTGGGACCCTTGGGATAGAAGTTGAGAACAGACGCCTGCAAGTTGGCTTCTGACCTCCACACTTGTGGCATGAATAATAAATGTAATAAAATAAATAAAAAGCAAAATCAACTTGAAAGAAAGAATCTGAGAGCATGAAAGCCATCCTCATGACAAGATGGGGACAGGTGGCGTCTGGAGTTTATAGAGAAACTGGCCTCTGCGCAGGGCAGCTTCCCCGCTTGGTGAAGGAGATACGGTGAGAAAGTGGAGCTCCTAGCTGATGGCTTCTGTAGTATAAGGTCGGAAGTGATACTGCCTGCTGAGAGTAGGATAGCCAGGTGTACAAGTTAATTGTTGTGTAAGAAATAACCTGGAAACTTACCATTCTTTACCTCAAATGGTATCCGGGTTAGGAATCCTGGCATATCTTAGCTGGGAATTCTGGCTCCATAGCCTTGCAGTGACATGGTTTGCTGGTATGGTGCTGAGGACTGGTCTAGGGCTGGAGGAGCCATGCCAACCTCACTCATATGGCTGTCAACAGAAAGGACCATCTTTCTGTAGGACCTAGCCTTAGAGGAAGTTTCAGCATGGATTCCCACAGTGAGAGAGCTGAAAGAGTCTAAGGATGGAAGCCAAGGTGCCCTTTATAGACCAATGTTGGAAGGGAAATCTCATCATCACTTCTGCAATATTCTGCTGGTCATACAGACCAACTGTGGTACAGTGTGAGTGGGGATCACACAGTATAAAAGGAGGCAGGGCTCATTAGGGATCATCTTGGAGGCTGGCTCCCACAGATAAGAGTTTGGGGGAAGATAGAAAGTTTATGAAGTAGTCATGGGGAGTTAGGGGAAAGTCAATCAAAGAATTGCAATCTGATTGCTGAGCATTAAATGGGGACCCATTTGACTTTGAGGAATAGGTACTTGCAAGATACCAATCTTCTGTGTCACGTGACTCTGTCCAGGAAGACTTAACGGTAAGCACAGAACAAAAAGAAACACTGGGCCCATTGAGGTTTGTGGTTTTGTTGAGTGACTGTGATGGAAAGAGAAAAGAACAAAATAGATGTAGACTGTAGGAAGAGTGTCTCTACCACATGGAAAAGAAGTGAAGTAAAGAAAGAAGGGGGCTGACCATCAGAGGCAAGACTAGAGTGGTCTTTGGACTGAAGAGCCCAGGGAGCTGAACCATCAGAACCAGGTACTTGAGATGTGGAAGGAAAGATTGCGGTCAGGGAAATGAATACTTAAATAAGTGATTTTCAAAAGAAGCATTAAAAACACTTAGGAATCCAGATTCTGACAGGCAGCAAATAAAAAAATGAAAACCACACAAGATCAGTGTTAGAAAGTGAGATTTTATTGAAATGCTGTTCTGCAGTCTTCCAGCAAAACAGCAAAGTCCTGTCAATAAGAGAGAACCTAAGCCTGAAGACATTGCTTCAGAGCTCATCACTAGTTGAATTTTTTTTTGAGTAGCCACAGTAGTTTAATCTATAGTAGTTAACCTAGAAATAAGGTTAAATATTTGCAAGGTTTCTGAGTTTGTTAGGACTTGAGATTATCAATAAAGAATCTATGAAAATGATTCTTTTTGCAGGGGAGCTCACAGACTCTAGACCGATAGCTGTGGAACCTGCATGGGACTGGACTAGGCCCTCTGCATGTTGGTGACAGTTGTGTAGCTTGGTCTGTTTGAGGGCCCCTGGCAGTGGGATCAATCAGGATCTATCCCTGGTACATGAGCTGGATTTTTGGAGCCCATTACCTATGGTTGGACACTTTGCACAGCCTTGATGCAGGGAGGAGGGGCTTGGTCCTGCCTCAACTGAATGTACCAGGCTTTACTGACTCCCCTTTTGGAGGAGTGGATGGGAGCCCTTTCCCTTTTGGAGGAATGGATGTGAAGTAGCCTGAGGGGGAGGTGGGGGAAGGGGTGGAAGAGGGAATTGTAATATAAAAAAAAGGAAAAATGATTCTTAACAGATCAAAGCCATCCTGTCTCTGGTAGCCTGGGTTATATTTGGTTTTGTGTGACAATGACTCAAATTGACCCAGGTTTAAATGAGTTAAATGAGACAAGTTTTTTTCTTATGTAAAAGTCTGAGCTTGTGTGACTATGGAATTGTTATGAACTTGGGCAGCCTTGGTTCTGCTCTCCATAGGGAGTTACCCAAGTTCTTGTGGTCCGTGGCATCTGACCCTTGTGCCTCCTAATTATCTTTAAGTGTACACACCACTTGCACATAGCAACGCCAGCAACACCTACCTGCAAGGGAAGCTAAGAATCATACTCTTTATCTGGGTGGCTGTGTACTCAAAACTTGGGGCTAAAGGGGAAGAGGGTCTCGTGCTTAGAAGAAAAGACTAGGTACAGATTTTTGAAAACCAGCAGCCTTTGCCATACTGCCTCCCATACCTTTTTGCTGCTGTTACATTTTCTTTTTCTTTTTTCTAATGGAATTACTTCCAATGACATTTTAAATTTTAGTGTATTTTACATTTATGAAAAGAATAATAAAGATAGCACAGAAAGCTGTCCTATAGCTCACACTCCAGTTCCCTGTTAGCACCTCATATCAGCATAGCACATTTGTCACAAGGAACATACCTGTAGCGATCCATTAATTCAACTTCATGCTCATCTTGAGTCTCATGGCCTTCCTCTAGCATGCTGTTGCTATATCAAGGTCCTACCCAGGACAGCACATTACATTTGCTGTGTAGATTTCTTTGGTTTCCATCTGACTAACAGTTTCTCAGTTGTTCCTTAATTTTAGTGAGCCCTGAACAATTTGAGAGTACTGACCAGGTGTTTTGTAAGTGTTCCTCAATTGAAATTTGTCTCATGTTATCCCAAGGTCACACTGGGTAACATGTATTTTGAGGAGGAATACTAGGGAAATGAAGTGTCGTTGCCATTGTGTCGAGGACATGTATTTATTAACATGTTAATGTGGCGCTGTTAGTTTTAGTCACATGGCTGCCAGGTTTCCCCATTGCAGGATTGCTCATCTTTTTCTATCCTGTCCTGCTTGGAAAAGAAGTCACCCCATGCAGCCCACATTTAGGGACTGTGGAGTTAGGGTTCCTCTCCCTGAGGACTAAATGTTTACGAAATTACTTGTAGTTCTTTACATAGGAGATTTATCTGTTCTCCCTCACTTGATATTTTGTCCAGTTGTTTATTTCTGGCATCATTTATTTGAACAATATTTATTATTTTATGCATTGGATTACTCACAACATTTTTTAAAGTTTGTTGTTCAAACTGTCCCAATTTTAGCCATTAGAAGCTTGTTTGGTAGACCCCTGCTTCCATTTGACATGCCTTGTCGTCGTGCTTTGGGGACTTGGGTTTTGTTTTTTAACACTTCTTAATTTCTGGAAGTATAAGATGCCTCTGTTCATTTTGTGCACTTTATACCCAAGAACTATCTATTTCTCCAAGGAGCTCTGGTTCCTTTTATTGGGAAGATAGTATTGGGAACCAAGATCTGGGCTTTGGGTATACTTAGGATACTGGATGTTCTTTCTTATAGACCAGTGGTTCTCAACCTATAGGTCACAACCCCTTTGCGGGTCAAACAACCCTTTCACAGGTTACCTAAGACAATTGGAAAATACATATTTACATTACGGTTCATAAGAGTAGCAAAATTGCAGTTATGTAGCAATGAAATAATATTATGGTTGGGGAACACCATAACATAAGAAACTGTATTAAAGGCTACAGCCTTAGGAAGGTTGAGAACCACTGTTCTAGACCCTGCCCATGGACAGAGGAAGGTATTATCCATGTGTATAGTAAGTCACATACATATACACACATCCATAAATATTTCTCTTTGTAACCATCGGCATCTCCTGTCATGAGTCTGTACTGATGTCTCCAATTGTAAGCTCTTACCATTACCAGTCTTCTCTTACCATTAACTGTCTTCTTGTTGGTTTGGACACTTTCATTCCCAGGATAAAGAACTTGACTGCTAGCATCTTCCATTCAGTTGTTTAATTGTTCAGTTGCAGTGTATGTAGATGCTCATGTGCTGCTTAAAAGTGGAGATACATTTGGAGAAGTGTGTCATCAGGCAGTTTTGTCATTGTGGGAGCATCATAGAATACATTTACATAAAACCTACATAATATAAGTCAGTTATTCAAAGAAGCTTGTCCATACAGTTAGAACAGTTGATAAACATGAGATATATGAGGCTGTTGCTGCATGCTATTTCACAGTAGACTTATCTTTACAAATGCCATGGGTTATGTGTGGATGTCTGAGAGCAACTTTTAAGACTCCGTTCTCTCCTTCCACAAAGTGGGTCCCAGGAATTGACCTAAGCTTGTCAGACTTTACTTACTGAGCCATCTCCCCAATCCAAACTCTGTTTGGTAAGTAGAAAGAATACACTAAAATAATGACAGAAAGCATAATATAGTAAATATGTAAAACCAGTAATAATCACTTATTACCAGCTACTGTGTACTACACATAACTGTGTGTGCTGTTCTTGTATATGAGAGGCAGCATAGTAGGCCTGGTTACGCTAGATGTAATTAGGCAATAAGAATCTTTCAGCTCCATTATTATACAGGACCACCATGGTGTAAGCACTATTCGCTTGAAATGTTTCGAGGTACATGGCTATATTGGCTATATGCCAGTGCTAGTATTGTTAACTAGCACTTCCCTGGAAATCAACTCCATCAACAAGCATTTTATTCTCTCCTTTTTTTGGTGAATTTTTTTGTTGTTGTTCATTGTTTTTTTGGGGGTGGGTGGGTGGGAATGAGGTTTCATGTAGCCCAGGCTAGCCTCAAACTCACTTTTCATCCAAGGCCAACTTTGAACTCCTGCCCTCCTGCTTCTACCTCTTTTTTTTTTTTTTTTTTTTTTTTTTTTTTTTTTGTTATGTGTAGTGTTCTGTCTGCATTTATGTCTGCACACCAGAAGAGGGCACTATATTTCATTAGATGGTTGTGAACCACGATGTGGTTGCTGGGAATTGAACTCAGGACCTCTGGAAGAGCAGCCAGTGCTCTTAACCTCTGAGCCATCTCTCCAGGCCTGCTTCTACCTCTTATGCCCAGGCAATGAGTATATGAGTCTTACACACACCCTTTGGCCTTAGCAATTGCACTCTCTTTTTGAAAGGTGTTTACATCAGCACTGTTTCAGCCATGCTGCTTTGCGTTTAATATTACATTTCCCTTTCTATTCCTTTCAGGAAATGTGGTGGGGATGATGATGTAAACCCTGCAGTAAAATTTGCAATTATAAAGTACAGGTTTCTGTAGACAAGGAATGGGAAAAAAAATCACCCAAACTGTTTCTTAGTTAAGACCCACCTGAACTGACATGAAATCTGACCTTTTGTGCAGGTTGGAAGTACACATTTAGTGAGCCCCAGCAGGGCTTTGCAGGAATTTCAGGGACATGAAGCGACTGAGCGGCCCTTTTTTGTATTCTTAGGAAGGAAGGGGCAGTTTAGCCAGCTTGACTTTTCTTCATCTCAACACTGCAATGGAAATGAATGTGTCTGTGATGTTAATAATAAAAAAGTTCCTCGTTTAGACATTATTTTCTTCACTTAATGAATTTCCTACATGCCAGACATTCACTATCAAGTCTGTTAACTACTAGCCACGTGTGATTATTTCAATTTAAGATTTATTTATTTTATGTATATGAGTGCTCTATCTGCATGTACAACTTTATGCCAGAAGAGGGCATCAGATCCCACTATAGATGGTTGTGAGCTACCATGTGGTTTCTTGGGAATTGAACTCAGGACCTCTGGAAGAGCAGCTAGTGCTCTTAACCTCTGAGCCATCTCTCCAGGCCTGATGATTTCAATTTAAATTCATTGGAATGGAATAAAATCAAGTGGCAGTTCCCCAGTAATCCTGACTGTAGTCCAGTTGCTCTGTAGGTATAGATGGACCGTTCTAGCAGACAACACTTTGTTAGACAGTGTTGTCAATAGACAGGGTACTTACTCCCCACCTTGAGTGTACAGCTTAACTTCCCCGTAGTAAAACAAACGATCCTTAACCTCTTAATGATTTTAGATTGCTATTTTCTTGGGAAGAGCTGCCAATATTTACCCCTTGTCTCTCTTACTTAATTTGGGTAGAAGAAGTAAGATTGGATCAAATTTTCAGCACATGATGATGTTTGCTGGTAAGTTTCAGTTTCTTCTCTGATCTACCCCTAAGCTACCATTTACACCACATATGCTAACTTCTATAGTCTGAGACTGAGGTACTATGTCAGAAACCTTGAAACTGAGTCCTCAAATAGAAAACTCCTTATCAGTTCCCATTCTCTTCTGTGGGAACTTTTCACACTATGCTTCCAAATCTTTGATTTCAAAATATGTCACACAAAGTAAAGAAGTTAAAGACGATGACGACGAGACGAATACATTTTCACAGAAAAACCTGCAGGTGGATGTTTATAGCAGTTCTATCCATAACTGTCCAAACCTGCAAATAACTTACTTGTTTTCCCTTTTTTCAATTCTGGAGATTGAACCTAGTGCCTCAGGCATGCCAAGCAAACACTCTACCATTAAGATATCTGTATCATCTATATCTAGATCTCCCCAGGCTCTCCCTCTAAGAAAACTTTTTGCATTTTAAGATGGGGTCTGAGTTGTTCAGACTGACTTTGAAGTTACTATATAGTTCAAGCAAGCCTTGAATTTATTTCTGACACTACTACTTCAGCCTCCTGTGTATCTGGGATTACTGACCTTTACCACCAGACCTGGCATGTATCTGTGTTTTGATGGACAAATGGGCCAGAGAAGGACCTGATAAAGTTCTGCTGTGGAAAATTACTGAATGATAAAAAGAACAAACTTTTATTCACATAGTGGCATAGATGAGTCTCTGAAGTGTTATGTTGAATGAAAGAAGGCTGTCTCAAATTTTACATGCATGATTCCATTGATATGATACTTTTAAAATACAAAATAATAGTGATGCAGAGCAGGCCAGGAGGAGGAGGAGGTTGGGCTAACGGGTGGCACAAAATAATTTAGACAGGAAGAGTAAAATTGTAGCTCTGCTTTTGTAGCAATGGTCGCACCCTTCTATGCATTGTCAAAACATTATAAATTGAATTTACTATACATAAATTACTAAGTTTTAAAGAATTGTTAAGAGGTCATACTGGATGTGGTAGCAGATACATGCAATCCCAGCACTTGGGTGACTGATGCAGGAGGATTGTGAATTTGAGTAGCAAGACCCTGTCTGAAAAATCAAACAGATGATCAGTTAAAGTCAATTATATATTAACTCTATCAGTCATTCTTTATGTATGCTAAATATTTATTTCATATTTGTCTATATGCTCTCAAGTTTTGGGGTTATGGTTTTTTTGTTTGTGGGTTTTTTGTTTTTGTTTTTTTGGTTTTTTGGTTTTTTTTTTTGAGATGAGATTTTTCTGTGAAATTTTGGTGCCTGTCCTGGATCTCGCTCTGTAGACCAGGTTGGCCTCGAACTCACAGAGATCCACCTGGCTCTGCCTCTCGAGTGCTGGGACTAAAGGTGTGAGCCACCACCGCCCGAGGAGGTTATGTTTTATATCTCTGAGTTTATTATTTATATAGTCTACACTGGCGATGAGCTATTGAAGAAATCTCTCTTCTATTCCCTGTAGGCCTTCGTGGTGCAATGGCATTTGCCTTGGCCATTCGTGACACTGCCACTTACGCACGACAAATGATGTTCAGCACCACACTTCTGATTGTATTTTTTACTGTGTGGGTATTTGGTGGTGGCACTACTGCCATGTTGTCATGCCTGCATATAAGGTAAGTAGGAATGGAGGACCTCATTTTAATTCAGTTTACTGTCATTTTTAGTCATGAGAAGATTTTAAGCTTTGTCAAATCTGTTTTCATGTTTCCTTCTTAAAAAGTTCATAGCATAATATAGAAACTGTAAGAAAAAGAACTGAAAAGCATTATTACTGCTCTGAAGGTTAGCATCCCAGACCTTTGCTATGCATTTTAGCAAAAGGGCAACACTAAAGTGCTCTTCTAAACTGGTTTTAAAATGTGATAATAGAAGAAAATGTATCACAGCATGGGCATTTGTCCTGGTAAATATCTTCATATTATTTGAATAGCTGTATGAGTCCTGGCTGATTTAACCAAATCCCTGTTGTTGTAGTTTTATATTGTTTTTAGGCTGTAGCTATTTCCATCTGAGGGTTTTGCTGTTACTTTTAACAAATGAATGCTCTGAAGCCAATGTGCCACCCTGCTCTTGTTTAATTATTTCTCTACGATGTGTTTCCAGAAGTGGAATTGATTAATCCATAAGACATGTATGTGTTTAGGGTTTTTGATAAGATTACCAAATTCAATCCATCGGCAGTGTGTGAGAGTCCATTTTACCCCAAATCTAATCAATCGTAGATATTATCATTCTTTTTCATCTTTCTGATCAGCACAATTTCTAACCTAACAAACCTACCAAGGCCAAAGTGCTGTAGTCATGGTCTTCAGTGTGTACTGCTTAATGTATTCAGTTTGAACGCTGTCTTGTACCTCGAGTTTCTGCATTTGTTTCCATGGATACAGCAGCTTGTGTCTGAAGCCTTTGTAGATTGTAGTTCTGTGTTTGGCTGAAACGCCATAGATGTTAAAAGCTACCAAGCTTCCAGGTCATATGGGCCTCATTCGGAAAATCAGTGTTTCACCTAATAGAGAATCTGTCATCTGTTTCTTTTACTTTCTATTATGCCTTTTAACATTGCAAAGACAAGCTAGCCCTTAATTACACAGTGAATGTTATTAATGTCTTAATCCCTCTTTACTATTCAAATCCCTTTCTTCTAATTTTTGTGCTATTTCTGTGTATAGTAGATAATATAGTGCAGCATATGCTTTTATACATCCAATAATGTTCTTATAATCCTACTTACTACTTGTAAGAGGACTTAACATTTATTAAGCACCTACTATGTGCCAGGCATTTTGTTAAGTGTGTTTAACATGTTTATCTAATCATAATATCTGTTTTATAAAGAATATAGACTTTAAAAGGTTGTTAATTGTTCAATATCATACAGATAATTAAATGGTAGACAGAGGAGCCTCTGTTCTTAGTTCCTTCAGACAAGGTGCATCAAGAAATAAGTGTGGTAAATTTTGAAAGAAGTAAATTCCTTTCTTTTCTCAAAAGCTTGTAACCGGGAGAGTAAAACAAAATGTGAGCTAGCTTAGAAGAACTAATACTCATCAATGGAGAATCAGTTTTGTTCCCCTTACCGCCCTCTACACAGAGCAAACAAAACCCCCATGCTTTACCATCCTCCTCAAAGGAGAAAAGAAAACCCCACCTCCTCCTACTGAGTTTTCTTTACATCACGGATTTGAACGCTCCCTGGCTGGCCCCATCTTGCCTACCTTGCAGCACAATTGGAAGCTTAATTAGATCCACTGCCTTGTGGTTTTAAACTACTTCTTGGTTTCTTGTTCTATTGCAGTGTTTTGGGCTGTTTGTGAGCAGAGGTTTATGTTAATTTTTAAATACGTTTCTAATTGAAATAGAAGTATATCACTTTCCTCCCTCTAAGTCCCTCCCAGGTACCTTCCAACCCCTCCCATGTCCTCCTGCTCTTAAATGAGGCTATAGATCTTTATAGTCCTTACTGGATAGTTTATTGAATGTGGTGAAGACTAGCCTGTGAAAGAGTTGTGAAACATATACTCTTAATTTTTATATTTTAACTCACATTGTTGCTTAAAATGTTATTTATCACATTTACTTAATAGTTATATCACAAATTTTCCATTTTCTCTATTTTAACTGTTAGTAAATTCTTAATAATTAACATAAATAGAAAATGTCATTGTTTTCATGGCATTTACTATTACTGTAATTATTATTAGTTTATCTTTCTATTGGCATTTAAAGCCTAAAAAGTTGTTTTTTCTTTCCTACCTATATTTGGGAGGAAAGGCAAAGGCTATAATGTTAAGCATCTCTTCTCTTCCTCTAGCTTTTTAGTGGTGTAGTTTTGAAATTGCTGATGAGTTGGGATTGTTGAATATTTGTGTACACACCAACTTAACCTTTACATTCTTGATCTTTTCTTCTTAATTTTGGGCAAGGCCTTTGACTATTCAGAGCCTCAGTTTCTACATCTGTGGCATGACGCCTGTTTCCTGGAATTAATTGTGAGGATTTGGTGAGCTAGTAGTATCTGCCAAGCTCTTTGCACCACATTTCAAGTGTGCCTTTTACACAGTCACTCAGTAAATATTTACTGAGCACTAACAGTTTGGTGGACACTCCTTGTTTCAACTTCCAACTCACTGGTTCTTAGCAGATTATTTTATCTCCTCAGGGGACAATTGACAATATTTGGAGACATTTTTGACAGTCACAACTAGGAGAAGGGACTGCTGTTGCAGCATAGTTCTGCCTACTAGATAGTAGGCAGAGGCCAGCACCCTGTTTAGCATCCTACAGGGTACAGAATTGGCTGCTGTCTAGACCTGCCCCAAATGTCAGTAGTGCTAAAATGAAGTAGCCTTATTCAAAAGGACAGTGGCAGTAAAAAGATAGAAGCGGTCTCTGTTCCCATTTAGTGGGAAAGTGGTTTTACAAAACCTAGTACATAAATAAATGAGCATGACAGTTTTAGATGATGCTAAATGTGATGGAAATTAAGATGCTGTGATGGCGACTGGGAATGTGAGATATATAATATGAAGAAGCCAGGGAAGGTCTCTTGGGAAGGTTATATTTGAGCTCAGTCTGAGTGGCAAGACCCTGCCAGTTCAACGACGACCAGGAAGAGCAGTCGAGACAGAGCAGTCGAGCAGCAAAGGCCCCAAGGCAGGAGCAGATGTGGCCTGCTTGACACAGAAAGAAAAGCTTGCATGATGAGAGTGATCAAATGGTAAGTAGAAAAAAAAAAGGTGGACAAGACCCTAAAGGGTCAGAACTCTGAAAACTCCCTGTGAAGGGCCAGAAGCAAAGAGTTTAGACTCCCCAGGCGTGTGATCTGTCTCAGCCAGCCAGATCTGGTGTCACAGGCAGCCCCGGGTGATCTGAAATCACATAGTATGGCTGGGTTCCATCCAGACTGTATTTACTATTGGAGGTGCATGAGGGCTGTAGTCTGTCCCTCCTGTCGTAGAGTCTTGTGGTTTATAGTGAAGACTGAATTTGAAAATACAGAGGAAATCGTAGGATAGTAAAGCAAGGAGTGACATCATCTAATTTCCAGTGTAAGAAGATCATGTCCTCTGTCTTGGGAGCAGTGGATCCCCAGTGAATTGATCTGCTTGCATCCTTTCACACAATTGGTGACCAGTCACATTTGGCACCCTAGGGTTTCGCTAGCACACATGCTTTGCATTTCTTTGACGCCAAGCCTTAGCTTGGCCTGGGATTCTCTTTCATTCTTAGGAATTGACAAACCCCCCCCCCCCCCCCCCCCCCCGTTCCTTTTCCTTGGAGTTGCTGTGCAGCGTTGGGTCTGTCTATCCCAGCCATTATCCCATTCATCCTTGTAATGCTGTATTGCTAGAAGAGCTACCTACCACTTATCGCTAGTGATACATCAAGTGTCTCAGTACATTCTCCCATTTAATCCTCGCAGCAACACTTTGTGGTGATACTAACCCGATTTCCAGGGTGACAGAATTACAGTCGTTAGGGCCACATAGCCTGATTGAGCTCACCTAGCTAGAAATTATCCTGGGGTAGTCCTGAACCCATCCTGCCTCCACAGCAAACTCTGGGAGTCTGCTGTAGTTGGGTCTGTTTCCCCACTAGTCTGTGAGCTCCTTGAGGACAGGGACCGTGTTTAATTCATGTCTATGCCCTGTGCCTAGCGCAGTGCCTGGCAAATAATAAGTGCTCGGTAAATGTTTATTACATTGGTTCTGGGTAATGTGCCATTTGAATGTTTAAATGTTCTATCGTCTAGACCACTAGATGTCACTTGAGATGCACAAATGTGGTGAGAGTCCACTGTGACTGGGAAGCTAGTAAACAGTGTCTGGCCATTTTTAACGAAGTGAAAATGAACCTTTGTTTGAGTTTTGAATCTGGCCATTGCCACCTGTTTTCAGATACTTGGACCATGCCTCCCTCGCCTTCCGGATAGAGTTTTGTATCACTCCCCTCCTCTGAGTGTTGTCTTTGCAGATGTTGCTAACAGCTTCTTGTACTGCTGTGTTGTCTGTGCTGTCTGTGGTTGGTAACCGAATCAATAAACATTTGAGCACCTATTGTATGTCAGGTACTATGCTAGACTCTGGGGATACAGAGATGAATTGAGACATGGCCTTTACCCTCAAGGAGCTCACAGTCTTTTTGGGGAGACGGACAGGTAAATAACTACACTGTACTGTGATGTGTGTTTCTAATAGAGAACTTAGTGCTGCAGAAGCACAAAGGGGAGGTGATTCTGTGTGGACGTCGCACAGAGCAGCTACTCTGGCACTTGACAAATGAGTAGAAAACTGAGGGGCACAAGTTGCAACCCGAGGGAGGGAGTGCCATGAGCAAAAAGAATGCATTGACTCTTGCAGCTGTCAGGGTCTGGGGAGAGGAATGGTGAGGGTATTACAGGGCACATGGAAGAAAATGACTAGCAGTGGGGTGACAAGGTAGGTTGGAGTAAGGGTGGCCACTAGTGTGTAGAGAGATTTGAATGTCCTGCAAAGGACTTCAGACATGGCCCTCAGGGTTGTGTGCAGTTCTCAGAAGCTCCTGTGAAAGCAGTGACCTACAGAGTTCCATGCTCTCCACAGTTAACTCTGGGGGAGAGCCTGGCAGCAGAATGAGGGCTGGAACGGCAGGGATGGCAAGGAGAGGAGACCTGACAGGCAGGGCAGGAGAAAGAGCAGAGTTGGCAAGGTCCAAGACTAGAGAGACCCAGAACTGGTTAATGGAGTGGTTCCCTGGGATGCCCGAAGGAGGAATTTGATGTAGGTACACAAGACTTACCAAGAACCAAGGCTGATGTCCATCGGTTACCCTGCAGTCCTCTGCACCTGCACGCCCTTCTGTCGTCTTCACGATGCTTCCGTGAGAGCAGTGGCCCAGCTTTGCTTTTGAAACTTTCTAATCATTCTCACTGGGCAGTTTCTCTCCCTCACCGCTTAGAGTGGACTAACATTCAGAGAAGAAATGCTATTTTACTGAAACTGGTAAGTGGGGTTTTAGGAATAGAACATTTGCCCTGCTTGCCTTAGACCCAAGGCTGTTGCTAAAGAAAGGGACAGGTGTCAGAAATGTCCACCCCAGCCTGCAGAGAAGAGGGAACATGAACCATTCTGGAGCTTCTGTGTTGAGAAAAATAGTTGACAATATGAGTAGACCTTCTATTGGCTTCCAAAATCTCATTTGCTCTTTGTGTTTTTCCTCTAGGGTTGGTGTTGATTCAGACCAAGACCATTTGGTAAATATGTGCTTGTGTTGTCCTGGCATTTCAGCCCAGTGTTTAGTCTCTCTTAGACTTCGTGTCACTCTGTAGATACTGTTTTGTTTGCCTCTGCTTTTAACTGACATTTCTGGCTTTTCTCCCTGCTCCATGAAACAGAACCATAGTTTAGGCAGCAAGTTGCTATCAAGTGACAGCTTTCCTATCTGTGGCTGTCCTGGGTTTCCCACCGAGGAGAATGGGCTCTTAAGTGCTCCTGGGTGTTCAAGCGAGGGCTCTGGCGCGGGCAGCCTTTTTCCACTCGGGTTGCGCATGAAGGCTTGTCTGATGTCAGCCCCACTCCAGCTGCTCTTCCTGTGCAACTTTCCAATTGGATGAGCAGCAGCTGCCCTTGAGAACTGCCTAGAATCTTCTGAGTGTCCAGCTGGTCCCCCTGCATATTTGGGGGGTTACACTCTCTTAACCTAAGCCTCAGCCTTTTCAACACAGCCCCTCCCTTCCTTCCTTCCTTCCTTCCTTCCTTCCTTTCCTTCCGTGTGTCAGTGTCTCAGCTGCTCTTATGATCTCCAGACTTGTGGACTGAGCACAGCAGAACTGTCTGCCCTCGTGAGAATGACCACCTTTTATGGTATTTTCCACCCTCTTTTTAATGGTTTCTGAGCAACACTGAATAAGTGATTCTCTATTACATATTACCCTTTAGATGAGAAATCACAAGTGAGGTTTTTGAAGATAGAAGGTATCTTTTGAAACATAATTCCTGTTGTTTTCTGAAACAAGCTGTGGTGTATTTTTTTCTGCAGGGTGTGCTTTAAAAGAAAGCATTTACTCAATTCATTTCCCAAGTGCTAATTTTGAGTGATGACTGTGTGTGTGTATGCTTGTGATATAGTAAGTACTTGCCCATTTTGTGGTCAGAATCTTAAAGTAGAATTCCCAGGATGAACCACATTATATACTTTTTCATCCAGCCAAGCTTCTGGGATAGGTCCAAGAGGTGCTTACATCTCAGTAGTGATAAAACATTATATTTACGCAGCTCCTGAGTCAAGTATGTTTCCACCAGCCCTGTCCCCCTGTCACCACAGAGAGAAATAAGGGAAAGAGCCAGAAAGAAAGACTTTTCCATTGCTTTCAGAACCCTTTGGACAGACATTAGCAGTGGGTAAAAGCGCTTGCTGGCAAAGCCTGACAACCTGAGTCTGATCCCTGGAACCCTTGTAAAAGGATGGAATGAAAGAAGGGACTCTACAGAGTTGTTCTCAAACCGACGCCTGCATCTGCGGCGTGTGCACACACGTGCACACACACATACACACACACACACATACACACACATTGATGAAAATCAGTACAATTAACAAATTAAAAACTCCATGGAAATCTCAGTTGCATTGTTTACTCAGTCCATTATGAGGCTCAAGGAACATTCTAGTCAGTATGGAGCTTAGGGTGTGCAGTGGTTATATGGTAAGGTCTGTACATGATTTGTTTTTCAAGAAGTAAAGGCAGGGCCAAAGAGATGGCTCAGTGAGTAAAAGTGCATGCTGAGCAAGTCTGATGTCCTAACCGAGTTCAGTCCCTGGAACCCATGCTGGAAGACAATGACTTCTAACACACCCAATAAATGATAATAGTAGTGGTGGTAGTAGTAGTAGTAGTAGTAATAATAATAATAATAATAATAATAATACAATACGAAAAGTAGTAGTAGTAATAACAATGAAATTTAAAAAGTGAAGGCAAAAATTTAAAATAAGGCAGTTCCATGGACTAGAAGTATAGCTCACTGGTAGAATATGTAATTAATTTGCAGGAGGTCCTGGCCATCCCCAGCACCAGAAATTAAACAAGAAAATAAGAAGTAAAGGCATGAGAAACTTAATGATATAAAAGCAAGTTCAGAAGTTCTTTTGTTCTTGTGAGCACATGCAGTGTTCTCAGATATTTTTATAGTTTTTTGTGTATGTGTTGATTCATGTTGAGGGGCAAAGTAAGCTATTTGGAGATTGAGAGGGCAGGAAAGAGACAAAACCCAAACCCTAAGCTCTGTGTCCTTAGAAAATCACAGAACCATGGAACATTAGTTTTGGAAGGGGCCTTTGGGAATCTGTATTGCTTGCATGTTATACTGTGAAGAAATTCAGGGTCAGAGAAGGAAGGAGGTTTGCCCCAACTAGTTAATGTCAGTGAGCCAGGACTAGAGCTAGCTAGCCTAATTGTCTAGTTACTGACCATACCATATTACGAATAAGGACATGTCATGCTTTTGTAAGCTATTTCAGAAGCTGCCTGCTTGCTGTGTGAGTTCTGCCAGAGCACTTCCGTGTTTTCATTTTGCTCCGTGTTCTGAACATAGTAGCGACTTTGACAATACCAGTTATTTTTGAAGTCTATGACACAGCTCTCCAAATATAGGGTGAGATGTTTTCTTCTGTAAGTGCCACGGCATCGACAGTGCAAATCTTTCAGATTGAGGAGGTGAATTCGCCTTCTCTGGCTTTTCTTTAATGTGTGTGTGTATGTGTGTGTGTGTGTGTGTGTGTGTGTGTGTGTGTGTACGCACACACACATGAGTCTGCATGTGCCACAGTACATGTGCCACAGTACATGTGAGTGCAGCCTTGGGTACAGTAGAATAGGATCTCTTTGATGTTGATTGCTGTGTACACCAGTCTAACTGGTCTATGAGCTTCCAGAGATTCTCCTGTCTTCACTTCCTATCTCACCCCATAAGCATAGGAGTTACAGAGAAATGTTGCTGTACCTGGCTTCATGTGGGTTCTGAGGTTTTGAACTCAGGTCTTCATGCTTGCATGGCAAGTACTTTTCTCACAGAGACATCTCCATAGGCCCCACATTGATTTGTTTATATTTTTGAAATTATAATATAATTCTCTATTGTTTCCCTACTTCATTTCCCTCCCTTCAACTTCTCCCGTATACCCCCTCCTTGTTCTCCCTCTCAAATTCATGGCCTTCTTTTCTATAATTGACCCCATATTGACCTTTAAGTGGTAATAGAATCATAAATTAGTAAGCTGCCTGAGTCATAGAGATGCTTAGAAAAGCCTTTCAGTATCTTATACCAAAGCTGCAATATACAAGCCACCGAATGTCTAATGTTTTCCGTGTTGGACACTATCTTTCATGAAGGCTCTATTTCTGATTCTACAAAGGAATGACTCTAAATAAACCTGTCTGCATCTTTGGTATTGATTTATGTCTGTCTGTCTGCAGGGTGTTCCTGAAAATGAAAGGAGAACTACCAAAGCAGAGAGTGCCTGGCTCTTTCGGATGTGGTACAACTTTGATCATAAGTATCCTTAATGATAAAACATGATAGTACAGTTTAATGAAACAACTTGATGTGTGAATGTGTGCACACTGTGTGTTGGGGGAATTCTGGGGATGAACCCAGCGACTTGTGCATGGTAAGCATGTACTTTACCACTGAGCTACAGCTGCAGCCCCAGACCAGCTGTTTTGCCTTCCTGAAGCAGAATGTAAAACTTGCCTCTCTCCACAAGTGTAGTGGAGCAGGCCATTCCCACCAATGAATTCCTTGGGAACCCAGGGAAGCGGTTGGCCCTGGTTCTCCTACGAACTGGCTGGATGGAGGGAACCCAGAGCCTAAATGACATGGCTAATTGTTTCGATATGGACTTCTTTATTGAGGAACCTTTAGTCGTTGATGTCCTTGAGATGATTTGGAGAACTCTATGAGAGTATTCCTTGCTTGTCCATGTGCTTGTTGGGGTGGAAGTCTTTGGGGAAAGCACGAGGTTAAAAGGACATGCAGAGTGCTTGACACTTCCCTTCTCTAGAAGCCGCCTTCCCTCTAGGGTAAGGGAGAGTGTATCTTTTTTTTCCTCAGCCTTTCTAAAGGCCAAATCCTCTCTGTTCAGAATGCTTTTGTGATTAAAAAAAAAAAAAAACTTTGTATGTTTGGAAAAATACACCTGCCTTCATGATTAGAAGCCACTTCTTGCTATATTCTGTTTACTAGATTTTCACCTCCATTTTTTGCAAGTACTTTAAATTAAATTACCATGTGCATACAAAAATTCAAGCATATCTGTGGTATTAAGGCTCCCATTAGGGTGTGAGAGCCTGGGTTTTTTAAATTGTTTAAAGATTATGTCAGTACTTTTGGCTCCATTACCAGCATCTTGGATATATTCCATTCCCATATCTCTTGAGGCTTTTTCATGCCTCCTATTTAACATTTTTTAGTTTTCTAGAATAAAATGTACATTTTCTACATTCACAAAATAATTTAAGTGATTCCAATTTAGAAAAAGAGCTTAGTTTCCTGTGTAATTGTGTAGGAGTAAACACCAAAGACTAAACTCTAGTCATTTTAATGCCCAGAGCCCTGGTAGAATTAATTATTCACAGTCTAGATTTCAGCTCCTCTGTTTAACCAGATTGTTACCATAGAGTTATAATTTAAATACAATGACATACAACGTATGTGAATATTAAGAATACAGTTTAACGAATTTTGACCATTTATCCCTGTGTACTTACTGTCCATATAAATATTTGTGTATTTCTAGCCCAGTAGAAGGTGCCTTGTGTTCTCTTCCCTAACATGCCCCACAAAAGAGTAACTGATTCTGAGTACCACCAGCATGAATTAGGTATTCCTGATTTTGATTTTCACTTCAATAGATCATATTTATTCTTTTTGTGTCTTTGCTCTTCACTGACATCTGTGTCATTTATCCAGAAGGCTATGGTAACCATATTCAGTGAGCTGGAGTTCAAATCTAGGGCATTGTGCATACTAGAGAAGCAGTCTGCCTCAGTCCTTCTTTTGTTGTTGTTGACAAAGCCTCCCTAGTTACCCCAGGCTAGCCCAAACTTATGATCCTTCCATGTCTGCCCTCTGAGTGCTGGGCATACAGGCATGTTTCCCCATGCCCAGCCTTTTCTTTATTTCTCTATTAGGCACAGAACTCTTTAGAATTTTCTTTTGGCAGATTGTTTGGTAATTGATATAACAAATCCCTATTCAGTACTACTAGACAGAGCCTTGCTCATTTTTATATCAGCATTCTGAGAATTTATCATTTCTGTTTATAGTGGCTTTGTGTAGACAGAGTGTGTTTATAGAGAGAGCTTTAATCTTTACATAGAATTTATTAATATAGACATGTATGAATGTTGCCTTTTAAAGATTTATTTGTGTGTGTGTGTGTGTGTGTGTGTGTGTGTGTGTGTGTGTGTGTGTGTTGGGAGGAATATGCTACGGAGATCAGAGGACAAACTGCAGGAGTCAGTTCTCTGCTACCATGTGGATACTAGGGGTGGAACTCAGGTTGTCAGACTTGGTGGCAAGTGCCTTCACCCTCTGAGCCATCTTGCTAGCCTCAGATTTTTGTCTTTAAAATTGTTTTTGAGGTGAACCTGCTGTGTAGTGTGCCTTTGAATTCACACTTGAGCCTTCCAAACATTGGGGCCACAGGTATGCACCACTATGTAGAGCTAATAACTCTTTTGTGTTCTGGAGATTGACCTCAGGGCCTTAAACATGCTAGGCAAGTGCTCCATCTCCAAGCTACATGCCCCAGGTTCTCATTTTACAATGGCCTTTCCCCATTCTTTTCCTTGTGTTTTCCTCTTTTGTCTTCCAGTTACCATGAATTACCAAATCTGATCAAATGAGGATCTATGATATAGGAGTTCATGAGACATAGTTTAGTTGTTGTTGTTTTTTGTAAGTCTTGGGATTTCCTTTTTCTTTCCTCCTTCACCTCCTTTGAGCTTTGTAGGAAGCAAAGCAGCATGATACAGAAATTTGACTCAGAGCGTTCAGGGTCCCTCAGAATCCACACTTAATGAGCAAAGCCATTTTCTTTAGTGTATGCTACTGCAATATTTCTTCTTCCCTGTGAACATCATCCTTACTTTCTTTTTTAGTTTCTGCAGTACCAAACTCAGGATGAGCTTGTGTTCCTTCAATCCCTAAAAGCAGAAAAGCTTCAAACAAAGTCCTTCAACAGGCTCACGAGTCAAAGTCAGACCAGGATCAGCTAGCAGATATGTCCCCATTCCCTTAATTGTGTGACTTCAGGTGGACCATTGACCGCTCTGTGGGTCAGTGTTCCTGTCTGATGAAATCAGCATAGTGAAAAGGTCTCCTCCCTCTGCTCCTGCCTCACTGCTGTCATATGGTGGCAATGAGATGTGCCTATTTGCCAGCCTCTGAAGAGGTCAGCATGCTGCGGCAGTGATCGTCTTAAAGTGTGTTATTTGAGGCTGAGGCAGGTGTCATTTAGGAGCAAGTAGAGCACTTGCATAGCGTGTGCAAGGCCCTGGGTTTGCTCCCCAGCACCACTGTGACAACAAGTTCCTTATTCTCTTAAATATGTACAGAAATGAGTACACCCTTCCTTAACCATGCCTGCACAGCTACCTGAAGCCCCTGCTGACGCACAGTGGGCCTCCTCTCACTACCACACTCCCGGCCTGCTGTGGGCCCATCGCCAGGTGCCTCACCAGCCCTCAAGCATATGAAGTAAGTGGCATTTGTTTATTTAGTTACTGCTGTTGTCTTGAGGCAGGTTCTTGCTGTATAGCCCAGGCTGGCCTCAAACTGGTATTACAGGCATGCACTACCTTCTTCCAAAGGAAGTGGATTTTATGCACTAATTGAGTTCTTTAGCAAGTTCAGTTTAGCTGTTGTATGGGTTAGACTTCTGGTTTTATTTTGGTTTGAATTTCTTGATCTTTGAGGTATACAGTCTATGAGAGGGAATTTAAGCATATTTTGTTCAAGTAGAAAATATACTGAAATGTGTAAACAGAGCTAACACCCTTTGAAAATAGACTAATTCCTTATCTTACAGCAGATAATTTTAATATGTCATTCTATTTCCATGCCAGCTTTAATTTATTTGCAGTATGTGGCCTGACTTCAGCAGTGGGATGTTTCCGTGTCTTCATTAGGCTCATCACAGTTCAGCTGAGAGGATTCCCAAACAATTTTTCTTAGATTTCATGACATTTATTTCAACTAAAAAATGTGGTATTATGGAACTTTTCCTCCAAAGGAAAGGAAATCAGAATGAAATGGTATGCCATATCACATCTGTGCTTTGCTGGACAGTTTTGATGTCTGTTAAATACAAAAGATGATCTGTGATTTAACACCTGTAACTTTGGGATTTTAGGGGAATGCATCCATGTCTGGTCCATATAGCTGGAGGGTATAGACACAGCTAGACAGAATCTAGACTCCATATATTTTCCCGATCGACTATCATGGTTGATGGTTTGGGAAATACTAAACCAAGAAGAACGTGAAAGTTGTGCTCACTAGTCCATATTCTAAAATGTAGACACTTGATGGCACTGGCTGTGCTTCCCTATGACAATGCCCACCAGTTTGGCTGCTTTAATGTGACATTTAGAACCCTGAGTTAGTGGGAACTGGAGTGAAGCAGTGTAGACCTGGACCTTTCAGTTGGTTGTGTCCTCCTTTGTAGTTTGTTAGAGCAGATTCCACAGCGGGTCAAGAGGCAGTAGGCAGTGTGAGGGTGGCCCCTGGGCCAGGGTAGCAGCCAGGAGCTTTGTTTTGAGTCACTGTACATTTGACAGATTGTGCTAGTGGTGTGGGGAGAATACTCCGTGCTGCCTTGTCTCCCTCCCATGTAACCCAGGTTCTGCATGCAATTGTTGTTCTTTTCCACTGGGCCACATGACTCTACAGAGTAGTCCTGTTGCTTCAGGCAGAGGCTTGGCTCTGACTCCAGAGACCCAACAATGTACATCATCCACAGCCAACAGGTCCACAGCTCTGTGTGTGTGTGTGTGTGTGTGTGTGTGTGTGTGTGTGTGTGTGGTGTCCCGGGTATGATGGCACATATCCATGATCCCATCACTTGGGAGGTAGAGGCAGTAGGACCAGGAGTCCAAGCTCATCTTCAGACACATAGCAAGTTAGCAGTTAGTCTGGGCTAAACTGAGACTCGGTCTCAAACAACAATAACAAATGAACAAAAACCTGCCGCCAACAACCGTTAAAAACCCACAAACAAAAATGAAACAACTATGTATCCTGTGGTAGATACAGATACCAATTCAACACATCACTATCTGAGTGCCCTGGGGCTGCTGTGACAGACTGAGTGGCTTCGGAACACAAAGTGTTTACACTTGAGGCTAGAAGTCTGAGGTTAAGATAGAGACAATATTGCTTCCCCCCAGGCCTCTCTCTGGGTTTCCGATTCTTTGCTGTCAATGCTTGGCATCCCTTGCTGTTTAGGTGCTTCCCCCAGTCTCTGCCTTCCTCAGCACTGGGTGTCATTTTGCTGTGAGTGTGTCCCTGTGCTGTTTATGCTATCGCAAACAGCATTCACGGTGACTGTCTGCATTTAATATACTTTTACATATAAATTTGTTCAAGGACATAAATGAAAGGTATGTAGAATTGATTTTCAAGGGCTGTTACTAGATCAAAAGGAATGTGCCTTTTACATTTTTTCCAGACCTCAAACTTAAAGAAAACATTAATCAGGAAATGCTAAAGAGCCCCCACTGACAAGCAAAGGAGCTACAAAACTTTGTTTTAACCAAATGGCAGACACTAGCTAGATTTGTTGTTACTAGTTAAATATTAGACAGGAAGTGATTTCAGCTGATTGGTGGCTATGGACTTGTTTCTTTCAATTGGCCTTTTGTATTTTAATCTTTGAGCATTTGAGGATCTTTCTAGTAATAGTTAATTTTTGATACCAGAAGCACAAACAAGAATAAAATTCACCAGCAGCACCATCGAGCACTTACGTTGAATGACATTTCTCTACCCACATACATGGTTTTTTTTCTTTGCCAAAGGGGACTATATATTATAGCACTGTATTAGGTATAGTGTTTTGGAAACTTTTTTCCCATTAGAACAAAAGCTTGTGAACCTGGAAAACAACCGTGTGGCAAGAGATTCCATGTGTCTCCATATGCCATAATGTGTTGTGTGGTTGGACTAAGAAGCACTTAGCCTTGTATCATAACCTCATTTGTGTGTTCCCCTGCTCCCGGGCCCAGACTCTAAGACCCATGAGGGCAAACTGATAATGTGCAAGAGCGAGTGTTACTTGCAAACACAGGACCAAGGACCAGATGCTGTGGGAGCACACAGGATGGACACCTAATGTAGAGCAGAAAAATCCAAGAAGACTGTCAAGAGAAAGCTATGAGCAGGGGCCTGGGACTTGCAAGGGATAGGAGGGACAGCATGCCTGATGAGTGAGAGGTGAGAGGAGGACTGGAGAGTAGGATAGCTGGCAGCGCAGCAGTCCATCCTGCAGCAAGGCTGCTGGTTAGGGGAGACGAAGCTGAAAGGAACAAGTCACGTTGTCTTGTAAGGCGAGGTTAGGGCTCACGATTTTATAGCAAGTATGGTGGGCTACCACTGAGGCATTTTAAATAGGGGGTGCTCAGATTATCTCCGTGTGGAAATGATTCTCGGAAGAGCTGGGCTTACCTTACCACCTTGCCTGGCTTTGATTTTCTTGCACTGCTTAACAACTCTTAAACCTTATATTGTTTGCATTTAGAACCAGGAGCAATTGAAAGATGATGACTCTGATCTTATTCTCAATGATGGTGATATCAGTTTGACGTATGGGGATTCTACTGTGAACACTGACTCCGCAACAGCCAGTGCCCCAAGGAGATTTATGGGCAACAATTCTGAAGATGCTTTGGATCGGGAGCTTACATTTGGGGACCACGAACTAGTCATTCGTGGAACACGCCTGGTTCTTCCGATGGATGATTCTGAACCTGCGCTAAATTCATTAGATGATACAAGACACAGTCCAGCCTAAGCTTTCTAATGCTCACTTTGTGGTTTGTAAACTTTGCACATGTGATTGTGAAGAAATGTGTACTACCTACAAGTCCTAGTGCATGTCTCCGAATGTGTAAGCTATATAAATGCTATTTATATGGCATAGGAAGAATATAAATACCCTGTACAAGGCAGATTGTGAACAGTCTGTCCTCTTAAGTTTTGCTGGCTGCACTACATTGGCCGGATCTGTTTTAGAAAGTTACTTTCACAGTAATGTTGTGTGTTCTGTTAGTTTAATATTTCAGTTAAAGTATAAAAGTGACAGATTGACCCTCTCTTATATCTGACATTTAACCAGAGTACTAAGTTCTTGTGATGTGAATTAATTTGTGTGTGGCAGGGGGAGGGGAGGGAAGGGGGAGAGAAGGGGGAGCTGTGATTCCCTCGGGAATCTAAGGAGGAGAGGTTCCTTTGTTGGAAAACTTTTGTTGATTGCTGCTGCCTTTGTCATGACTTTTTTCTTTCCCTTTTCTCTGGTGGCCCTTTGTGGTGCAAGGAGCTGATGGCATTTTGATCTCACCCCATTCAGGTTGGGGACTGAAGTGTGGGGGATGGTTTTCCCCCATTGATGTGAAAGAACAGATTTCCTGACTACAGTACATTGATGCTCTGAGAAAGAAGGCTACAAATGACCTCCAAGACCTTACTTCTTTTCTTTCACACCAAGACCATAGGAACTGCATCCAGCTGGCTTAGCCAAAGTATAGGTGTATAGAGTTCAGGGCACTTGTTACAGCTTTGGGGGCACTGGAGCAAGTGGACATGGGGGAATAGGCTGGTGGTGTTGGAGGTCTCTCTTCCCAAATATGTAAATATTCTCTACCAGATAAGTTGAAATAAGAAATGTAATTGCTGCTTCATTTTCGATTATGTTCTTTGTGTGTATAGTAAGCCTTGTTATCCGAAGTTTTTATATCAATTTAAATCGCTGCTCTTTAGCAGCCAAACAGGAGCAAAATGTAAAATTTTTAAACTTACGATGTTTAGTGGTCACTTGTTAGTCGATAGTTGATGTTAAAAATTAATTTATGAACCCGTGATTGTTCTGTACTGCACCAAAGGCAGCCGGTAAGAGAAACACAGTGCTCTGCTGTGTCTTTGAAAGGATTCTGCTTTGTGTAAAGTGGGTGTAGTTGTCTTCATTGTCGTGTTCCTTTTTACTATTAGACACCTAAGCTGCCATGTGGTGGTTTTTCATGGTTTTTTCACTTCATATTCATCGTATGAGAGTGTTTTCTATTTTGTAGTGCTGCAAATACCTAAAGGTACATTGAACACTTGGAAGGGGATACTTTTTGATGGATGCTGATTCTGACCTGTTTCTGATTCAGGTCTGAGGAGAATTGCCTTAAATCTAACCTAATGAGAAAATTGATTACTTATGTGACATTCAAATTTTCCACTGAAAAATACCCTTCTAAACAAAACGTGCACTTACCCTCCCAAAGGGTTCTGTGCCATTGTGAACACTCCTTGAGATGTTAAGGGAATTGTAATGTTGTCCCCTTCGTGGCAGCCTTGACTGTCGCATGGCCATTTGGTAGGTAATGGTAGAGACTTTCCTGCTGTGCAGGAACTCCTCCTGTGAAGTCTGCATTTTATATGATGTGTGGCTCTTCATGCACTAAATAATTTCTTCTTCTTAATGTATGTTGGGGGTTTTCAATGTCAGCATCACTGACCCACACAGTTATTCAAGTTGTAAAAGGGTATATAGTAATTTAACTACTCTCTTTTTACTCCATCAGGTTACTGAGCTCACATTATGAAAATGGCTATAAATACTTAGCATGACAAATTATGTAACCTGTCTCTTTCCGCATGCAGAAGACTTGTCATTAAGGAAACTGATAATGCTTGAGTCCACTAAATCTGCCTTCAGTACTTTATCAAAGGGGAACCAAGCCTGTTGTGCTTACATCTTCATCTGGAAGATTTTTTTCCCTCTCTCGTCTGTGTACACATCCCCATGCAAAGAGAAAACCATCTCTGTTGAGACAGCTATTGGAATTAAAGACCTGAATGAACTTTGATGAAGTACAGTCTGAGTTACCATCATGCATGAGTGAATTGCTCTCTTGGACCTGTTTTTCTGTTGTTTGTGGAACCTACATGTTTGATTGACTTGAACATTGCATCTTTCAGAGTTATTTTTTAAGATCTCTTGGCATTTATCCTAGTCTGTGTTTGGCAGTGTGCTGTTAAAGTACTAGACTTCTAATCTTTATGTGCTTTTTGTTTTCTCTTGGAGTACTTGGAAAGATGTAATAGTGGTTTCTTTTAGGAAAATCTGTCATTAAAAAAATTATAGCCTTGCAAATAACTACTCACTGTTATTTGAGTCACAGCTTATTCTAGAGAGACATAAAGAATGCTGACTTCATTTATTTTTCTACCTATATACATACTGGAAAGGGGGGAGGACTGGTGTTTTAAAAAGAAACTTGACAGTACTTAACTTATGAGGTGGCAGAGTTGGGGTGCTTATATATAAGGGTGAATGTAATTGCTTATGGTCACAGTTGGACCATTTAAAAAAAAACTGTTCAAAGCCATCAAGTTCCATTTCATTGATTTGTAGCCTGTTAGTGCAATAGCAGAGATTGTCCTGAAAAGAGTTGCATTGTACAGCAGGTGGGATAGTTGTGGATTGGGTTAGGTAGAAAGGCAGTTCTAGGTTTACCTGCAGAGCACAACCACATGAACAGTCCTTCACATTAAAGGTATGTTTCTCTTTGTACATGAGATGTTTGGCGGTTTAGAGTTTGTAGTAGTCAGGGTTCTCTAGAGGAACAAAACTTATAGAATTTATATGATTTAACTAAGAAAAAAAAATTCATCACAGGTGTGCCCAGCCATGTGGATTTTAGTTAATTAATTCCAGATGTAGTCAGGTTGACAACCAAGAATAGCCATCTGACCACAACTTAAATGTGTGTGTGTGTGTATATATATATTCATATATATATGTATATATATATACATTCTAATAAATCCCATGTATATAATAATATAGATATGAGGTTTCTTAGAATGGCTATATATGTGTATATATGTATGTATATAGGATTTATTAGATGGCTTATAGTCCAGCTAGTCCAACAATGGCTGTCTACCAATGGAAGTCCAAGAATCCAGTAGTTGTTCAGTCCATGAGGCTGGATGTCTCAGTTGGTCTTCAGTCTACACCGGAATCCTGGAGAAGGTGGGCTCTAATGCCAGTGAAGGAATGGACTTGCCAGCGAGAGCAAGCAGCCAAGAAGAGAGTGAGCTTTCTTCTTCCATGTCTTTTATACTGGCTGCCAGCAGAAGGTGTGACCCAGATTAAAGGTGGATCTTCCCATCTCAAAGATCTGAATTAGAAGTGGGTATTCTCATGTCAAATGATTTAATTAAGAAAAAAATCCCCCACAGGTGTGCCCAGCCACCTGGGTTTTAGTTAACACCAGATAGAGTCAAGTTGTCAACCAAGAAGAGCCATCACGGAGTTTGCTAACAGCAGCTTTGTCTAGTTTTGTTAATGGGACAAATGACGCTGTCAGTTAGGCTGTGTTGCTGTCTATTCCAGCTTCCTTACTCATTGCTCACTCACTAAGGGGCACAGGCAAGAGACACCCACATCCAAGGCTCATGCCTTCAACCAATTCATTTTTCTCACCACACAAAACCCTTTATTAGATTTGAGCAAGTACCTTTGTTAACTTGGTTTAGTGCTAGAATATAAGGATGTGGAAGGATAGATGTTCTTGACTTAATTGGAAAATTCTCAACAAGTACTTATCAAGATGGTGCAGGATGAGACTTGTAAATAAACTGGAAATGTTACTACTAGTTGTATTTTTTGAGTCCCTCTTAGGTACATGTACTGTGTTTACAAGGTATTTTTATTGCTTTAATTTTCCGACATGAGTGTCCCTTCACTTTTCAGCTGAGACAGACAGAAGTGCAGAGTTTGCATGACTGGTACCCCTGGAGCTATGACTCAAATCCAGCCCCAGCCCGATTCCAAAAGTCCAGATTCTGTTGTTTTGTTTTTGAGACAGGACCTAACTGTAAGGTCAAGCTGCCTTTGAATTCACTGTGTAGCCCATTCTGGCTTTGAAACAAATGAACCTCCTATCTCAGCCTCCTGAGAGACGTGATTACGGGCGTGTACCACCACACCTAACATCAAAAGTCCAGTTTGTTAACTACTGATTCCAGGCACAGGCTCCATACTCAACTAAGTACAACCTGAAGATGAGACATGGAGTTATAGATTTCAAGCCTGTTGTCTACATTTCCTGCCCTTGTATGGTTTCTGGATGGGAATATCCTGACATCCTTAGCCGAGGGTTGTAGCAGGAATCTTAGAGAATCTTATTAATAAAATCAAACCTGTAGCCAGGTATCGGGGTGAAGCTGGAAGATCAGAGAAGCAGAACAAGCCACAGCCACCTCACCTCACTGGATCCTCAGCTGATCCTGTTTCCTCAGACTGGAAGCCTCTGAGACCTCAACTGAATGGATCTCAGCTGAACTGCTACTTGAAAGCCTGAAAGCTTAACCAGCCAAATGCTTAACCAGCCAAATGCTGGTCCTTCCTGTATCTTGTTCAATCTGTTGAGTGAAGCTGGCTGATTAGCAGCTCTGCCTTCCCTTACGCTGCCTCTTAGCCTTTTCACCAAGGGCCTATCTTTCATGCCAGAGTATATGGTCCTGAACAATGGCTTTGTAGTCACAAGAGTTGGGCTGGTGTTTTAAAAGCCCAGGCTTTAAGGGTTATACAGATTTAGGTTCAAACTCGGGCCCTGCTACTGAGTGTGATGTTGACCAGTTACCCAACTTAATGGAGCTTTTTCATTCTCTCTCCTTGTTGTTCAAGGGATCTGAGCTCACACTTTGAGCCACGCACAGTGGGGATAGTAGCAAACAACTGAACAGCAGTCTCAGCTTTGTGCCAAGTACCGTATGAAGACATTGTCAATGATCTCTTGGGGTACTTGGGAATCGCTCGTGGAAGAAGGACTGCTTGATTTCTAGTGGGGGCGTATTGATTTTTAAGTAATAACTTCAAATACAGTAGTCAGGAAAGCTATGACCAAAATGTAAGAACCCTCCCTGGGGTGATAGCAGGGACCCTGTAATCTGGTGATACAGAAACTGAGGCTGACTTTTCTGTTAAAGTGATGTTTAAGTTTAGATCTCAAGAGTTAGTCAAGGGCCAGCTGAGTGAAGTGATGAGGACCATTCCAAGCAAAGTGAAGTGACATTCCTTTAGTCGGGTGTCTGATGAGTGACAAAACTTACGCTGTGCTATATAATTCAGCAAGAAACAAAATGGAGCTACCCCCACAGCACTTAGGAATCAGTTGCAAGGACAGAATCCTAGTTCCAGTGTTAATCATAATGAGCGCCCTGAACCAAAATGCAACCTCCTCCCTTCCACCCGGGGTAACACTGCCCCCTCCTGTATGTCACCTTAAGGGCCTTGGAAAAGAGGAGCTGATGATGCCTTTTCTGAGTCTTTGTGTCCCCAGGCAAAAGAGCCCTGTTCTCTTACCATCTTCCCTAACCCGAGACCACCCTGGTTGTTTAGTTTCTGTGGCTGCATCAGCCCCTCCTAACCATCAGCAGGAAGACTGAGCCAAAGGCACCCTGCTCTTGGGAAGTCTACATTCCCTTCAGGGAAAGCAAACCATAAATGCACATACATGAAATAATGAAAGGGTGGATAACTGGCCAGCAAAAAATAGGAAAGAGGGTAAAGGGCATGAGGAGAGGGGCTGAGAGTAGAAGAGGCAGGGAGGAGGAGTTGAAAAAGTCAGCAATCGGTGGGATCATAAATCAAAGCTCAGCCTTAGCTACACGGCACAGTTGGGACCAGCCTGGGGTATGCAAGACCTTCCTGTCTCAGACAAACAAACCCCTCATGTAGGTAGAGAACAGGAGTGCAGAGGTCTGCTTTAGAATGGATGCTCAATGCATGCTTGTTGACAGGGAAAAAATGTCTCCTTGTCCTTGATTCAGTTGGAAGACTGCTATAGCAGAATAGGAGAAACAATAAGTAATAGGAGGGCGGAGTCCCAGCCCTGCTTGCCACTGAGCACTTTCAGAAAGCTACTTGAATCTCTGAGCCTGCTTCTTAATAAAATGATGACATGTCAGAGACTTAGCTTCTTCAGCTATTACCATATGCCAGGCACTGTGGTAGGTGGTGGACTATGATTTCAGCTGTAAAAAACCACCAGCCCTATTAGGGGATCAGATGAAGTGATGTACCTTAAAGCAGCCAGACTGAGGTTGGACATTCTGTATGGTTTTGGTGATGAGGTGCTATGTGATTATGATATGGAAAACACTTCATAGACTGTCCAGATCCTCCAGGCTGCTTCCTTTTAGAATCTCCAGTTCAGTACATTGGAGGGATCCCAAGTTCCTGCCATGGTGAAGACTGAGAGCTGCTTAGCCTTTGCTCTCACAGCTGAAGCCTCAAGTCCATGAGTCCATTTTCTGGCTAATTTTGGTAACCCAAATAGCGTCTTTTTTTAAATTATGAATTCACATTATAGTTGTAGCTTAGGAAGCCCTGCTCTCCATGTTCAGCTGCCAGTGCTGTTGGGTAGGTGCTGGGTTCCTCTCCAGGGATAAAGCTTAGCTGTGGAAGTCATTTCTTTTGTCCTGGTGGAAAAAAATATGTTGAAAGCACTACGAGTACTTCTTGGAAATGAGGTTCACCTGTTCTGTTGGAACTGTGTGTTTACTTACAAAAATTGCTTGAGAGGGAGTCAATTCTTGCTTGCTTTGAGAGTCACGAGGCTTTGCTGCCTCATTTTCTTGTTTATTTGAGTCTCCTATACAGCTGTGTTCCCATGTGGCTCAGACACAAATGATATGAGCTGTTTTCCATCTGAAAAATCTGGGAGCCTTCTGTCAGAGATAATGAAAGTTGCCCCCAACCCACATTTCGGTGCTAGTTTTGTGTGAGAAGGCAAGATAATGGCAATTAGACCCCCTGGGTGTGCCACAATATTTTTTTTTTTTTTTTTACACTTTGAAAAACTCAACAAAGTTCCATTTTCTAAGAGGAGCCAGGAGTTTGATATTTAACGACTTTGGCCAACCAGTATTTTAAATTCTAACTTGCAGTCAACAGACCATTAGTGTCTCATCTGGGCTAAGACTTGAGCCAGGCGAGGGGCAGGGGAAACACAACACAGGGGTGTTTAAACCATGATTTGAGACTAAAGGAGAATGTGGTGGACTAAATAAGAGCGTCACAGTGGTGGGAGAGGCACACGAATGAGGTGGGGAGGTGGAATTGTGGCCCTTCACATTGCTGCAGAACATGGCCCGTCACAAATGTCCACACCAGGATCCCTGGAACATGTGAATGTAGAAGTGTCTTGTGTGGCAAAGGGAAGTAAGGAATTAAGATTGCCAACGGAATGATCTTGAGGTGGGGAGTTATCCTGGGCTATACAAATGGGAGCCAACTGATTTACACAGGTCCTTAAAATTCATGAACTGTTGCTGACCATAGTCAGAGAAGGAGAGCCGATCACAGACACAAATCCAGACACGTGCCACCTGGCTGGCTTTGAAGAAAGGAAGGGGGCCTCTGGAAGCCAGAGCATGCCGCAGCCTGCTGACACAGTAGAGTTAGCCCAGTGAGAGCCCTGTCAGATTGTTGACCTACCAAGCTGTGAGGTGACAAGTGGGTGTTGTTTTAAGCCATTGAGCTTGTGGGAATTTGTTATGGCAGCAATAGGAAGTGAACAGACTGCCTGTGAGGGAAGGAACATTGTTTCTGTTACTGTCTCTACTGTCTCGTTCAGAATGTCTAGCTTGTGCCAGGCATTGTGCGTGGTACTAGGGCACCGGAAGAACTGAACCGGTCCTAGACAGTTGGGTAGAGAAGATTAGGAATCTTACTGACAACTGTGATATAGCCCAATAGGGCCATGATGGAGGAAAGTCCCCGTGATAGATTCCTACTCTGGGAAAGGATGGCGGTGTACACTGGAGAAGGCCTGCCACTTCTGTGACTTTAATCTCACTGTCACTACCATGTCCATGTCACAGGCTGATGTAAGGGATTTCCATAAGCCACCATGTCCACTGCATCCCTTGAAAGTGGCAGTATACAGGGGACCAAATCAAACGTGGTTTTAGAAAGATCACTCTCCTTGTAGCTATGGCTACTTGGATAGGGGCAAGAATGGACATAGAAATAATGAATAGAAAGCTTGGTCAGTGAGAGAGTGTATGGTAGTATGGACTAGAGAAATGTCACTGTGGACAAAGAGGGAAGGTAGATCAGGGAGCATTTACTATGTAGACTCAAGAGTAGTTGTAGACTAAATAAAATAGTTGAGGCTGGAGAGATGTGTCGGTAGTTATGGAGAGATGGGTCAGTGGTTGTTACTCTTGCAGAGAACCCTGGTTCAGGTCCCAGGACCCATATGGCTCCTCCAACTGTCCATAAGTCCAGTATCTGGGAATCTGATGCTTTCTTCTGGCCTCTGAGGGTACACACATGAGACACATACATTCAGGCAAAGCATATATAAAATAAAAATTTACCAATTTCCAAATGTGATGATTACATTGGGGGGAGAGGAGTTATGCCCATGATCTGAGCAATCAGATTTGGGCACAATGGATGGAAGACAAGTCAGTAACTAGAATTTAAAAAAAAATAAATATTTAGACCAAGAGATTGTGAGATGTGCCAGTAAAAACAAATTTGCTTCTGGGTCACACACATATACACACACGTGCTACATGCTGTGTCTCATTGTGGAAGCTTAAAACATCAATTTAAAAGTAGAAGAGAATAGAATAGTGATTATTAGAGACTAAACAAAGAAAGATGGGAGAAGGGGACATAGAAGGAAGTCGGCTAATAGTAAACACAAATAGGAAGAATATATTTTAGTGTTCTGCAGCACAATAGGGTGACTTTAATTTATAATAGGCCATTATGTGGTTTTCACAAATATACAAAGGAGGAGTTTAAAAACTCCAACAGAGAAAATAAAATGAAAGTATGATTTGCCCTGATTTTATCGCCATATACTCTTTTCATGTATTGAAATATCACACTGCCCCAGAAGTATGTACGATTATGATGTTAGTTAAAATTAAAATAGGAACATGAAAGAAGAGAAAGGGACAAGGGCCCCAAACGAGGTTGGGAAAGAATACAAGCTTGAATACCACCAAGATTTGGAAGCTCTTCTCCATTATAACGTAGGAACATCTGGAGCTTTTCCTCTGGGTGGTGCCTGGGAAAAATAATTGATTTAACCAGAGTACAATGGATGGAGGAAAAAATAAATTATTCCCCTCCTTAGAAGAAACGGAGCTTCAAAAGTTCTCAGGAATGATGGGTGGTGTTATTAGGAAACTTTTCAAAGTGTGTCAGTCTGGATCTTAGTGGATCCATCACTGGTCTTGGCCAGGAGAATAAAATATATGTGGTGGGTTCTGTTGAATGCAGTTCTTAGTATTTTCCAAGAGGGTCAAGGGCCAAAGAATGAATATTGGACGTGGAAAGGAAGCCACAGCTGGTTGGCTAGAGCCTTTCTGGTTCTGTGGAGATTTAGATGCAAGCTGAAACTCCTTGCCTTTTCACCTTCCCCAAAGACATCAGTGGGGTGACCAAAGTCCTGGGGTGTGCTGTGCTCAGATGCCCTGTGCCATTCACCAGCTTCAGTCATCAGAATCGAAGCTGACACTTTAGGGGAAACTGAGCCAAATAGCAACTGGTGGGAGAGATTTCATCAAACATGCCTGGATTCAATGCTTTGAAAATTGATTTTTGGGTCTCAATAGAGGAAAATCAGTAAACGACAGTATATAGCTTATTTTTAAAAAAACATAGAGGCCTATATTAAGATGAAGGAAACATCTGGTTTTTGTTTTCTCAAATTTTATTAATTCATCTGAGGTGTGAGTCACCAGCTCACTCGCCAATGTTTCCAAACTTTGTTGCTTCCAGAGCAGTTGGGAAAATTCATTTAAAACTACCTTGAGGAAAAGATGATCTACAGAGAGGTAGGTGTGTGTGTGTGTGTGTGTGTGTGTGTGTGTGTGTGTGTGTGCGCGCGCGCGCGCACGCGCGCGCGCGCGCGCGCACGCGCATGTATGTGTTCCTGCATACATGTACATACACATACATATGTATAATGTTTGTCTTGAGTGACATTTCTTAAAATTGCTTCTATGTTAAACCATGACCATATTCCTTTCTAGACAGGATTTTATTCCTTCACCTAAAAATTGAGGACTGATATGCTGACTATATTTATATATTCAGAACCTCATAAACTAAGCCCTTTACCTAGGAAGACAACTTTGTTGGCTCATTTTAGCCTTTCCCAATAGATGGCAGTTAGATATGTATCTCCTAGGGATACTAAGGAATTAAACCACTCCCCATTTCTCCACTCAAGATATTCTTGGACTACTACCAATCCTAACCTGAAAAGGCTATCAAGGGGAGATGTCGAGAAGATTAAAGTGTTTTCTTCCTGAGTCTAAACTCTACCGCAGTATGGGGGAGTTGGCCATGCTATATTCTTGGCTGTTCCAGATGGTCCACATCTCATTCTCAAGATGGCTGCCTCAAGTTGAAAGTAGGCCAATAGTTACAGACCATGACAAAACTGGGTTTTATGTGTAATGATGGAACCATTCATTTTCTCTTATTATACTATACTTTTCCTGGCCCTTTGGCAGGCTTGCCAGGAGTTGGATTCAAACTTCTTGTCTTTCATAGGCGATCAATGGCTTGATTAGCACCCTCTATCTCTCTCCCTTCCCTTCCTCCTTTATTTCTTGAACAGACTTAGAGTGCCTGTCCACTCTAGGTACTGAAAATACCAAGGTGAGTAAGTCTTTGGGTTATTTTTCTTGTAAGTGAAAACTCCAGCATTTGTAAAGAATGTAATGACAATTAGTTTTCCCTTTTTCCTATTCCTCATCAGATTAGCGTAGATACAATACTGTCAAGAGTAATGATAAATTATCAATTAGTATTGGGTCTGGTCCAAGGGGGAGTATTTTGACAGTCTGCTTTAACCTTATAAGCAATGATTCCAATAAAAAGTTTTATGAGGTGGTGTTACAGATGTAAATGTTTCCTAAAGATATCACTTGAGTTGTAAATCATGTTCTTGAATTCATACTAAAATCACCTCATTAAATAACAAGGGGAGCTATGTTTTTCACATAAACCTTGGTCTCCAGCTACTTGAAAAATAAAAGGGAACAAAAGAACAAAAAGCCGAACTCCAGTCCTAGCTGTGTGTGGCTCCACTTCAAGAGGCCAGCAGGACCATGAAAGTTTCTCCTATCACTTTGGTTTTCACCTGCCTTTCTGGACCATCCCCTCCAAAAGTTCCATCTTCCTAGGCTCGTTGTCTTCTTCTCAAGAGCAAACAGAACTGGAGAAATGAGGCAGAGAAACTCTTTGGAAAGGCTTATTGAAGTCAGAGGTAATCCTCTCCAACGCAGAGTTCTGTGTCTGCAGACATGTCCCACAGTGACAATATGGAACATTTACAACTCTCCAGAACATTCCACCATGCCCCTTTGTAATTAACCCCTCTCTCTGGCCTCATGAATCTGACAGCCTGACCTGTTTTTGTCTCTGTAGCTCTTGCTTTTTCCAGAATGTCACAGAAACACAATCACGAATGTAGCCTTTTGCAGACTCTCCTTTTTTTTTAGCTTTTATTATATTTTATTTTGCATGTTGGGGTGGTGCATGTGCCACAGTATATGTGTGAAGGTCAGAGGACAACTTTGTGGATTGGGTTCTCTCCTTCTACAGTGTGTGTAGGGACCAAACTCAAATCTTCAGGCTTGGTGGAAAGGGCCTTTGCCAGCTGCACAATCTTGCCAGGCTTCTCTCATTTTTGTTAAATTAATAACATTATTTTTCAGGTAATAACATCTTCACTGTGGTAGATTTTAGATATTTAGCAAAAATTCTTCACTGTGTGATAAGCATGGGAGGGCAGCTGTCTGTTTGGCTTGCTGTTTCGTTTTCTTTGGGTATAGAATTTCCCATGAGAATTCCTGGAAAGAATTCCTGTCTGTGTCTGCAAAGACCGCAGTTGTATGCGGAGGTCGGAATGTTGCAAGCCTAGAAGCCAATTACCTTATCTCAGGATAGGTTTAGCACCCTAAATAGCCATTCCTTGTCCAGCTCTGTGTCACAACTAACATGTGACTAAAAGATCAAAATCTTGGAGAATGGGGCTGGGAAGAATGGGGCTCAGCGGTTAAGATTAGTGGCTGCTCTTCCAGAAGACCCAGGTTCAATTCCCAGCACCAATATGGTGGTGCATACCTGTCTATAACTTTGACTCCAGGCCTTCTGATACCCTCACAGGCGTACATGTAGGCACAACACCAATTTATATAAAATAAAAATAAAGTGTAAAACAAAAACCTCGGAGAATCTATTAACTTAGCCGACCACTGGCTTCCACCAACTCAAGAGCTTAGAATGCCATCAGACAGCATCCGAGGCCTATAGAATAGCTCCCTCCCCCCGTCTTGACGTGGCCTATAGGATAACTTCCCCCGTCTTGACGTGGCCTATAGGATAACTTCCCCCGTCTTGACGTGGCCTATAGGATAACTCCTTCCCCCGTCTTGACGTGGCCTATAGGATAACTTCCCCACTGTCTTGACGTGGCCTATATATTTTGAGTTATATAACTTCCTTTGCTCCGTCTTGACGTGGCCTATAGGATAACTCCATTCATCTCACTGTAACCACTGATGTATTTTAAACTCTCTTTGCCTTATGACTTTCTTTGTTCTGTAGAAATATAAAACTGATTCCACATTGGAACATGGAATTTGTAGTAACCTAATTCTGTCTTCCTCCGTCATGGCCACTCAAATTTAGCTCCAGAATAAACTATGTCCATTCCATTGAAGGTGAGAGCTCTGTTTTCTGCGTTGACATACCCAGCAGCGGGCTTGCTGGATCATGTGGTAGGTCAATTTCAAAACTTTTGAGAACTGCCTCCCCACTTTTCTCCATCATGCATATGCTAATTTATGTTCCCACCCACCGTGTGCGAGCTGTACTCCTCGCTGTAATAGCATGCCTCCTGCGTGGAGCCGGCCCCAAGCTGGTTGTCAAGGAGATGGGAAGTACAGAGGAAGAGGAGGTGGTCTGCTTGGCCGCTGCTGTGATAAGCACACAGAGCTGGGAATAATTAGTGTCTGCTGCGTACCACGTGAGTGCTTTATCTGCCTGCTCTGCCTCGGCTGGGTGAAGATTTGAAAGTCTGCACTTGCATACCAAGGTAAGAGCAAACAGAGACTGTCTGGGCCACCGAGGCAGACCAGCAAGACGGAGCGGGAGATAAGGAAAGGTGGTGGGCATGTGATCAGGAGAGGAGTCCAGTGATGCACACGCATGCAATACCATACTGAAATATATTATTTTGTACAGAGCCCCACTCAGTTGTACACCGTAGAAAGGTGAATTTTACATTATGTGGGTTCTATCCTAATAAAATCTTTTAAAAAGAACCAAAGGTAGTTGGGGGTGGGGAGAGGGAAAAGGAAAACAGTTCAAGTCACTATGAGCTTTACCTTTGCTCCTAATCTTTGGCTAGGCCTCACAGGTAACAATAGCAGTTAGTGATTATTGACTCAGCTAACCTGGGCCAGGCACAGGGTGAGGTGCCTCACACAATTGCCTTAATGGAGCACAACTTTATGAACTGAGCACTAGTACCCCTCTCTTGCAGGCTGGGAAGTAGAGGCAGCTTGGCGAGGTGCTGTGAATGCCTGTGGTGACACAGTGACCTGCTGAGGTGAGTGTGCTGCAGCGAACACCCAGGCAATGGCAGCCGTTATGACTAGGAGTTCTATTAGCCACCCTAAGAAGTGACACAGTTGGCCCACAGCAGGCCATGGGCCCCAAGGCTCAAAATGAACTCTGCAGTGCAGATAGATTCCCTAAGGACTCCTGGATTCCGGGGACCTGCTGAAAAAGCTCCAAGGACCCTGGTCTCCCTTCCAGCTTCTCCAAGGCCTGTGAAGGTGGCTCCTTGGGTGGTGGGGAAATGATGTTGTGCTTGCGCTTGCCTCCAACTTAGTTCCCACAAATGTCCTTAACATTTTCCAGTTTCTGAATGCTTTTGTGAAACAGCTCTGATGTGGTCGACAGCATTTGTAGTGTGTGCCAAGTCAAGCCTTCCTCGGGAGGAAAGCTGGAAGCCTTTAAGGGACTCTTCAGTGCGCACGTAGCCCATAGCCTCTTGCTCAGTAGCGCACAAGGCCTGCACTGCCAAGCACAGCACTCCCTTGGATCTCCCTGCCTTTCTCCTGGTGGGGAACCAACACCCTATCAGCCCGGCTTGGGCTTGCAGTGGCCTTATCCAGGGACAGCTTGGCTGGAGCCCCTGATCCACCTGGGGTGCCTTCTGTGGTTCAAGGCCTGCTGAAGTCAGCTCAGGATGATTTTCCTTTCCATGTTTTCCGCATGGACTTTCCCCCCTCCAGGCCCTTGGAGAGGATGAAACTAAGAATTACCAGTGCGCCAGGAATCCCTACAGCCTCTTTTTGAGAGTAGATGAGCACCATATGCTGTGGATCTAAAACTGAATGGCTCCCCCCAGTGCAGCACAGGGGCCTTGAATCACTGGCTAACCTCTCTTTTACCTTAGCAGCTGGAGCAATGACCCTCTGCGTGAGGCTCCATGTGCAGATAGAAATTTGGCTCCCAAATGGCCCAAACTTGTGTTTATGCAAGTGCCTCGTCCCTTAGCAAGGCAGGTGGTGGGCAGGCTACCGTCCCTCTGGAGAAGTAGTTGAAGAAGGCGACAAGAGGCCAACGGACAAGGGCTGGCCCACTGCCTTCTGCCTCCCCAGACAGACTTTCACAGAGGGCTCCCTTTCTGTGAAAAGTTCAACACTTTCCAACATAGTAAACCCTAGAGATGGGGACAGAAAGAGCTTTCCTTTGACTTATGGTGGGCCTGTATCGTGATGACATTGTGAAGTGGAAAATGTTGTGAGTAAAAATGCCTAACCTACTGAATGTCATAGGTTGGCTTAGATTGCTTTGAATGTGTTTAGACCACTTATGGTAGCTCACAGTTAGGCCAAATCATTGAAGCTAGAGCCTCGGATACTGAAGCATTGGAGAACACATGTAATTTTTGGACTACGCTACAGGACGTAGAAAATAGAATGGCTGTAAGGGTTATGCTATGGCACCATCATGATGTAGCAGAATTGTAGTCAAACTGTATTCACCTGGGGACCACTCTGCTTGCACCCATTCCTTGATGTGGGCAGTAGTTGTTTATCCATCTAGCCGTTCGTTCATCAAGAAATTGTTAAGCTCTGTGCCTGTTGGTTTTTCTCAATTTGAAACAAACTAGAGTCACCTGGGAGGAGGGGCCTCAATTGAGAAATCAGCTCCATCAAATTAACCTGGGAGGGCCCAGCCTGCTTTGAGTGGTGCCGCCCATGGCCAGGTGGTCCTGCATTGTATTTGAAAAGCAAGCTGAGCAAACCATGGAGAGCAAGCCAGTGAGCATGCTCCGGTTTCCATTGTGGTCACGGCTTCAGTTCCTGCCCAGACTTCTCTGAATGATGGACTGTGATGTGGAAGGGCAAGACAAATAAGCCCTTCCCTCCTCAGATTGGTTTTGGTCAGTGTTTTAGTACAGCGACAGAGAAGCCAACTAGCATAGGGATCCTGTGTTAGTTGCCTTGAAAGTATTATTAAAAGAGCAAGCCTGGCCCCTCTCTTTGCTCTGTTTTCCTGTCTCACCACGTGACCTCTTCCTTCTCACACTCTTGTTGGGATGCCATTTTCTAGTAGGTCCTCACCAGAGACCAAACCAATAAGACCACCTTGGACTTCCAGATTCTGAAAATGGATGCTAACTAAACCTCTTCTCTTTATAAGGTTATACAGCCTCAGGTGTTGTATTCTAGTAATGGAAAAACAAACTAATACAGTCATGTAGTCTTAAAAGTGACAGAAATAAACTTTAACAATCTATGTGAGTCCAATGGTTAGGGCTGTGTGCTTTGCAATTACTGTGCATTACTGTGTACTCCAGAGTTAGACAGTTAGAACCCACTCATCAAATGTGGCCCACTGTCCATTTTATACTACCTAAGAGCTATAGTTTTCACATTTTTAAATGGTTGGAAAAAATCAAAAGAATGCTTATGTTACATGTGTACAATATTAGTCACATAACAGTGTCCCTCAGTAAGATTTGACTGGGACAAATCCATTCATTCATGTTTTATCTAATCTTTTCCACTAAAAAGATAGTGTTGAGTGTTTGTGACTGAGACTACATGACCCCCAAATATAGGAGAATGTGTTTGCTGATCTCTGGCACGAAGAGAAGCAGATCTCAGTGGATCTCTGAATTCAGCACCCTGCCTGCCCACATTGCAACATGGGGAGATCTTTAGGTGTCTTGAGTTAGCATTCTGGATGATGGTTGCCTTTTAGCTTTTTGAAGTACTTCTTTCAAGAGTCTGTGAGGCCTGGGATGCTTCGAGTGGTATTAGGTTTTCCATCAAATGTTTAGATGAAAATGTAGACAGCAGACTTTGAGGTTATTTGTGAACAAAGCCCTGAAAGCAATCCAGTTGGTCTTTGGTAAGAGGTGCCAAATTATCTCAGGCTCCCCTGGGAGCTGTGTGGAGGGCCTTATATGGTATAATCTCCTAAGCTGGCCTTGCCCTGCTCTGCAGCATGGTCAGATCTGCTTTTTTTAAAACTGTGTTTATGTTTAAGTTGAAAGATAAAATGGTGTACATTTATTTATTCTTTACAGCATGGTATTTTTAAGTGCATATATGTTATGGAATGGTGAACTCCAGCAGTGGACATGAACACATGCAGTCACATCCACGTTTCTGGTTCTGTGAGCTTCTCTGGTCTTCCTATTTAATCAAGCCATACTCAAGAGAAGATGAATGCTGTCAACTCCTGCACACATCTTTTTGCTGTACCAAAGATGACAGTTGCTTTCCTTTGGCGCTTGTCCCCCTTTCCAGTCGGATGTAGGCGGAAGGATGTGTTTCTGTAAGTGCTGGGGTGGGCGAGGTGTCACACCATCAACTTACTCGCTTCCTGGGATTACAGTGTTTGAAGATGTTGATAAAGAGCTTTCACTGTGTGCCTAGAGGCAATGGGTCTGGGTGAGGCATTTCACTGGGGTTAGCTTACTCAGACCTTATGGCATGCCTTCACTCACTCATTCAACAGATACTCATCGAATGCCTGCTAAATGCCAAGTCTGGTACTATGTCAGAGCTACAACAGCGGATGCAACAGAGACAGTATCTGTCCCTTTTCAAAGTCTCCACCATCCCATGAAACCAACCTACAGGTGGAGCTGATGATGATAAGTAAATCATAAAAATCCTTACAGGGATAGGTCAGAAGGCAAGGCTGTCACAGACCAGCAGAGGCAATAAGACACAGTGCTAAATAAATGGCATGGCAAATTCAGCTGAAGAAATATAGCAAGATTCCCAAGGTGTTCCAGAAGAGGGGTGCTGACCACACCTGAGGAAGCCAGGAAGCCTCCAGAGGGGGCTTTCTAGAACAGCAAGTGTGTCTGGGAGCTAATAGACCTGAGTTTGAAGGTAGAGTGGTGGCTGTTGAGACTGGGGCAGAGGCGGCAGGTCTTGGGAGAGTTTGGGCAATGAGGGTTTTGGATTTGAGCTGCACAAAAGGTATGTAAACACAAGAAAGGAGATCCCCCTGGTGCTCTGCCTCGATAATATCCTGCTTGTCATCCAATCCCACCGCTTTAGGTTCAGTTTTCTAGGAAGCTATGGTGTTTCAAAGAAGCTGCTTGATCCTTTCTACACAAATTTCATGCGTTGGGAAGTGGTTTTTCCTCCTAAGTACTTTGTATTTCTCTTACAACTTTTCAAAGCAGCTACCATATGGTATTTCTCCCAAGCGAGAGATTATTGTCCCTCTGTTTGGGGGGAACTGAAATGAAGTCATCTGTCCACTGAAGTGACAGCTGCAAGCAGAAGTGTTCTCTGTGGAGGGAGCAGCAGGCCACCATCTGAGCTCCAGCCAGCATCCCTTCGCTATGAGTGGTTGCCCCTTTCAGGCTTCTGTTACTGAAGTCTCCCTTTCCCTGCTTGTTTCCCATTATATAAGAGGGGTTTTTCCCCCAGAGATGAGCTCTGGCTTGTTCTGAATGTTTTAGGTGTCAAACATCCTGTTTTCCTCTGAGTAATCTGACCCTGTCAGCGACCCACTGCATTTCCGAATGACATCATGGGATTCAGCTGAGGATTGTTGGAGAAAAGTGCTCATGGGAGCCAGGGGACCTCTGCTTGCCCCTCTACCTTCCAGTGAGGTTTTCTGAGATGTCGAGAAAGAAGCCTGAGAATGTGTGCCATCTTTGCACAAAAGCAGGGCTTGGCAAACTAGGGCTTGACAACTCAGTCCTGCAACTCTGGTTCTGGCTGCTTCTGCAAAGGACGTTTACTTGGCACACATCTGTCCTGCTGTGCTTCAGTACTGGCTGTGGTTATTTTCGCACCACCTGTACATGGAATTGAGTTGATATGCCAGAGCCTGTATGGTCCACAAGGCTCAAAATCTTCCCCATAAGACCCTTTCAGAAAAAGTTTGCTATGGGATATTTGTTTAGTTGAGACAGACTTTCATGTATCCCAGGCTGGTCTAGAACTCACTATGTAGCCAAAGATGACCTTGAATTTCTGATCTTGCTGTTTGTGCCTCCAGAGTTCTGGGGATCACAGATGTGCACCACCAAGGTCGACCACCTTTAGGAAGCAGCTTGTGAACAAAGAGGCATCACATGACTTGGTGACCCACCACTCATTCCCTTCCCCTCTTCCTAAACACACTGTACAGGAAAGTAGGGAGCAGTTTGAAAAACACGTTGGAGCTTTTGTAGTTATTTAAATGACGTCAGATCATGCACATCTAGTAAATGAGAGCTGTGCTCCCCCCAAAAAAAAGTCTCCTGGGAGGTGTATCCTTATTCTAATGTTCTCGTCAGTGTGCTGGACATCGTTACTCCTCAGAGCCAATGATGGGACACCTGAGAAAATCACTTCTTCCTAGAGCCAAGGTAGAGCCACTCTAGTGGGAACATTTGCCTATTGGGCAACATCTATCCATTTAAACAAACCCACACAAATCAAGCAGCAAAGCTACTCCAGTGCAGTAGTTGTGGGTTCTAAAGGTAGTCTCCTGAAAGCTGCCAACCATACCATTTCCTCAGAAGCTAGGCAGTCATGTCCTATGCAAGGCCAATCATGGCACTCTGCTTTGGAAACCTCTGTTGAGATTTGGATGAATGGTTTCAGCATATGGATCATTTCAATTCTCCCCAAAGGAAATAGTGTGTGCCTCTTGCTTCTCTATTTAGAGACTAACTCCCTACTTCAAATGACTTTACCATCTGTCCTGTACTTCCATGTCTCCTTCCAGCTGCTGTCCATGGCTTGTGCTGTGGCTTGGTCTACTGTACCCATTTGGCTAAAATTGGTCTGGGCTAAAGTTGAGGAAACCCTTTACTCCATTCCATGTCTCACAGCCAGGTTGGGATGGGAAAGACTCCCTTAGGAGCAAGCATGTGGCATGCTATGGGTGGGCCTGACATTGTTGGGCAAGACTGGAGGCAGTGGGCATGCCAGCATTTGATCCCTTCCATCTCATGGACTGCCATGTGCTCTGGACTGCTGTGGGGATGGACTATAGAGGTTAGTGGTTTTGGAAAACCATGAAATGTCTACCCATTGCTCCACAGTTCTGCTTTCTCATTTTCTTTAATCTCATTTTTCAAAGAGGATATTGTGTGGCCAGCCCTGAGACAGAATGATAACCACTTAAGCCACTTTTTTTGTCTTTCTTTCTCTACTTTTTTCCTCATTCCTTTTCATCAAGAACTCTTGTGACAGAACTGGGGAGGTGGAGGCAGGGGAATCAGGAATTCAAACTCGCCCTTGGTTATATAGTGAGTTTGAGACCATCCTGAGCTACATGAAACCCTACCTCAAAAAAAGGCAGTGCCTCTTCCCACAAATGTCCGAATTTGACAAGTTTCCATTGCTTTATTGATTTCTCCTCTACTGTTGTCTCCAATACCCAACTCCAGGAAATACTTGCTCAGATCCACATTTGTTTATATACTTACCATTAAATTGGATGTTTTTGCATGATTGAGAATGATCAAATGGATGACTGAGAAGCAATGAACATTTAGGGCTGGAGCCACAGCTGTAAATTCCTCCCAAATGTTTCTGGATTTTCAGTGCCCCAGCTCTGAATCAATTAGGGCAGTGGTTCTTAACCTGTGGGGCGCAGCCCCTTTGGCAAACCTCTGTCTTCAAAAAATATTTGTTATGGTTCATAACAGTATCAAAATTACAATTATGAAGTAGCAATGAAAATAATTTTATGGTTGGGGGTCACCACAACATGAGGAACTGTATTAAAGGGTCACAGCATTAGGAAGGTTGAGAACCATTGACTTAGGGGGTAGTCGGGTGAAGGGAGGTGCTGTTTTGTCTTGAGATTTTCTGTGCTAGGGACCAGAGGTTAAATTTGAACTATTATCCTTAGTCCTGAGTGGGGGCGGGAATTTGATTATGATGTATTGAAGCTGGGTCATCATATCTTGGTGCCCAAAGGATTGCTGAGAGCGTCAAACACCTTGGTAGAGACGATGCAGTGAACCTGCTGGCCACATGCTGTCTTGCATTATGTGTTCTTCATTAAGTGGTGTCCTTTTCACAGATGGTGGTCCAGTCCACACGGACCCTTCCAAGGGCAGGAATTATGCCTTCTGTTGTTTTTGTAGCATGCCACCACAATATGTGTAAAAGCATGCAAGTGGGATTTCTGGTGTTTGCTTTTATAATTTGAGCTTTGTGTCTATTCTGGTAGTACTTAATAATCAGGCGCCTGTGGGATGTGAGTCTTCCAAGGGTCAGATCCCACAGGACTTCCATCAATCAGGCAGCATGTGAAGGAATTTGGGCTTTGTTCATAAGAAGTCTGGCATCACTGGTCCTTGGGAGACTTCCAAGCTGGCATGTTTGACCTCTAAAGGGAGGAGCAGGGAGGGGGCTCTTTGCTCAAGAGCCCTTTCTTTAGTTTGTGGTTTTCAGAAAAGCAAGGGGGCTTCAAACATCTTTGCTGGGAAGCTTTTGAGACTGAGAGAAAGGGGTTGTCTTGGCAAGGGCTCTGTTTAGGCTCACTTCTTAGTATTCACAGGAGTGAAAAGCTCTGCTTAATAGGTTGGAAAAGTTCCTCTGGGCAGAGCTTCTGGAGGTGGAATGACGACTCTCTGTTGCTCTTGGTGCTGTGGGGGTGGGGCGTGTGGAGTAGAGATGTGGGTATGGGGTGCAAACTGGTAGAGGCAAGGCAGTGATGGAATGTGGGGGGCTATTAGCCAATACTGCACTGCCTCTAGAAAATGTGAGACTATAGCAAATGACCACAGACCCACAGACATCTGGACAGCTCAGCCCTGCCCCAGGCTTTCTCATTCGCCAGACAGCATAGAGTTTGTCAGGCATATTCTTGTAAACGCTGTGTCCCAGGTCTTTACCTGTCCCTGACTAATCAGTCTTCACCACCCACCGAAAGTTCTGAGAAGGGACCAGCCTCTGCTCCCTCCTTTCAGCCCACTGTGTGCTGGGAGACTGTGTGGTGTTCTTCCCATCGCAAGGGTCTGAAATAGTTCCTGCCAGCGTTTAAAAAGAACCTTCTCTGGTGCTCTCCTTTAATGAGTGCCAGAAGTGATTCATGCTGGAAGAATGCAGGCCATGGCTCTTAGCAGGCCACTGATGACCTCTCTTAGACCCTTGCTAAACTCCAGACTCCTCTCTTGATCTACTGCTTCCACATATGAAGACCATCACTCTTCTCCAAGGGTGACATTTGACTAATTGATTTCATCATTCATCGATTCACTCATCCAGTTCATCCAGTACACATTCATTCAGCATTCGGATGCTGACTTTTAATCTGTATGCTATGTCAAAATGGGGTAAAAAGGGTCCTAGTCTGGCTGTGCAGGCCTGATGACATGGGTTTGATTCATAGGATCTCTGCTGAAAGGAGGGAACCGACTCCTAGAAACTGGCTTCGGATTTTGTAGCAAGTATGTTCCTACACACCCACCACCACCACCACCACCACCACCACCACCACCACCCCTAGAATCTGAAGAAATGCCCAGCGGGAGATGTAAATATGGGACATGAAAGCCCAGGAGAAGGTTCTCATGCAGGAAGGGTAAGCAGTCAGCAAAGAGTTGAGAGCTGTTTCAGGTGAGACCATGGGATTGGGGAGGCAATCCCAAGAGAACCAGGCAGATCAAGAACTGAGCTCTGAGGCCCCCTAATCACTCCATTTAGAGGTCCAGCACAGAAGGGGAAGCAGCCAGTGGGAAAAGAGAAAGGCAGCTGTTTCTCGGAAGCAGTTGGGAAAAGCAGCGAGTGCTTGAAGGAGGAGGGAGCTAGCGGCATGGCTCATGCTACTGCTGAACACAGATGCAGACAACAGAGTGACTGTGAAATTAGGTTCCCGGAGCTCCATAGTGTTCTTGGCTAGAGCTGGTTCAGCAGAGAGGAGGCTGTGGAAGCCTAGCCAGAGCCAGTGGAGAATGGAATGATGTATGGAGACGTGGTGATGGAGCCCGACTAAAGGCAACAGTCTGAGGTTAGAGTGCTTCTTTAGGTTTGCATCACACCTCTACTGCTCCACACTGTTTCCCTGGAAACTAAGACTACCTCCTCTGTGGATGAGCAGGCCACATCACTCAGGTGACTTCTATATTCATGCATCACATGACACTTAATATTCTCTTGAAGGGAAAAAAAAGGACTATATTTTACAGAAATGGAAGGCTCATAATCAGATCTCCACAGCTTATAAACACTCTCTTCACAGGGCTTCTCAGCTCTACTTGACATAGGAATACCTTTTCCTCAATACATTATTTCCTCAACTTTCTAAAGTTCCCAGAATGGGTCCTGCACCAGTCCACTTTCTGTTACTAATAATGCAATGCCTCTGAGTGAGGGAGTTTTAAAGAAGAGAGGCTTTTTTGAGCTACTAGCTCTGGTCCAAGGTTGAGGAGCCACAGGTGGTGGTGGTGACCTTGTTGCTGGCAGAGTCCCTAGGTGGCACAGGCAAGAAACAGGTAGTGTATGAAAGTGTGAGAGACTTACCAAGCTGACTTTAGTAACAGACCTACTATGCAGAGAAACGACTATCCCATGAAGCCAATCATCCTTGACTGTATTTATCCATCATGGGAGCAGAGTGCTATTACTCTCTTAAATGACCCACCAGATCTTGCCTCGTTGTTGTTGTTGTTGTTGTTGTTGCTGCTGCTGCTGCTGCTGCTGCTGCTGCTGCTGTTGGGCAGTCTCGCTCTGTAGCCAAATCGGGCCTCAAACGTGTGATCCTTCTGCCTCATTCTCCCACAATCTGGGATTACCATGCCTCACTGCTCCCACCTCTTAACATCTCATGATGCAGATTCATTTTGAACATGAGTTTCAAAGAGGACGACATGTAAATTAGACAGACTTGTTTACTGCGGATGTAGCATACTTGTGATAAAGCTCATTCATTATGCCTGTGAGCAAGATCCTCTCATCACGACCTCCAAGTGTCTTGACCTTCTCTCCTCCAGGTGTCTTGTCTGCCCTTAGCTCTACTTTAACCACTTGCTTTCATGATTATACACTAGACCTGTCCTTCACCATTTTTATTAAAGCATCCAAAATGTCTCCTTGCATAGCTAGGTAGGAAACTGCATTTCCTACTGTCCAGCTCACTCTTACTAGTGAGCCCAGCTGTATTTTAAAATGTATTTGCAATTTTCACAATAAAGTATAATTACATCATTCACCCCCTCCCTCCATCCTGTCATGTGCCCCTTTACTCTTTCACAAATTCATGGCCCCCTTTTCTTTCTTATTCTAATTCTCTTTTGCTTACACGAGGCTTCCCATCTAGCAAAGCTCCGCCTCTTTCATTGTCCCCTACCTCCTTCCTGTCCTCTGACCTCACTGTACTGCCTACATTCCGTGTCCCTCCCTTGCACACATTCTAACTCCTTGTCCTTCTTGCACGGGCCTATTCACTTGGCAAAAACCTCTGAAATTCAACTAGCTTTCAACTAAGCACCTGCAGCTGAGATGGTCACAGACAAAATAGAAAACCATAATGCCTAATGATAATTTCACTTTAAAATCCTGATGGCCGCGCACAAAAGTGGGTCCTTCAAGTTGCTTAGCAACCTATTTGCATAATTCACTCTCCCTCTCTCCTTGAGGACTAGGTCCTATGTACTCCCTCTCTCTCTCCAGATTTCCAATACTCCCCCTCCCAACCTTCACTCTTGGTGTGTGATCTTATTTTCTGTATCATTGTGGAAACAGAGATGTGATCAGAAGATACAAAGAAATTCTCAAGTCTCCTGCTACTAAATAAATCACAATGGTAGAAATGTCTTTCAAAACAGTAATTCCTCCATTTCTTCATTAGATTCCCATACCCTTTCATCTACTCAAGGAAATGACACAAAAATGTTCCTTTTCATCTAAATATTAATTTCATCTGAACTATTAGATCATTCCTGCCAGCAAGCAAATGAATCTCTTGGGCCACTTTGCTGTGTAGCAGCTGCCTTCTTTTTCTCTTTCTGTTTATGCTAAAGTCTCTTAAAAGAGTATCCTAGAAATGTGCCATGGTGTCAGTAGCAGACTATATTCTCTTGGGCATAATCTCCCTGGAAACTGTTGCATTGGCCAGCTCCTGCTCTATGCTGTCTGTGATGATTTGATTGAGAACTGTCCCTATAGGCTTGTGACACTGAATACGTGGTCTCCTGCAGGTGACTCTGTTTAGGGGAGGTTATAGAACCTTTAGGAGGTGGCAAATTACGGGACTAGGTGTGCTAGTGGGGAGCAAGTATTGAGCGTTTACAGCCTCATTCTGCTTTCTCCTTCCTCTTTAACTCCTGTGTACAGATTAAAATGTGATCAGCCATCATGCTGCCCTGCTGCCATTCTGTGCATTCCCTGCTATGAGCCATGAGGCAACAAATATACTCTCTCTTTTTAAATTTAATTTATTTATTTACTTTACATCCCGACTGAATTTCCCCTCCCTCCTCTCATCTCCCATCCTCTCCTCCCATCCTCCCCTCTGACATCACCTCAATCCACTCCTCTGTTTCTATTCAGAAAGGGCAGGCCTCCCATGGATATCAACAAAACATGGCCTTTCAAGTTGTGGTAAGACTAAGCACCTTCCTTTGGCAGGCAAGGCAACCCAGTATGAGGAATAGGGTCCCAAGAGCCAGCCTAAGATTTAGGAACAGCCCCGCTCCCACTGATAGGAGTCCCACAGGTAGACCAAGCTACACAACTGTCACATATATGTAGAGGGCCTAGGTCAGTCCCATGCAGACTTCCTGGTTCTCAGTTCAGACTCCGAGTTCCTATGAGCCCAGGTTAGTTGTTTCTGTGGGTTTTCTTGTGATGTCCTTGACCTCTCTGGTTCCTACAATCCTTTCTCCCCCTCTTCCACAGGATTCCCTGAGCTCAGCCTTATGTTTAACTGTGGGTCTCTGCATGTTTCCATCAGTTACTGGATGAAGGCTCTCTGATGACAATTGGGGTAGTCATCAATCTGATCACAGGAGATGGCCAGTTCAGGCTACTGTATCCACTATTGTTAGGAGTCTTAGCTGGGATCATCCTTGTAGATTCATGGGAGTTTCCCTTGCATCAGGTTTCTACCTGACCCCCAAATGCCTCCCCTTTCCAGTCATCTCTTTCAGTATTCTCCCCCTCCACCCACCTCCTAACCAGATCCCTCAAGTTCCCATCCCTACCCCACCCCCTAGTACACCTAGGAGATCTCAACTATTTCCCCTTCCCAGGGAGATCCATGTGTACGCCCCTTGGGCCCTCCTTGTTACCTAGCCTCTCTGGGTCTGTGGATTGTAGCCTGGTTATCCTTTCCTTTATAGCTAATATCTACTTATGAGTGACTACATACCATGTTTGTCTTTCTGGGTCTGGAGGTATCTCCATACTTTATCTCAAGCTCTATTATAGAGCTATAGTAATAAAAACAGCATGGTTGGCATAAAAACAGACAGGTGGAATCTAATCGAAGACCCAGACAAATCCACACACCTATAGACACCTGATTTTTGACAAAGAATCCAAAATTATACAATGGAAAGAAGAAAGCATCTTCAACAAATGGTGCTGGCATAACTGGATGCTGGCATGTAGAAGAATGCAAATAGATCCAAAGCTATCGCCAATGCACAAAACTCAAGTCCAAGTGGATCAAAGACTTCAGCATAAATCCAGATACGCTGAACCTGATAGAGAAAATGGGGAACAACCTTGAACACATTGGCATAGGAGACACCAGTAATAGAACAGCAGTATTACAGACACTATGACAATTAATAAATGGGACCTCATGAAACTGAAAAGCTTCTGTAAGGCAAAGAACACTGTCAATAAGACAAAATGGCAGCCTACAGAATACAAAAAGATCTTCATCAGCCCCACATCTGACAGAGGGCTGATCTCTGAAATATATAAAGAACTCAAGAAACTAGACATCAAAAACCCCAAATAATCCAATTTAAAAAATGAGGTACAGACCTAAACAGATTTCTCAATAGAAGAATCTCAAATGACAGAGAAACACCTAAAGAAATGTTCAGCATTTTTAGCCATTAGGGAAATGCAAATCAAAATGACTCTGAGATTCCATCTTACACCTGTCAGAATGGCTAAGATCAAAAACACAAATAACAGCTTATGCTGGAGAGGATGTAGAGCTAAGGGAACACTCCTCCATTACTGGTGGTAGTGTAAATTTGTATAGCCACTTTGGAAATCAATATGGCAGTTCAGAAAATTGGGAACCAATCTACCTCAAGACCCAGCTATACCACTCTTGGACATTTACCCAAAGTCTGCTCAACCATACTACGAGGACACTTGCTCAACCATTTTCATAGCAGCATTATTCATAATAGCCGGAATCTGGAAAGAACCTAGATGTCCCTCAACCAAAGAATGGATAAGAAAATGTGGTACATTTACACAATGGAATATTACTTGGCTGTTAAAAACAATGACATCAGGAGATTTGAAGACAAATGGAACTACAATATACTCTTAAGTTGCTTTTGGTCATGATGTTTTGTCACAACAACAGGAAAGTAATTAATATGGATGATCATTTGCCACCATTAATCAGTAATTATTCAGACATATTGGAGGACATGCAACAGGACTTGGTAGAGTGTGCTACCCAGGCATTTGAGATATATCATGGAAAAGGACATTGTAGCCTATAGCAGTGAGCCAGACTAGAAGTACCACCCCGCTGGCACTGCATGAGTGTCAGTAGTCATGTGACACATGAAACCAAATGCCTCATCTACTTCTATCTAGGTTAATTCTCCTGTTCAGACAGAGTTAAAGGCATAGGTTGTGCCAAACAGCGATCCAGCCTAAACAAGGACTGCAGCCTAAATTCCAAGTTCCAGTTTGAACTTTTCAGTCTTGCTAGGAGAACATCTTCATGTTGAAACTTTAAGGTGTTTTGTTCAGGCGTCCTCTGTACTAATTGGCTGTGGTCGTAAAACACTGTGTAAAAACAGCTTATATTTATTTCTATTCCTTTTCTGTTCCATACTTCTGTGCCCCATGTTTTCCCTCTTAATCCAGCCTATTAAAAAAAATCAATGGTGGAGATGTAAAAATGCAAGTTTGCTATATTTATTGCCTCCACATTATCTCATCCCATTCATATTCATATTTGCTCTTATTAATGTAGCATACGTGGGAAATGAAGCTGGCTGCTAAGTATTATATAGTGCTAGAGGGCAGTAGAAATTAAAACTACACCTTTATAGCAAACAGTCTTCTCTTGAGCTGTAGCTCAGTTCTAGTGTTCAAGAAAAATATGAAAATATGAGAACAAAGCCCTCAACCTCAAGGATTCTTTTTGTTCACTTTGCATTACATTTATTCATTATTGTGGTGGAGGCACATATCACAAAGCAAATGTGGAGGTCAGTGGATAACTCATAGGAATGGATTCTTTCCTTCCACCATGTGGGGCTCAGAGATGGAACTCAGGTTTTCATGCTGGGTGGCATGAAAGTGCCGTTACCTGTTGTGCTATCTCGCTGACCCTCAAGAATTTTTTAGAAACACAACTCAATGAAAATACTAGCTGTAATCAGAATCCCTGTTGTACTGGAGAAATACAAGGCAATATATTAAGATTCTTCTGTTACCTTTTAAACTTCATGCTGGTTAGGATGCTGTGAGGTTTGTAGAAATGAAGACCACTGCTATAATAATATATTAGAAGCTCATATTCTAATCATTAAAAATTAATAACTATTCATATTTTACCTTGTTTGCATTGCCTATTGAAGACTTTTTCTATGGAAAACTTCAAACATATAAAAGTAAAACATATATTAGGGAGCAGGAATACTACTTTAATCTACCCTGATGTAGCTATCAGCCAGCTGCAAAAGTTATACAATCATAATGACTTTTTTTTAATCTGTCCTCTCACCCATTTCCCTCTCAAATTATTTTGAAGCAAATCCTACACGTATAAGTTTGCTATACCACAATTCAATATTTATCTAGAAAATATAACCTTAAAATCCAGTAACTATTCTAGTTCATAATTGTTTCATAAAGCTATAACCTGGAGACAATTTTGTTTAAATTAGGATCCAATAAGATCCATCTGTTATAATTAATGGATATGTGTCTTTTATAAGTTCTTCTATATGTATTTTCATGTTCAAGCTTGTTAGTTGGAAAACCTGGTATTTTGTTGTTGTTTGAGATAGGATCTTACTATGTAGTCCTGGCTGGCCTGGAACTCACAGAGATCCTCTTGTTTTTGTCAACCATAAACATGTGTACCACCATGTCCAGCCAAACTTTTTTTTTCAATCCAATACATTTTCCCAAAGGCTGTTATCAAGTAACATCTCCACTGTGGTGGCATTTAAATGTATTCTTTTGTCTCCAGTAGTTCCTGATCTATGGCTCTAGGTGCCTAGTGAAAGTGGGTTTGCTTTTTCTTTTGCTTAACCATTTTATTAAAGGAAGAGGCCCATCAGCAGAGGCTGAGGGGCTCCAAAGAGGGCAACGGGTGGATATGATCCAAGTACATTATATACATGTTTGTTACTAAAAAGCACATCATTGGAATGGTATGTGGTCACGTTAGGAAGCATGACACTGTAATAAATTCTTAGTGTGACATTAGCAGCTGCGGGTAGGGTGGGACTGGTGGCAAAGTGATGATATTGTGCAAGATCATTGATTAGCTGGAATGCTTCTACAGTGTGATGGCCTAATCTACAATGTGGCTTTTTAGTAGTGCTGTTTCTAGAGAAATCCGACTCTTCAGGGTTAGTTTGCAAAGTAAGAGTTGCTTCCCTAACATCCTGTAACAGTTACCAATAAGTTCTTTTTAATTTCAGTCTAGTCATCCTCACTATTCTATTTCAACAGGTTTCCTCAAGGCCATCACTCACTTTCATGAAGCCAAACGGAATGGTACAACCTATGTCCCACCACCACCTCTATTTTTTTTCTTTCTCAGACAGGTCTTTTTTTTTTTTGAGACAGGGTTTCTCCGTGTAGTTTTGGTGTCTGTCCTGGAGCTCGCTCTGTAGACCAGGCTAGCCTCGAACTCACGGAGATCCACCTGGCTCTGCCTCCTGAGTGCTGGGATTAAAGCTGTGTGCTACCACCACCCAGCTCTGAGACAGTCTTATGCATACTATTTTGGCCTTGCACTCATTATGGAGTCAAAGATGACCCCGAACTTCTGATCTTCCTACCCCCACCTCCCAAGTGCTGGGAGTCCTGGGATATGCAGTGCTCAGGACTGGATTCAGGGCTTGTGCATGGTAGGCAAGCATTCTACCAGCTTAACCATAGCCTCAGCCTTACCTTTCTTTTCTTTTTTGTTTGTTTGAGACAAGGTCTCACTGTGTACCCCAGACTGGCTTGGAAGTCACCAGCCCAGGCTTCCCTTGAGCTCACTGTGATCCTCCTCTTGAGTTTTGTAATTACAGATAAGCGTGACCCACCATACATGGCTCTCCTTGACTTTTTAGTCCAACAAGTCTCTTAGACTTATTGACATCAGAGGACAAGCTTAGCCCCTGTCCCCTGTTTTTTGTTGTTGCTGCTTTTGTTTGTTTTTTGAGCAAGAGTTTCTTTTTGTAACAGCCCTAGCTCTGTCCTGGAACTCGCTTTATAGACCAGCTGGCCTCGAACTCACAGAGATCTGCCTGGATCTGCCTCCTAAGTGCTGAGTTTAAAGGTGTGCGCCACCATCATGCTCCACAACCCCTGTCCCCGCTATGTCCTCTATCCTTAATCTTTCATGATCTCTTTGACTTGCATGGCTTTATATACAATCCACACAGTGATCGCACCAGCAGGAACCTCTCTCTATCTGAACTCGAGAGTTGTTAGAGTTATACCTGTCTAATAGATGTCTTAAATGTAAGCTGCGGATCTCCTAGACTCTGCTTTTCCTGCAGTTTTCACCTCCGATTATGACAGTTGCTCCAGCAGCCAAACTTTAGTCATCTTTAACTCCTCCCTTCTCGTTGAAGCATTTACCAAATCAGGAAATCCTACTGATGCGCAGTTCCAAATACCCTGTGTGAACATGCCTCCGCACCTCTGCTGATAGCACTCTGGTGACACCGTGCCACACCCTCATCTGGTTGCTCCCATTACCCTGCTGCTCTCACCTTTGCCCCTTCTGGGGTTCATCTTCTGTCTGGCAGTAGGTGACTGTCTGGATGTCTGGGACAGGTGGTGATAATGTTGTCATAATACACACCATACGCGCAGCACTTGCTCATGCCTTACTTGATGGTCCCTGATGCTTCTCACACCGCATGTCCTGTTCTCTTCCAACCATTTGTAATATTCCACGTCTGCCTTCTTGTTGTTCTGAGCACCTCTGGCTTCTTCCAAGTTTCTTAAATTGCTCTTCTCAGTGCCTGAAACACATTTTCCCCAGATAGGCTCCTGGCTCCTTGCCCTGACTTGCTTTCACATCCTTCAAGGCTTTGCTGACATGACACCATGTTCGGTGATGCCCCATCAATACCACCCTCCCATACCAACACTCCTCATCTTCCTGTGTGTTTAGTTCTCCATAGCAATTGCTGTCTTGTGACAAATTACCTATTTTTTTGGCTTATCAATTTTGTTTCTCATCAGTAGATTTAGGATAGAGCAGTAAAGGGCTCTTGTTGACTCTTATTCCATGACTTTTTTTCCTTTTGGCAAAAAAAAAGGGGCACTCAAGAAATTTTAGTTAAGTGATGGAACTGGAATACCAAGTATCAATTGGCAAGCACAAACTGGGTGAGTGGACACTTCACGTGATAGATCTTAGTTTTTAGGACAGCTCTACAAGGCATGTTATTATCCATCCTCCCAGATGAGAGAACCGCACCCAAGTTCACATATCTGTTACATTTATTTATTCATCGATGTGGTGGGTGAGCAGGTGAGGAGGCCTGGAGACAGCCAGTCGGAAGCAGTTCTCTCTCCCCGCTGTGCGGGTCCTGGGGGTCAACCTCAGGTCACTAGGCTTGGTGGCCAGTGAGTGAAGACTCACCGATTTGTCTCACCGGTTCTATGCTCACACATCTGGTAAGTACCAGAAACAAATGGAAGGGGAGGAAGGAAGAAAAGAAGGGAGGGAGAAACCGAGGGAGAGACAGGGAGTCCAAATGGCCAAGGTCCTGCAAAAAAAAAAAAAAAGAGTTGGGCCCCCACAGGAAGAGTTTAAGCAGCTGCTGGACAGCTACAGAGTAGGAAGTGCTCTAAGGAACCTTGCTGGACAGTGCCTCTCTCAGGTGACAAGTGTTCAAGAATGGTACCGAGGAGAGGACAATGGGACCTAGAGGACAAGATGCAAATAGTATAGGTATAGTGAACAATATTAAACTCACTTAACTATCAGCACTCAGGAGTCAGAGACAGGCTCCCAGTAAGCCTGCCTCCACCAAATGCTAGCTTTCTGCCTATTACTGCTATTCTCTGTGCTCTTAAATGCACACATAGGGGGTCAACATGATTTGTAAACCATTCTATACTGAAAAGCAATGATGCATTCCTTGTGCGCTTGGTGCCCAATCAAGAGGCCAGCAGGCCAGTGCTAGGATCCTGAGAACTGAGCAGAATAGTGGAAAAGACCATGTGATGGAGGAGAGAGGAATTATTTCTAGAGTGAAATGTGTGCAGCAAAGACAATTGTCATATCATATCATCACTGAGATCACTCTCCTGCTGCCTGCAGCAGACTGACTGCTTTTTGCTTCTTTCTTTCTTCTTTCTGCTTTTTCTTTCATATGTCTGCTTCTAGTCTTGTTCTTCTTTTAGAGAAGGTATTGAATGACCTTTTTCTTTTTTTAAGACATGTTTTGTGACAGCTGTTGTAGCCTCAAACAAAACAAGCATGTCATTTGGACAGGTCAGTTTGAACAAAACATGCTTGCTGCATCATTGTTTGATTGATGTCATTTCTAAGTTAGACATCATTAAAGTCACAGACTTTCTGAGTATCATGATTTCATGGTTTTCCACCCCATGTAGCTGGACTTCAGTGTTGGAATAACCAAAGACCATGCTTGAAAGGATGCTTAAGAAAGACTTTCTGGCCAGCATGATGCATATATCTTTAATCTCAGCTCTCAGAAGCAGAGTTATAGAAGCATGTTGAGTTCAAGCTGCCTGGTCCTGAATGTTGTTTTGTTTGAGCTCCAGCCAGTCAGAGATACACAGAGAAACACTGTCTTAAAAAAAGATCAACACTCCATCAAAAAAGAAAGAAAAAGAAAGAAAGAAAGAAAGAAAGAAAGAAAGAAAGAAAGAAAGAAAGAAAGAAGAAAAAAGAAAGAAAGAAAGCCCCAGTTTGAGAAGCAGAGAGGAGAACAGAGAGAGAAAATACTTTTCTGGCTGCAGAGAGATCTCATTGGATCAGGATGCTGATGCTCTTCTAGGACTTGGATTTTAATTCCCAGCATCCACGTGGTGGCTCACTTATCACTGAGCTGTAATGGCTCCGAGTTCTCAGTGATCAGCACCACTCTGCGCACAAGGATAAGCATCACTTGCTTTCCGGTAGCCTTGAAATTTGAAATGTCATTGTTTGTACCCCCTATGTGTGCTTGAGTTAAGAGCCAGAATAGCAGTAATAGACAGAAATCATGTTGTTTGGCAGAGGCCACTGTGAGGAGACAAGGCTGCTAACTGTGACTCCAGTGCAAGTTTGATTTAGATATAATTGCACTATAGCTATATTTGCATCTTGTCCTCTAGGTCCCATTGTCCTCTCCTCGGTGCCATTCTTGAGCACTTGTCATCTGAGAGAGGCACTGTCCAGCAAGGTTCCTTAGAGCACTTCCGCCTCTGGCTGTCCAGCAGCTGCTTAAACTCTTCCTGTGGGGGCCCAACTCTTTTTTTTTTTTTTTTTTTGCAGGACCTTGGCCATTTGGACTCCCTGTCTCTCCCTCGGTTTCTCCCTCCCTTCTTTCCTTCCTTCCTCCCCTTCCATTTGTTTCTATTCTGAGGATTGAATATATGGCCTGCACATGCTAGAGAGCTGCTCTACTGTTCAGCCCATTCTTTTTTCATTTTACACAGGGTCTCACTGAGTTGCCCAGGCTGTCTTTAAACCCACTCTGTAGTCCACCCAGGTCTCTAAACTTGTAATCTTTTTGCCTCAGTCTCCCTAGTAGTAAGATTATAAGCCTGCATCACCAAGCCTATTTTGTTTCTTAATATATCACCCCAGTTGGCCTTAACATCACACTGACCTGTGGGTGTAGCTCTGTTCTTAGGAGTCAATAAATATGTCCCCTTCCATAAACTAGCCTTTCTAATATTCCAAATAAAACACATTCCATGTCCTTCCACCCCCTCTCTTTGGTCTCAAGCTTCTCCATATATGGCTGGGTTAATTTTCTCATTACCATCTTAACTCTTGGCCCCAAGATCCTCTTAAATTTGTCAACAACTTTTGGAAAGTGTTGTGTCTAGCCTCTAAATCTAAATCTAGTTTGAAAGCAAACAACTTGTTGAACTCTTGTTCAGCATTAAAAATTACTGTCTTCATGATAAAGACGGTTCCAAGATTTTATTTTATCTTCCTAGTTCTTTCTACAACGCTGTTCTGTCCTACACGACACAATCAAGATTGGACGAGATTTTAGAACGATGGGCTAGAGCCAACAAGATGAAATGTAACAGCGACTTTGCCTCTGCAAAAGCAGCTTGCATTACACGAGCGCCTGTCATTGCCATGGCTATGGCTGACTCACACAAAACTTGTGGTTGACTAAAGCCCCCAAGGCAGCCTCCATGCTGCCAAATCAGGTCTTGCTCGGGCTCTGCTCTAAGGCTATTGGACAATAAAACCATCTTGTTGGCTTCAACTCATTCTTTGTGCCTTTCTGAATCTTTTAAAAATTGTATTTCTAAATTTATTGTTAGAACAATACAAAGTTCAGAAGTCTTAAGTGTTCTATTACACACACACACACACACACACACACACACAGAGAGAGAGAGAGAGAGAGAGAGAGAGAGAGAGAGAAGAGAGAGAGAGAGAGAGAGAGAGAGAGTTGTGTACACCACTCAGATCAAAAACTGCCACAGTACCACATCCAGAAGGCTCTCTGGTATGCTTTCTATAGTCAATAACTCCCACCCCAAGGTAACCATTATCCTGATTTCTAACATTATAGAATTATTTTTGCTGGTTTTGGAACTTTATTTAAGTTTAATCATATAGAGAATATTTCTTTGTGAATGGCTTTTAAAGCTCACTATGGCTGTTAATCCATATTGTTGCAAATAGTAGTTGTTCATTTTCATTGCTAAGTATTCATCCTCTATTGAATAAACCTATTATGATTTACTTATTTGTTCTTCTGATGATGGGAAATTTGGTTGCTTCCAGTTTGAGATTAATATATCTAACATAATGAACAAATCTTTTTGAGATTTATATTAAGTATAAAGCTAAAAGGATACTTTCTGGTTCATAGAGAATATGTGTCTTGCTTTAACATATATTGTCAAACATTTTCAAAAGTTTCAGTCATGGAGCTGGTGATGTGGCTGGGTTAATAGAGAGTGTTTCCAGCACCCACAAAGTCCTGGGATCAATTCTCAGCACCATATAAATCAGGCAAGGTGGAACATGTCTGGAATCCTAGGCACTAAGGAGGTAGAGGTTAGGAAATCAGAAGGTTACACTCTGCTACATATTGAGTTCTAGGTCAGCCTGAGCTACATAAGACCCTATCTCAAAAACAAAACAAGTTATTGCAGCTACTTAAATTGTGGTGCTCACTTTTATGTGTCCTTTGTTAAGGCATGGTCTCCAGTTAGTCAATCAAACACTGATCTTGTCATTTCCATGAAGGTATTTTGAAGCTGTGATAAAAAAGTTCACAGTCAGTTTCCTTTAAGCAAGGGAGGTTATCCTAGATAATCTGGAAAAGGATTCAGGTGCAGAGCTAATGATAAGAAACTCTGCTTGTGCAGAGCCAGTTCAGTTCCTGGCTGTTCTGCCCATGGGTTGACCCCACAGATAAGGCAATCCTGCTTTATTTACTCCACTAACTGAAAGGCTAATATCACCTAGAAACACCATAATAGCCATATCTAATAGCAATGTTTAATATGGACACCATGTCAAAATCAAGACATACATTTGATGCAAACCACAGCAGGAATTTTGCAGATAGAATTAAGTGAAAGGTCTAACAAAGCCAACCTTTGTGTCCAACAACAGAGAAATGGATAAGACAAAATTAGTATATATTAAAGATGGATTTTTTTCAGCCATAATAAAGGAAGATAGATACAACTGGACATTATTATATTAAGTGAATCAGGCTCATCTCAGAAAAGCAAATCTTGCATGTTTTTATTTGTGGATTCTAGATTTTATATGCATATATATATATATATATATATATATATATATATATATATATATATATATATATAAAAGTAGACAAAAAGCTGCCTAGGGCAGCAGAGGAGACTAATGGGAGGGGGAGGGGGTGGGAATAGGAGGGTAGAAAATATGCTCAAACAAAACAACCCAAAAGGAGTGAAGTTGAGGGTCTCGGGATGAATGGATTCTCTATCATCTTGGGTGGTCTCCACATATAATGATACATATCCTTGTATGGGACAGAGGAGAAGATGCAGACACAGAGAGAAAAGCAAGCCACATGGAGGTGGAGCAGAGACTGGAGTTATGCAGACACAAGACGAGGAACTTCTCGAGGTTGCTGAAGCTGGAGGAGGTAAGGAAGGACTTTCCCCTAGAAAACAAGGTTCACTGTTCCACCACTGCCCCCCGAAACAGCAGGTTTTAAGATGACTGTGCTTTTAAGCCACCCCGTTTGTCACAGCAGCGATTTCCACTTCTCGTTCCTATCTTGCGTTTCTGACAGTCTGTGTCCAGCTGAGCATGTCTGAGCAGTAGGTTCTTTGTCAGTTTTGTACCTCTAGCGTTTAAGCTGTGGGTTGTGCCCTTTTTTATTTCACTACTGAAATAAGTGAACATCTTATTTCAGGCCCCCAAAAGCTTTGGCATTTCTCAAGGCTGTCTTTGCGCTGCCATTTCTGCTATGTGGCTCCAGGTTTTCAATCAGAAACACCTCTTACTCTCTCTGCAGGGCTCACTGCCTGCCTGACCCTAGGCAAGCCATTCAGCCTCACCTTCCTTTATGTGTGCTCTCAGGTTCACAACACTTCCCTGTTGTGGTTATTGTGAACATGACAGATAATGGGCCCTTGGCAGAGTGCAGTAAATGCCAGCTTTTGATATGTCCTGGACTTTATTGTATGAGGTGTGTTGAACACATACACACAAAAGCTCCTGCCTTCCCTTATCCAAGTTCTTCATGTGTAATGGTGGTTGTCATCCTCCAGAGCTCAGCAATACCTCCCACTGCTCTGTTCCTCACACTCTCCAGTGCAGCCTTCCTGGCTTCCGGGCTGTTTCCTGCAGACACTCACCATGTAACATTTTCGTGGCCGGTATATTTGCTTCCTCTGTGTGGAACACTTGTAGGGACCTGCGTGACTTGTTCCCTGGATTCACTCAGATCTTTCCCAAAAGTATCATGTTACCCAAGAGGGGTTTCCTCACTCCATTGAACAACACAGCCTCTCCAACCCCTGTACAGCCTTGCTCTACATTGTTTTTACCTGCAGACTTTGGCACCATTTAGCACCTTTGTTATATGTCTCCTCCATTAGACTTCAAGATCAAGAATGGATTTTTGTCTCTTTGATGAACTGCTGTATCTCTGCTGCTCCGAACAGAAAGTGCTCAATAAATACTTCTTGAGTGAATGAGTGGATGGATGTGTGAACAGTCTAGCTGAGTAGTCACAATATAATGTCATAGTACTATGATGAGTTTGTACAGGGTGTGCTAGGTAACCTTAATCTGTGTTGGGGTGTGGGGGGTGAAATGGAGGTAAGAATTATTAATGAAAACTTCTTGGAGCAAGTAACAGCTAAATTGAATTCTTAAAAATGAGTAGGAGCTTCCAGGCTTAGGAGGTTATAAAACGAATCCTGCTTTGATGGCCCTACTGTAATTCTATAATGAAATTGTCTAAAAAAGAAGAGGTCAAAGGGATAGTCTTAGGGCTTAAGAAAACACACTGCCTTTGCAGAAGACCACTGTTTGGTTCCCAGTATCCACAGCAAGTGACTCACAACCACCTCCAGAGGGAATCTGGCACCAGCACTCATATGTGCACACAGAGATATGCAGAATTCAAAGTAAAATGACTCTTTCACTTGACAAAACAAAAGGGAAGAAGAGGAAAAGAAAGCAAGCAAGATAGAAAAGATGAAAGGAAGAAAGAAAAAGGGAAGGAGAGAGGGAAGGAGGAAAGGAAACAAAATATATTAGGATATTTTAGGGAGATGAAATAGTGTTGGTAGACGAGAGAATTAATACATCTTAAACAGTTTGGTATGACAGAATAGAAGGAAAGGGGGAGGAAGATAAGAGGAGAAGAGAGAAAGGATGGGAAAATAATAAAGAAAGGGGAAGGGAGGAATTATAGAACGAGAGGAAGAGAGAAAAGAAAGAGAAAGAGGGCAAGAGTCATTTGATAGAGGAAGGTTAGAGGAAGGCAGGCAGGCAGGAAGGAAGGAAGGAAGGAAGAAAGGCAGGGAGGGAGGGAGGAAGGAAGGAAGGAAGGAAGGAAGGAAGGAAGGAAGGAAGGAAGGAAGGAAGAAAGGAAGAAGAAAGGCAGGCAGGAAGGAAGGAAGGAGGAAGAAAGGCAGGCAGGCAGGAAGGAGGAAGAAAGGCAGGAAGGAGGAAGAAAGGCAGGCAGGCAGGAGGAAGGAAAATATGCACCCAAAGAGCTCATGGAGCACTGTGGAATGATGGTGGAAACAAAACGGTGATGGTAGGGCTGTTTCAGGCCACATGGGAATGCATGAGGAAGAAGCACTCCCTCTGTGCAGATGGCAGAAGCTGTGGGGGAAGAAGACTGCCTAGAGAACGCCCAAAGCCTGATTTGTTCACCAGGTGGACCGAGGAGAACAGGCCCAGTGGAGGCAGCAGGACTGAGCTCCGCGGAGGCTGTGAGCTCCGCGACAGCAGCAGTGCACGAGGATGGTGAGCAGGAGGTGAGGAGAGAAGAATAGGCAACAGGCTCCTGGCCATAGAGGCCTTTAAAGCCACAGCAAAAGGATGTCAGGAGTCATGAAGAACATGAAGTCGAAAAGACGTTGAGGGGAATCTTATAGATTCAAGATAGGCTTGTAACTCATCCATTCTGTCTTCCCCGGGAAGAACCAACTGAAAATGTGATAAAGCCTGGAGGCGAGAGGACCAGCCAGAAACCTGCTGGAAATACTAAAGCAAGAGACATGGCAGCCTAGAGCCTCCTCATCCAAAGTTTAGGCTGATGCCCGAAACCCATTGAGTACTCAGGAGTTAGTTTAATGTGCTTGCTGTCAGGCACTGACATGCATTTGCTCAGCCAGAGCCTACATTTTAACAAGATCCCTGGGTGAGAATATCCATATGAGAGTTGGAAAAGACCTGGCCAAGACTAAGTGGCAATCAGGGGAGGGGTATAGATATGGAGAGCTGTTAAGAGGAACTGATAGGATTTGGCTTGAGAACTATTGATCCCCACCCTTTGAAATAAAGTCATGTATCCCAGGGTGGTGTAGAACTCATTCCCTATAGCCAAGGATAACCATGCTAGATAAGCATTCTACCAACTCGCTACATTTCCAGCCCTATACTGACTGCATGAGTCTCTCCTTACAGTTTCAGAAGTTTGGTCAGTGTCATGGCGGGGATCATGGCAGCATGTGTGGTGCTGGAGCAGTAGATGAAAGCTACATCCTGATCAACAGGCCGAGAGAGAGAGAGAGAGAGAACAAGACTGGCTCGGCATGGGCTTCTGAAACCTCAAAGCCCACCCCCAGTGACACATTCCCTCCAACAAGGCCACACTTCCCAATCCTTCCCAAGAGTCCCCCAAGCAGGAACCAAGCATTCAAATATATGAGCACATGAGGATGAGGGCCATTCTTATTCAAACCACCGCCACACGGACCCTTTTTTTTTTTTTTTTTTTTTTTTTTTGGTTTTTTTCGAGACAGGGTTTCTCTGTGTAGCTTTGCACCTTTCCTGGAGCTCACTTGGTAGCCCAGGCTGGCCTCGAACTCACAGAGATCCGCCTGGCTCTGCCTCCCGAGTGCTGGGATTAAAGGCGTGTGCCACCACCGCCCGGCTCAACACACGGACCCTTTTAAAATTACTTTATTTCTCCATTTGTTGACTTCTCTGTTTTTTGTCAACTAGGGCTCCAACTGACCCCACCCCCTCCTGGGCTGGGTTTCTACCACAGCTGAGGAGGAGCTGGCCTTTTCTTTGGATCTGGGCCCATGTATAGACAGAAAGTTGATTCATTTTCAGGGTCCTCAGCAGATGGCCCCTTACACAGCTCAAAAGGCAATAAAATGTAGAATAAAACAGTGGAGGATCGTTCTCCTTTTTTTCCCCCAGCTGTTCAATAATTTCTTTAAGTCTCTTCAAAGACAACAGTTCACTTTCATTTGAAAGCCGGGGCAGAGAGTGGGGGAATTGAATTACCTCAAAAAGTTTTAAAAAGTGAAACACGGGCTCTTTTATCCTACTTGCAAAGCATAGAAGGTGTCCTTGTGGGTTTCCATAACCTCTCTTCAAAATATGAGAAATGTGGGGTGAGTTGATATAGAGAGCATCATTAAATACCAGAGGCACTAAAGAAGAACCACTCCCCATGAGTAATCGCTCCCAGATGCCTTTTTAGGAGGGAACTGACTTCATCCTTGAGTCAATGTGTTCATTCCTGTTATATTTGAAATGACAGTTACTTCAGCTGCTGACCTCTTGTTTCTCGCCCTTCCAACATTCTAAGAAAATCTGCCAATTAAGGAAAGAGAGCTCTTGTTATGAGACCATGACAGCCATGGTAGAAATGCGTGGGATTTTGTACTGAGCAATTTCAAGTTGGAAACAGACCACTGATTCAGCAGGTGTTTGTTGCACGCCTCCCAAGGTAAAGGGATTATGTTAACAGGCTTGTTCTTTTCAATCAGCAGAAACCAATTATGATGAGTCTATGGAGAAAACAAACGCAGAGGCAGGAAGTTAGAGGTCCCAGGAATGCCAGTGAACCAGGTTTGGAAAATGCCCTGCGCCTGGGGGAAAATCCAGGGGCCAGAGTCCCAGGCAAGGTCATGCCCCAGGAACAGAATGCTTGAGTTTTCCTGCTGCCACTGTGGGAGGCTAGTTTGGATCCTGGCTGTGAATGCCATGGTAGTTGCTGCTGCCAGTGAGTGCTAGGTGCTCTGCCCTCAGGACTGTGGTGGTTTGAAAGACAATGGCCCCCAAAGGGAGTGGGACTATTAGGAGCTGTGGCCTTGTTGGAGGAAGTGTGTCACGGTGGGGTTGGGCTTTGAGGACTTCCTGTTGCCTACACGATGTAGCACTCTCAGCTCCAGCACCACATCTGCCTGCATGCCGCCATGCTCCCCATCATGATGATAATGGACTGAACCTCTGAAATTGTAAGCAAGTCCCCCCTATTAAATGGTCATGGTGTCTCTTCACAGCAGTGAAAATCTAACTAAGACAAGGATGAATTCAGAACTGGTTTTTGCTTCTTTGCAACACTGGATTCTGATTTCAAGTCCTAAACAAAAGTCCTAGATTGGCTGAGCATAGAGCACATGCCCCTTTCTGGCTTCTACAGGTGAAGGATGGTGAATATCTGATCATTTCATTCTCCTCAGTGGGAGGTAGCCCCGTGTCTCTCACACAGTGGGGATTTCCCAACGTACTTTTGAGATTTTAATTTATATCATTTCTCCTCTCCTTTCCCTCCCTCCAAACCCTCCCAAATACCTCTCCTTGCTCTTTGAAAGTCATGTCTTTTTTTCATTAATTGTTGTTATATGCATATATTTCTAAATAGAACCTGCTCAGTCTGTCTGTATGTTTTCAGGGCTGACCATTTGGAATTGGATAACCGGTTGGTGCGCTCTTCTCTGGAGAACACTACTTCTCCCACTTGTGAGCATTCCTTAGTTGTCTGTAGATATTGATGCAGGGTTAAAGCCTTGTGGGCTTTCCCCCCATCCTCTTTGGCATGTCTGTTGTCTCCTGACATTCTTTTGTTAGCAGAATTTTAGGGTATAAGCCTGGGTCCTGGGATCCCTAACGAGCTTGGCTCAGCCAACTATCCCTAATGAGCCAATTAAAGGGACATACAATAGTGAAGAGCAGAGAAAGGAGATTTAATTTAACCAGTATTACCACATTGGGAAGAGGAACAAATAAAGAGGTTTGGAGACACCCAGAGTACATCTCGGAAGTACTGCCATGGCGTTTCAGCTTGAAGAGAGGGTGAGAGGTGTCTAACTAGGTAGTCCTGGTCAGCAGGTATGGGTCTGTGCATAACCCATCATTGTCAGTCTCTCTGCTCCCGGTCCGCAGTCTGTCTTACAGTAGTCAGAACTGTGTGAAATCGCTTCCTGAGAGACGCGTTCCTTCCTTGGCTGGCCCCAGGGCCTCAGCAGATTTCTATAGAAATCTAATTCATCAGGGTCCATTTTAATAGGGATGCACAAGTGTTTCTCTGTAGAATATTGCCACCCCAGGACAGTTACACCTCCGCCTAGGCCATCTCACCCTGCCCCATGGCTTTAAGTTGCAGGGTTCACTGATGGCTTTCAAGTTTCCATCTCTAGCCACACTTCTCTACTGGTCTCCAGACTGCCATGTCACATGTCTGTATGACATTTTCACTTAACTGTCTAATCGACAACACAAATACGTTTTTGAGTTCTTCCATATCACCCCTACAAGCCTACATCTCCCTTGCTCTCCTGCGTAGGTGAACATTACCACTAATCACTTCTAACCAAATCCCAGGGATTGGGCTCCATTCCTTTTCCCTTCATTTTCTACCTCCAAACTAGAAGGGTTTCTTGTGATTTCTGCCTCTAAAGTATAATGTATCTCAAATGTCCCCTCTTCTCACTACCTCCAGTGCCCTCACTGTGGTCCAAGCCATCATCACTTTTTGGCCTGCACCAACCACCTGACTCATTCAGTGTATGATCAGGAAAGAGCACATTGGAAAGAGATTACCAAAGAGTACATAATGGCTCAGCTATTAACCAAGGTGCTGGCCAGGCTAACCAAACAAGCGGCAGACCAGGAGACCCCAGGAACCGGAACTGAAGCAAGGCCAGCATAGCCAGGACCTGCTTGATGAGGGAAGGCAGTAGACTCAGGAGTGGTGGTAATGAGGCCCCTCCCGTTCTCCCCCAGCCGTGGAACCTCCTGTGGTTCCTGTGTTGGGTGGCTTTGACCAGAATGCAGCCAGCAAAGGAGCTTTGGAGGTGCTGTCTGCAGGAGTCAGTCTTGAGGTCAGAGAAGGGCTGAGAATGTTACAGTAGAAGAGGAAAGCAGTTAGAGGGAGAAAGCCAAGCCATTCTCACGGACCACTTCGCTTCCTCCCTCCTCCCTCCTCCCTCCTCCCTCCTCCCTCCTCCCTCCTCCAATGTCAAGTTTATTCTCCACAGAGCAATCAGTGTCCTTTTACAATGTAAATCAAATCGCCCTGTGTGTTGGAAGCGGTTGCCTCCAGTGGCTTCTTTTTACCCTCAAAATCAAAGCTCCTTACCATGGCTTTTTATTCCACCTCCCACCACTTTTCCCTTGCTCACTAAATTGTCGTGTGGGAGCCACGCTCATGCCAATCTCGGTCTTTGCCTTCATTTTCCTTGGTGGAACAGTCTTCCTACAGCTTACAACTTGGCTTGCAACTCAGTAATCATTCAAGTAGCAGTATTCATACAAATTACTGGAGATCTTGAAGTGTGTGTGTGTGTGTGTGTGTGTGTGTGTGTGTGTGTGTGTGTGTGTGTTAGGGTTTCTATGGATGTGAAGAGGCATCACGACCATGGCAGCTCTTCTAAAGGAAAACATTTAATTGGGGCTTAGCTTATAGCTTCAGAGGTTTAGTACATTATCATCATGGCGGGATATGGCAGCGTGCAGGCAGACAGGATGCTGGAGAAGGAGCTGAGAGTTCTACATCTTGATTCAGGCAACAGAAGGAGACTTTGTGCCACACTGGGCATAGCTTGAGCATCATGTTCTTCTAGTAGAAAGACCTCAATCAGGTAGCTATTGGTTATCCCCATAACAGTTAATGCCAATGTTGCACTAGTAGGTACATCCTACCTGGCTAGTCAGTTTTTTAGTATGCAGGGTCCAGCATTGGGTAAGACCATTGATGAGTTTTCTCCACCAGTGGTCTGTTTAGTACCTTCTAGCACTATGAAAGCTAGCCAACAGGAAGACAGTTTTCTGGTCGGTTCCAGATTGATTTCTCTATGTCCTACCACTAAAGTATATGGTGTCTTCAGCAGTTGGGTCTAGTATGGTACAACCAAGAGCAATGATACACAGCCTCTGTCGTTTTGGGGGTTTCTAGGGCTTTCCTGACTAATAGGCAGAGGTCTTTCTGTCATTGTTTTGGGTTTTGGGGCCTTTTTAATTTAATTTGGAGTTTAGAAATCAGGGATGTAGAACAATTATCTGGCTTGTGCAAGGTACAGGGTTCAAGTTCCAGCACTGCAAAAAGAAATTATATTTAATTAATTAAATTTAATTTAATGCATAATACAATTAATAGTTTGTTCAGCTCAATGAGTTTAGACACATATAGTCTTGTATAAACAACACCCCAGTCAAGCCAGAAAACATTCCTATTACTCAAAAAAGTTCTTCCATATTTTCTATGAGGCAATCACCCCTCTTTCTAATAAGGCATTTGATTTTTTCTATCCTACAAATTAGTTTTATCTATTCTTGAACTTCATATAAATGGAATCATATATTACACTAGCTGCTTTTCTCTGTTCAACACTGCTTTTGATATTCACCAATGACCTTTTACCTGATGACACATGCCCATGAAACTGAGTACACGGGAGACTGAGGCAGGGGAATCACAACTCAGTGGGCTAGAGCAATCTATCCAGGTTGTTGCATGTATTATCAGTTGCTTCCTTTGCCTGCTGAGTATTAACACATCATATTAATTGACCACAGTTTGCCATTTCTCCTGTTGATATGCGTATATTTCAGTCCCTCATCTCTTACTTTTGAGTATATGACTAAAACTAATTAATATTCTTCTATGAGTTTCTTTGCAGATACAAATACATTGAAGATTTACCTTGGATAAGTATCTAGGAATGGAATTGTTAGGTGGATAAATGTTGAACTTTATAAGGCTAGATTGAACAGTTTCCCAAAGTCGTTAAGCATTTTATCATCCCACCAATACTGCATGAGGGTTCCGATTGCTTCACAGTTTTGCTGTTCTTTATTTTGCTATTATTTTCTGCTGACAGTCTTTTTGAGTCCAGCCATTCTACGGGGTGTGAAATGTCGTTTCATTTCAGTTTTATCTTATGTTTCCCTGGTGATTAATAATGTGGACAATCCTTTTGTGTATTTCGTGGCCCTTTGTGCCGTTCTCTTGTGTAGTGTCCATTCAATTCTTTGCTTTCAGTGTTCTTTTTTTTTTTGGTATTTTGAGACAGGGTTTCTCTGTAGCTTTGGAGCCTGTCCTGGTCTAGCTCTGTAGACCAGGCTGGCCTCGAACTCACAGAGATCCACCTGCCCCTGCCTCCTGAGTGCTGGGATTACAGGCGTGCGCCACCACCGCCCGGCGATCAGTGTTCATTTTCTTAATGGTGTAATTTGATGAGGAATACTTTAAAAAATGTATTGAGACAGGGATTCACTCTGTTGCTCTGGCTGGTATTGAACTCACAGAGGTCTGACTGCCTCTGCCTCCTGATGCTGGGATTAAAGAAAGTTTGTGCCATCATGCCTAGCCTATTTTTTTTTTTAATTTTGATCGTTTCATTTATTACTTTTTCATTTTATGGTCAGTACTTCCTTATCTTCTCTAAGAAATTTGTTGATTTGCTTATCCTTAGGTTATAAGAGTTGCCTACATATTCTTTTTTCCTTTTTGGTTTTTCAAAACAGGGTTTCATGGTGTAACCCTGGCTGTCCTGGAACTTGATTTATAGAGCAGGCTGCTGGTGTAGAACTCAGAGATCCTCCTGCCCCCAAGTGCTGGGATGAAAGGTGTGTGCTAACACACCCAGCTTATTTATTTGTTTGTTTAACTTTTCTAAATGAATTTTGAAAAGTAAGATGCTAACATGTTCCCTCACTCCATTGCATTCAGGTTAAGAATCCAATTACTGAGTACCAACGATGTTCTCAGCACTGGGCTAGGTTCAGGGACTGTTCACATAGATAGCTTTTGGCCTCCAGAGCCCCTCCAGTTCTCACGCTCTGCTATATATAGTCTGGAGAGATCATAAAGTGTCCTGCTCTAGGACCACAGACTCCAGAGTGTTCAGCTCTTTGCTTGGCTCTGCAGGATACTTTACAAGGAGCTCAAAATTCTTGGATAAACAAAGAGGATGCGTTTACAAATCTTTTGGACTTCTTATCCTTCTGTTAATATGTTTTAGAGGAAATAGCAATGTTTTACAATAATATCTGCATATTTCACATTTTCCCAGTGAGATATTATCTATATATTCCTGTTTGGCCATATATCATTAACCAATAATCAGCAAAGTTCTGAGAAACTGATCTCTGGACCAATGCGATGACATTTTTAAGATTTGAGAAGAAAATTTTTCGTATGTTATTCTAAAAACAAAAAAAGCAAACATCTCATTTCTTCATTTATAGCACTGGAGTGTATTACTTACACTTAATCTGTGTTTAGCAATCTGAAATAGGGCCATGAGAGTGTTTGGATTCCTGGACTTCTTTCACATTTCTGACTTCAACTGAGGGAGATGAACACATTACCAAAGCAGCAATCTGTAAACAGGCAAAATCAACCCATATTAAGCAATTGTAGGGTATGGGTTGGGTAACATTCCAGTTTTGAACTCTAGTTCTAGCTAAATTACTCAACCTCCCTGATTCTTGGGCTCTCCATCTTATAAAATGGAATTAATATGATCTTTTTTTTTTTTTTGGTTTGGTTTGCTTTTTGTTTTTTTGTTTTTTCGAGACAGGGTTTCTCTGTGTAGCTTTGGAACCTGTCCTGAAACTGACTTTGTTAACCAGGCTGGCCTCGAACTCACAGAGATCCGCCTGCCTCCGCCTCCTGAGTGCTGGGATTAAGGGCGTGCTCCACCGCCACCCGGCTTCATATGATCTTTAAGATTACCAATTAGATGAAATATGCTAACAAATGTAGAGCTTTCCAATAGGAGACCATGTTATTGCCTCCATGAATCACTATTTGTTCCCTCCCGACTTTGATCCTGGAGACTGAATTTCACAACCTCACGTGTGTTTCCCCTGAGCTACATCTCCAACTCCTGCATCACTTTGTTTGAAGCAGAGAAAATAATTTTGTCTTCCAATTACAAAGCCTCCTGAGGTGTTTTTTATGTGAAATGTTTTAAGAAGATAAATGAAATTGAACATTTAGAACACATGAATCTTATGGTATATAAATATGATCTTTTTTCTTTTTTAAATTCTTCTTTCATATATTACGTCTGGACCACAATTTCTCCTCCCTCCTCCTCTCCCAATTGCCCTCCCTGCCCATTTACTCCTCCTCCTTTCTAGGCCACATTGGCCTCCTTATGTCTTCTCTTTTCCCATTTCTGAGACTTCAGAACTTTTTCTTCCCACTGCTTGGAAGACTCTTTGCTTAGCACTGGCCAGGCAGTCTCTTTTCACTCATGAAACCTCACCTGAAATGGCACCTCACAGAAAAGACCTACCTTCCTTTTTTTGGTATTTTAATTTTTTTTTCATTTTACATACTAACCCATTCCCCTTCCCTCTCCTTCTCCTGTTCCCCCTCCTCCCCATCCCCTCCTCATAGAAGGTAAGGCCTCCCTTGGAGAGTCAACATAGGCTGGCATACCAAGTTGGGGCCGGACCTAGCCCCATCCCTCCCCCCTGCATCACAGCTGAGTAAGGCATCGCACCATAGGGTATGGGCTCTAAAAAGCCAGTTCCTGTACCCGGGATAAGTCCTGGTCCCACTGCCAGGGGACCCATAAACATATCAAGTCACACAACTGTCACCCACATTCAGAGGGCCTAGTTCAGTCCCATGCAGGCTCCCCAGCTGTCAGTCCAGAGTCCATGAGCTTCCACTAGCATGGGTCAGGTGTCTCTGTGGTTTTTCCCATCATGATCCTGACCCCCCTTGCTCCTATAATCCCTCCTCCCTTTGTTTCTTTTTAAAATGTATTTTGTGTGTATCAATGTTTTGCCTGAATGTATATATGTGTACCAAATGCATGCAGCACCCATGGAGGCCAGAAAAAGACATCACTTCTCTTGGGATTAGAGTTATAGGCAATTTAAGCTTCCATGTGGGTACTGGGAATTGAGCTCAGGTCCTCTACCATAGCAGCCAGTGTTCTTAACCACTGAGATGTCTCTCCTACCTCACTGTTTCTTTTCTTTCTTTCTCTTTTAAAAAAATCTTATCCTAAAATAGAAATTTTCTATTTGTCTACTTGCATTTATTTTCTCCTTCAGTAGACAACCAATGTCTTAGGCTAGGTTGCTATTTCAATAAAAAAATATACAGTAACTATATAGCACCCGCCCCCATACACACAAGTGAGTGACTCTTATATGCCCACTTTATGTATCCCCATAGCTCTAATCACCACTCCAAACGCTCTTTGTATTTGTGGATATGATCTGGCTCTCCTTACCAGACTACAAGCTCTATGAGTGCAAGGAGTGGGTCAGTTTGGATCATTTCCATATGCTTAGTACTCAGCAGAGGTCTTAACATTGGCTTAGCTTTTACATTTAGGACTAAACGCTTGCTACCTGCACTTGTTCCTGAGTGAACACTACTTAATTGGGGGTGGGGTAGGGGAAGAAGATCTCATGTAGCCCAGGCTTGCCCTAAAGTCCTTTTATAGCTGAGCATGACCTTGAACTCCTGATCCTCCTGCTTCCACATTCTGGGTACTATGATAACAGGCATGTATCACTCCACCTTATCTGTGCCATGCTAGGAATCAAACCCAGAGCTTCATGCATGCTAGGCAAGAACTCTGCCAACAGTTTCAATGGTTGGGTTTATTAAAAGCTTAGCCATGGGATGGAGATATAGCTCAATGGCACAACATTTGTCTAGGTATGCAAGGGCCTGACTTCCATCCCCAGCATTGCAAAAACAAAACAAAGACCTAAACTTATCCTGGCTCATGTCCTTTACCACTTGAACGTGTGTGTGGAAAATTTGACCTGCCGAGTTCCAAGAAAAATCAGGCAGTGAGCACGCAGACTAAATTATATGGCTGCTGGTTTTCAGCTAGAAAGAAATCAAGTTTTTGTTCTTATTTCCTAGTATATTGATGTAAAATCCTCTGGCACTTCTTATAGATAGCTGTGTAACTTAATAGTTTACTTTGTGGGTGCTTTGCCTCTTGAATTATTGCTCTCTCAAATTCCAACTAAGAATTATGATTCTGCACCAAATTCTATTAAAACATCTTGTATGAAAGTACTCCGATCCAGCTTTTGCAATTGTGGATTTGATTTGGTCTCTTGGCTGAAGAAAAAATGGAATTGTCAAAGCAAACTGAGCTCTAACCACTGTCCTTCTAATGGTTATGCACACCAGTGCTACAGATTTAAAGAGCTTATCTGTGCTTTGGAGGCATGTAAAGCCTGCTTTCCATGAGGACAGGAGAGACAATAGTGATGTTACTATTATTCTTTTGCCATCTAAGGAAGCAGTCATTTTATAAATATGTATCACCTTAGGAACCAGAAAGAATGCAGTTTGGCTTTGTGGACATGTGTTAAGATATATTCATTTATTCACTCAACAGATACCCAGATAGATGCTGTTGATATAGCAGTGAACAAAACAATGTCCCTACTCTGTAATTACATATGAAAGAGAATCCTAATGGAAAAAAAGGTCTTCATAAATATGAAATGTTTAAAATGGAGAATGAGTTGAATACATTTTATTGAATTTATTTGCCAAGTTAGACACAGGCAGCCCCTCATTTGCGGTCAAGTTTATGATACCATCCTTTAATTAAATCTTGACCCTCTCCAGGTTAGCATGTTCAGAGTCTTCAGTATGTCTAGACTTAATTTTTAATCATTAAAACTATGTAGCAGTAGAATATAATAACACAAAAATGATTCAGAATTCAAATTCCTATAGTGAAAATCGTCAGTCTTCCTGCCCACCCTCACCACACCCTAGTCCTGCCCCGTGGAAGCAGCCACCGAAATATTTTTAGCTAGTTTTTCTAGTTAAGGCCACATTCCTTTGCAGTGGGGTTTTCTTGGTATTTCTACACTCACCCATTTCAGCTATCATCTATCAGTTTCTTGTTATGCTAGGAAAGCATTAGCCAGATGAAAATCTAAGGATCTTATTCTAGTTAGTTGCACTGCCTTTTTTTTCCCACTGTGTTTTGAAAGAATACAAACATTTGCTCTGTTACAACTATGTGAGTATCATGCATTGTGGATTGAAGTCGTTTAATGATTCTGTTTTTGGCTTATAATATATTGTCCCACACTCACTAATCACCTTTTGTCTTATTTTCTTTTCCCTTGTCTCTCACCCACACATCTGAACTCCTTCACAACTTGTCTATACTATTAGATATTCTAGCAAGCCCCCGTCTTTTTCTCAAGCATCACCTTTCCAGAGCCAGCCAGCTTTTATGCTAATCTTGGCTGCTTGTTCTCCAAGCCAGGCATGCAGCTGCCACTCTGAACCTTCCCCACATCACGCAGATGGGATCCAGTTTCTTTCTTTCTATCCAATATGATATTTTATTGGTTATTTGGGAATTTTGCATAATGTACCCGATCATGCTCACTGCCCAATCCCCCTAGATGGGGTTGGAGAAGGACGTCATTTTCATTACGGGGCTGGCCACTGGGAGTTGAACCGTGTTCCAGCAAGTATATTGGATCCACTTTCTTGACTCCCATTTCCTCCCTGTTCTTGTGTCAGTCCAGTAGCCTCTAAGAAGGGGACTTGAGCCCCTCTCCTTTGCTCATCATTAGCATTAACATGCCTTCCATTCTTGCCATGTCTTCTCACGAGACTTTAAGAATGAAGAAATTCCTAACCAAGCAACAAAACCAAAACTGTCCCATCTTCTGGTAGATTTCAATGACATTTGCAATGCTATCAGGCATGAAAAATGGGATTATCAGGAATTGCACGTGGGATGGCACACAGATTTCTACTCTGGCAAGGTCACTAGCATCTTAGCTTACCAAGCAGAGGATGTTGCTACTGTTTGGATAGTCAGACTCATCTTATTGGGAAAATGATTTTTCTTTGTTTCTATACTCCATATAAGTAGGTTGGTTTAATATAAATGAAGATTTTAAAAGTCACCGAGTCCCTTGCATTTCTAAAATGATGTCTAGCCTCATATTTGGTTAGTCTTGTAACTAGAAATAGAATTCTGGATTGAATATTATTTTCCCTCATGTTTTTAAAGTTTTATTTATTTTTATCATGGGAGTATATGGTGTGTGTGTATGGTGAGTTCACACATGCCATGGTGCATGTGTGGAGATCAAAGGACAGCTTCAGGAAGTTGGTTCTCTCCTTCCACCTTTAAATGTTGTCTGGGGATTGAACTTGTGTCATCAGGCCAGTGTGCTGAGTGCTTTCACTTGCTGATCCACTTTCCCAGCCCTCTATCACACTTAAATATTTTATTTATTGCATATGTTGTATATGTGCGTGCACGTGCATGCGCACGTCATGGTTTATGAATGGAAGTCAGAGGACAACTTGCAGAAGTTGGTTTTCTCCTTCCACTTCTGATGGTTCAGTGACTTGTTCTCACTTTCCTCCATGTACAGTAGCCATGGATGAAGTGATCATACTGAAAACCTGAGATGGTGGGCTTGCAAAGTTCAGGGTTTGCTTCTACCACCGTGCACAGTGCACAACATGCATGTGCTTTTTCTTTTTCCTGTCTTTCAACAGGATCTCAGCATTTTCAGTTAAAATTAACTAATCAATCACCACTCCCTATTACTTTAAAGATTATTTGTTTAAAAATGATACATCTCAAATGAACCATTACTATTAACTAGTACAGGTTAGTCTGTCCAGGTCAGGAGAGAATAAACAGTAGTGCAGCTCCATTAACCAGGTCTGAGTGTCATGCAAATAACCATCCAAGAAACTGTAACTACAAACCCCAAACTGCTTCTGTTGAGGGAAGGCCCTGTGGAGTCCCAGCATAAGGCAGGGACATTGGCATGTGTCGCACCTGGTCTCTATGACTTAGGATGGAGTGCCTTCCTGAGCAGTCCTGAGACAGACAACCAGTTCCATCATCTCACTGGCTTTCTCCTTTGTCGGCAGCATCACCATCACAATCTATCTGGACAACTGTTCACAAACAGTACTCACATCTGGAACTCAAGAGGCACCACAGCATCCCACCCGAAATCAACCAGTTTGTTTCTGCAATTTAGTGACAGTTGTAGAAGGCCAAATATAGTCCAGAGAAAAATGAAATCACATGGAAAACAGGTCATTAAGTGCTCTAGATGTTGAGTTTCACCGAAAACCTTTCTGTTATGAAAACCCCAGAGACCTCTTCTTATCCCCATACCTTTTTTTTTTTTTTTGGTTTCTTGAGACAGGGTTTCTCTGTATAACAGTCTTGGCGGTGCTGGAACTCTCTTTGTAGACCTGGCTGGCCTTGAACTCACTGAGATCTGTCTGCCTCTTCCTCCCAAGTGCTAGGATTAAAGGCATGCACCACCACTGTCTGAGTTATCCCCATATCTTAATGGGCACAACAGGAAATGAAACTCTGACCCTTTTCCCAAGTACCCCAAGAGCAAACTTATTCATTCATGATCTGTACTGGGCAGAGTGGCAAGCATGTGTCAGTTCTTTGAAAGGGGATGGTGGGGACAGGCACCTGAACCAACCACACTGCTTTCTCTTCTGTGGCCCCAGGAACGCAGAATGGACAATTCCTCCTCCACAGGCCAAACAAAAACGAAATAAGGAGAAGCAGAGGAAAGACAGGAGGGGAGGGCAGGCTAACAGCTAATGCCGCAGGTTGCAGACCTTTCATTAAATCTTTAAAATAAAAGTAGTACTATCAGCCGGGCGGTGGTGGTGCACGCCTTTAATCCCAGCACTTGGGAGGCAGAGCCAGGTGGATCTCTGTGAGTTCGAGGCCAGCCTGGGCTACCAAGTGAGTTCCAGGAAAGGCGCAAAGCTAGACAGAGAAACCCTGTCTCGAAAAACCAAAAAAAAAAAAAAAAAAAGTAGTACTATCAATACGCACATTGTGGTTTTCTTTCTCCAGTTTTTTACATCAATACTCTACTAATCTGTAAAAACAAAAACTCAAGTACCCCCAACACCTCAAATGACCCGCCACGTTCTTTGCTATTTCATCTCTCACAGTAAGACATTGATAATGGGTTGGGAACACTGTAAACCAGATGAATCTTTACAGGTTACTGCCGTGAGCCTCATCTCTACAATATTAATGTTTATTACAACTAGCCTAGAACTTAGCAAGGTTCAAATCGCACTGGTTTTTGCTACTCCCAAATACTTTTCCTTTTAAATAGAAAAAAGTTCTTAACTTTTAAATTCTGAAAATTCAATGGTTATTACTTGCCCTAGAGGGTGGAGGGGAGTGTATGAAATCAGGGTTGATTCAAACAAAAACCAACACCTAGAATCGCAACATATACAGACACTCATTTCCAAGGGAAGAGAGGGACGGGGTGGCACCAGAGGCTGGCATAAAGCCGGAGCGGAAGAACAACAAATCACTTTGGTTCCTAAAGCCAAATCGGGAGAAACAGGCAGAAAAGAAGACAAAAATGGTAAGAACATACAGTCAGTGGGATTTTCTCTGTATCAATGATTTAGTTATAAATATAGATTATTAGTCCTCTTTCTATACATGTAACAAATGTCAAACTCACTACCATGAGATTTCTAAAGTTGACTCTTTCACATTTGTTAAAAAAGGTAAAAATCACATACGTTCCCCCTTTCAGTTTAAGCTCTAAACTGAACTACTACATGTACAACACTGGTCCTAACTTCTATACAAAGTTAAATCATGTCAAGCTCCTTTGGCAATATAAAGAGCTACATAATTCCTATCACACTTGCCTTGAATTTAGTCACGAGAAAAACTCAGAGCAACTCAAAAGGAACGGGTCAGAGAAGGGAAGGCTACAGAGGAGGGGGAGAGAAGACCAGCAGATGAAATACTCAAGACAACTCGAATCTGCCATTCAAGTATGGAAATACCCCAAAGGAGACAACAGACAGGATCTACTGTAGTGGCAGTCATCAGAACAGTATGCAAACGCCAAGCGCTGTCTGCTGGAAATGTAAGGTTAGCGATGCAGTTCATGATTCCTTTTGGACCCTACAGCAGGGGCTCATCTGAAGTCCTAATTCTCTCACTGCAATTTTCTCTTGGTCATCTTTAGAAAATAGTAGTTTGCTTGTTTTTCTCCATGTCATGCGGACTGTCTCTTTACACCCCTCAGAGTAACAATTTCATGTTTTAAAAAACTTCTTTTAGAAAATGGACAGAAGAATATGAGGCCTCAGTGACAACATTAGCATGCTCTTCATTGCTTCTTTAGCTGCCAGGATCAGTGGCGTCAAGCTAGACAATGGTTTGGCCAGTTCAGGAAGGGATGCTTCCTTTGCGTTCTTTGGCCGAACTGCTTTTCTCCACATCCATCTCCAAACACCAATTTAAGAAATCTCGCAATATTGGGGCAAGTTTTTCTGGATTCTGAGGTTCAGGAGTTCCATTTGTTGCTATCAGGTACAAAGCCCTCAGAGGATTTTCACTGGGGTATGGAGGCTCTCCCTCACCCATCTCGATAGGCATGATGCATGCCCAGAGACCAGATCTCAACTTTGGGGCCATAGGCTTTTGGTGTAACCACCTCTGGTGCCATCCAGTATGGAGGTCCAACCATAGTACTGTGTTTGCTCTACTCAGGGGTGATCTGGGCACAGAAGCCAAAGTCAGTAAGTTTAACTGAGCCTTCCATTCCCAAAAGCATGTTGTCACTTTTGATGTCCCTGTGGATCCCTTGATCGGCATGTAGAAACTCCAAGGCCTGTAAATACTCTCTGCACACAGCTGCCATATGTGCCTCGTCCATGTAGGTTTCCATTCCGACATCAGTGAGGGACCCACCAGCAAGGTACTCCATTACCATAAACAACTCATCTCCTACCAGGTAACTGTCCAAGCAATTAACTGTGTTGGGTTTCTTTCATCACCAGAATTTCATTAATGATCAATTTCTTCTTTGGTTGTTTCTGCAAATTAATCTGCTTAATAGCAACCTCTTGCCCAGTGCCACATCAGTTGCAGTAAAAATTGTACCTAAAGCCCCTTGTCCAACTTTTTCATATCCTGTGTATTTTTTCTTAGGGTCACCTATGCTCACAATAGTTCTTAATTTCTCCAGAATCTCTTCATCTGTCATCTTGGCTTTCTTTTTCTGTTTGTCTGAAGACTTGGCTCCACCATCAACATTAGAATCACCAACTGGAGCAGGAATGGAGTCAATGACAGACTGTGTGTAAACTGATTTTATATGATCTGGCCCAGGGACAGTGACAGGAGGAACAGCATCTTCATCATCATCGTCTTCCTCTGTTACTGCTGCTGCTATTTCTGATCCCTCGGTATTCAGTGCTGGTGTTCCAGAAGGGAAGCCATCTTTTTTAGGGGGGTAGAGCTCAGTGTTCGAGTCGTAGAACTTCAGGACGTCCAGCACAGCCTGAGGCTGCTGCTTCTGCACTAGTTTGGTAATGATGGAGGTCTGTAACAGCCTCACCCACTGTTTTGGCATGCCAGTGAATTCTCAAGTAATAGCATCAAAGCCAACATGAATTGTGTGTTCAAAATGAGATGGAGGAGAAATCTCTGACTGTTCTTTGTCTTTCTTTTTACTTCTTTTTAATGTGCCTGAGAATATGGCGATGATTTTTGTCCCTGGGTTTTTCCCCCCTCTGGAACAGAAGGCAAAGGTTTCCAACTGTGATTGACAGATAAAGCATCTTTTCCTCCAGTGCTAAAAATGGTACTGCTTATTCACACAGGAGGTGCTATGGGCTTGTCTTCTAGTTCTCCGTTATCAGACCTGATTGAGAATTATGAAATGGCCAGAGAGGGAAGGTCTCCGCCTAGCCCCAGGGCGGGCTGCAGGGCTGACGCAGGCATCAGTGTTGTGCTGGACGGCAGAGAGGCAGGAGGGCAGGGCCTGTATGTGCTTTTCCAATGTCTGTGAAATAGAGAAATCTTCAAATTCTTAAAGTGTGGAAGAATCCCACCACATTTGAACAGCTTCCTTGAGATATTTGTATACCAATTATCCCATTTAAAATGTATCATTCACTGATTTTTAGCATATTCAAGTTGTGCATTTATCACCATGCTCAATTGTAAAACTTTTAAAAACCACTCTCCTAAAAGAAGCCCTGAAGTTATTAGTAGGTACTCCCCATTTCTCCCTTTCCTCTCTTCCCTGGCAAACACTAATATGCTCTCTATCTCTATAGATTTGCTTCTCCTGGATACCTTATTTCAGTAGACTCCCTAGTATGTGACATTTATTTATTTATTTATTTATTTATTTATTTATTTATTTATTTATTTATTTATTTTTGCTTTTTCGAGACAGGGTTTTTCTGCGTAGCTTTGCGCCTTTCCTGGAGCTCACTTGGTAGCCCAGGCTGGCCTCGAACTCACAAAGATCCGCCTGGTTCTGCCTCCCGAGTGCCGGGATTAAAGGCGTGCGCCACCACCGCCCGGCTGTGACCTTTTATCTGATTTCTTTCCCTTAGCATAATGGGAAAGAAATTCCATCCATGTGGCAATGTATATATCAGTATGTCATGCCTTTTTAATATTTTTTGCTTGGTCAAATAATTTTAATCAAGCTCATGGTCAGCAGTAAAATTGCAATTCCATGCAAAGTCCTGGATTTTACATGTTGAAACTGGTCATCACTATCGTTCCTTGTAAGGTGTTGAAGGTGGGATGGGCCCCATTCTTAAACCTTCTTTCTAGTGGTGAAATAAGGTGCAGATGTGCCACTCACGTTGAAATTCTGGTTTGCCTAAATGAATTTATGAGCAGTAGGTGGTTGTGTTACTAGAAGATCTTGAGTCCTGCAGCAAAGCCAATGATGCCATTCAGGAAGCACCAAGTTTTCATCCACACCCCAAAACGTGTTTTTTCCCATTCATTTCAGTGGCACACAGAACCCACTGGTGAGGGCTAAAAATGGCTCATTGTCCCCCACAGTGTTTGTTTCCATAGCTGTCTTCTTCCCCACTCCCAACTCATGGACTAACCCTCACGTTATTTGTCCTGAAGAAACTGTTGATTGAACCCAGGGCCTCTGGAAGAGCAGTCAGTGTTCTTGACCACTGAGCCATCTCTCCAGCCCCTTCTCCATATATTTTATAAGTGACTGTGAAAGCAGGAAGAGAGACTGGAGGACAGCACTAGGAATTCCATATTCTAGTCATAGAAGCAGCTTAATTCGCTCAGTCAGTGATAAAGCAATTGCCTGGTTTAAACACGGCCCTGCTTTATCTTCAGTATCTAAAAGGACAGGGACAAGGGGTGTGTGTGTGTGTGTGTGTGTGTGTGTGTGTGTGTGTGTGTGTGTGTGTGTGTTGGGCTTCTGAGACAGGGTTTCTCTGTGTAGCCTTGCCTGTCCTGGAACTCACTCTGTAGACCAGGCTGGCCTGAAACTTGGAGATCCACCTGCCTCTGCCTCCCAGGTCCTGGGATTAAAGGCGTGTGCTGCCACTGCCACCGTCGCCACCACCACCACCACCACCTGGCTTATTTTTTACAGGAATAAGTCACCACTTCTGGCCCATAATCAACTTTCTGAGGGCCCACCAGTTTTCCACAGCAGCTGTACCATCTTGCAGTTCCATCAGTACAGCACACGTCCCAATTTCTACATTCTCCCCAAGTGCCACTGTCTGTCTTTTGTGTTATCTTAGTAGATATGAAACAGTTTCATGTTTTTAATGTTTCCTCAGTAACTGGTGATGTTGAACATCTTCTCATGTGCATATTGGCCTTTTGCTTATCATCTTTGGAGAATTATCTATACAGTTCCTTTGCTAATCAAAACTATTTCTAGAATAAAATATCCAGAAAGTAAAGGTTATCATTGGAACCATTCCAAGGGTCCAGTTCAGTGGTGCATTAACATCACTGTGCAGCAATCAGAACACGTCTCCAGGATTCCTTTCATCATGCCAAACTGACACTGTACTCAATAGACAAATGTCCCTCCTCCATCCCCTGACAACCGTCGTTCTACACTCTTTATGAATACAGCTGCTCTTGGTACCTCAGACAGCAGTTGCAATTCTGTCTATATTGAGGACTAGCTCTGCATGCCTGCAGAAGAAGGTTTAGACATTTTGCTGGAGGTTGCATTGAATTGTAGGTCAGTTCAGAAGTTGTTCCCATCTTAACACTAGTAAATCTTTTGCACTTTGAACTCAGATGCCTTTGCATCGGTTTAGGTCTTTAATCTCTTTATACTTAATGTATATTTATAATATAATTTTTACACAATGTACTTTTAGAGCACAAGCTTTACATCTTTCCTGTTAAATCTATTCCTCAGACTATGTCAAAAGGATAATGATTTCATTTTTTATGTGATTTTTGTATTGTACTGTAACATTTGGAATAATATTTTTTAAAATAATTCACTGTGGTCAACCTCTGAGTTTATAATCAAAAGCTGTGACTATCTCCCAATTGTCCTTTTCAGAGACTCCAGTGTTTTCTAATGGCCCACACAGTAAAAAGCTTAAAAATGAAACTATCCTATGAGTATGTTTGCTAATTTGGAAACCATCAACTTCTTTAGTGAACTTAACATTATCATAAAGATTCCAAACCAATCCTATCCTATTAGAGGAAGGTGAATGTGAAAACTTTGCTTGTCCCTGGAACTTGTCTGTTAGTACTTTAAATATTTAATATGTTCCTTGGGTGAGTGGATTTTGCTGAAATTCCAATCCTTTTTTAAAGGACATGGAAAATTCCTGGGTGCTGGTATTAACCTCTCCCTCTTTTTAATGGACTGAAACATTGAATCCAATGAGATGAAAATGTTCTCAAGGGCCAAGATCAGGACTCAGCTGTTAATGTTCTGGGCAAATTTGGGTTCAGAGGTAGACATGAATTCATACCAACCTCTCAACTAGAGAGGTTTACTCCTCCATTTTTCTTCATCCTGGCTTTAAAACATCCCAGCTAGCATTCTCCTCTTTAAATTTTGAGCTTCCCACATTTAATTAAAGGATAATTTTATTAAAATATCTAGTATACTAGTCAAAATTCAAGTATGTGGTAAATACAATTTTGTTTTACTTGAAGCAATATTTTCTTTTGTTCTTAAAAAAGTTTCTGTGTTAATCAGGAGTTTAAAATGTTTATGCACATTTTGTGCCAACTTATAAAAAGAAATTTGACAGACTGGAGGCATTTGAGAAGTTGTAAGGACCTCAGAAGCTAGGGTGGGGTCTGTGATCCAAGTTCAGTCTGTAGACATGTTTTATTTGGCCATTCTGGTATTTTTAAAAATAGCCAAATTAGTTGCCAACATTAAAAAAAAATTAGGTTGAAAGTTTCACATAAAAATTTAGACTTGTGATTTTTCTTACTATCTCTAGCCTGCATTTATTTCAGCATGTGGCATTCTGAGGTCCCAGGCTGCAGTTTGCTGAGGTCCTCCCCTGTCCCATTACATTCGGGAGTTTGAAATGGTGGCTGCAGGAGGCCACTGAGACTCTGCTGAGCTGATTCATTAATCCCCTTCTGAAGTGTGGAGACATCATTATGTCTCAGAGTTAGTCAATAGCTAATTATTTATCAGTTTCTCAATATTTGTTTGAACTCTGATGCCAAGAATGCTATTTATATAGCAGATCATGTTAATGAAGGGCTGGCTAATTATTCTACATTTTCAAGGGATTTTCTTGCTTGAATGGCATCCTTATGGATGTATTTAGGGTTTTTTTATTTAAAAAAATGTAATTCATTGACAGAGGTTCTAAAGAAGCCACAGATAATCAAGATTGGTTGTGTCTATACACAATGAGTCATTATTTTAACCTGCATTCCCAGCTTTAATCTGGCTTCTTCAAGATTTTCTCTGGTTATATCTCTCCTCCCCTTCAAACACCAATGATTTCCTTGTGTTTCCAGGTTACAAGCAAGCTAGTAGGTAGTCCTCTGTCCATTCAATGTCTATGTGATGAGGCTATGGCTGTAGTTAGGTGGCAGAACATGTACCTAGCAGGCAGGAGACCCTGGCTCCCATACCCAGCACTGCAAACCACTACATTAAAAGAAGTACATGTTTGAGCACTTATTAGGTAGTAGGTGCTGTCCTAGGTTCTTGGGCTATACAGCACTCCAAAGAGACGAAAATCCCTTACAAGGCAACATGCTGGGGGAGAGAGAAGACAAACAGGCCGGTTCTACAAGTTGACGTCAGAATTAAGATGCAAACATGGGTTACTGTGAGTGTGGCCTAGGTTTGGGAGTGTTATTTCAATAGAACAATGATAATAGAGGAGCCACATGAGGGTGTAGGGCAAGGATTGATCTGGGTAGCCAGGAAAATAGATATAAAGGCTTGGAAGTGGACCAGTGTAGTAGAACAAGGGAGAGGGTGAAACTGGTAGGAGTTGAAATAGGAGAGAGGGGCAAGCTGGGAGGCATACAAAACCTGTTGGCCATAACCTGTGACTTCTGCTTTAGAAACCATTGGAGTCCCAGGATTCTGTTATATGGCCCATGTATTATATTTCTCAAGTCTTCCACATTGCTCCCAGGCATGCAGTAGTCAGTCAGTCTGTACTCTTCAAGTTCAGAGGCCCTGGACAATCCTCTGGAAATGGGCAGTTACTAGAAGGACCTAGAATGGCTGGGTTTAGGAAAGCCCCATTTGCAAGAGATGGTGTCTATACAATAGAGGAACTTCTTCAGTTTATATGGACCTGTGGGGTCATATGACACGCTACAGATAAAGATAAAAAAATGATGGCACCAGTGTCATTAGTGTCCCTTCTCTGGAGTAGACAAGATGGAAGGAAGAGGAGTGGGATCAGATGGGACCCCAGTTTTTGACTGTGGCAAGATTTTTGCATGAGTCAGAAGGAACAGTGGGTGACAGGTGGTTGCAAGGGGTGAGTGTACACATCGACACGTGAGTATGTGTTAGTTTTCAGAACCTGCCCAAGCCTTTGAAATAGTACATCAGTTAGTGCAGAAACGTTACAACAGAGGTGAAAGCAGTCCATATGGGTCACATCTCCAATCACTGACTTTGCAAAAGTAGCAGAGAAAAGGGAATCATGTCTGTCTGTGACTAAAAAGTACCACCCCCAATGCCCATGTAAGCCAATGGTAAAGCACAATTCAACAGCTCTACATAAATTTCAGTGCCGTGGACAGGAACACATATATAAGGTCTATCCATTCAAGTGTAGCAGAATAAGACTGGGGCTAAAATATCAGTAACCCCTTTAATTGCTGAAGTCTCGTCCAAAGCTTTACTCCATTGCACCTTTAGTTTCTTCAAATATAACAGACTATAGCCTTCATGAAGTTCCTGTAAGGAGAAAATGAGATCATTTACCTCTAGCATTTTAAATGTCAGAGGCATCAACAAAGAATATCTGTTGTTTGTATCTTCAGTCTTGCTTTGTTTTTTGAAAGCCACAGAAGTAAGGTAGTTTAGATTTTCATTGCATTCATAGCAATTAACAGTATACCACATGAGTTGAATTTTGTGGGGAAGCAGCAACAGGAAAAAAAAATAGCTCGACTCCTTCAACCGATGGCCATTTCACATCATGACTTAACAGGGAAGTACCTCTTGAGCAATTCCCAAATATAGTCTGAATCTTAACCAAAAAATGATTCACACTCCTAAATCTTTCCACCCTAGAAAACAAGTCAAGAATTAATTTTCATCCATTTATGTTCATATGGACTGAGCCATAAATTCTCTAAAGCTTGAGAATCCAAAGGCTGATAACATTCAACGACCTCTAAGTGTAATTTCTTCCCAGGCTGAGAGAGCTAGGCATATTTGTACCATAAGCATGTAGGGCAGAAGTCTTCATGCAGCAATCTGGACATAACATAGGTTTTAACCCCACAAAGGAAAAACCTCTAAATCCCTAGTTGGCTCTGCCTTGATAGGTTTCTCTGGCTTCTCTCAGCTCTCATAGTTCCATAAAGGTATTATCAGCCTGTACTGTCTGTGACCTTATTTTGAAAAAAACCATTGCTGACATTTCTCAGCAGCTTTCATTTCTGAAGTAACAGAAAAAAATGGCTGAAAAATAACACTAACATATTCTAATATGTGTATTCCTTGTTTTGAGTTGCTTTTACTATGGTGATATGTTTGTGTTTAAACAGTCAACAATGGAAATATTAATGGATGAAAAATACTGTTTAATTAACTAGCTTTTATCAGATTCTATGTCAACAGCTATATTTAGCAACCGAACTAATGGAGAAAGCTGCTGCAGAATTAGTCAGCACGTCAGCCTGTTAAATAGCAAAGAGCAGAGGACGCCTTTTGTCTCCTCATTGAACAAGAGATTGAAAATGCATCTAATTTTAGCATGTCCAGAGCAGGATAAAAGATGTGAAACACAATCATCAGGAAAAATGTCACGCACAGCCTAAGCACACATTTGTTAGAGAAGAAATGCTGAGAGGGTGGCAACAGAAGAGGTCTGCCCAGAAGCTGGAATTCATCTCCATGAGTGGATTCTTTAAAATAACTTACCATTACAAAAAGGCGTCAGGTCCTAGGGAATAATGCTGGATTTTGAGTAGGTTACAAAAAGGGGTCAGGTCCTAGGGAATAATACTGGATTTTGAGTAGGTGGCAGGGATATTTCCTTTTCTAGAAGTGATTTCAGCATTTAACGACATCATCAATACAATTGAAGAGAAAGGTTTCTTTCCAGGGTGAGTTGTTACTTCCTTGAGAGTCTTTTGAGAGAGTACAACCAGGTGAATCCTGGTAGCATGGAGGAGGAGGTGGGCTAGATGCAGATCTCTTTGAATTTAGCCATCTTGGTATATTTGAAAGAGTTCTACTATATTATGAAGGCAAATTTCACATTCTTTTTGTTTGTTTGTTTTTAAAGATTTATTTATTTATTATGTATGTTGGGGTTTTGTCTGCATGTATGTCTGTGTGAGGATGCCAGATCCCCTGGAATTGGAGTTACAGACAGTTATGAGCTGTCATGTGGGTGCTGGGAATTGAACCCAGGTCCTTTGGAAGAACAGTCAGTGCTCTTAACCTCTGAGCCATCTCTCCAGTCCCCGCCCCCCCAAAAAAAATCACATTCCTAAACAGAGCATAAAAAGACTCTTGAGCTTTGATCAGGTGTGATAATGTGTTTTGAAATTTTAGTATTCAAGAACCCGGATTGGTACAAAGAGTGCCTTCAAGAAGTATTCGCTGATTATGGGGAACATAGCTTAGTGATAGAGCCCTTGCCTAGCAATCAGCTCTGGATTTCACCTCCAGCACAACAACAACAACAACAAAATGCTGAAGAAACAAACAAATGGTTTCATGGTGAAACCACAGTAAAGTGAGCATACGTGTGACTCTCCCAAATTACTAATTCAGTCTCATCGTTTATTTATTTGTTGGCACTTTTTTTTCTTTGTTGTAGCTCTGCTCAGATCTCTTAACTCCCCTTGGGTTATATTTAGTGATGTGTGTCTTTCCAGAAAATGTTCCTATAGTGGGTGGCTGTTAGAGCCATTTCCTGAAGCACCGCCCCTAGTGACATGGCAGGTGGCTATTATACCTGCCTATGACCTTGAGGTACACACCCCTGGGACGTGGCCGCTGGGGGACCCTTAAGACCTGGGATGCACATAGCTCTCTTTCTTCACTACATTGTGATTTGGGATGTTGGGATGGACCAGGGCAGAGCTTGCCATAGAACTGTTTTGGACCGTGCCTCACCCTTCTAGGATCCTACGACAAATTCCTTTATTCTGTCTTGTGAATTAACCCCTAGATAAATTGCTTTGATCATTAAGCAGGCTCTGTGGATTGCTAGCAATATAATCCCATTATGTTCCATTTCATCTAAGTTATCTAATGCGTTGGCATACATTTGTTCATAGTATTCATGTGTAAATTTTTTCACTTCTGTAAGGCCAATAATAATAATGCATCCTCTCTCTCAGTTTAGAAAATTGAGGGTTTTTAATTTTTTCCCGATGGCCCCCACCTTCCAAGTGCTGGGGTGGTCTCTGCCATGGCCAGCCCATCCTCTTGTTATCTAGAATAATTTCCCAGCTTTAAAAAGAATCTGGGCCAAGTTCTTTTTCCCCACAGTACACCTAATTTGAACTTGTCTGACTCTTCCCATTCTTAGCAGTAATGCAACAGAATGGCCAGTGTGTTCTTCGTGCATCACATAGGAAGGTAATGTTTGCTTATTCCAATATTAGGTAGCTTTGTTCACTACATTCAGGTGGTTTCACCCGATTTCTCTATTGTGAAGTATCCTATCCTTAAAATTAATAAATAATCACTGGTGCGATATGTTGAGTGTGTGTGAATGTATTTAAAGCATGCTTTCTCTGCATAGTTTCAGGATCTTCCTGAGTGCCTTTCTTTTAACCCTTATTCAACACTTAGTGTGTGCACATGTGTGTGGTTTTTTGAGACAAGGTTTCTCTGTATATCCCTGGCTGTCCTGGATCTCACTCTGTAGACCAGGCTGGCCTCGAACTCACAGACATCTGCCTGCGTCTGCCTCCTGAGTGCTGGGATTAAAGTGTGCACTACCACTGCCTAGCTAGCATCAATTTTTAAAATGTCTTTTGATAAATTCCAGTTTTGCTTCATACTGGCGTGTTCTGAAATTCCTCTCTGTACTGAAACCAAAAAGCCAGGTTACCTGAGTAGAGGTCCCTAAAATATAAAGGGATGCCTTAGGCTGCTGTGCATGGCAGTGTAGGGCTGTGTCTTCTCCCTGCTGACAGTACCTCTAATGTGCATCATAGGGAAAAAATCACCTGAGAATACTGGTGGACTCTGGAAAGCAAAGGTAGTAGTAGTCCCAACATGAAATATTTATTTGTGATATTTAATTCATTTCCTAAAAGAGGGAGTAAGGGTTGAAATAAACTGTTAGTAGTTACAAATTCTGGTTGTTGTGATTATGACTGCCTGTTCAATTATTCTTTCTACTATTTATGTCGGGGGTTTGTTTGATTGTTTTTTGTTTTTTAGGCAGGGTCTCACTTTGTGGCCTTGGTTGGCTTAGAACTTGCTAGGTAGGCTGGGCTGGCCTCAAATGCATAGAGACCTGCCTATGTCTGTCTACAGAATGCTGGGATTAGAGATTACCACTGGCTTCTTTTTAATTTTTGAAAAGGTAAGATCTAGTATTAATAACTTTGTATCAATGTCTGACATATAATTATTTGAACATATATGTCTATGTAAACATGATTTTTATTTGTCTGAAGATTTTAAAATAGGTGGAGAAACGTTCAGATTGTATTTCAAACTCATTTTTGTTGATTTTTTTTAATGTGTTATCTTATCCAAATCACATCCCTTTCTAAACCAAAACAAAACAAAGCATCCTGTTTACTCTGTACCAGTCAAAGAAGACGAACGAGAACAGCACTTGTGTAAACGCAGGAGGGTGAAAATGGCAAGTTGGGGAGGGACTGTCACATTTCCCACTCACCTATATGTCTAATGTTGTCCTAGGGAGCTTTCCACACCATCCACCATGCCATCACCAGATAATCTCGTGATGTAAGTACCCTCAGGTGCACATGGGGAAACTGGAATAATGAAAATCGCACTGGTGTCCACGGAGGATTGCCAGGACTCCACAGGTCCATTCACTGGTGAGGAACAAGGAGACAGGAGGCACTGTCCTTCCTACCTCTGAAAACACTGACTCAGGCAGCTGGAGATCCTTTGCTGCCTCCTCTCTCCCTCCCCACAGACCTTCTCCTACTTTAAAAAGGAAGCAAACCCTCTTCCCCAGCCTCTCTGACTTTGGTGCATTTCCCAGGGGATAGAGACTTCCCAGGGACAAAGAGGCAAATTAAAGGTGCTGATGTTCAAAGCCAAGTCCTAGTCACTGCATAACTAGGCTTTTGCATCACTGAGGGTTTCAGATTCTTTGCTTTCAACGAAGTTGTTGAAGGATCTAATAGAATGGTGAGCTAATACATTGTTAAAATGATTAGATTGTCGTAATATATAACTAAAAAAAAACCAGGGCTGGAGAGATGGCTCAGCAGTTTAGAGCACTGACTGCTCTTCCAGAGGACCCAGGTTCAATTCCCAGTCCCCATGTGGCAGCGCACAACTGTCTGTAGCTCCAGTTTTAGGGAATCAGACACCCTCACCCAGACATACATACATTAAGACAAGACACCAATAAAATAAACATAAAATAAAAATAAATAAACAAAAAATTTAAAAACAACAAAAATCCAAATCAAAACAAAAAAGAAACAACAGATTGTGTGACAAATGCTGTGAGAAAAATTCTTCATCCCTTCTATTTAGTTATGTGAACAAAACTTAGCATTTACATTTTCTAGTTAGTAAAGAAAAAATAAAAACTGATATTTGTCTTATCTAATAGTAAACAATATTTATCCACAAATATATGAACTAGATAAAAAATACTTCTTTAGTCTCTAGGGAGTGTATCTCCAAAATTTTGTAATAGCATATTTGAACTATTTTTTTTTAATTTGGCTTTTTGAGACAGGGTTTCTCTGTGTAATAGTCCTAGCTGTCCTGGAATTTACTTTGTAGACCAGGCTGGCCTCAAACTCACAGAGATCCTCCTGCCTCTACTTCCTGAGTGCTGGGATTAAAGGCGTGTGCCACTACCTCCCAGCTTGAACTATTTTTAAAAATTTTATAAAGTTTTTTAACTGAAGATCCCTAGCAGGAGAGACACTATGTATAAGAAGGTGGTTCCCCAGGGCAAGGCTCCCCATTGCACTTTGGGTGAGCTGATTGCTGTGATTTCTCCTAACATGGGAAACTTGACTAAATCATTTATGATAGTGGGAGACTGTGTTCATGCTCTCCCCTACTAAAAAAAAGTTTATGTCAGATGATCAAATCCAGACTCGTATGCATAAAATGTGTTACATTAGGACAAACCTCTGTTGCAGAAGGGAATGGAGAGATGACTTTGAGGAAATACAGAGAACAACATAAAATGTTCAACTGTTAAAGACGTCAATGGCCTATATTTAAGTGCCTGCTGCTGGCTATGAGCTGTAGTATTTAGATTTGACTGGATAGATACAATAAAGTGATGTAGCCATTTTACCATAGAATATAAATATTTACAATAGATCAAAAATAAATTCTTGTTTGTTGCTATTTGAAAATGGAGTGAAAGGTTTCTATATATCAATTTATAATATATAGGGAAAGATATACAAGTTGCTGGATTTATTGTAGGAAGCATGCCAGCAGAAATGTTTGAAGATATATAAGTTTATAAATATCCCTGGACCACATAACCAACAGGAGGCCATACTCACAGTTGAGCCCATGTCTACAATAGTTTTTCTACTATACTTGAAGGAGACCTAAATCTATGATGTCAATTTTGATTATTAATTCTATTCAGTTTAGAAATAAATTATTTGGTTGTTCAGTATTAGCAAGACCTTGTTCTTGGTGCCAAGAGGTATACTGAGAGGAGTAGAATGTGTTACTTACTTTTTAGGCGCTGGAACCTTTAGGGGAGATAAACTGTCTTTACAATCTTAACGTAAAATTCGTGCAATAAGGGCAAGAGGTCTTGATGAAAACTTCCGTGGGAAAAGGGAGAGACTGTTTTGGACTGTGTCATCATGGAAGAGTTGCAGCAGCATAGAATTTGGACCGTTGAAGAAAAGGGAGATGGTAATGAGAATTTATTTGTCCACACACCTACCCATTCATTCATCAAGGAAACATTAGCTACAAACAGATTAATACAGGGTAATTAAATGGGTCTTTTAACATACTATGTTTGGAAGAAATAAACTGCATCAAAAACATTTGTGAGACATCTAGGGAATTCTGAAAACTTGTTATTTGTTGACAGTAAGGATTTTTAGTTAATTCTTCTTAGTGTGATGATATTGTGCTTTTGTTAAAAATGAAGAAAGTCTATCTTTTAACAATGTGTACTGGGGTATTTTTTATGGAAAAGATACTTTACATTTAATTTTTAAAAGTCCAGAGTGTGTGGTTTGGAGGGAATGAGTGGAGGGAGTCTAAGTAAAATAGAATGAATAATATGTAGGTAACTGTTCAAGAAAATGTTTGATGCATGCAAGTTTATTGTACTATTTTCTTTATTTTGCCTCCAAAAATATCTTTAAAAGAACTTCCAGGTTCCAAGAAATTAGAGGGGGATAGAAGCGGGAAAGACATGTTACACTTGCCATCCTTTTGTGGTGGAAATACCTAGTATGCCACTGTTGTCTGCCCCACTGATGGTATGATCGATGGATGCTGTCTGAGATGCTCAGGGGCAGTTTGAAAGAGGGAGTGAGGGAGGCTTTACTAGTTCAGGAGAATTTATCAGACTTTGTAATTTATTGGATATGAGATCAAAAGTGATGGGAATTTTGATTTTGAATGCTGGGGGTGACATGTCCACAATGGAGACAGGAAATATAGGAGGAGAAATAGGTTGGGATGAGGATTGGAACAGAGTTCTACTCTGGACCTCCAGAGACTGAGCTACTCCAGAAATGTAGAGATGATAAGGAATTCATGGAGACAGTTCTAGGCAGAATGAACTTCAATGATAAAGATAGGGGGAGGAAAATGCACAGACTACATTTCACGGTCCTGCTAGTCTTCAAGTTGATGCAGCATAGGCTCTGAGTGGAAAGTATGGTTGGCTGGAGAGGTAGATGCACTCATTGAGGTCATGTTGGTCCCCATCATTGCCATGGGGCTTGATGAACCTGAAATGGACCAAGTGTTTTAAGTCTTAAGCTCTTGTGGAAGGGATCTTGATGCTCAGGAATGACACTTTCAGAAAACAAATCACTTACCTGAAATAAATAGCCAATTAGGATTGGTAAAAGGTGATGAGCATTCTTCTTTTGTTGTTTTGGAATTACAGTTTATTGGTTTGGATTGTGGGCTCTAGAGCCTCTGTATTTTATTTTTAAATCCCGACTCCAAAGTTACTTAGCCTCAATCTTCTCCTCTGTAAGGTAGAAATCATAGTATCTAATATGAGAATAAATCAGATGGTGACTATAAATTACTATACTCCTGATAACCTAAAATTATCAGTCCTTATGATTCTCTTTTCTCTCTCTCTTCTTTATGGTGCAGGCCTCATGCTAGGCAGATACTCTACCACTGAGCTATTTTCTTAGCACTCTCTATCAGTACTTTTTGAAGAGAAGGCAAAGAAAGGACTTGATTGCTTTGTGTATTAAATGCTCCATATTTCCTTCCAAAGGGCTTTAAGTTCTACTGAAATTGACTACTGCTTTCCTTATGTCTATTACATTACTCAAAAAAAAAAAAAGCCAAGTATACTCAGGTCTGAGATTATGCTATCTGAATCTAACCTATTATTTATCTTCATACTAGAACATTACAAAAATGTTCTAACACAAACACTCCACTTGGACAAATCCTTTCCCTCTATCTTGCTTATTCAGCAACACTACCATAGTTCTTTACATGTTTTAAGTGAAACAATGTGTTTCTGAGATCTCCAGAAGTTGAATTCCAATGAAAGAAGATGAAGTGATAAGAAGGCGAGGTTGGCTTTGGGTGCAGATTTAACTGGGGTGGTGTGAGAGGTGGGGCCAGGGAACTTGGTCTACACAAGGGAGGAGAGTAGGGAAGAAAGAAGCAGGAAGGAAGGTGTGGAGCTGAGAGGTGGTGAGGGTTGAAGGAGGGCAGTAAAGGAAGCATAATTAATACCAACTGAGCAACAGAAGGTTCCCAAAGAAAGGGTTTGTCGGATCTCTGTGAGTTCGAGGCCAGCCTGGTATACAAAGTGAGTTCCAGGACAGCCAGGACTGTTACACAGAAAAAACCTGTCAAAAGAGAGAGAGAGAGAGAGAGAGAGAGAGAGAGAGAGAGAGAGAGAGAGAGAGAGAGAGAGAGAGAGAGACAGAGAGACAGAGAGACAGAGAGAGACAGAGAATGAGAGAGAGAATGAGAGAGAAAGAGAAAAGAGTAAGTCTGTAACTTCTTGTCAGAAGATATATTCTAAAGATAGACACTTGTGCCCCTCCCTTTTGCTAGTAGAATAGTGAAATAATCACAATCTTCCCAGGAATCTCATGCTGGGGGAAGGGAAAGGTTGAAGGAAGAACCTGCTTTCCGAGAAGAGATTTCACACTGTTTTGACAACTTATGGTCAGACCACCTTGCGGGACGTATTAGAGCCTAGTGATGTGTCAATGATAGGCCAGATCACACACAACCAGCACTGCTTAGCTACACATACTTTTTACTCTCTATTCAATCCTAATCCTCATGTTAGATGGACTTGAGGGTCACTAGACCTCTTTATTTGTTCCTCTTCTCAATGTGGCCACGTAGAGTAAATCTCCTTTCTCTGCTTTTCACTATTACTTGTGTGTTTAATTGGCATAAGCAGAGACAGGTGGTAGATCCGATCTTGTTAGGGCTGCCAGAGCCCAGGCTTTGATCCTAAAATCTCCAGTAACAGGCTCTCTGTCCAGAGCCATCCAGAGCTTTCCATTGTCAGTGCTCTTGGCTATTTCTTTCTGGTTGAGCCCAGGGCTGGTATGCCGGGAGCTGCTTGAAGTGTTAATTGTTCACTGCTTTCCCATGATGGCCTGGGGCAGATCCGCTTCTTTTCCTAAGCAATGTGTAGCAAGACTTATCTCACTAATCCAGAAATACCAAACCTGAGTGATTCCAGGGCTCAGGGTAAGACAAGAGAACTAGGATCTGGGAAGCAAGGGAGAGAAAGGCATTTTGCAAATAGCTATTGGCTCTCTGGTAAAAGAGGCCACCACCTGGTTTGTGAAGCATGGAGAAAACAGCAATGTTTAGACTGCTTAGCTTAAATACACAGCTGCCCCACCTCTCAGCAACATCTGCTTCTGCATAAAAGACCTATTCTTTCTTTCAATCCTGCCTTCATTTTGTGTCAAGACTTTGGACTCCTTTAATGAACCTTTCTCCTGCCTCACCAGCTATTCCCTACTATCTCCACCTTTCAAATTCACAGCAGAAAATGGAAGTTTTCCTCCACCCTATTCATCCCCCTTGGTCCTTTCCTTTTCTGTTCCTCTTTACAAGAAGAAATTTCAAAGCAGATTTCTCTAGTTCACCTGCAATTCTCTCAATCCTCTTCTATCAAGTCCTTCTACTTCTGTCCACTGGCATGGTCGGATTCTCCTGCTGTCTGGAAAGTTTTCCTTGGTTCTTTATATGGTACTGCTTTTATACCGTCCAGGGCATAAATTAAATGCCACCTTCTTACCCACATTATTTGCAACCCCATCTTATCCTGCCATTTATCCAAGTGTGATTACTTTCTCGCTTACTTATATTCTCTCTAGCTCCACTAGTGAGGGAGAGTGTGTGCACAACTGTGCTTGTATCTACAGCATTTGGCACAGTACTTGGCACACGGTGATGGCTCACTGAACTGGAGGAGTGAAAGAAGGAGTTACTATGTGAAGCTCTGTCGTAAGTGCTTTAGGAGTGATGGAAAACCCTCTGGGAAAAGGCTCTTTTCCTTCTGTTCTGCATGTTAGTAAGGGGGCGAGGTCGTCGGTGGGTCTCTCAGCATGAGAACCAAAAGATCTGCAATCGCGGGCTGTAATGGGGTGTGCAGGTCAGCGGGGCTCCTGGAGAGGCGAGAGGCCACCTTGGCTGCCTCTCTTTGTTGCTCCCACCTCCCAGGCTCTGGCCGCGGCTGCCTGCAGTGACTCGTGACTCCCCGGCAGCCCGTGAAGGCCTGCGTCCGCTAGGGAGGGGGCGGCGAGCGCCCCCAGCCCGCCCTCCAGGTGCCCTTCCCAAGCTAGCGGGTGCTCCGGGAAGCCGCGCCACCGCGGGCTCGCGGCCACCTCCTGCGCGCCCCCGCGCACGCCTGGCAGGCAGTGGGGCCTCTCCCGAGGCGGGGCCCACGCAGCCGCGCCCCCTTCCCGCGCTTGCCTGACCCGCTCCGCGCGCGCGCGTGCCCGCTTCCCGCACCGCAGCCCCGAGAGCCACGGGCAGAGCCCAGGCGGACGCGCGCGCTCCGCCCTGCCCCACCCCGCCCCGAGTGGGCCGCGCCCGCCCCCGCGCGTGCTCCCTCCCTCCCTCCTCCCCTCCCTCCCATTCCCGTGCGCCCCTCCCCGCGCGCCCCTCCCCGCGCGCCCTACATCCAGCGCCTGGCCGAGGGGGCTCAGTCCGCAGTCGCCGCTGTCGCCGCCGCGCTTTGGCCTCGGAGCTGGCAGCGGCCACTGGTGCCGCCTAGACAGCTGCGCGGGTGAGCATCCCCAGACAGTAAGCCCGCTTCCCCCCGCGTGTGCGGGTGCAGCTCCCGCGTCCCTGGGGGGCCGCAGCTCAGGGCTCCGCGGCCGCCGCTCCGGCTTGCGCCGACCTGCAGGGCTTGAGTACCTGCGGCCTCCGGCCTCGGCTGGCGGCCTCGCCCACGCGGGGGGCTGCGGAACCCAGAGCTCCAAGGTCCCTTAGGGTGCGTGCCTCGGCCTCTTCCCGGGGGGTTCGCTCCCCTGGGGAGGGGTCGGGATTCAGAGCGGGTGGCTCTGGGTCTTTCCTCTGCTAGGATGGAGGGTTGTAGGGGGCTTTTGGTTTTCTCACCCAGGATGGCGGGCAGTGGGGGTGGGGCGAAGTGGGAATACCTTTGAATTTTTTTTCTTTTTCTTTCTTTTTTTTTTTTTAAAGGATAGCTAGCAGCAGTTGAGAGTAGAGGGGAATGATGATGATGACGACGATAGCGATGCGGGGGGTGGGGGTGGGGGTGCTTCGTTGGTTTTCCATTGAGGATGGCGCCTGTTGGGCTGGAGAGGAGGGTGGAACCTGCCGTGGCTCCTTCCATAGAGGTGTTGAGGGAGCTGCGTGGTGGTTTTCCCTTTGGGGATGCTGGGGGGGGGTGGTGGAAGGAGGGGAGTGCAAGGAGAATGGTGAGGGAGGGAGAGGGCTGGTTGCACGGTTCTGCTCTCCAAGGGGAATGGCAGGGACATGGGGAAGGGGGGGTGGGGAGAGGGGACTGGATTTCAGCTCTAGCATGGAAGGAAGCAAGGGGAAGGCTCTAGCACTTGGGTTGGGTCTTGGTTGAGCCTTAGCAAGGTGGGTTAGGAAAACTGCTGGGTGTGACCTTTCTATTTGTAAAAGCTTGAAATTCCCACTACATGCTGTCCTGGGCTCTGGGAAAGAGGTTTCTGCTTCCAAAGTTCCCATTACTTAGCACAACTAGGTAGAGGCTTGAATCAGAAAGGCTCAAGGAAACACTGAGTGTGCTGTATTATTTTCTGCATTTGGGCCTTTTGAATTTCTCAGGCTCATTCTGATTACAGTGACCCCCACAAGTAGGGTGGCACATTGGGAACAGGAGACAAGAAAGTATGAATGTGATTTCAGATTTGGTTTTTGAATTTCCTGAAGGGCAAGAGTGGGACAAATGTCTTTGCTGGAAACCCTCTGTACTCTTCTTTAAGTTACGCCATTGGGACTAAGCCTCCTTTGATTTCAAGTTGGAATAGATCCAGTTTTCCTAATTGGAGCTATCATTTTGTAATTGCTTGTAATTCTTCATGTTAGCAAATGTATTTTGAGTTTATAAAATACTGGAAATATTTTTGTTATCTTGATTAAGGCTTTTTAATATAAATGTAATGTTCCTTGGAAATGAGAATATTTACAGAATAGCACAAGTTTAAATTATGGGTCATGTGGAATTGGGTAAAGCGTTCCCATCCTTGCCCATCTCCAGGAACTGGCCACTCCCCATTCCATACACTTGAAAAAAAAATCAAGGGCTTGGGTTGGTAGTTTGTCTTTGGAAATTCATGTCCATATTTGCTTAAGAAGAATGCGCGTTAACAAGCTGTGGGCCTTAACTGTGCAACGACTATAATGCTTTCCCGCTTTGGTTACATAAGGTTCCAATCTAGCCTACCTTCAGTCTTTACAAACATGTATTTAACATTTTTAAGGGCAAATAGAATCTTTATGCAACAGGAAATTTGTTAGATAGGCCATGATTTGTACAAACCACCACACAGAAAGTACGCATTCTAATAATACCATATAGATTCTGTAACCATACATGGCTTTTTAAATTCTAGGCTTCCATTCCAATATTTAATTTTTTTGGAGAAGGAAAATATTTATTTTTCTAGCAAGTCTAGATTTGAGGATGAAATCTAGACTTTTTGTGTAACATGCAAATTGGTACACATTCCTCTTGTATGAGTTCTTTGGAGATGATTTAATATGTATTAAATGAATGGATCACTTGAATAAGATATCGACTTTGTTTATTGCAGATGTTAAAACTAGAAATGTTTAAGTGGAACTAGAACATGGGTCTACATGATTAACAAAAATGCATTTACTTAGGATGTTGTGTATACACCATTCTAACGTTTAATGTGATGTGTCTTCTGCACCAATGCAATAGTGAGAAAGAGCATATTTTCACAATATAATTTAAGCCTTGTGTTTCCTCCTTTGAGGAATAAGAATGCTGAAAGTGGTAAAAAAAAAAATCTCTTAAAAGGAGCAGTATGTTGGTGGGAAAATGGGCCTTAAGTTTCTCTCTAAACAAAAGGAGCAAAGGGAGTCTTTCTGTTGGCTTTTTGAGGACCTGTTGTAAAATGGGAGGAAAAAAGATGAAGAACTTTCAGAAATTAACAGTCTGATGAAATAGTTGTTCTAATAATCTTATAGATTTGGCTAGTTATTGATTGGAAAAGTAACTTGTAAGTCAAGCATTTGTGTAAGATACTGAGCATCGGACCTTCAGTTAGGATATTTATTTATTCATTTGTTGTAGTACTGGGATGGAACCCAGGGCCTCACACATGCAGAGCAGGCGCCGTTATCATGGAACAACATCCCTAGCCCAAGTTTAGACATTAAAAACAAATAATTTGTTGAAGGCATGGCAGCTAATCTCCTGAGGCTGTGCCCTGTTTTCCTAATCTCTTCCTCCTGGTTCTCCTCTCCCCCCTCCCCCTCCCTCTCCCCCTCTCCCCCCTCCCTGGTGCCAGCAGCATTGGCTTTTATAACCTTGTGAGAGTTGGACAAATGTGCCTGCTTGCTTGAACTTTAGTTGTTATCTCGCAAGCGGCTTTCCTTAACTTTTGTCTACACTTTTTTGTTAATGTTGTTGTTAACTGAACTACCCAGTTGTTTGAATTTGGGATAAAAGGGAGTATGTTGTAGTTATTTTTCTTAAGAGATTTTTTTTCTTTCAGCTCCTGTTGAACATAGCAAAAAAAGTTTCTCTCTCTTTCTCTCTCTCCCTCCCTCCCTCCCTCTTCCTCCTCCTCCCCCTCACCCCTCCCTCCCTCTCTCCCTCCCTCCCTCTCTGTCTGTCTCTGTCTCTCTGCCAGCACAGTGCCTAATTAAGCAGAATATATGACCAGATACCAAGTATTTAAGAAATCTCTGCTGCCTTTGTGGTGTGACTATAGAAAAGTAAAGTATAGACGGTTAATCTGTTGTGAATAATTAAGCCATGTCTGGAGTCTTTGAATATCCACATAGTAGCTGTGTATACGTTCAACATTCTTCTGTCCTGCCAACAGTCATTTCTTTCCAGTGTCTTTTGCTTGAGACATAGTTTTCATTTTGGGTAATACAAATAGCTTTGGATTCAGCCAATTAATTGTTGAAAATATTTACAAAATTGACATCTTTATTAAACATTTATAGACTTTCCTTTGTTGTATGAAAACTGCATAGTATTCACATGGTATTGGAAAGCCTAAGTAATTTAAGATGATTTAAAGTGTATGAGAAAATGATGTAGATTATGTGCAAATACAGTGTAATTTTATATGAAAGACTTGGTCATCTATGGATTTTGCTATCTATAGGTAGGTTCTGGAACCAATCACCCATGAATACTGAGAGACTGTGTCTTAGAGTTTATGGATTTTCTCTTTTAATTTTTTTGTTGTAATTATTTTTGAGCCAAAGTCTCCTGTACTTCAGGCTGACCTTCAACTCTCAATCCTCCTGCCTCTGCCTCCTAATTGCTGGGAATACAAGCATGTACCACTGTGCTCATCTTTCTCTTTTTTAATTAGTCATTATAATTGTATGTATTTATGAGGTACAGTATGATAAGTTGATTATAGATACAATGTGTTAAGATATTTTCTATAAATCAAATGGAACATATCAGATTAACTGATGTTTAAATTCACTTTTCTTATTTTCTTAGATATCTTCTCACTATGTAGCTGTGGCTCTCTTGGAGCTCACTCTGTAGACCAGGCTGGCCTTGAACACATAGAAATCCACCTGCCTCTGCTTCTGAGTGCTGGGATTAAAGGCATACTAAATTTATCTTCCCGTTATTGTATACCGTAGTGAGAAGTGGATGACCAGCCTCCCTTCCTATGATTTAAAATGTTTTCTAATGGCAAATTGAGATCCCCAAATTATTTTTCTGTGGTCAATTTTGAATTATAGTTTGTCATGGATGATGGAGCCCAGGAGAGTTAATAGTATTTAATAGTAGCTTGATAAACCTTTGATCTTCTGCAGAGTACCATCTGAGATCTTAGAGAACCCTTCTGTTTGTGGAATGTGCTGGACTAGTGGTTTTCATCCCCCCCGGGAATTCACCACACAGGAGTCAACTGGACAATGCCCAGGATTTTTTTTTCCAGATGCACTTCCTGGAATCTTGTCACTAGAGGCCAGGGATGTTGCTTAAATATCCTAGAACTCATAGGGCAGCAACCCCAGCATAAATGTGTCCAGCTTGAAGTCTCAGTAATGCCAAGGTTGATGTAATTTCCTCTGCAAACACAGGAACACATCATTTCAGAAGAGGAAAGGACAATAGCAGTGTGTTCATGTGACCCTCTAGAGTACTCGGCTGAGTTCATTTGATCAGACTTCAAAGTGGCTAGTTCCTGCCTACCAAACTGAATAATTAGAATAACAGCTTGTGTTTATGATACTGTTCCAGGTACTTGCATACATTACATATTTCTCTTACTTGGAAAACGAGGAACAAGGTTCGGAGAGGTAAAATAAGTTGCCCAGGGTCTCACTGCTGATTAACCTCAGAAGTAGAGATGAAAATCTTCTGAAGTTCACAGTCTCCCTTGTGGTGGGAACCATTCAAAAAATCTTAAGTAACAAAATTTTAAATGCTATACAAGTTCATTAGTACATATAGACTCTCATTTGCAAGTTTTTTTATAATAAAAATATAGTATTGAGAAAATTGAAAATTACTTTATGTCCTAAGTACCATTGAACTTGCTTGAAATTAATTAAAACCAGGAATGATAAATTTGGCCAGGCTTGGAGTAAGTAGCAAGGGAAGAGGAAAAAGGGGAACCAACATTAATTCTTTTGATTGCATTTCAGAAATTATGATAGTTGTATTGGCACTCATGATCTGATTTACTCCTCTTAGTTCTACAGATTCGTGAAGATGTACATTTTATAGATAAGAGTCTGAGACTGGGGGCAGGCATGGTGGTGCATTCCTTTAATCCCAGCACTTGGAAGGCAGAGGCAGGTAGAACTCTGAATTCCAGGCCAGCCTGGTCAACCCTACATGGAGAAACCCTGTGTTGAAAACAACCAAAAAACACAACAACAACAACAAAAGAGTTCAAGACTGCAGCACTGAGAAGTGACAGAGGTGGGATTTGAGTTGCAGTTCCATGGCTAAGCCACTGTCCCTGTCATAATGTTGGTGGTAAGTTGGGGTACCTGGTAGAGAGAGAGGAGAGTAAGTAGATGTTGGGTAGAAAGTCATTTTAGAGGTAGTGTGTGTTGCCAATGGATTTTACTCCACTGAGGTTGAAACTAAGGGGGTGAATATCTGCTCTCTCTTCAACTGATGAGAATTGAATTCAATATGGAATTTGTAACCCCAAAAGACTGCAGTATTTATTTTGGAGAACTTTATTCCCTGGTTTACCTGAAAATTTCAAGGCAGTGCTTTTTTGATAGCCGCAAACCTGGGCATTATCTCCATTGGCATCCGTCCAGCAACTTGCCTTTCCCTTCATTAGAACTGCCTTAGAGAACTCACTAATGACAGCATCCTGTCTTCTCTTTTTATACTGAATATTTACACTTGTTATGGAAGTTGTTTTTATAGTAAACATCAGATTCATACTTGTGTTTTCCATTTGGGGGTATTTTGTTTTGACAGCTAAATATCTTAACTTTGATGTACTTTGTTTTAGAGCATAAAATGAGAAGACATTTTTTTTAATTTAAATAATTTTTATTTTACAATACTATTCAGTTCTACATAATAGCCACAGATTCCCTTGTTCTCTCCCTTCCTGCCCCCCTCCCCTTCCCCCCAGCCCACCCCCCATTCCCACCTCCTCCAGATCAAGGTCTCCCCAGAGGACTGGGATCGACCTGATAGACTCAGTCCAGGCAGGTCCAGTCCCCTCCTCCCAGACTGAGCCAAGCATCCCTGCATAAGTCCCAGGTTTAAAACAGCCAACTCATGCAACGAGCCCAGGACCTGGTACCACTGCCTAGATGCCTCCCAAACAGATCAAGCCAATCGACTGTCTCACCTATTCAGAGGGCCTGATCCAGTTGGAGGCCCCTCAGCCTTTGGTTCATAGTTCATGTGTTTCCATTCATTTGGTTATTTGTCCCTGTGCTTTATCCAACCTTGGTTTCAACAATTCTCGCTCATATAAACCCTCCTCTTTCTCACTAATTATTTTTTAAAAGCCCAAGAAAAATAATATTTTTCCATATTTTGTATGGAAAATGTGTGTGTGTGTGTGTGTGTGTGTGTGTGTGTGTGCGCGCGCGCGCGCGCACAGGCAGAAAAAGGTCATCACATTTCACTTCATTAAGTTGGAAAGGAATTTTAACCATGATTCTCCAGGGCCAGGGTGCTGGAAAAAAGAACTTTTATTTAGACAAAATGCATGTTTTGATTTCCACACAGGACTGTCAGCCATAGATTGTGATTATGATTAAATGTCCTGCTTCTGACCACAGCAGCCAGCCAAGTGCTGATCATCCACTGCGTGCAGGCATGCCTGGGGATACTGCCCAGTTTTCTCCCCACCTCAGTGACTGTGCTTTATTTTAGTCTTCTCTGTGTGCGGTATGGAAACTGGCCTCGTGCATGTGAGGGTAGTGAGCTGCCACTGACCTGCGTTCTCCAGACTCAGCCCACTAATTTCCGATAGACAGGAGACCTGGGGAAACTTGTAGGAATGCACAGTCCTTTCTGTCAATCAGCGTTTTCAATAAGATCAGGGCTTCTCTGTTGTAGGCAGATGGAGAAAACACAGAAGGGCTTTGAGAAGGAACCGAAAAGCACATATGATCTGCCATCTAGAAGTTAGTGACAGTGTTTTGTGCTGCTTCTGAAAATGCAGTCCAGTTTTCACGGTGGACTCAAGGCTGTTGCAGAGTTGCTAACTTAAAAATACTCCCGGGTTTGGTAAGCCCTCAGAAGACTATCTGAGTTCCATAGGTAGCCAGTCTCGGTCATACTGCAGGTGGAGGGGGAAGCTGCTGGGAGTCGGAGTTGCACTCTGGTCTGCTCCTGTCTGCAGTGTAAAAAAGGTAAGAATGACTCGTGCACGTTTCTCTTCCTTCCATTTGATGAGTAGATTTCAATATCAGAAACTCATCCCTCCCTCCATTTTACAGATGAGGAAACTGAGGCTCAGGTAAGAGAAGAATTCTGACTTGGGTTCCTTCTTTTTTTCTAATTTGAGTTAAGCTTTTTGGTGGCCTGTCCCTCAACACATCAAGTTTGGGGGCAGATGAGATAGCTTAGTTGGTAGTGGGTGGCTGGGCAAGTTCAAGGGCCTGATCTGAGTCTCCAGTGAAACATGCTTACAATCCCAGCTCCCAGGAGGTGCTTGTAGCCTCTGCCCTAGAGAAAAAATCCCAGGGGGGATCCGAGGGCCTCACTGGCCTGCCGGCCAGCCTAGCCTGCCTGGCTAGATCAAAGCATGTCAAATATGCCAGTAAATGTAAAAATGAAAGGCAACTTTAAGTCACTTTGGACGTGGTAGCCCAGGAGACCATAATTAAGGCTTCTCTATGAAGAAAGTTTTTCCTTTATAAAATGAGATACCTGTTCAGATTGCGGGAGATTTGAAATTTTGTCTGTTTTGGATCCAGGCAGGAAATTAAGTTATGGTAGATTCTGGCAGTATAGCCATTAATGCATACATGTAGATGATACATATGCGCACATACATTTTATTTTAATCTGACTCTCAATAAGTTCCTAGGGGTGGTCCTGGAAAGAGGGTTCAGTGGTTAAGAACATTTGCTACTCTTGTAGAGAACCTGGGTTTAATTCCAAGGACCCACATGGTGGCTCATAACTGTCTATGACTGCAGCCCCAGGAGATTGGATGCCCTCTTCTGGCCTCCTCAAGCATAGGCACTTATGTAGTACACATACATCGAGGTGAAAAAATCATACATAAAATATGAATAAATAAATCTTAACAAAAATATGTTCTTGGGTTTGGAGAGATGGCTCAGCAGTTAAGAATACTTGGAGTTCTTCTAGTAGATCCGGGTTCAATTCCTGGCACCCACATCAGGCAGGTGGCTCACAGCTGCCTGTAACTCCAGCTCCAGGGATCCACCATGCTCCTCTGGCATCTATGGGCTGCTTTAGTCAACATACACACACACACACACACACACACACACACACACACACACACACACACAATGAATCTGTATTTTTAAATATTTACGGTTCCTCCCTTTCCCCCTGGATGAAGACATTCCTTTGTGAGCTGTGTGGGTCCCCCTTTCTCTGGATGGCCACTGCCTGTCTTTTTACCCTCAGAGCAAATTTTGTCAGGCCGTCTCACTGTGCCTGCCCACTTCCCTTTCCTCACAATCATCCCTGGAGCACATTTTCCAGCCACTACATCCGCCTTCTCTTATCCATATTTGCCACTGTTGTAGTTATACTAGCTCAGCTGGGCTAGGTCAGTTTCTCCACTATAGATGATTTCCAGAGTAGAGGGGAGGTGAGAAGATGCAGTGTTACTCAACACAGAAATGCCATTGATAGAATAGACCGAACCAAGTATGGGGAGATTGCATGGGCTCTATACATGTCAACTTGTGAATGCAAAGTGATTTTCCTTTATAGCTAGGGTACCAGCACATGGAAAAGGGTGTGTAACGATGCATATGGATACTTTCTGCTGAGGGATATGAGTGGAACAAAGGATAAAATTGTCCCTTTTACTAGGGGTGTATTTTCAGATAGCCTTTGCTCTTGTTCATCACTGTGCCTGATAGGGAATATGGTGCATCACCAGCAAGTGACTAGCTCCTTGTAGGTTTCAAAAGTCCAATGACTCTGTCCTCTGAGAATGGTTTTTCCTTCCAATTTCAGCTACTGAGACATACTGTCTTTTGAATATGATAGATAATATGGACACAGAGGAATCACATAGACTTTAAAAATGCAGTACAACTTTTCAAAGGGAGCAATCGTAAGTCTTCTTGGTCATACCTTCACTACTTGTCAAAGCTGTGTTTTATTTGAGCACATAAAATGTGGCATATGTATGCTAAGATACGGATGTTCCTGAGACATTCTAATAAAAGGAATTTGTAGTATCCATGAGATTATATTTTTTATTTATTTATTTTTTTGAGACAAGTTCTCACTATGAAGTCCAGGCTGGCCTTGGATTCCTCTTGCCTCAATTTCCCTATTGTTAGAAATTTGGCCATGAACTATTGTACCTGGAGACACACGGTTTTTAATTTATATTTTCTTACTAAAAAAAAAAAAAAAAAGATAGCTGATAACTCTGTGCTTGAATAGTTAGGAAATCTTGTGACTCACTTCAGTTTTAGAGTATGGTTAAGGCTGTTGGTTCCTGTTCAGTTTGAAATGTCTGATTTGTTAGGAAGACTTCAAGGGTTGGCTTTTCAGTGAACTATGGCAGGTCTAGTTTTCTGCACCATCCCTGTTTGTGAAGCCGATTGCTAGCATCTGCCTGTACTCAGTTATCTTCACTTTCATGTGAATTTCTCTCCAGGCTTGCCAGAAACTAAGATACCTGGGGCGTGGCAGGGAGAAAGTGGGAGAGGGAGGAAAATAGGGGGGGAGAGAGAGAGAGAGAAACTATAAAGTTGATGATTTTGAATGAACAAAATGCATGCTCATCGACAACTTATAAACAAACAACACGACAAAAAGCATACCCTGTAAAAGATTGAGACTCTGAGAGGAAGAACTGAGAAGGAATTTTCCAGTGTAGCAAATATATCACACTGAGGAAAGAAGCTATGATGGGTGTGTTGGTGTACACCTGTAATCCCAGCACTTGAGAGGTGGAGGCAGAAGGGGTATGGGTTTGAGGCCAGCGTAGGGTACACAGGAAGACCCAGTCTCAAAAAGCCCAAATCTAGAAAAGAAGAGAAGAAATGTAGCCCCCAAATGCCAACAAGGTGCTGCCAGCTTGTGCCTGCATCCGGAGAGAAAGCAGCTGCCTTTCTAAATGCCTACTGGATGGATGGCGCATCGTTTATACACAACAAATGAGAGCCATTTAAGAGCTCGAATTTGATGAGTTGTGACAACCATATGTATATACCAGGAAATGACTCTTAAAGTTGGGCTATGCATTTTTCTCACACACACACACACACACACACACACACACACACACACACACACATTTTCCTGTGCCCCTTGCTCCTACTGATGTGCTTTTGTGTGAAAAACCCTTTCCAAATTAGCTTTAGAAGTTTGTGGATCTTCCTCTATACAAAAACTGGATTATGTTTCCGGTGCAGTCTTGTCCTCTGTATTTAAAGCAAAGTAATGTTACAGAGGAATCCTGGGTGTGGCTTTTCTCAGACACGTTCCTGATTACCTCCCAGGAAACTATTTAGTAAATAGTTTCATTGCATATTTGGGCAGAAGGCAGATTACAGCCAAGAGAGCAGTAATTGTATAAATAGAAGGGCCGTGTATATTCTTACATAGTTTTCCCAGAAAGTCAAATGCTCACGAACAGAAAAAGTGAGCTGGGACTTTTTCTCTGGGACAGTGAGAATGCATTTGCCTTAGAGTCACAAAGCTACCAGTTCAATTCCCAGTCCTGCCAAACAAACAAACAAAAACAAACAGGAAATCCAGGAAATGCAACAATTGAATTTTTGCCTCAAACTTATTCATGAAACAAAAAATGAAAAAAGAGAATAAAAGATATTTATATATGGTTATGTTACTAAAGATGGGTATATTTTTTGAGAAATTTGTCAGGACACTTTACTACTATACAAACATCAGAATATACTTGTACAAACCTAGATGATATGGCCTCCTAAACATCAACAGAGCTCTAATTTGATGAGTTGTGACAAACATATATACCCAGGAGACACACACACACACACACAGAGTACAGAAAAATTCACAGTCCCAGGGTTTTTTTCTCAGCTCAGGTATAATCAGGATAGGAATACATAGAGCATGGCATTGACTGAAATGTTAAGTGGCACATGATTGTACATCTGTATCTTCAGGTACACAGAGACACATACAGTCATCTTATAGGAATAACCTACGAGCCTTCCAGTAGATTTGGGGCTGATTTGGGGCTTTCTGTGATTAGCCTCCATACCCTGTTTACACATTTATGTGTAGAACAGGCTTTTGGTATATCCAGTCTTTTCTCCTCTGCCTTATCGAATTAAACAAATAATTATTGGAAGAAGTTGGGGCTGCTGTAGTCAAGTGCAATTCATCCCTGACTGTCAGAAAACTTCAAAAGTCAGGAAGTGTTGTTGCTGCCACTCTGTTGATTGCTGTGACCCTGGTCTGTACCCACTCCCCTGCCACTCCTGCTGTGCCCTGTGGCTGCCCTCTCTCACTTCCTTCCTGGTTTTCTCTTTATGTGTCTTTCCTGTTTCCTCATGCTATTTCTTATGCACTGTCTTAAAAAAGCCATTTTCATAAATGTCTCCAGACTGAGTAGACACCAAGCAGGAATTCTAGCATCTTTGGGGCTGTGTTTCCGATTTTTCATTTTGGGATCCAGTAAAACTTTCAGACTCGTTTCAAGTTTGGAGCCACACTGGAGGTTGTAGAGTTGTGAAAGCTGGCATTCAGAAAACTAAAACAGTCTGTTTCCTGCACTAAGTTACAAGAGTTTGGGAACAATGAATCAATAAAACTAAAGAAAGAATTTATGATATTCCTGTGATGCGTCCTTTAACAATGCTTAAGCAGTTCAGTGCTCTTGAGGTAGAGGTACTTATTCTTCAGAGTGTACCAAAAAGATATTATTCCCCTTCCACATTTGTCAAAGCCTGCAAAATGCATGGCACAGAGCATGGACCCTCGTCCAAATTATAGTCACTAAGATAGGTTTTAGTTCATAATAATGTATTAATATTGTTCCGTCAGTGTGGCAGATGTACCACACCAGTGGAAGATGTTGAACGTTCAGTTCCAGGACCCTATCCTAGAATGCAATACAATACCCAAGTCCCTTATATAAAGTGGAGTATATGAGTATACACATGCATATGAGTTATGTGTATCCTTCTGTGTATTTTAAGCCCTCTTTATATTCTTCACAATACCTAAGGTAATATAAATGCTGTGTACCTATTGCTATATTGTTTAGAATAATTACAAGAGAAAAATCTACATACTCCACATACATGTAATATTCTATTCTGAATATTTTCCATGCCAAGTTGGTTGAATCTGCTCATGTGCAACCTGTGGATAGGGAGGTATCAGCTTTAGCCGGAAGGACTGGGGAGGAAAATGGTAATAGCTACAGGGCAGGTATGTGACAGCATCTTGTTCTCTTGATGTTTACTCACTTGCTTCTTGCCATCTTTTGACAGCTCTTAGTTTCTCCTTCCCTTTGTTTCCTTTTTATCCTCGTGTGGTTATTTGGAGATTGTCTGCTAAAGAACAAGGAGGGCCCCGCATGAAAAAAAGATTGGCTGACATACCAAAGCTACCAGTGTATTGCACTTTAGAATTTTCTAGCACTCAGAACTGTATTGCTGTAGCAGTTTCTTCAGAATAAAATGGTAGGCACTTTGTAAATGTCTTCTGGCATGGCATTCGAAAGCAGAATTGTCACCTGTAAACTTAGTTATCATCCCTGCCATGTTCCAGACCCCATACATTTTCTTTATGTGTTTGTCATGGTTCCTGTAGCAGATAATGGCAGCACACATGTGGATATGATGTGCTCTGTGGCTGATTGATTATAGTGGAGCTGCATGTTTGCCAGTATGCACTTGCCAGCCTCAGCTTCTGACACATGGGGCTGAGTACATCATAGAGCGGAACCGACAAGTGCTTAGTCAACGCTCACTCTAAACACAGCCACATAGGTGTGCTGCATATTATGGTGAAGAGGAAAGTCAGTCTCTCCAAGCAAGGAATGGTCATTATAATTGGAGATGCTCTTAGCAGTGCAGCAAATTCGTGCCTGAAAGAGTATTGAGCTGGGCAGGGCAGAGAGTGGGGAGAGGCAGGAATTTTGAACCCTACCCAGAGGATCATTTGATTCTCTGAGAAAATGATTTCTCCACTTAGGCTTCAGTTTATAAAAAGACAGTTTCACTGGATCGTCTTAAGACATTTGTGGATATTTCAGAAGATGCTACATTTTCTTTTGTCTAAATGAGATGTACAAGGTTAAACACTCCTAAATGCTCTGGTATTGGGACATTTCATATTTCAGATTACGGATTTATAAGTGGTGAAGTCTACACAAATACTCTAAAATCTTGGCAAAAAAACTAAATCTGAAATACTAGTAATTTTAAGGTTTCAAGGGAGGGGCTGGGTGTGGTGGTGCATGCCTTTTCATCCCAGCACTCAGGGCAGAGGTTGGCAGATCTACCTCTGGTCTACATAGTGAGTTCCAGGGCAGCCAAAGCTACATTGGCAAGACCCTATCTCAGAAAACAACAATAGCAACAACAAAAACATACAGATTTCAGGGAAGGGATGCTTAACCTATAGATAGACTTACTATTTGTTTTACGGTACATCTATTTATATCATATAATTATACTCATCATGACTACACATCAGTGCTTCTACCTTGGATGTGGGGTCCTTGGACCCAGAGCATAAAGCATCAGATATTCTAAGTCCTAGAAGCTTGTTAGAAATTCAGGTTCATGAGCTCTACCCAAGCTGACTGAATCAGGAGTGCTGGGGGATGGGGCCTCGCGCGCCCCCCCCCCCCCCCCCCGTGTTAGAACAAGGACCCCCGTCGGGTCATTCTGATACCTACCAAAGTGTGACAGCCACAAGCTATACAGACTTGGGGCAGTGACTCTCAGCTTTGGGAATCTTTGTTGGGGGAAGGGTACTGGATTATTCTGTATTGCTATAGCAGAATACCCAAGACTGGGGGTGACTTAAAAAGAACACATTTATTTCTCACTCTTCTAGAGGCTGAGTAGTTCATAATGAAGTAGTTCATATTGGTGAATACTGCTTACAGTTGACAGCATGACTTCTTGATGCTGCATCTTCTGGAATGAAGGGATGATGTATCTTCACATGAAGCAGGGTGGAAGGCCTAGAGATGAACTCTGTCAGCCATTTTGTAAGGGAACCAAACTTTACTCACCAGGGTTTCCCCCTCCTTATGTCACCTCAAGACCTTACCTCTTAATGTTGTCTTGTTACTTACACTTAAAAATAGATTTCAGAGAATATGGAAATATTCCCGTTCTTGCACCAAGGACGGTCAGGAAAGCTGGTAGAGGAGAGAGAGGAAGGGAAGGCCGCAGGTGGGAGGGGTTCCTTGACTGTGGTGCAGTCTGAAGAGGTCCTCAAGCCCCCAGAGGTAGTCCTGCTTTGACAGTGTTGCCCTGCAGCTGCTAAATAGGAAGCCCCTAGGGGGAAAGGCAGAAAGGCCGGAGGGCTTACCACAAAAGCAGTGCAACTGCATTGGGAAGGGCCTCAGTTTCTTTCCAGGAGGGAGGAGCCTCCGTGTTCTAATCCCTTAAAGCAGTGCTTTTTAACCTGAGGGTAGGGACCCCTTTGGGGGTCATAGATCATATATATATATATATATATACACACACACACACACACACACACACACACACACACACACACACACACACACATATACACAGTAGTGAATTATAGTTATGAAGTAGCAACAAAATAATTTTATGGTTGGGGGTCACTACAACATGAGGAACTGTATTAAAGGGTCACAGCAAGTAATAAATGTCACACTGGTTATTAAGTTTCAACACCTGAGTTTTGGAGGGGGCACATTCAGAGCATAACAGTACCCATATATATCACTGGTCTCTGGCTCCCCCAAGTGCAGCCAGTTTTGAGAGGCGTTGGTTTAGATGGAAGATGCACCTGTGTGTTCCTTAGTGGCCTAGAACTCTCGAGGTAATGAGGCAGCCAAAGATAGGGCCGCGGACAGGAGGCCAGCGTCCCAGTGAAAGGACTTGTATTCCATGGCGAACACCTTGGCTCCTACGTCAGACATAGAAGGAGGTTTATTTAGAGAAAGGGTGCAAAACGTCTTTCTTTTTTTAAATCTTGATTTTTTTGAGACAGGGTTTCTCTGTGTAGCCCTGGCTGTCTTGGCACTCACTTTGTGGACCAGGGTGGCCTCAAACTCAGAGAACCGCCTGCCTCTGCCTCTGCCTCCCGAGTGCTAGGATTAAAGGTGTGTGCCACCACCCCCAGCTAGTATAAAATACTTGAGGTGATATATTGGAAAGATTATTCTGGTAGCTACATGAAGAAGAGATTACGCCCAACATTAAAAAGTTCAATAAGGAGCCAGAGAAATGGTTCAGAACCTGTGTTGCATTCCCAGCACCTACCTACATGGGGGTTCACAACCACCTGAGCTCCAGTTCCAGGGGCTCTGACAAGCTTCTTTAGCCTCCTTGGCAGCGGGTACACATGTGGTTCAGAGGCACACATGCAGGCAAAGCACCCAGACACATAAAACACACTTTGAAACATCTTCGGACAGTGGAGATGACGAGGAGGGAAAGGTCTGCACGTTCGTTCATGAAGAATGGGCACGGTTTAGGGGTGCTCATGGGGGGGGACCATCTTAGAGTAACTGTGGTGCTCCAGTGCGGCTGTCAGAATTGTCATGTGGACTCTACACAGTCCTGTCCTTCCCGCCTTCCATTTAGCTCTAGGTTGGGGAGTGGTCTACACAGAGTTAGATAAAAAAAGAAATTATATTTGCCTGAAAAGCTACCCATAGTCGTCATGTCAGAAGGGGAAAATGCTGTTTTCTTTTTAATATGAAAGAATGCTTGGAGTTGTGGGAAAGCTGTAAACTTGGCAATGACTAATTCAAGCCTCTCAGTCAATTAAGTGAATTTTTATTTTATCATTTGTTTTATTTGGGAGCAACAGTAATGGTAATTGAAAGAACATCAATCTTCTTATTTTTAAAACACAACAAAAATACCATTGAACATTAGGGCAAAGGACAAGAATGTGAAGGGCTTACCTTTGACTGTAGCAAATATTTGTCACTCCATTTTCCTTTCTGGATTTCACTATTTGACTCATGCTTTTGTATGCATTTTTTCTGAGTGTCTAATAGGTCTGGTTTCACATCTATTTTAAATGGCTCTTGAAATTTGTAAATATTATAAATATTTTAACATTTCAGTAAAAAGTAGACAAATATATATTCTTCTTCTCCCTTTTGGCCAAAGGTCTCTGAGACTTGTATCAAGCAATGGTCATAGAAAGAGCTTGGTCCTTAGCCTTGGACTTAGGAATGGCGAGATGTACTTTTCACTCTTTCACCTTTTGCTGCTTTAGAGGAAAGACACAGTGTATTAACTGGTTTGAAAAACTATCAAAACATGTTCACATCTATTCCAATGCAGTTTTAAAATGGCTCATTGCTCTAACTTGGGAAATCTGTGTACTTTGTAGTTTTTGAATGAAATGAAATCTGTAGAAAAATCTGGCCTGATTGCAACTTTAAATGTGTAGCGCATACAACAGATGCCTTTAAAGAAGAGAACGGATCTTTCCCCAAACTGTATAATGATGACGCTTATCTCCAAATTGTGAAGAAGCCTATGAGTGCTTAAATAAATGAGGGATTGAGGGGATAGCTCGGTGGAGAAAGTTCTGGCCACACTAGCATGATGACCCGAGTTCAGATCTCTAGAACCTTTGTAAAAAAAAAAAAAAAATCTATGCAAGGCTGCATGTCTGTAATAATCCCAGTGCTGTGGAGAATGGAGACAGGAGGATTTGGGGAGTTACTGACTCTCTCTGAGTTCAGAGAGAGACTGTGTCTCAAAGATTGAAGCAGAGAGTGACCAAGGAAGGCACCAAGTTTTAACTTCCCTGTACACGCTCACAAGTGAGTGTGCCTCCTCACATCCCCAACCAAAACAAAAGCTCGGTTCGACGGCGTGGGTGGTAAAATGGAGGTAGTACAGAGGAGATTAGCATGGTCATCCATGATGATGGTATGCACATTTGTAAAGTGCTCCATATTTCTAAAAACACTAAATAAATGTAAAAACTTGTATGTAATAAATGATTTTCCAGAGTACAAGAGTATATTATCAGATATTCTATATACTTAATCTTATTTTAATAATAAAACTTAGTGTTAACATTTATATGACTGAAAATATACTGTAAATTTTTTTCTTTTATTAAACTAATGTATTACTGAGTAGCTAGTTATGTTACAGGTCTTATGTTGAAATTATTAAAATAAGGCATCTTTTATCAAACCATTTATCTCAGTAAATTATTTTCAGTTCTTCTAGAGGAAAGGAGCCAGCAGACATTTCAGCTAGATTTATTATTGCATTTTATGGTAACATCAAATATATGTTTTGAATGGCACATATACTAGTGTTTCAGACTCACACATTAATACAAGTAGGGAAATAAGTAAAGTAGAGTTAATGGGAAGTCTGAGCCTATTGGTTACCATCACAAGTGTCTCTAATTAAGGGGATACTAAGAGTTCACCCCTCTTTGATTTCTTAGGTGGAACATAGTATCCTGAAGAATATGATTAAGGGATGGTTGCCATGACAATCACACCCAACGCATCTGAAAGGAAACAATGAATACATGGAGATCATCCGTTTTGATTGATTCAACTGGTCATTTAAGTTCATTTAAACAGCTGTTGTCTCTGCATTTTGTTTTTTCACATAATTCACTCAATTTATTAGTAACTTGGGGATCCTTTAAACTTGGCTGAAAGTTATGGTAGGGTCATCAGTGTCTATGATCAGAATACTTTCATCAAACCTGAAGTGTCTTAAATGCCTCAAAGATGAAAGAAATGTCTGGCTTATTCCAGAATAACAAAATGGCGTTTGTAATTTGACTTAGTAATTTGTCAGACTAGGGTAAGCTTGGCAGGATTTATTTGAAAGTGTAACTGACTCGACAGTATTTCAGTTTTTTAAGATTAATTTGCTGTCATCACATTTACTCAAGGTTTGGCTGTTCTGCTCTTCGTCTTTGTTTTGCATTATGTCTGCTCAAAGCCATGGTCCTGTTCTACGTAGTGAGAAGTGCACACATATAATGCCTACTGTGTCTATTCTCATAACCCCAGCTAGTGGCAAGTGGAACTAGGACAGAGAAGAAAGTGAGGGGAAGATGCAGATGCAGGCCAGGTCTCACTGTGAGTTTTCTCCGTGTTACTGATGGGAACTCTCAGTTTGGGCATAGAAGACGGCTCCATCAGGCTCAGCTGAACCCCAGTGTAGGAGCTTTGCCTCCTCAGTCCAACTCTTTCTCTCTTCTGCCCTCTGGAGGGTGCCAGGCAACATGAGATGCAAGGACTTCTGGAATGGATAGCCAGTAGCCTGGTCTGGTTATTAGAAGATTTTCAGCATCATCTGACTGGTAGTACCTCCCTACCGAGCAAGAAATTGTATAGGTAGCAAGAAGGCATTTGTAGGGCCAAGATCTTAGGAGGGAAGCTGACTCTTTTAAGTAGAGAACCAGATTCCCTTTTAGAAGAACCCAATATAAATTGTATCTATCTCCAGGAATAATCCGTTCTGGAAGGGTAAGATGAAATGGGATATTGAAACTAGAGTGTGAGGAGTTCAAGTTTGAAATTAAAGGTGGGTTGGGTCTAAAAGAATACATTTGGTGTGAAGTATTTGTAGGAACATAATAAATTGTTCTCCAAGTTGATCGCGTCTTAAGTGCTTGTGTGCGCTAAGAAGTGATGGCTGTGTATCTAATAATCTATATGTGTCATACTCGTTTGATTGTTTGCCTTTGTGAGGTTGGTTACCATTAGGAAATTCAGAAAGGTTGGGCGGCTAACAAGATAGAGCCAGTGTTTCACCTCAGCCTGTCCAAGTCTGGCAGCCTGTCTGTAAACAGCTGTGATACGCTGTATTCTTTCACAGCTGCATGAAAGGGTGTGGCACCTTCTAGAAACAGCAAGTTTCATGAGTGGAGTGTGGGCGAAAGATGAGATTTTTGTATAGACATGCCTTGCAGCCTAGCTAGAAGTAGGAAAGAAAGGTTTTTGTATCTGCCATCATAAAATATTAAAACAGAAAGGTAACATGAAATAAATAACAGTATTTTCTCTTGTGTAGGTGGGAAGAGGAGTAAAAGGTAGTCCTCTGAGTTCATTTTTGTTGTTGTTACTGTTTTCTTTTTCAAGACAGGGTTTCTCTGTGGAGCCTTGGCTGTCCTGGAACTCTCTCTGTAGACCAGGCAGGCTGGTCTCAAACTCAGAGACCTGCCTGCATCTGCCTTGAGTGATGGGATCAAAGGTGTGCACCTCCACTGCCTGGCCTGAGTTCACTTCTAAAGAACTCTCTTTGAATGTTAGCTCTTTACCACTGACACAGATTGGCCATGCTTTTGACTTGGCCAGCAAGAACCCTGTCCTTTCAGTTAACGGTGTGTTCATTTGGACTTCAGAATAGTTGTCCTTAACTATGACAGTCGTCATTAAGATCTCAAAAACAGGCAAATCTATAGATATCTATATCAGCATATAGAACTAACTGCACCAGCTCTTGTCTGGTACCCGCAAAAAATGAAATGTGTGGTCACTGCCTGTTGGATAATCAGCCTGGAAATGGTTGTGGAGGCAGAGGAGGGATTTCAGATCTGATAGCAACCCTTGCTTTATGTTTGTCCCATTGAAACTTCCTGAGAGCCTGTTCTGGGTGTGGGAACAAAACAGTTGGCTGCTGATTGTGGTGACACATTGTGGTGACACATACCTGTGATGCCAGCAGTGGGGGAGGTGGAAGCAGGGGGATCCTGAATTTGAGGCTAGTATGGATCACACAGTGAGATCCTTTCTCAAATAAACAAGACCCAACCAGGATCCTGCTCAGGGAGCTGTCATTCACCAGGTTCCCTTTACAAGTGATAGAAGGTACAAGATGGGGATGTGTATGGGTTTGCAGGGCAGCTGTATGTCAGGAGGACATTGTGTTGTGCACTTGTGTCCTGGGTAGCAGCAGCCAGGGGACACCTGTTTCCTAGTCCCACAGCACCATGCACATTGGGAAGAACCTGCAAACTAACCTGCATCCTAATCCTGTTGTTGATGGGAGATAACTTCAGTGGTCACAGGGTACCTCATCTCCATGGCAACACCTAAATATTCCTCTGGTGACTTGTGCTCTATATTCTGACTGGATCAGAGCCCTCCTGTGGCAAAATATTCTAAAGATGTTAAAAGAGAAAGGAAAAAAGGCTCAACTAATAAATCTCTTCTAAATGACTGAATCATTTGTTTTGATTACCCGGGTGATTGCCAAGTGTTAATTTAAAACTGAAATAGGCCATGAGCTCACCCACCTAACAATGCTGAGAGTTTGAGCTAATACAGCTTGATAATGAGGGAGCCGGAGCCACTGCCAGGGCTAACGTTATATGATAAACAGACATTCGCAGAAATGTACAGACCATCTTGGCTGTCTTCCCTTAACTTTTGGGGTTATAAATACAAAGGAGAATGTGTTGCCATGGGTCTTCAAAGGAAGATGATTTTTTTTATTTCTGACTTTTATTCTAAAAAGGTAATTTTGCTAATTTTTTTTTTTCCAATTTAGGCAACCGGTAGCTGTTTTTAGCTGTGTCCAGCCCTTCAGGAACACATCCTGTGTGAGGTAAGAGCTACTAATTGCTACAGATTCTTATGCTGATCTCTAACTTTCCAATTTGTGGCATTATACAAGGGCTTGATTTGTTTGAGAAGTTTAAGAAGGTTTATTTTAATTGGCTCAACCGATATTACTGCTCACCCTAAATATTAGCTCTCTGGGGAATGCCTTTTCAAGCACGAGCCTCGTTTGCTTTGAATTTGAGAACATAGAAGTGAGTGTGGCAGGCACCACAGACCTTCAGAAGGTTTGCTTGGAAAGAAAGAGCGGCTCAGGTTGCAGTGTAGCGAGCAGTAGGGAGCAGGAAAGCTGCGTGCAGCAAAGCCTGGGATGAGCGAAAGGACAACTGCTGGTGACCGGAACCCTGTGTCCTGGGTGGAAGGAGTCAAGTCGGTAAAAACCTGGTGGTAACACCACCCAGGAGCGTTTCTGCTGGGCCGCCATAACGGGAGCTTTTTCTGGTTTACCCTCAAGTTCCGAAGCGGCCATTGGTGCATGTAGCCACACTGTTTGGACCTTTCATTTACCACACACATTGGCTAGATAGCCTTTGCTTCCTTTAGCCTGTGGCTCATTAATGCTCTGTGGTAATCCAGGCTTCCTTATTTCTCGAGAGAAGGGACACCCATCTTTGAAAATAACAGGAGGGACGTCAGAGAGATCTACTCCAGGTACAATGCAGAAGTGACTGCTTCCTCTTGTCCCCCGTCTCTGTACTAATGAGAGACATATTTGTGAGCACTGTACCTGTTGAGATTTCCAGTTTCATACATGAAAAGGTTGCTCTGCCATCGTCTCTACCTAGGTAAACCTGCGAAATCCCCCACCCCCCTGATTCTTTTTAATCACTACAGAAATACACAGGGTTACACTCCTGAATCTTGTGTTGAGTCTTCCTTTAATCTGCTGAGCCCCACTGTGTGTCAAGGCAGGAGTGTTGTAGCAAAAGCCAAGCACTAAAGATCCACTGTGGTGTAGAGCAAACCTAGGTTATTTTCCCTTTACCAGGTAAAGGAGACTGAAAATTGCTTTATAAAGTACCACTTTGCTAATAATACTGAAAAGGTCATCCAGGCCCTGCTTCCACTCTCATCCTTGATGCCTGCAATTTAATTTCCACTACCTCCTCCCACTACCTCCGTAATAAGCAGGTATGAGCGAGAAAGTGCATGATGCTGGCTGCAGATACAGCTGTGCCTAGGTCCAAATGGAAACTGCATTTCATACTCTACTTCTAAACATTTTTTTGGGCAAATTAAACCTTTGAAGGAAATGAAGTTTGCAATTTCCACAGGAGAATGGTTTAATTTTTAAAATGATGTATCCCTTTTAAAGCTTTATACAGCATTTATCTTCCACCAAGTTTACAATTCAAGGACTCGATATTATTCCATTTGGCTGCCTTCAGTTTACAAAATTATTTGGAATATAGTTGAACACAACATAATACTTTTATAAAAAATTCTAAAGGCTTACTTTATGTGTGTGGGTGTTTTGCCTGCATACATGTCTGTGCAGTCCCTGCGGAGACCAGAAGGGGTTGCTGGATTCCCTATAATTGGATTTACAGTACCCTGTGAGCTGCCATGTGGGTGCTAATCAAACCTGGGTCCTCTAGAAAAGCAGCCACTAAGCCCTCTCTCCAGCCCTTACAACGTAATTGTTAGCAGACACATGAGCGGGCCTAAACATGAGTGCTCTAATTTGTACTGTAGAAATGATAATATTGTTAATGAATTGGATACGTTTCACGTTTAGGAAATATTTGTATAACTGCCATATGGTTATTTTCATTATTGATTTGGCAGGGTTTTTTTTTTAAATATTCACCAAACTAAATTTTCAAAGACGTAGTCATAGTGATTTGATGTGATCCCTCTCTTGGAGCTCACATAGTCAGCATACAAATCAGCACAGATGGATTACACAGGCTTAAAGAGTTCAGAACTCTTCCATCTAGAACCATGGTCTCAAGCTGGTAGGCTGGATCTGGCATGCAGAGGTGTTCTTTTAAAATGCGAGTGAGTTGCCAGCCTTGAAAACTCGAGAGCTTTCTTTCACACTTTTAAACATCCACATTTCTGTCTCCTGAAATATCTGAAGTTTTGGCACCACCAAGCCTACGTTCCCATTTGGCTACACTAGGCTGAAGCCAAATTGCTGCTGTTCCTTTAGGGAGAGCAAGGCTGCGAGGCTTGCCACGGCCTCCAGCTCTCTCTGTAGTCTTCTTGACACAGGGTGGGAGCCTATTGCCATACTAGAGCACTGTGCTCACATAGGCACTCGACTTTTCAGCTTCAGTTCAAGATAACATTGGGTGCAAAGTTCAGACTGTCCTTTCTTACAGGAGATCACTTTGCTTGTTTTTCTGGCCTGAGCCATCCGTGTTTATTTTTAAGGGGGTGCTTTAAAAGGGTAGCAGGTGAACCCTGATAGGGAAGGGATACTTTCTGGTGGTACATGATTAAGAGGAGCATCAAAACTTATGAGTGCTTTTTTAAAAAAAAAAAAAAAAAAAAAAAGTCTTGATTCTGGAAGATTCCTGTGGTCTCCCTCAGTGCTTCTCAAATGCGGATGTGCACATGGTGCCATAGGGCTGGAGATCCTGCTTGTCACACTGCTACTTGTCTGGGCCTCCACTGCTCTGAGTCACAAAAGGGTTTTACTCTAAAGCGGCCTAAAGATGAAAAGCCTCATGCAGATCCATTGTTTTTTTTTTCCTTTGGCCTTAGAGAGCGCAGTATCCTCTTACAAAGGCTTGCATGGGGTCAGCCCTTCTCAGATACATCTGAGGTCCCTTCTGATTGCAACAAGGTTGCTTAAAAACAACTAGTTTTAATACAACATACCACGTGTGGTGGATAAAGAAAACTCATCTAAGTTTTTATTCTAAATTACATGCTTCTAGTAAAAATGTTATTTATGTTAGAGCAGAAGAATTAGGAATTATGGATAAGAACTTTAATTACCAGAGAACATATTAATGTGGATCTTAGAATACTTTGAACAAAGACCACAGGAAATAGACTATCAAATCCCTAGGTATGAAATCACCACGTAAGCTGTAACAAGGTAGAAAAGTCAGAAGATAGACCAAAAGATTCACATATTTCCAACTCAACTGTGAAAAAGTATAATAATAACAAAAAGGAAACCATGCCCAGAAAATGGTCTGCATATAGAAAAAGATACTTTCTATATTATGTACAGAAGTCATGCAAGTAGTGAGAAGGTCTGTATAGCCCTAGCATGAGGTAGATGTTCCAGAACTACTGGCTGAACGAACTCTTCAGGAGGTAGATTGGTAAACGCCATTCACATTACATCACAAAGTAAGTATATACATGAGAACACATCTAGCATTAGGGTATTTAAAGACAGACAATTGAAACATTAACCTAGTTCATCTTTACCCTTAAAACTAAGGAAAAACAAAATGGAAATCTGATGCTAAGGTAGCCACTTTATTTGAGTGACATTAACTTGTAAATGGTGGCAGTACATGGCACAAGTCAATCTTATAATCCTGTTTGGGGAAATGTGTTCTAAGAAACAGATTGTCCTAAGAAAAGAAGAAAAATGACCCATGTTCTAGGTATCCATTACAGTGTTACTTGTAAAAATAAACAATTAGAACAAAGTATCCAGCATTATTCAACAGGTATAATTTCTTTTCAATATTAGTAATTGAACCTAGGGCCCTGTGCATGCTAGGCAGTCACTCTACAGCCTTCTTTTTACTTTTTTATTTTGAAACAGTCAAAACAAGTTGCCCACACTGGTCTTGGAACTTACTCTGTAGCCCAGGCAGGCTTTGAACTAGTGATCCTCCTGCCTTATTCTCTCAAGTTGCTGGGATTGCAGGCCTAAGGATCAACAAATACTTCTGGTTAAGTAAATTTTGATGGATCTGTAGTGGAATGCCATGAATTGAATAAAAATTTAACTTTTGATGTTTGCTTAATAATACAAAAGAATATAGCTAGCAAAAACTTACTAAGATACAGACTGCAAAATTGTGTATTTATGTATGTGTGTGTGTATATGTATATATACACATGCGCACACACATATATAGTAGCTATAACTGTGCAAGGTGATAGGGATGTATGGACAAGAACTGGAGGGCACATGGATGAATGTAAGTACCATTTTATTTGTGGTTTCATGGTGCTTGTTCATTTTTAACATAAGTTTGTACTCCAAGGTTGAGAATCACGGAATATTCCTGTATATCACACAGTAGGTAACTATTTGAAACAAATTATCATAGGTAGAGTATTCCTGTTTGTCATACAGTAAGTAAATAACCATGAAACATAATGTCCTTTTGTCTTGTCTAGAGCTTAAACATGGAGTTCCAATTATACAGGTCTTTCTTGTGTATTTTTTTCCCATTAGCTCAAATTTCCTGTTTCTCTTTCTTCTGTGTAGCACGAATCCTAATTGGTCTTAATAAAAACCCAGAGCCAGATATCAGGGTAAATGCTGAAAGATCAGAGAGACAGAGGAGCAAGCCACAGCCACGTCTTTCCTCTACGGAATCCTCAGCCTGAAAAGGACCGAGCTCCTTGCTACTCCTACCTTATAGTCCTTTCTCCACCCAGCCATGTAGCTTCCTGTCTCAGCCTCCCTAGTGCTGAGATTCAAGGCGTGTGTGAGCTCCCGAGTGCTGGGATTAAAAGTATGTGCCACCCCTGCCTGGCCTCTGGCTAACTAGTGGCTTAGCTCCACACTCTGATCTTCAGGCACGCTTTATTTGTTAGATCACCAACAAAATATCACCACACTTCTGTGTTCTTGGTGACCTCCATGACAAAGAACACATATTTTGTTTTAGAGCTTCTTGATGTGGGCCAGTACCAGACGGGAGATGAGACTTCATTCTAAAAGGTCCAGCATACCCTGGAGAAAAATCTTAATTCTGTTCTAACTGGAGGGCACTATCCAGCCCACCATCTCCATTCCTGTGCAGAAGCCTGCACCATTCATTTGAACGTTAATGGTCTTTGGCAGTGCCCCTTCCCCTCAGCTGAGCTCGGTTTCACATGTACTTGCTTTCCTTTTAATTAGGTCAGTTACTTCATGTCTGTTTTCCTTTTTTGACATGGTTTCCTCTGGCTTTGGCATCACATATTTTCCCCATATGTCATTGCCTCCAGAGCTTCATGTTGCAATCATTTTTCAAGGGGAATGGAGTGCACATTGCTGGGGGGGGGTGGGTAACTTTTGACTCTGTTGCTTGCCCTTTGCTTGAATGAGCAATTCCTATTTCTTTTGGGTCTAGTTCTGTTTGGTTTTGGAGTCCTCACATTTGGTTATGTTTGGACTAGAAGATACTTAAGTAAAAATAATGGTAAGTCAGAGATCTGTCTGGCAAAGGTGCAGCGTGTTTGTTAAGGGTCCTGGTTTATTTCTCTCCCTGTCTCTATGGTGACTAAAGCGGAGTCTGGGATTTAATGGACTTAATTTTGACCTTCTGTAACATCTCCTACATTTTCCCAGCCTTTTGCTGGAGAGGAATTCATTTTCACTTGAGGAAAGAAATCCACTTTACTTACAGAAGGAGTCTTAACCAGACTCTCTCAGAGGTGCTCTCTAGAGTCTTTGATTTTTTTCAATTTAAAAATTGTATTTCTTTTTTAAAAAGTTTTATATGAATGTTTGCTCCTCCTGTGTGCACGCGCGCGTGTACATGTGTGTACGTGTACACATTCCATTAGTTTGCATGGTGTCCTCAGAGACCAGAAGAGGGAATCAGTCCCTGGTTTGGGAGGTACAGACTGTGATTTGCTGTGTGAATGCTGGGAACTGAACTCAGGTCCTCAAGATCAGCCAGTGCTTTTAACTGCCGAGCCAGCTTGGCCCCCAGAATCGTTGATTTTTACAGTTTTCAGTCAGAGTACACGTCACACTTAACAGCACACATATATATCCAGTACTACTGGTGTCCAAAGAGTAATTTTCTTTTTGGTGAAATAAAGTATTGTTTAGTCATTGTGAATGAATTCTTTGTGAACATATTTTAAAAGAGCTTATTGTAAGGATATTAAAGCAAAGGAAACGTTGATTATATACAATGTATTTTTTAAATTATCTCTTATTCATTATAGGATTATAAATTTACATGCTCATAAATGTTCAGACTGTATCTCACAATTTAAATGTGTTAAACTGCACCATAGAAGTCCATAAGAAAGTTTAGTTTGACTGGAAGTCATCTTTGGATACTGACATTGAAATCTGTCATTTCATCTGCATCTGACTCGTGAATAAAAACAGGGTATCTGTCTGAGGAAGCTGGAGTCAAACCATGTTGGACCTCAGTTGGTTGAAATGTCACATAGCACTTTGCAGGACATTTCAAAGGCATTCCAATTCAGGCAATGCAATCATTTATCCAAAATAAAGTCAGAGTACATTACTGTATTTAAGTCTAGTGCATAGTGAAAAAAATGTCTATTTGAAGTTCTTTCGCCTTCTCTTAGAGCAAACTCCCATGTGAATTTTCCTTCAAACCCAAACACAGGAATGAGAAAATGATTAATAAGGTTTGCAACAAAGGCTGCAGCAAGGGAAGCAGCCTGTGGTCTTCTGACCTTGCTCTGCAAGCACAAAATTCAATAGAGTTCAGATCTATCATCAAGTTGAACTTGGGTCCAGTACAAATTGGTAAAAAACAAAAACTTCATCTGAGATATCATAAAGCCTCCATCTCGTCTATCATTACCTCTTCTATTTATAGGTCAAAGTCTTGAGAAGCAGCTACAGATGCACACTTGGGAAAGATCCACACTTGGGAGATGAATGTTGGCTGCTCCTTAGTTTCTGGATTTGAAACCTTGACTCACATATCTTATAACCAACTATGAACTCGGAAAATGTATTAGGCCAAGTTCATAGGTACATCTTATAAGTTTTGTTCTGGCCATCATGAGAAGTATATCTGAGATCAAAGCTTTTAGGGAAATTAATCAGAGCTTCAGGCCAGAAGCCATCAGTAACACTAAAATGGAACAATACTTCTGCCATATTCATTATCATTATCATATGAGCTTTATGTTACATGTTGAGGCCCAGTGTAATGTGCTGATAATTGTTATAATTTATTTGTTTCATTACTTCTTTCATTGGTAATATTTCAGCTTTGCTTAAAACAGCACTAAGAATGAATTTAAGGAGAAGTGGATGAATTATGTAGAATTCATTCAGAAGAGTACCCACATTCTCTTGTCCTGTTGGCCAGATAATCTTCACACACTATAGACCATCTCTCACTGAGGATATCCAGTTGTTGGAGAAGTAGTTTCTTAAACTGTTCTTTACCCGAAGAGAAAAGGTATGGTGAATAGGTAGTTTAGTTCTTATCTGTGGTCCTCATTGAGTTTGTGGGCATCCCTTAAGCCATGAGATTTGTATATGTGACGGAACTATGTCTCTCCATCGTTCAAGACTCTGAAAAATAATTTACTGAAGGTATTCATATGTTTCTTTCCTAGAACTAGTAGAGATTTTGTTAGCGATGGTGAACATTTACATACATAATTGTTAGTGTATACTAGATAGGAGATTCATAACCCATTTTGCCTTTTAAAAATTTTTTATGTGTATGGGTATGATGGCTTTTCTTTTTTTGGTTTTTCGAGACAGGGTTTCTCTGTGTAGCTTTGTGCCTTTTCTGTATCTCGCTCTGTAGACCAGGCTGGCCTCGAACTCACAAATATCTGCCTGGCTCTGCCTCCCGAGTGCTGGGATTAAAGGCATGTGCCGCCACCACCCGGTGATGGCTATTCTTGGTTGTGGTATTTTGCCTGCATGTATGTCTGTGACCACAAAAACCAGAAGAGGGGATCAGATTCCCTGGGACTGCAGTTACAGTTGTGAGCTGCCATGTGGGTGCTGGGAACTGAACTCAGGTCTTCTGGAAGAACAGTAAGTATTCTTAACTGCTGAGCCATCTCTCGAACCTCCCCTGCAGTGATGTCTTTTGCTCCTTTTAATGCTTCAACTGCAGACTAAGTGGAGACAATGTAGTCCACCCTTTGCATTGGCTCATGTGACAGATGTGAACTGGGAAACAAGACAAAATGCTCCAATATTTTTAAACTCGGTGCATGTTCCAAACCTTGTCTTCTGCATTGTGTCAATCTTTATAAACTACATGGGTTCTTGACCCGTCTCTTGGTCCCCTCCTGTGTGTTTCCCATTTTTCCCACTGGAACTGTCTAAATAATAAAGAGTAAAGAATTTCATTGAGATTTACCATCTTAAATTGCATTCACCACCCCTGGTAGTTCTTTAGTTTCTCTACATCATTTATTATCTAGTACCAGGGGCTTGGTAGACATTAACTTGTAACACGAATTCCTAAATGGTCTCACCAACTCCTCTGGCTGAAAAACCTTCCTCGGCCCAAAGCCTTTAGTTCCTGTCTCCTTTTGCCTTATATGCCTCAATTTTCCTGGTGCTGGGATTAAAGGCGTGTGACTCACAAGTACTGGGATTAAAGGTGTGTGTCATCACTGCCTGGCTCTGTTTCTCTCCTAGACTGAGTCAATCTCATGTAGTCCAGGGTGGCTTTGAACTCACAGAGATCTCTGTCTCCCAAGTGCTAGGATTAAAGTTGTGTGCCACCACTACATGGCCTCTATGTTTAATCTAGTGGCTTGTTCTGTCCTCTGATCTTCAGGTAAATTTTATTAGGGTACCACAATATATCACCACATTGACTGGTGATAAAAGGAATTGAATGAAAGGCATTATATCACTTACTAATGATGGAATTAGCTGGTATCACACAGAAAAATCTCAGTATCTTTGTTTCACCCCCTTTTCACCAGTAGCCACATTATTGACATCATTGTAGATTTCTGTTGCATGGAACAGTCTTTTCTGTCTCCTTATAGCATAGCACCACCCTATCGATTTTATTAGGTTGTTCAGAGAAAAAAGTTGAGAATTCCAACACTGAACAACTAGTTCATATCACCTGGATCCTCTAATTAAACCTTTTACAATATTTGGCTTATATCATTTGTCTTAAATTTTTGGATGATTTAACCCTAAACAAGCTGGCATATATTTCATTCCATGGCTTCAATTTTGACATTTTAATGCTGTTATCAGGCTTGACTGAAATCTTGGCGTTTATTTTGGTGGTGGCTAAGAAGAGGTGCTGACTTGAGTGTGAACACAATTTTCAGACTCTCGGAATTTTATTTCTGCCAGCAAGTATACAGACACATATGCTGTTACCTTTCCCACCACGTTTCATGATCACAGTTTTCGTACTATTGAGTCTTGGAAGGACAGCCTAGGAAACACAGTTAAGGGTTCTTTTCCTATGAATGAAAGCGGACAGTTGGGATGGAGGAGAATGTTAGTTTAGGTCCCACGGTGTGTGAGGGAGGGAGAGTTAGATATTGAGGCAGGAAATCAAATCAGGAAGTTATTTACCAGTGGGACATCGCTGTTTCTGTGACATCTACAGCGTGGTTAGGGCTTATGGTACCTAAACTCCATGGATTTAGTAAGTACTAAGAGTACAGAAAAGTCATTTTAGTCTGACAATTTTGACATTATAGTCCATAGAACTCTGGAATTTACAGAAGTGTTTTAGAGTTTGGCCTAATAGTTGACTTAGATTTTTAAAATTTATTATACTATTTTTAAAAACTTAAAACAACAGACACATCCAACTGTGTTTTATACTACATTTTATCATTCAGTAGGAACACTTACTAATCAACTTTAAAATAAAATAAGTAAAGGTTATTAATGTCAACCTAAAAAAAATTTTGCTTAGCACTTATCAGTCATCCATCAATGTCAGTGTAGCATTTCTGTTGGGAGACTAAAGACAAAAGGTCTTCAGAAAGGCCATTACACTAAAGCCATTGGTGTTAAGGTATTGGCCTGTGAGAGCTGATGTTACATTTGGGTTTCCAGTTACAGTGAGCACTTACCCATCTGTTATATTTAGTTTTTTCTGGTGCCTTCAGGAATCTGGGAATGGATGAGTGGACACTTTAAATTTGAAACAGCCATAAAGGGGAGTATACAGTTAAGAAGTTGGAGGCTGGCTCCAGCATCATCCCTCAGATAGGGCTATGAGTAGATTAGGAAACTTCATTAAAAGCCCCGAAATGCATGTGTGCAACATTGCTGTTCAGTATGAGATTTTTAAGGACTCGCCTGTTGTGCCAGCAAACCCTTCACATGAGTTTGGCGGAGTCCTTTCATTTGGAGGCAGTAGTACTCACTCTGCTTCCTCCCATTCCAGATGGCATCAGTCGCCCGTAGTCTTAAATACCTTTTGGAAGCCACTGTCTGCTTGTGTAGACTTGCAATCAAGTTTTCACGTTTTTTCCACCTCCATATTTTATTTCCCCATCTTTTTTTCTTAGGAGACCAGTCTCTTTTTTTTTTCTTTTCTTTTCTTTTTTTTTTTTTTTTTTTTTTTTTTTTTTTTTTTTTTGATTTTTTGAGACAGGGTTTCTCTGTGTAGCTTTGCGCCTTTCCTGGGACTCACTTGGTAGCCCAGGCTGGCCTCGAACTCACAGAGATCCGCCTGCCTCTGCCTCCCGAGTGCTGGGATTAAAGGCGTGTGCCACCACCGCCCAGCTGAGACCGGTTTCATACATAGGCCCAGCCTTGCTTTCACCTTACTGTACAGTTAAGGGTTAAAGATGACCTTGAACTTCAGGTCTTCCTGCCTTTCGCTGCCTGCCGAGTGCTGGGTTTCCAGGCGTGTGCCAGCACTTGAGTTTTATGCCACGCTGGGGATGGGATCCAGGCTCTTGTACCCGGGAGGCAAGTGCTCTACCACTTGCACCCTGAGCACTGTGCACCCATAACCCTCCACCAACATTTGATGGCGAACCCTTTCAAAGTGATTTTTCAGTGACTGCTTGCATGCTTCTCCTCTGTAGTCTGCCAGTAACATTTGGTTCTGCTTGTTTGTATTGTGTAAGCCCATACTCCAGTCTGTTTTACTTGGGGATGTATCTGAATGCAAAGCTAGTGGATTTCTTCGGCAGTTAACTTCGTATATTTTATACACTCAAAGTCTAGCTTTTTGAACACTGCCCTAATGTACCTACATTGGCATAGCATGCCATGAAAGAAAGGTGGAAAATAAATTCCTTAATTTTACTTTTAAAAGTAATAGTTTTTTTTGGAATTCTGGCATAGAGTTGGGAAAAAATAGCTGGCCCATTTTAAAACTTAAACTCTTTCTGTGACCCAGACTCTGCTGACTTCTCATTAAAGCAGGATATTATACTTGTAATTTTTATTTTCACCAGTTAGAAGCCAGATAACTTCTTATAGAGAGGTGTGATCATCCTTAAAAGAGTTGTTGTCCTTCCCACCTTCTCTGTTGGATTTGGAAGGCAGGAGAGCAGCTTAAATTGGTGTGTGCTGGACTCAGTCCCAAGCCCCGCTCTTAAAGTCAAAGTGTTGAGTGCGAATTATTAAAACATCACTGACATTGCTACGGTTTGAGCAGAGCATGTGGGATGGTGCATGGCTTTTTGTACAGAGAGCTCTCCTTCTATTCCTCCTTCATTCTGTCCTCCAAATTGGCCCGTGGGGCTGACTGGGCATATTTCCTTCTGGAAGTCTTCACTAGCACTCTTGAGGTGGCTGGCAGGAAGACCCTTAAAAGCATTTCTAAGCAGTTTTCCCCGCTCCTGTATGGGCTAATCCTCGACTTTCCACTTTGGTTTCAGCTGCTGTTGCTTGGCTTGAGCAATAGACTTCTACTGTGTCAGGAGAGAATGAATTTAAAAGAATTAGATATAAAGAGCGATATAAACTTGACCAACTGCTTCCAACAGCACATGGCCCTTTACTGCCTGTAAAAACTCATTGGCATGGGATAATGTGCATGTCAGTCTTGAGAAAGACTATTAGGTTGCAGTGCTTTTGATTCATCTACCACTGACTTGCCCTTTGATCTCAAAATGTGACTGACTTGTCCTTTGATGGCTTCATAATCACCCATAATAAAATTGATTTACTATATAAAGTGTAAGAGTTGAGTTCTAAGCTATATCTAGTTTCTGTTATAGGTCAAATGTATGGAAGATTTCATTAGAATTTAGGTATGCACATTAAGCTTTCAAATCAGATTTATTTTTACCAATAAAAGTTAGTTTGTATAGAAATACTGCATATTCTGTAGTTCATATGTACAGTCCTACCCTTAATTCAGTGATATGTCCGTGACTGAGTTGAGAAGATGAATGGTATCAACTATAAGACATGCGTTATGCGTTGGAAGTATTTGGAACTTGATTACACTGTGTGATTCTGGCTCGCAGGAGGTGGGAAGCTCCTGGATCTATGCTTAGAACAGGTGACAGTACTTGAGCTTCTATTCTTAGTTTGACCTCAGCCCTTCTCTTAAGGTACTTACTCCAGTGTCTTGGTTCGTCCATCTGTAACACCTAAGATGCTGTTCCGTTAAAAGAGGGCCTGGTTTACATTTGCTGGCATCTGAGGATTTAACATAGTGGTGGCACAGCAGTTCATATTGCTGGGTAGTGTCTGTTTGTGTGCCTAATGGCAGACAATCTGACAAATTACTAATCACTACATTTAGAAAGTTACAGCTCTGGCGGGAATTGATATCTGATATTGTTGTTCTGTGTGGTCTAAGTTACCATCATAACAGTAGGAAAATAAACCCCGTCCTGGCTATGTTACAGAGGGATTAATCACTTCTTCAAGTCATTGCTAAAGCTCTAGCCCTTTGAAACAATAGAGAACAGAAGTGTTCCTTCTTTTATTGCCTCTTCCTCCAAATAAAAGTCTTACAACTAACTTTTGTTATACTTCTTCGCTTGTTGAAGTCTTTCCAAGTTAGTTTTTTCATAAAGAATGAAGGATGGACCATGTCAGTTACTTGAAGCAGCTAAAAATACCCTGTGCAAGTATGTAGCAGAGAGTGCTTTGAGTTGTACATTGAAGCAAAGAACCGAAATTCCGTGAGCTTGCCTTTTATACATTTGTCCCCAGCTCCTTGTGCCTTTGCCAAGACTCAGATGTTACCTGAGTAGAAGATGATTAGAATAGTTCAACTCTGGGTGAAACTGAAAAACCTGTATTACTATTTTCTAAATCCAACAGACTTGAAAGTTTGGGCCAACATGAGGGAGAGGATTCTTATCACAGGGATTCTTGGTCTTTTCATAATCATCTACCTAAAGGTTTTATGCCATGTGATACATGTGAGTCATGTAAAAAATGAGAACATTGACTTAGAACTAGGCCTGATTAACTTATTATTGATATTAGATACACAATATTGAGCATATACCATTCATTAAAATAATTCTATAGGGAAAGCAGGACAGCTATTAATATCCCCATTTCATCGATGAAAGAAAATTAGTTTTTCTGGTAAATAACTCGGTAGTTCGACCATCATGTTTGTGAAGACTTTGGTTCCAAGACTTGTGTCTGTCCTCTAGGTACAACACACTAAAGCCAGAAAAAAATGCTCATTGCTCTTAATTTTGTTAAATAAAAACTTAAAATGAGTTTAAATTCAATCTCGTTATCTCAATCCCATTGTACTAAAATTTAAATTGATTTTTTGTTTTTTGAGACAGTCTCGGGAGGTTGTCTGAGGTTGCCTGGTACTTGCTGTATATACTAAGCTGTCCTTGAAATTGTGGTAACACTCCCATCTCTGGCTTCCACATGCTAGAATTATAGGTTTATATCATCAACTTTTGCTTAAATGATTTGTGAACTTGTTCAGAGAGACTGAAAATTAAATACCTTATTGTACATTCCTGAATTGATGTCTTCTTTGTACAGTTCCTGATCCAAAATGGTTATTTATATAAACTTACATATGTATTTGTAGCATTAAATGGGGGGGATACTTTGGAGGGACATAAGAGTAATTAGGTTTTTCTATACTTCCACAGTCCTGGTTTGCTGCAACACTCCACGTTAACATCTAGCAACAATAGATAGTCTGTGTACTTTTAAAACAGTTCCCTCAGAACCAAGACACTGGAGTCACCCACCATCTGGCTCTAACACTCTTCCTGCCTCCTCTTCTCGTAGATCTCCGAGCCTTGAGGGGAGGTGTTTGATCAAAAACACCCCATTTAGGCTATGCCGACTTATAAACATCAGCCCTTCCCTTGCAGCCCATAGTTACTATTTTGTAATGTTTGCTGTGCAACTGGAGTAAAGGGCTGGCGATATTCCCTTTCCTTGTGTGTCTGTAGAAATGGGTTCATCAGTCACAAACAGTCAAGGACCGTCCATCCCTTCTGTAAGTTACTTCTGTGACCTTTTAAAAAGCAAGTGCCTGTTTCAGGAAGGACTGAACTTTGAGGCTCTAGGAGTCCAGGTACTCTTTGGTTTTGAAGCAGGAACAATTGTGGGCTGAGTTGAAATTTTTCTGATGTAGATATAGTTGAAGATTCCGTGGCAGACTTACATAATGACCAGGATTGTTACTTTGTTTTCCCCAGCATGCAGTAGTTTTAAGGTCAGACCTGTGACTCAGAGTTGTGCACTTTCTTGGTAGTATGCATCAGAGTGATATGTCTCCAGTCTCATCCCAGAAGGGCTTGTGCCCAGCTCAGGTTGCTCACATTATAATCCCCAGCTGAGAGGCCACCTTGCCTTTTTTTAATAGGTAAAGAAAACAACACGACCATTTGGAAGCCAAGTGCTTTAGAGTTTGTTTTTCAGCCTTAGGACTTAGTGAACACCAAGGCACCTCTTGATTGAGAAGTAGATCCTGCATTGCCACCAATCTCCCATGGTGTGGCTCTGCACGGACATGTAATGGTCAGTGTAAGTGTTTTACTAAGGTGAATGTTTAAAATTCATTTCAAATCGAAAGCAAGGCCCTTTGATTTACTTTAAAGAGTGCAGATTTGGGATCAAAAGCCGCTTCCTCTCTGGGTGGCTTATTAGATAAAGGTGATCTTAAGCATAGTTGGCATAAGATTTCTAGATGGCATCTTCTCTGTATGCACAGAAATAATCTAGGCTTTGGGAACTACCTGATTCATTTGAGATTTCCATTTGCTTTTCTCTCTTCTTTCCATATTTTTCCTTTAGGTTTTTTGAAACAGGGTTTTCTTTATTTGTGTAGTCCTTGCTGTCCTGGAACTCACTCTGTAGCCCATGCTGGCCTTGGCCTGGCCCTGCCTCCTGAGTGCTGGTATTAAAGGCGTGTGCCACCACCGCCCGGCACCTTTTTTCTTTAAAAAAAATTAATTAAAATATATAATAGCTCCCTCTTTTCCCTGTAACTCTCCCATGTTGACACCCCCAAACTCCCTTTCAAATTCATGCCTCTTTTTGTTTAATTAGTATTGTTACAAAAAGAGTGAAAAAGATAACAGCTACTCAGCTCCCTACTTCTTATATGTGTAGTCTGTCTGGAAGCATCAGAAGACAGCAGTAGCTGAGCATGGGAATACAGCATGCCTGTAATTTCATCACTCAGGAGGCTGAGGTAGGAGGAGCATGAGTTTAAGGCCAGCCTGGGCTACATGATGTGATTATGTTTCAAACATATCTCCCCCCCCCAAAAAAAAAAGTAGGAGGAAGAGGAAGAAGGAAACAGTGGTACCAGTGGTTGTGAATTCACAGGGGGAGTAGCTATCTGGTGACAGGCAATGGAAGGGGGGGACTTTTCATTATATACTCTTGTACGTTTTATTATTTTTTTGAGACACACTCTCACTACTTATCTCTGGTTGTTCTGGAACTTGATATGTAGACCAGGCTGGCCTTAAACTCAGATCTGCCCGCCTCGGCCTCCCAAGTGCTGGGATTAAGATGTGTGTGCCATGCTGGACTCCTGTCTCCTTTTAAAATGTATGTATTGAAGGGCTGATGAGATGGCTTTGCAGGTCAAGGTGCTTGTGCCACGCCTGAGCATCTGAGTTCAATACATGGAGAGAAGCAACTCCAAGTTGTCCTGATCTCCACCTGTGTGTACACCAGCCAATAAAGAAATAAAAGTAAGAATACTTAAAAGCACACATTTAAAAAATCCTCATACGGAACGATGCTAGTGGTAGCATTCCTTATACTAGCCAGAAAGTAGAGATGACTCAAATGTGTCAGCTAATACATGGATGAACAATATATTGTGCATATATACACTGGAATATCATTCAGTCATGAAACAAGGTATTAATTGATGTTATAACATTCTTGAAAATATCTAATGGAATAAAAATAGTGGAAGATATCAGACATAGAATACCACTTGTCTTCATTAGGGTTACTATTGCTGTGGTGAAACACCCTGACCAAAAGCAACTTGGGGAGGAAAGGGTTTATTTCGCTCATGGTTCCATATAGCAGTTCATCCTCAAGGCAGTGAGGGCAGGAACCTGGAGGCAGGAGCTGATGCAGAAGCCATGGAGGAGAGCTGCTTACCTGCTTGCTCATCATTGCTTGCTCAGCCGCCTTTCTTATAGAACCCAGGACCACCAGCCCAGAGATGGCCCCACCTACAGTGGGCTGGACCCTCTCTCATCAGTCACTCATTAAGAAAATGCCTTAGTTAGATCTTATGGAGGCATTTTCTCAATTGAGGTTCCTTCCTTTCAGATGACTTTAGCTTGCATCAAGTTGACATAAAACTAGCCGGGACACCACATACTGTATGATCCCATTTATATAAAATGTCCTGAACAGGCAACTCCATGGAGACAGGAAGTAGGCTTGTGCTTGTGAGGGGCTGGCCTGGGGTGGGGAAGGGAAGTAGGCTTGTGCATGTGAGGGGCTGGCCTGGGGTGGGGAAGGGAAGTAGGCTTGTGCATGTGAGGGGCTGGCCTGGGTGGGTGCTGGTGGTGGGGAGAAAGAAGAGTGACTGCTTAGAAGGCCAGACTTCTTTGGGAGTGGTTTACATCCTCTGGAGTTAGATAGTATGGATGGATATATAACTATGTGAATATGCTATAGACACATTGAAGTATGTATATTAAAAGGGTGGGTTCTTATGCTGTGTTATTTTATGGCATATTTCATCTGAGTAGATAATGATCAGCTTGGTGAGGTCTTGAACTTGGAAGCTTTAACAATTACTGTGAACATGTAAAACCATGCACAGCTTTCTTGAGTTTCTACCCAAGAAATATCATTATTATCATTCTGAAATATTTTTATATACTATTATGGGTAACTCCAGAAGACTACCTTTACTACCATTCACCGATGACCTTTCATTTTTTAGAGGCATATTGCTAACCCAAACGAATCCCTGATTGGAAGCATAGGTAAAATACATAAGGCACAGGGTTGAGACATTATGACTGTGGACCTTCCCCAAGCTCTGCCACTAGAGAGGTGATGGGAGTTTGCAGGGGAGTCTCAGGAAGACATTGAGAGCAGTCTGCCCTTTCCTCCAAGTTGATCCCACAGCTGTCCCCTGCCTCTGTCTACTTCTCAGGGGCTGTACATTGTTCTTGTCCCTTTCCTTGCGTTCTCTTGGGGTGAGCCGAGTCATAGGGTTAGGGAGGGGAAGGGTTAGCTTTAGGAGTCTTGGGTGATCTCTGTAGGCCTGACAATACAGCCTTTCCACCTTTTTTTCTTGGTCCCTGGTCATTGTAGATAGCTGTCTGGAAGGCCAGTTGCTGCCATTTCATCTATCCTGTCCACAGACCGGTTAGAAAATTCTTCTTGACTTTTGACCCAGAAGTCACCTTGGCATAGACATGTGGGATTGACTTCATGCATATTTGATATGTATAGGATAAATGGTGTATATTTCTAACACTTGAGACTTTAGGCCTTGTTGTACTTGCCCAAGCTGTGAGCCAAGGCAACTATTTCACCTGAGCTTCTGAGCCTGTCTTTTTGTTTTGTTTTGTTTTTTGTTTTTCGAGACAGGGTTTCTCTGTGTAGCTTTGTGCCTTTCCTGGAACTCACTTGGTAGCCCAGGCTGGCCTCAAACTCACAGAGATCCGCCTGCCTCTGCCTCCTGAGTGCTGGGATTAAAGGCGTGCACCACCACCTCCCGGCAAGCCTGTCTTATATATACATGGTTTCATAAAATAGGTCTTCCATATCTACTTCCCTGGCATTCATTGAAAATTAGCTTACAGAATGCAATTGTAGTTTGCATCCTGGAGATGGTTCCTGGCTATGGGGTAGCCTCTTTTTTTTTTTTTTTTTTGTTGGTCCTGAGAAATCAACTTAGGTTGTGAGATGTGTGTGATGCAGTTAACCTGCCTTATTCATTCATACTCAGAAGTTGTGTGGGAAGTCTGTTAACTCTAGGTTGGAAAGGCCTCCTTGTCCACTCTATCAACTGGGTTCTTTTTTTCTTTTTTTTTTTTTCCTTGTAGGAAGGCTATAGGAAAGACTCACTCCTAGATCAGGCAGGTGCCCTTCAATTTACCTAGCCATTCCCTTGAGAATTCAAAGAGCTTTGTTCTCACGTGGTCTCTCTCATTTGTTCAGAAACCATTCTTACTCCGGTTTGGATATGCAGTCCTCTCCTTTGGGCTGTTGTATTCCAGCCTCCATTCCTCTGAGTCCTGAGGACTTTGAACTTTGCTCAAAGTTCTTCAGTTATTCACAGGCCCATGGTCTTTGAGACTGGGCTCTTGGCCAAGATTCTGAGCTCTTATCTCCTTTCCACATACCTCCTGTGAACTGGTGAACTTAATAAATTCTCCTTGCAGGAAGCTGAGGTTTGGGACAGCTACATTTTTGCAGTGTTGTTAAATAAATAATATATAGTGATTGCAGTGTGTCAGTCACTCTCCTGAGTAACAAATATGCTTTATTTTTCATAAGAATATCACACAGGTCTTCACAATGAGATCACATAGGCACTATTTTTATTTCCAGTTTGCAAATGAGCAAGTTGAATTACAGAGAAGTTAGATAAAATATTTCCCATGTCATAGAACCAGAAAGTGGTAAAGGTTAGAATTCTCCTCTAGACATTGTGGCTCCAGAGTCCATTCTATTAGGCACTGCATTATGTTCACCTGAGCGTTATAAAGTCAATATATCCATATTAAATTTGGAGAAAATCAATTCTTTATCTTCAAGATGATATTAATTGTTGAACCAATCTCATGTAAAATTAAGCCTTGAATTTTCTTTATGGAGGGATTTGAAAAGTTATGTGTGATTCACACCACTCTAAAGTTCATGAATGAAGTAGAATAATTACTATTCATTACTCTTTGTCTCATTTTTCATAACTTAAGCAACCTTGATTTATGTACATTTAGGCACACATTTCACATATTTGTTTTTTTATTGTTACACTGCTTGAAAATAAAATGAAGTTTAGAAAACAAGATGGGTGGCGCACGCCTTTAATCCCAGCACTCGGGAGGCAGAGCCAGGCGGATCTCTGTGAGTTCGAGGCCAGTCTGGTCTCCAAAGCGAGTTCCAGGAAAGGCGCAAAGCTACACAGAGAAACCCTGTCTCAAAAAACTAAAAGAAAAGAAAACAAGATGGGCTGGAATTAAGGTTATTGTGGCAGTCTTTCCAAGTGTATGTCCTTTACTAGCTTTTTGCTACATTAGACCTAGTTAAGATCCCTTTTGGGGATGTTCTAATGGACTGTGTTTAGGGTTTTGCCTATGTGCAAGCCTGTGCTCTACTACTGAGTTCTGTCTCCAACTCTGCTGCTCTCCTTTCTGTGAGACCTGTTTGCTGCCCACTGTGCTCTCCTCATTCTCTTCAATGTACTTGCTAACTGCCATAGAGAACACATTGCTTGACTCTGGGAAATTGGAAATTAATCACACTTGCTCTTAGGTGTCAGTGGTTCTCGTAGACCCCCTGGCTCCCCCTTCAACCTAGTCTTTCTATCTTGTAGCTCATTGTCAACTACCACTTTGAAGTTAGCCAGAGTTTATGGTCTTGTCAACTAGACTCTAACCATTGCATGAGAGAATCCACCATACTTCATTCCCAGCTCAAGGTTAGTGACCTCAATTCATCTCCATTGATAATTAGAAAAGATAAGGGACCATGATCATAATTTACTATAAACTTTATCCCTAGGTTTTGTGCTATAATGAGTAAAGACCCCTTGGTGGAATCATCTTGATTGGGTACGAGGAACAGTGCCTTGTGTTGGAAATCATTTCAACATGACCATGAAACACTCTATGCAAATGAAAACACTGTGGTGGTATTGTGTTGCCCAAAATATTGTGTACTCTAATAAATTTATCTGGGGTCAGAGAACAGACAGCCACTAAATACAAAGGCTAGAAAATGGTGGCACTCACACCTTTAATCCTAGCATTCCAGAGATAGAAATCCCTCTGGATCTCTGTGAGTTCAAGGCCACATTGGAAATAGCCAAGCATGGTAACATACGCCTTTAATCCCAGAAAGCCAGCCTTTAAGCCCAGGGAGTGGTGGTAGAAAGCAGAGAGATATATAAGGCGTGAGGACCAGAAACTAGAGGTTTTTGGCTGGTTAAGCATTCAGGCTTTTGAGCAGTAATTCAGCTGAGGCCCATTCCGGATGAGGACTCAGAGGCCTCCAGTCTGAGGAGACAAGACCAGCTGAGGATCCGGCAAGGTGAGATAGCTGTGGCTTGTTCTGTCTCTCTGATCTACCAGCATGGACCCCAATAACTCGCCTCGGGTTTGATTTTATTAATAAGAACTCTTAAGATTCCTGCTACAAAACACCCTCAGACTCGGCCCATGGTATATCCCAGTTCTTCCAAAATCTCTGTTCTCATCATATATAGACTGGCTGTCAGGGAAGAAAAGCTACCCATTGGGGCAGCGATCTGTTGGTAGACCACACACCAAGATCACTAGGTCAGTTTTCACAAAGTAGTGCCTGGCACAGCAGAATAGCTCTTTCCACAGAAAGTTATTCTTGTTTGCTTTCAACATGAGTCACTGTGGGCTACCACTCTCTTGGATGTGCCTGTGGGTACTTGTGGGTGGAGTCTAGATTGAGAGACTTGTAGAGCAAACAAGACAAATAGAAGCCAAGTGAGCTTTAGCCCTCTGTGATTTTTCAATTTGCCACAAATCCAGAGTGGCTCCATTATCAAAATAGTTAACTCCAGCACCTAACAAAATAGGGACTTCCTGAGTCACATGCAGATCACTTCTTGGTCTTTCTTCCTATCATCCTCACACTCTACCACATTAAGTTCAGATTGTCTTTTGAGCAAACCCTAATTAACCATGCATGAGTTTCTTCAACTTCAACATTCAGTTCAATAGCTATGCTCTGTTTACAGTTTGAAAAGAGGAATGCATAATATTGTATAATATTTAACATAGTCTTTTAATAAAAAGAAGATAATCTCTCACTAGTCTGAATATTTCACACCAGAAAGGAAGGCTCACAAAGAACTATGGGCTCTTTACAATCAAGGTAGTCAATCATAACTGTCAGCACTAAGGATAAAGGTATGAGGGAGAGGGCTGTAGCTCAGTGGTAGAGTGCCTGCTCAGCATGTTCAAGACCCTGGATTCCAGCCCCACTACCAAAGAAAGAATAAAGGCATGGGTACTCTATTTGGCCTGTTCTTTTTCCTTTTTAGGAGATGAATCAGCTGAGTGAATGGTAGACTAAGGCCACAGAATGCTTAGCCCTCTAACATCTCTCAGAAGCTTGAAAGGCTCATAACAGGTGGAGTTGGTGACTGCCAGGACTTGGGATGACTGAAAGGGTGTTTTGAATCATGGCACATGGCAACATGGAAATAAAACAGATATATCACAAGTGGATGGTAGAAATAGACTAGGAGAGAATTTTAACACCTAAAATATGACAAAGATTTATCCCTACCAGTAGTGTCTCAGATTCATAAGACATTTATTTTCCCTTGATCTGATGGTCTATATTTATATTATATATTCTAAAATTTTTCTGCGTTCTTATTTCCTTGTTCCACTTTTCTCTTCATTCTTCATCTAAATGCAATCTCTGTTTTTGTTTGTTTGTTTGTTTTAAAGTCTGATATCACCATAGAGACTTTCTTTGATAGCCATATGTTCAGTGTTATTCTTATGGTAATTTCTGGTGAGAGTCTCACGAAAATAGCTACATGATGTGGTTTTGATAGTTTTTGTATCTTGGTAAGGGTCTTTAAAAACATGGAAAAGGACAGACTTAAGGGACAAGAAACTTTAAAGCTATTGCTAATCATGAAATGACATTTCAAAAATCAAATAACACACATCATAGCATATACCATTCTTAATCCCTGAGTATTATAAAGAAACCATAGGGCCTGGGGAATTGCAGAATAAATTATTTTCAATAGACTTACTTGGCATTTTCAAGTTGCCTCGATATTTATAGTCTTCTTTTTGTGTATCTTATATCATTTGTAATGGGCCTTCCCTTTTCCATAGCCACTCTTGTCTTTTCTCTGAGACTCAGAGACCCTTTGGGTGAGCAGAATTCTGGGTTTTCATTTGGCTCTTAGGTTACGAAGCAGCACTTGTGTGGTCCCAGAGTGTTCCTTCATTTTGCTCTTTCATGGGTATGCTGGGAATTGTGACATTTAAGAAGTGACATTGCAAAATTGGACATGTCAGTTGGCAAAAGGGCTCTTTTCAACCTTAAAGATTGCCAGGAACCCGAGATGGCTGAAGTGGCTCTGGACTTATTTCTGGCAAGAGTACACAGGGCACAAAATACTCTGGACAGTTCAACATTGAATCACATCATATCATAGTACATGACGAGATGCTTTAACCATGTGTTTAGACTCAGGAGAAATGGTGGAGGGACTTGTGGCCTGACAAAATTATACTGGGAGAGACTTACAACCTATTAGTTTATTGGTAGTAGGAAAGAATAAAATAATGTATAAAAGTTTAAGCTGAAACCACCAAGACTCCATAACAGGTTGTAATCAGGCTCTTGCTTTTGGCTATGACTAGTGGCTTTAATTGTTTTAATAAGTTTTCAGTAATCCGGAAATGTTCTTGAGTAAAAAGAAAATGGAGTAAAACAGAAGGCTGACCAAGGTCATGCTGTGAAGGAGGAGGAGCTCTTGAGCTATATACAGGCCAAGTGGGTCACCAAATTTGCTTTTTGACTCTTGGGTTTCACCCATTTGAACTTTGAGGTGTGATCCTCCCGGTGGCATTCAGAGGCAGAGTCAAAGGTTGGATTGCACAAACGGGATTCCATTATGATCTTACCTTTGGTCTTTCTGACTTGAAATGCTAGATCCCGTTAGCCTGTGTTTGCTGTAGCCTGTGTTTGCTGTCGACGTCTCAGAAGAGCCTCACTGGAAAGGGCTGGCGAAGTACCACTCTTTCACACATTGTCTCCTATTTTCCTACTCACGTGGAATTTCAACTTCAGGCAGCTTTTGGACTTTATCTCTTCCTTTGCAACTAGTAACTCCTCTATCCCACCCTATAATATCCCTTCAACCTAGTCTTTTCCTTCTGTCCCCATTGCTAGTGCCTCCTATTCATTTAGCCTACCATACATATCATCTGGTCAAATGCAGTGCCCCTCAAGGCCACGCCCCAGCCTTTAGACTCTCCCTTTGATAGCTCCCCTTATCACTGCTTACATCACTCAGATCTCACCCTTCCTTTGCACCAATTGGGAAAAAAAGCCCTGTGTGTTCTGGCTTTCCTGCCCCTAGCTTTGGTTGCATCACTTCCTTATCACTCTGCTTCTAACAACCTTCTCCCAACCAGAACTCATCCTGCTTCTTGAGCATGCCTCATATTCATCTCATAACTTGACCCACATTCTATCTTTTTCTCGAATGACCCCTCCTCATTCTCTACACAGTACTGTTTTCACTATTCAGGAATCAGTCATGGCATAGAGGCCATGATATCAAGTGTTTTCTGGTCCCCATCCTGATAGGATTTCTGTCAATGACAAATAGTGTTAACATTGTATATCTTTCCTATAACATCATGCTCTGCCTTGCATAGAAATATTTTGTATATTTATCCAGGTAACACTTCACAGTAAGGACCATATTTTATTTCCCATGTTTAGCAAATCACTTTGTAGTACATAGTAGTAGGACATCTGTCTAAGTGTTGGTCATATAAGAGAAATGAGTGGATAGGGTAGCATAATCATAGATGGATCCCAGTGAGAGGATAGAATGCATCCATGGGTTGTTGGAAGACAAGGATGAGTAGATAAACTCTGATGTAAATGGTCTTGGGAGGATAGATCACATGCTAGAGGGGACTGAAGGGATTTGATGCCTAGCACTCAATAAAAAGTCATGCTGATCTGGCTAGCATAGGATAGGTGCCAAAGAGAATTGTTCACTATCTGCCAGCCAGCTTCCCCCACAGTGTAAACAGTACACTGATTATCAGAGGGGTTGTTAAACATCGTGCAGTCAATGTATAACAAGATCAGCTGAAATGCCAATGAAGTTTGGGAATGTTTGGGTATCTGCTAAGTAACCATCAAAGTGTCTGGACAATTGAGCCAAGATGGGACAATTTATTAACTGTTCTTACTGAGAAATTCTTTTTTTCTCATGGAAAAGGGCATTTTTAAAAAATTTTCATTTTAGCTGGGCGGTGGTGGCGCACGCCTTTAATCCCAGCACTCGGGAGGCAGAGCCAGGTGGATCTCTGTGAGTTCGAGGCCAGCCTGGGCTACCAAGTGAGCTCCAGGAAAGGCGCAAAGCTACGCAGAGAAACCCTGTCTCGAAAAACCAAAAAAAAAAAAATTCATTTTATTTCTTTATCCTCATTTTTCTCATTTTTAATCAGTTCTTTGAGAACTTCATACAATGTGTCTTGATTATATTCACCTCCTTCCCTCTCTGAACTCCTCCCAAATCCAACCCCCTTCACTCTGTGTTGTCTGTTTTTTAACCACATCAAGTAGAGTCTGTGCTGCTCATATACTCTTAGATGTATGGCCTTCCACTGAAGCACGGTCAACCTTCCAGGGGCCGTATCCTTAAGGAAAACAGACCCTTCTTCTCCTAGCAGCTGTCACTTGACAGTAACTGTTAAGCTAGTGGTTGGATTTGGTAGCCACCCTTCCCTCTCTGGGCTGGGCTTTTGTCTGGCTAGAACCTCTGAAGATTTGGGCATGCTGTCTTGATTGGTGTGAATTCTTATGTGCAAATACCCTGCTGTACCTAGCCCTGGCTCTTACAATCTGTCCGCCCCTCTCTTCCACGACCATCTTTGAACCTCAGGAAAAGGGAATGCAGTGTGAGATGTCTCATTTAGGGCTGAGCATTCTTCGGTCTTAGTCTCTGCACTTTGATCAGTTGTGGGTTTTCTGTGTTAATCATCATCTACTGCCAAAAGAAGCTTCCCTGATGAGAGTTGAAAAATGTACTAATTGATGGTTATAATGATAATTCATTAGAAGTCAGATTAATACTATGCCATATAGCAGAGTAATAGTGTTGTGTTCTCTCCTATGGTCTGTGACCTATCTAGCGGCAAGTTGTTAGCCCCAATAATGGAACCAAATGTGGGTTTCATCTTGTGGAGTGGGACAAATATAATCAGAAAGTGGTTGGATATTCCCATAACATTCATGCCACTATTGTCCCAGTGGACCTATCTCATCAGGCCAGTTGTTACTATAGCTTGCAGGGTTCATAGCTGGTAAGACTGATGGCTGTGCCCGGGCGGTGGTGGCACACACCTTTAATCTCAGTACTTGGGAGACAGAGCCAGGCAGATCTCTATAGAGCGAGATCCAGGACAGGCACCAAAATTACACAGAGAAACCCTGTCTCAAAATAACCAAAAAAAAAAAAAAAAAAAAAAAAGAAGAAGAAGAATGATGACTGCTTTTCTCCTCTGATAGTGTACATAGTACCTGCTAGCCAGTAGGGATGAAGCTTCCTGGTGAGTACCAGTTTGATTTCTCAATGTTCTATGGCTCAGGTATGCAGTATCTCTACAACAGGGTCTTACCATCAAGTTCTGTAAGGTAACCAGGAACATTAACAGTAAATGGCCCATAATGCTTTAGTTTGGTGAAAGATCTAATTGTGTGTGAGGGTTGACATTAACACTAGGAGCCAGTGTCCAAAGAGACAGTAGTCATGTCTTATATAGTCTCTTCGGAAATCTGGGTTACGTGGTTGGCGTATGTTGCAAGTGGAATAAATGCAGTAGTAGGTTGAGCCGCCAGATCACACTGTCATTACTGACTAGTGGTCACCAGGTAGTTCTCTTATCTTTGTATCTTCTCTTCTATTTGAGGAAAAATAGACCCAATTATATTTGCCTACTTCATGAAGCCATATGTCCATAATCTCTGTTTGCTTTTCAAAATGAACCAACACCTAAATGAACCTTCGAGTTGCTCTAAAACCTCCATCCCAGTGTCAAGCTTGAAACCGGAATTGGTGTCCTGTAAGACCACAGTAGATCCACGAAGCTTGCTGCTCACAGCACTGTTAAGAGGGACGTTTACAAATACATTGACCCTACTGAAAGGAATACCTCACTAAAATAGAAAGTTTAGGAGTTTTAAAGGTTAATCATCTAATAAAGTAAGAACATTTCCCTACGTGAAAAGTGTGTGTTGATTTTAGGGGTGTGGTATTATTGTAACTAGTCAGTCTGTTATAATTTAATCATCCTGAACAAGGGAATGTCTAGGAAGGTGTGGAAGAAAGCACAATGCCCGTACTTATTTTCCTAGGCTTATTTTTTTAACTAAACCACCTGAATTTTATTCTTATACCAGGCTCCAGATAACCAAGAGTAGGCAGAAATTTCATTTATCTTTCTGAGTAACTTTTCCTTGAAAGCTTAAAGGTCAAAAGAATTGGGAAACTCATTGACCCATCTCTGCACATCACATTTGCATACTCTGTGCTGCAGGACCGTGGGGACAAGCAAAGCAGTGCCCTAGCCCCTAGCCTGGAGCATACATGATCGGACAGACTAGTGCTTGTTAAGTCGTTAGCCCGGGGCCTGTCCCAGAATGAAAGTCTCCTCCCTTTCTTGGAGTTCATAACCAAAGCCAAAGCCACTCTTTTTCCTTCCTTCCTTCCTTCCTTCCTTCCTTCCTTCCTTCCTTCCTTCCTTCCTTCCTTCCTTTTTCTTTTTCTTTTTCTTTTTCTTTTTCTTTTTTTTGAAACAGGGTTTCTTTCTCTGTGTGGCCCTGGCTGCCCTGGAACTTGCTGTGTAGACCAGGCTGACATCAAACTCTCAGACATCCTCCTGCCTCTGCCTCCCGAGTGCTGGGATTAAAGGCGTATGCCACCACCACCCAGCACTAAAGCTACCTTTTCGATTCCAGATCGGACTGTTTTGGAGGACTAAGTGCCACAGCCAGTGAGATGGGAGCCAGGGCAAAGGAAAGGTCCTAGACAGACTTTGAGGCTTTTCTTAGAACCTGTTCACAATCGCCAAGTATCCAGCCAGTGATGACCCATGGAGTTGCTATAATGTATGATGGTTGATCTCTGTATTCGTGTTTTATCATTGTCTCTGGCAGCAGAAAATGTAAGACAGACCGCCTCTATTGTAGATGTAGCAGGGTTGTGCTTGTGTGGGACCTTTACCATTCCATTCTCTCTGGGGCTGGGGGGAGAGTGGCTCGAATTGCTCCCCATTTCAGTGATCTGCTGTTTGCTGGCACATAGCCAGGAAGACATTAAATGTCCTTAACGCTCTTAAGTTCTCTCACTGTAGTGCCTAACCTCCTTTAACTACACTGGTAGCAAAAGCCCATCTCCTGTAGTTACTTTTACAATTAGCAGGATAAAAATGCATTCTTTATAGGACCAAAGGCAAGCGCTGGTGGCATATAAAGTGAATTAATAAGGTTGGCTCAGCATTAAGCTATGTCAGAGCTGAGTCCAAATTTTATTCCGGTACAGGGATGACTTTCTATGTGGCCTCTCTGGCTCTGAAGCTAATTTGGATGCTGAGTAGCCCCACAGGTATTTATATGTAGCGTTTGGTATTTTTACTGGGTCCTATTCTTCTCCCTTGGATCACCTAAAATGGTTAAGAATTTTCTAGTGGGATTAAGGTTGTGATCTCAGGGGAGGGTGGGACATCTGCTCTTGGTTATTTTTGTGTGAGCTGCTTCCCCTTAAATGTATGTGCACCAATGAGCCACAGCGTTATCATCTGGGCTTGAGAGAAGACAGGTCTAGGTGCTGCTCCGAAACTTGGCCTCTGAGCCATGGCTTCTCAAAGACACTCAGGTAAAAACTCTCTGTTCTTCTCTTATCTTAATGACACTCGTTCCAGGCCAGTGAATCTGTCATTTGTCTAAAGATAATTTTGGATTGAGTGATTTTAGTGTTGTGTAAATGGTAAGTAAATCCTAGCTGGTATCTGTTTTATTCTCATGCTGTTTCAAAGATGAAAGTGTTCTTCCTCGAGTAAGCTTAGACATTGGATTTTTTAAAATTTGTTTTACATTTTCAGGATGTCTTATGAAACTAAGAAATGATGTGAGGAAAGAAGTTTGATTTTTTTTGTTGTTGTTGTGGGGTTGGGTTATTAGGAATTTTGGTCCTTCATAAGGCTGCTCTTCAGCTCTACAGTGCTTGAAATCTAACTTAAGGTGTTTGGGAAAAGTAAATTGAAACGAGATCGGGAAGAAGGATTATTTGTAACTAAAAGTTTCTTAAAGGACTTAACACATCTTTCCTTTTTCTGAACAGTAGTCTTTATTTTTCTAAAGAAACAGTTATACGTCTCTTTGTTGCGGAAATTATGGTGTTTGTTATTAACTGAAAAAGTTTCCTATCCCCTAGATAAAGACCAGGAGTGAGGATTTTCCTCCTGTTTTCTAGCCTGCCTTAAGGAGCCCTTTGGCCCTAAAACAAGATGCCTGTGAAATAGGGTGGAGGCTGGAAGGCCACTTCTGTATCACTCCGCAAAGCCAAGAGTGGGGCTCTTGCTCTCTTGCCCTCTGCCCAAGTAACACTTCCCCCTCTTGGAGCTGATGAAGAAAGATAGATGGGCAGAAACCAAACACTTGGTCCTGTCTCCCACTTTCAGGTTAAGGGACAAAGTTACTACTGATGGTAGTCTTTTTATTGATTCGATTTTTATTTTGGAAGTTTCATTTTTTGAAACTCGGGATTGTCTGTTGATACACTTTTTGAAGAAATGACCTTTCCGATGGTTGAAAGCACGTATGCTGCAGTGGCGTTCCACACTTTCATTCATTAGTATCTACTTCTTGCTTTTGTTTCTAAGTGTTTAAAAGCTGTTTGAGGATTTTTCTGTAACCCTCAGTGACAGTTTTACAAACATGGTTGCCACATGCCTGAGATTGTGATTATCTGCCAACCAGGCGGCTGTACCAGTTGTCCTAATGGACCTTGACTGCACATCAACTACCTAAGTTGTGAGGTAATAATAATAATAATAATAATAATAATGATAATGTAATAAAATTAAATAATACATAATAAAAATAATACTTGTGAAAACAATTGTTTACACTTGGTACATGATTTTTCAAGTCAAGAAATAACACTTTGCATTGTGTTACATTTTTTGGTCTATAGAAGCAGAGAATAACTAGTTCCATAGAGGAGAAAGAAGTCCTCACAGAAGAAAAGTCAATGTCTCTCTGAAATGGGCTTCAATTGAGCAAAATGAAGGTTCAGATCTTTGGATTTGGATTCATTTTTAGTGACCATCCACACAATCAGAGGACATTTTAAGAAAAAAATGTATACATCAGCATTGAACATTTTTGTCTGCAAAAGCATCAGTTCAATTCCTTTTACTCTTTTGCTTACTCAAGGCCCAGGATGAAGGGTGTAGAGAGAGTTAAGATCATTTTTTATATCCTACAGTTTTGATTCTTTTCACCAGCCAACTGCCCAGTAGCCCTCATACATGCCAGGCCTTTTTTAATGCCAGAAATGGAAGCTGAGAGTTGGGGGAAGAAGAATCGAAATGGACTGCCTTCTTAAATCACTGAAGAACGGGAGGCAGAAGATTAGGCTGAGGGGAAACCAAATGTTAGTCTGTATTCTTTTATTTTTTCATTTTGATTCTTTACATCCACTAGATCCCACTGCAGTTTCCCCTCCACTGCTCACAGCCCCCTCCTCTCCCATCTCCCCTCTCCCCTAGGTCCGCTCCTCCTCCATTTCCCTTCCAAAAAGAGAGCAGGCCTCCCAGGGATAGCAATCGAGTATGCTGTAACAAGTTACAGTATGACTAGGCACAAACCTCCATATCGAGATGTAGAAGGAAACCAGTGGAGAGTCAGATGCCCCCCACTCCCACTGTTAGGAGTCCCACAAGAATGCCAAGCTGTATACAGCCATAATGTTTATGCAGAGGACCTAGCTCAGGCCCAGTCCGGGCTCCATGATTGTCACTTCAGTCTTTGTGAGCCCCTGTGAGCTCTGCTTAGTTGATTCTGTGGGCCATGTTATTGTGATATCCTCCACCTCTCTGGTTCCTAGAATCCTTCCTCCCCATCTTTTGTGGGGTTTCCTTGGCTCCAAAGAACTAAGTATGACTGATTAAAAAAAAAAGTCAATGAAATGGTTCCTAATGATATTCTGCTATACTCATAGATTGGTGCCTAGCCCAACTGTCATCAGAGAGGCTTCACCCACGACTGATGGGAGCAGATGCAGAGATCCACAGCCAAACACTAGGCGAAGCCAGGGGAACATTTTGTATTCTTAATGACCACTAAATGACTGCCTACCACTTTCCCACAGCTGAAGAAATCAAAAAGACATGGTCCATGGCCACTGGTCATGAACTTTCTTCCTATATGAGAGAGAGAACATGCTGCATGTGGCATGTACAGCATTAAGGGAAAATTTCCCAGGCAGATAGAGTGGTAGTAGGATTCCAACTTTGTCAGGTGGAAAAATAGTAGCAGATTTTTTTTCATTTACTAATACTGTATCCAACCCTTCTGACACCAGACATAAATTAAAATGGTGTTATCTGCACATGAGTGACCCAAAAGAGCTTTTAATTTTATTTTTTTTACCAAATGTGGCATTCTAGAGAAATTACTAGTATCATTTTAATCATTGTGTTCATGTTCTATTTTTAAACTAGAAAAAAAAACACTTGCTGAATATTCTATGATATTTGATAGACTGCTTTTCAGCTATGACTCATAAGCTCCATCTCCCTGAGGCTATTTAGGTGTTTATTTCCAAATGTCTGATGACACATCCAGGTGTATTAGCAGGTCTGTGACACAAGTGTCCTATTCATCAGCTGAGCTTCTTTCCATTTGTTGAATGTCCTCAGGAGTGCAATATGTCCTTTTCTTCGGAAGCCAACGTTCATTGCTATGGCACTGGTGTGCTACACTGAGCAATGAACAGACTAGGAGAAGCTGGCTTTTGTTTTCCATCTGGGTGGTGGTCAGTGTTTGCACTTAGAGTAGTCAGGCAAAGCACACAAAAGAAAGCTGCCTAGATACAGCGCCCGCTTCCTCCTGAAATGTTGGTTTGAACCACTGGGTTTGAGGACAAGTGGACTTGAGCAAGTTCCTACTTTGTTCCTCGGTGCTAATTCTGTAGGTGTATGATTAAATTTGAAGCTAGGTCATCTTTCTTTTTTTTTGTGTATACATCTGTGTGAGTGCTTAAATGTGTGTGTGTGCGTGCACTTTCTCTTTCTCTCTCTCTCTCTCTCTCTCTCTCTCTCTCTCTCTCTCTCTCTCTCTCTCTCTCTCTCACACACACACACACACACACACACACACTCTCTCTTACGGAGGCCAGTGGTCAGTGTTGGGTGTTTTCAATCCCTCTCCACCTTACTTTTGGAGACAGGAGCTCTCACTTAACCTGGAGCTCACCAGTTGAGCTTGACTGGCTGGTCAGTAGAAGCTTCAGGGATTGTCCTGCCTGTCCCTTCTTCCTCAGGCACACACCACTGCACCGGTCTTTTTATGGGTATTCTCACAATGAGCATCTTACTGATAGAGACGCCCCCAGCCTCTTCAGTCTCTTTGTTGAGACGTTGAGGTTTCTGTACGTACCTCTTGGCATGTTGCCTATAAATCAGGATTTTTTTTTCTGAAAGAGGAAGCTTGCTTATTAGGTGAAGAATGATGTATATTCTGAAGCAGGCATAGAAAGAAAATCAGGCTGCCACCTTAGAATAGAGAGGTAACATTTGATCACTCAGCCACATCTCACTGTATTAAGCTAAGCATCCAGAGTTGATTTCCTTAAATACATTTATACCAAAGATAACTTAGAAAAATCAGATGACAGTTCACATGACTGGGGACCTTAGGAAATGAGAGGTGAGATTTAAAATCAGGACGTAGTGTTTTGCATTGCATTAGGTTCCTTCATCTGTGAAAGTAGAAGGAATTTGGTTTACGAACGAGAAAACATTTTCTCAGAAGGAAAATCAATATTGCCTAGAAATAGAGGCTGAGATCATTGGATCAGAATCCATTGTGAATGCCTGTCCACACGCTGAAGTTTTAGAAGGTTAGCAGTGGTGACCTTTCTCCACCTGCCTGCCAGCAGGGCACACTGAAGGACTTTGATAGGTAAGGTCCTAGACTAGGTCCCTGGGCTCCTATTATAGTGGCAGAATTTTCTGTGACAGAATCCTCACTCCCATGTACATTGAGATTCAAATTCATCCGAGAAGCTACCCTAGGACAAGATGTCCTCCACAAAAGAAGCAGTAAAGGAGGCAGCACTGTGACCACATGTAGCAAAATTGTCATTTAATGATGTATGACCTTTCCAAGTTCAACCACCATAGGGCAAGGCAAATGTGCCTGAAGTTTGTAGGGTATAAAAGGTTGAACATTTCGTGTACTTACAAATTGCTAAAGGGATAAAATGATGTCTTAAGAGATAGGTGCTACTGGAGTATGAGATCAGCAGGAGTAGATAGAGCTCCACCAGAGAGGTTCATTTTCTTTCTCATGTGCTAATTTCTAATGAAGGCCAGGAGGGGGGTGGCAAGCTTGTTTCCTCCCATGAATTCTCAAATGTGGCTCCATCTTCCATGGTGCCGAGCACTTAGGATATTTATTCTCCTTTAAAGACCTCTGTGCGGGCATTGCCATTGGTCAGATGGGTTCTCGGCATTGTTAATTCCTATGACTGTTCTAGTCTTGAACATACTCCCCCTATTTTCTGTGAAGTTTAGGGGTAATGACTATGTCATCAGTAGGAATACATGACTCCAGCTTTGTAGTAAAGCTCATGCTGCAAGGTTTGGAATAGTTTTGTACGTTTGTACGAAGTAATTAGACAGGCAAACGAAGTTGGATAATCCAGGCTGCCCGAAGTTTCACTTAGATTTCTTGCAAAAAAAAAAAAAGTTTGTGAATTTGACATTACTAATATACTTTAAGTATTCCAGCTTGTTTGTGCATTAGGCAATAAAGCCAACATTCCTAGACGTTCTAGTTTATCTTGATTAATAGGTGTTTCCACACATAGAAATGACTTAAGTCAACTGTTAAAATCAGTCCTAAAATAGTCCCTTGGAAGCCTGTTTTCTCCAGCTGTACACAGAGTCTGGGCTTAAGTATATTGTGGTGGGGAATCTGAGGTGATTCTGATTTCTCTTGGTTTTAAAATACAAAAAAATTGTACTGCCAGAAGCAAAAACTTAGAATTACTGAGACCCAAGGCCTTTCTTATTGGTACCATTAACTTAGAGTTGGCTCCTTTATTGGCTCCCTGGGTATGCTTTAGGACACTGTGTTAAAGGAATGATATGGAGGGGTGCTTTCATTGATGGGCATTTTCAATACACTTCAGTAAGGCATGCCCAGCCTGCAGCCCACAGACTACATGCATCCCAGGATAGCTACAAACATGGCCCAACACATTTGTAGATCACAGCATCATGTCACAGTGTCAAAAGGTTGGACCCCCGCTCCTGGATACTTCTCTGTTCATTGATGAGCTGTGAATTCTTTTGTCATTTGCATGCCTGGAAACTGAGCAGGTCATGTTCTGTAGCTGTGGGACTTAGCAGTGAAGAACATGGGATTGGCTCTGAAAATACATGCTTTTAAAGTGAGGAAGGCCTGGCACATACCTCTCTGGTTTTATAAACCATAGTGTAACTAGCCTTTTCTTGAAAACCTCTAGATACCAGCTAGCCATAGTGGCTCATGCCTATAAAAATTTTAACAGTTAAGAGGTCAAAGTAGAAGGTTGACCACAAGTTCAAGACCAGCCCTAGACTACAGAATTAGACTTTGTCTCAAAGAAAAGCCAAAACAAAGCTCCTAGATACCTAGGAAGGGAGTTTGCTGTGTTTTCTAGCATTTTTTTCTTTTTGTATGACACCACTACCTATATTTTCACCAGAAAGTTAGAGCTCAGCACTACCAAGAGGCGCAGGGCTCCTTTTAGGTGCAAATCAGTGCGGTTCTTGGATATAGAAATATTTAGAATCCACCAATGTTTTCCTCGACATTGAAAGAGTGATAGTAAAAAGAAAGACCTCAGTAAGGGAGAGCGACTGCTTTTCAAATGTGGCCCAAGATGATAGGGTCTGAAGGGCTAATTCCAGGAGGGTTGGTGTGCTGCGCAAACGGTTTCCTTGCCAGTGATCGTTTTACTTATTTTGTGGTACCAAGGGTTAAAACCAGGGCCTCGTGTGTGTTAGACAAGGATCCTGCCCCTAAGCTGTATTCTCAGCCTTTTAAAACTTAAAAAAAAAATCATGAGATGACAGTTTCATTACATTGCGTAAGCTAGCTTTGAACTCATTCTGTCGTGCAAACAGGCGTTGGACCTGTGATCCTTCTCTATCAGTCTCCTGAGTAGCAAGGGTCGCAAGTCTGTACCACCAGGCTGACATGGCATATACCCTTACTAAAGAATCACTTGGTTTCTCAGATCAGCCCCTAGCAAGAAAACAAGAGATGGCAGAGACCAGCTAGAACAAACGGAGAGTGATTTTCCATAGGCTCCAGGTACTCATGCCTGTAGACGACAGGAAGTTGAACCGATGCCTCACAGTAACTTAGTAACTGGGGAGATCGGCCTGGCTTCCTTGTGTGTGTGCACTGTGTATCTAACCTAGGCACACAAGGGAACCTCCCTGGTATGCTTCCCTATTGACCTGAGGGCGATCGAACTGTGCTAGGCAACTGTTGTACAGAAATATCGCTCATTTGCTCCCTGCGTCAGCTCTTTGAGATGAGGGGCCTGGAGGTGGGAGTGTAAAGCAGTGGGCATTGTGTGTGTCCCATGGCTTCCTTTCCCTTGGTGAGTGACAGGCGGCACGGACTGACTGACAGGGGTCTGAGTGAGAGTTCATTAGCCTCTGGCCAAGCCGCCCAGGCGGGTTCCCAGACAAAGGGTGTGGTTTCCTTAGCTCAGTCTCTGCTATTTGGTTGCCTATGGCAACAAGATCCAAACAACTTGGACATGTGGTTGTATTTAAAAAAAACCTTGGGAATGGGAGCCGGAGCCGGAGTTTGGGCCATTCACTTGGTGGAAGAGCCGCGGTGAGTAGCAGGCAACTGCTCGTTTCTCCCCCACTCTTTCCTAAATTACACGCTGGATGAAGAGTTGGCTTCAAATAGTCAAGGCTCTTGGACTTCTAGCAGAAATTAAGGAATTGCTGTCTATTTAGTCATGTAAATTCCTCGTTTTAAGTGGGAGAGGAACAATTAGCACATGTGTAAAGAAATTGGGAACTAATAGAAACCCGAATTTGGTGCCTTCCTGGTGGCAGGAGTCTCTGGAAAATGACTTGGCAAAGGGACTACGGAAAAGCTAGCAGCACTCTGGGTCTTGGCAGGCCTGTTCTGTATGGCTATCTAGGGCCACAGCTGGGGTGAGGGTGGGGAGCAGAGGGAGGTGGTTCATGTGAAGGGGATGGAGAGAGGAGGGTCTTGAAATGATTAGTTTAACCCTTCGCAAAAGTCAGTTTTCCAGATTATACTTGAAACTTTTGCGAATGTGCCGAAAGGTAACACTTCAGTGAATAGGCCAGTAATCATTGCTTTGACCTGAGAGAGATTTGATTTTGATTCTTCATAAAACTGCACCTCACTGTGGCAAATAATTCGTAATTGCCAATGTGCCTGTGCCAGGCAAGAATGCCATTCTGTAGCCCTGCTGCCCAGGCCTCAACTATCAAAGTATCTGGGACAAAACTTTTTGGGATCTCTTTGAGGACTGAAACTGCTTCTGCTGTGTTTCAAGTCCACTTTAACATTTGAAACAAGTTTGTGAGGGCCGCAGATGTGCCTGGTGGTAAGGACTCGGCTGTTAAATTTCTGTTCTGATTAATAGAACTGTACAGATGGGAGGGAGGGGGACCACCAGGAAATACCCGCCCCCCCTTCCGTGCAAAGGTGACGTGGTATGAGGTAGAAGCTAGCAGGGAGGCTTCTGGCCCAGGAGCAGTGGTCCCAAGCCTGCTGTGCCGCCGGCTCCTTTTGAATTGTCTGTGCCAGCCCATAGGGCAGCACGCGGACCAGTGCTGTGGGCGCAGATACACCTGCCTTCCCAGTAGTCTCCCCCTTTTCCCGTCCCACCTCACCTTTCCGTTCCCCTCTCCATTCCTGGTCACTGTTCAGCAATGGATGAATCTCCCAGAATCCCCGTGTGGTGACATTAGCACAAGCACTGGTCTACTTGTCCTCCTTAGTGTCCTCTGTGAGTCAGCATAGTGATTGCTGACATGACCCCAGGGAGTCGCTGGCCCTTGATGTGGGGCACTCAGAGTTCAAATCAGAGGTATTTTCTTCCTGGGAGCCATAGTGAAGTATCAGTTGCCGTGGCACTTGGTAACTAGCCGGGCTTAAGTGGAAGCTGGGGCCCGAGGACTCGGGCCCTCCAGGGCCTTCTGTGGCAGAGCACCCTTGTAGTTCCCCCTTGCTCATTTCTTCTGCTTGCTTGCTTGCCTCCACAGGTCCCTCCAGCTATAAGGTGGGCACCATGTCTGAGAAGTTCGACTGTCACTACTGCAGGGACCCCTTGCAGGGGAAGAAGTACGTGCAGAAGGATGGCCACCATTGCTGCCTGAAGTGCTTTGACAAGTTCTGCGCCAACACCTGCGTGGAATGCCGCAAGCCCATAAGTGCTGATGCCAAGGTAACTTTGGCTCCTGAAGGGGAGCGGGGCAGGCTGGCCTTCATGTGTTTTCTTGCAGCCTTGTCCGCAACACCGCCATTTTGAGGTTTCATCACAGCAGCCTTAAGTACTTGAGACAGGCTCTCTGCTTCCCAGGGTACTTCTGATACCCCTAGCTTAAAAAAGGAATAATATGGGCCTTGGACTAGATGGCCCACTGAGGCCTTGACCAGCTCTTGCATTATACAGGTTGAGTGGCTTTTATCTGAAGTGCTTGGCAACAGAAGTGGTTGAGTTTGCATTTTCTTATTTTATAATTCTTCCGCATATTTAATGAAAGATCTTGAGAATGATACCCAAGTCTAAACACAAAATTTATTCACATTCTGTTTATCCTCTGTGTATATAGCCTGAAGGTGATTTTGTACAGTGTTTTTATTTTTTAATTAACTATAATTATATCCTTTTCTCCTTTCCCTTTCCTCCTTCCACCCCTTTTGGGCATTCTCCAGCCCCCGCAGTCTTTCTCTCAAACTCATGACCTCTGGCCTCCTTTTCTTTTATTGTTGTTACTTTTTAAAAGTAATTGTGTGTGGAATGACATTTATGTGCTGTAGCTAAAGGTACTGGAAGGGTCTTGTTTTCCCCAGGGACACAGGATAAACTATGTGTTGTGCCTATGACCCAGCACATGAGACCAGATGTGCTTTTCTTCTGTGGGATCTATTAACCCTCAGAAAGCTTCAGATTTTGGAGCGTTGTGGATTTCAGATGTGTGATGAGGGCTCTCCTACCTCTACTCTTATGTCCTTTGGGAACTCTGAGGCTTTCGTCTCCACTACAGTATTCTTCCTGTTACTCCTAAACGCACTCACCCCAGGGCATCCCCACATGGAAGGGGCTGACATCTGAGTGAGTAGTTACCTGGCCCCGGAGAACCTGGTATCTCATGGTAAGGCTCCTGCCACTGCCCCCAGTGCCCCTCACAGTGGCCACCCTGCTCTGCTTGATGTCCAGGAGGTGCACTATAAGAATCGCTACTGGCACGACACCTGCTTCCGTTGTGCCAAGTGCCTTCACCCCTTGGCCAGCGAGACCTTTGTGTCCAAGGATGGCAAGATCCTGTGCAACAAGTGTGCCACTCGGGAGGACTCCCCCAGGTGCAAAGGGTGCTTCAAGGCCATTGTGGCAGGTACTGGCCCCTTCCCACCCTGAGGGCAGACATGATGTGTGCTTGCTTGTCATGGTGGGGCTAACATTGCTGTGAGCTGCTTTGAGATTTTAGCATATGTATGTACACATATACATACACGTATATATGCGTACATATATATGCTCGCACACACGCACACACTCGGAGACTAAAGAACCCTGGCGAGAGCAGTCTGTGCCAAGAGAATGAAGTGAAAAGTATGTAGCGCTTTCTCCTTTGGGTGTAGTAAGTGATCGATGCATGCTTCTTCCTCAGGCATTTTTGGGTGAGGTAGTCCCCCTAGTGGAACTCTCAAGTCATTGCAGGGGTGGAGGTGGGGGAGTGGGCGCTCAGGAACCTCCTCCTAAGTAGCACTGCCAGGATCCCCACCTGTAACAGAAGCCTGGGTTGGCATGATTGCAAGTAACACACAGGGATAGGTTGAGGGAGGCCACTGACTGCAGGGCCTGCATCCCCTCACCTCTGGGGGTGGGCTGGGGAGCTGAGTGGATGCAGCCCCCTGCAGAGCCTGTCAGTGGGGCTATCGGATTGCTTCCCTTTGCAGGAGACCAGAACGTGGAGTACAAGGGCACCATCTGGCATAAAGACTGCTTCACCTGCAGCAACTGCAAGCAAGTCATTGGGACCGGAAGCTTCTTCCCTAAAGGGGAGGACTTCTACTGTGTGACTTGCCATGAGACCAAGTTCGCCAAGCATTGCGTGAAGTGCAACAAGGTATGTTGTGGTAATTCTGCATTGAGTGTTGTTCCCTAGTGTTTGACAGTTTGCAGAGCTCTTGCACACGCACACTATCTCATTCCATCCTCACGATAGCCCTGTGACGTAGGAATTATTGTGCCCATTTTACAGATGAGGAGCCTGGGGTTAGAAAGCATTACCACAGCTGTTTCTGGCTGTCAGTGTATGTGCCCCTCCATTCTGACTCTGGAGGCCTGCCTCTTCTACTTCATTGGCCTCCGAAGAGGCTCACCATCTCTAGGCCTCGGTGTCTTCATCTGTAAATTGGGGATAATAATGGCACCCGCCTCCCATGGCTGTAATGGTGATGAAATGAGATACTGTAGACCAAAGCACCCAGCACAGTGCCTGGTTGTTGAATCTGAATCCCGGTGCTACACTCCCTGGTCTAGGCCATCACATCTGGAGGAATCACTTACCAGGATCAGCCCTGGCATGCCGAGTGCTTTGTGTGTGTTACCTGCTCTAAGAAGCTGGCTGGGCAGCGTTTCACCGCTGTGGAGGACCAGTATTACTGCGTGGATTGCTACAAGAGCTTTGTGGCCAAGAAGTGTGCTGGATGCAAGAACCCCATCACTGGTAGGCTAAAAGAGTCCTTGCTAAGTCTGCCAGGCTAGGGTTTGTGCATGGTAACCATCTCTCATTTCCTGGCGTCGGTTTCATCCACAAAGGCCCCCAGACAATGCCCTTCTGCCCCTACCATTGTGGCCCCAAGCCCCCCCCCAAGTAGTTTGGATTATCTCCCAGGCCAGGTTAACCTTGCAATGCAGAACACTTCCTGACTACTGTTGACCAACTAACCATGCCAGTTTACAAGCCTGAGAGCAAGGCACTGCACAGGGGTGAAATGGGGGGGGGCAAGGACAAGGGGCGGGAGGGGCTGGTGGTGGGAGAGGGAGGGAGGGGAAGGAGGGAACGGGGAGGGCTAGGGAGGCTGGAAAGCTAAAACCTGGCATTATACCACCCCATAGTGGAAGGCTAGTGCAGAGGGGCCTGCTAGCAGGGTCATTTTTATTTATTTTGAATCTTTTTGTGATCAGAAGCAAAGCTAATCACTTCATTCCTCATCTTGCGGCCGCGATCCACGTGCCCTGAGCCCTTTCCCTTGCCTCCAATTTTCCCATCTCCCCGGGGAGCCTTGAAATGTACATTTGAGAAGACTTTTGCCATCCTCAGGGAAAAGGACTGTGTCAAGAGTGAGCCACCCAGTCTCTAAAGCTAGGAAGCCCCCAGTGTGCCACGGGAAACGCTTGCCTCTCACCCTGTTTCCCAGCGCCAACCTCCGGGGCAGGCATCCGGGTGGAGAGAGGACTTGTCCCTCGTGGGTGGTGGTTCTTTATAGAAAAAATCGAAGCTTAGCAGCTCCTCGAGGCCCGGTAAGTGCATACCCCGCCAACAGCCCAAGTTTGCCTCCTGGTGGCCACTTTGATGCCATGGCCCTGACTTTAAAAGACACTGGTTATGCTGGGAGGTCGGTGCGCGTCACAGAGCTCTAGTGGTGGTGGCATGGGACCCGGGGTTCTTGAAATCAGGGAAGCCGTTGGCTGAGCTCTGGCATCTTTTCAGGTCCTTGGCAGCCATAGAAGGGTTGCGGCGGCGCGGGGGACAGTGGCGGCGCGGGGGACAGTGCGCGGTGGGAGACAGTGCGCGGTCGGTCGGTCGGTGGAGTAGAGGGGAGCAGAGAGCCGGGCAGACACTGACTGTGTGCCTGTCGGCTCTGTGACCGGGCAAGTTGTCATTTTATCTCTGCCTCCTGGCTTCCTCATCAGTCTTCATGCAGCTGTCTCTCTGTTTTCTTGTGTTTTCCCACAGGGTTTGGTAAAGGCTCCAGTGTGGTGGCCTATGAAGGACAATCCTGGCACGACTACTGCTTCCACTGCAAAAAATGCTCCGTGAATCTGGCCAACAAGCGCTTTGTGTTTCATAACGAGCAGGTGTATTGCCCTGACTGTGCCAAAAAGCTGTAACTTGACAGGGCTCCTGTCCTGTAAAATGGGATTTGAACCATGCTTTGTGTCCTTTGCTCCCTCCCTCCCTCTGTACCACCCATAGGGGAGGAGCGGGTTTTCACCTCTTTAGAGTTGCTCCTTCTGTCTTTTCTCCCATTTTACAGTATTAATCAACCAAGGGCACACAGTGATCATATTAGGAATTAGCAAAGAGCAACCTGGCAGCAAAAATAATTTCTCTGTTGCTGCAGTGGAAAAACAAAAACAAAAAACAAAAAACAAAAAAACACAAAAAAAAACTTAGATTGACTCTTCTGCATGTTTCTCATAGAGCAGAAAAGTGCTAACCATGTAGCCACTTGATGATGTAAGCAAGAAGCATAGGTGATAAGGCTCCCACGGAGAGGCCTTTCAGGGCTCATCTGGGACCCACTGTGCGGTCACATGACTGATGAGCAAGAGTTGAGCGGCTGCTCCAACTCACTGCTCCCCTTATTCTGGGAGCAGTAAAGAACTTGCCAGAATGCATGGTTGAACTTCATCAAAACTCTGACCTTCCTTCTGTTCTTTTGTGCTTTCACATGACTAACACGAATTTCCAGAAAATTAACATTTTGAACTTAGCTGTAATTCTTAACTGACTTTCCCCCATACTAACGTTTGACTCCCCCACGTGGCGTGTTCTCTGAGTGTTCCTCCTTTAAAGCATGGAACACACAGGTGATTTGGAAAGTCTAAGAAGATCTGAGAAACAAGCCTGTCTCAGAACGACATCGTCACAGTGACTACTTCTGGAAGTGTATCAAAACTAACCCTCCTCTTCTTTTTAATTTTTTTAAAAAAATTGTTTTGTTTTAATTAATAGTAAAAATAGTTTATGGGTTTGGAAACTTGCATGACAATATTTGAGCCTCCTCAGACGTTCCTGCAGTTTTGAGATTCATCCTATAGAAGAGACAAAAACTCTAGAGGGCCAGCTGAGCAGGCACAGGGCTGTCGTCAACAAGAATAGAACATTTCAAAATCGGGACAAGTTGAATCCCTTGTAATAGAGTTGTCTGCTCTTTGTCTGTGTTCGAGACTGCAAAGTCCTTTATCTTGTGATTCTTAGAACTTTCCCTCAAGAGTTTAGTGGGTCTCGGGAGCTGCTGGGGGTGGTTTCCCACCTCCTGCCTCTCTGAAATGCAGGATACCTACTTAACTGTATTCTCCATTATGATATTACATATATAAAGAGACAATATCAAAGGAAACATGTAATGAAAATACAGATTCATATATTACTGTAGCAGTGGTTGTAGATGCCGACACCTCATGTCCACATTTTGTCATTAGCTGTTCCCATCGAACGTTTCAGTGTATCCTTACAAAAATAAAGCAGCTAGAAAGAACACGTCTCCTGTCCTTTTCATTCTGCCACCCCGGAAACTCGGGGACCTTGTTCCTGACATCAAGATATACTCAGTTCAGGCCGGGCAGTTCTGGCGCACGCCTTTAATCCCAGCACTCAGGAGGCAGAGCCAGGCGGATCTCTGTGAGTTCGAGGCCAGCCTGGTCTACAGAGCAAGATCCAGGACAGGAGCCTAAACTACAGAGAGAAACTCTGTCTCAAAAAATCAAATTATATATATATATATATATATATATATAATATATATATATATATATATAATATACACACACACACACACAACACACACACACAACACACATCATTCATCTTACACATTTTCCTCTTCCTTTAAATCTCGTTTCCCTTCCCTTCCACAAACGCAAGACTTTTCTTCTCAGGATGCACCGCTCCTATACCCTAGAAGAAATCGGGGTTTCCTCCCTTCCTCCCCTCCTTCCTTCCTTCCTTCCTTCCCCTTTGTTCCTGTAGAGCCTGGGATCCGTGGGCTGGTGTATCGTCATCACCTGCCCTTCTGCCGGCATCCTCCCTGTGCTTGGCCATATGTCTCCTGTTGGGAGGCTGGCTGGGTACAGTGTGCATCTGTGTCGTTGGAATGCCTGAAGCTCATACTCTTACCCATCCACCCTTCCCTTACCTGGGGGTGATTTTAAGGGGGCCCAAGGGGCCAACAGCAGTGGCAGTGGCAATGGGTGACTGCTGTGCTCCCTTCCTGTGCCCAGTCCTTCCTCGCATAGGGTGCTCTAAAGGCCTTGGGGTAACTTTGATAAGCTACATTTCAGCTAAAGGTCGGGTGGAGGGGTGGCAGTGTTAGGCTTTCACAAGCCCCACTCTAGTAAACTAAAAATGTGTCCTCTCTTGTGGGTGTCAGACTCTGGAGAAATCCTGGGATCAGAATGGTCTCTCTTCTTCTAACTGAAGCATTTGCCGTCTGAGAAGGCTTGAGACCTGTCAGAATCCACCTCAAGCCTTTTGTGTCCGTTGGGCTGCAGACTGAACCCAGACCTCTTAATGATCATGAGGGGTGTGGACCGTCCCCCTGGGTGTGTCTGTCTTTAGAGAGGTTCCCTGTGGAGCCCCCATAACCACTGAGAGAGCCTCTCTGGGTTCCCGAGGCCCGGCCTCTGCACCAAGCCAGCGTCCTCCACCTCTGTGAGCTCTGCTTTTCTTGCTCTCACCGCCCGCCGTTCTGCCCAGCACTCCGTCCCTTCCCAGAGTTCCAGACCCCCCCTCCCCAGCATGAGGTGTGTGGCCTCCAGTCCGGTGGCCGCTCGGCCTCTTCTCAGCTTCACGTCCCTCCAGTCTTCACCGACTCCTGCTGCTATCACTTCAGCCATTCGTTCGTGGCCTCAGCTCTGCCACCCGTCCTGTGCTGCTACTGCGCTGGAAAACGTTAGCTGGTGTCCTAACTTGTGCTGAAGAAAAGCCACATGGCCTAAAATGCCCGGAACCACCTCTACCACTTGCTCCAGCCTGCAATAGTCACTTCCATCCCCCCCCAAAAAAAATGTCCTGCCTTCCTTACCCAAGAAACAGGCCCGCCAGGCATGTCTGTGCAGCCGTTTGCCCTCAACACCGATCTTGAGAACCAAACACGTCCTTCACACTGGGTCTAATCTCAACCAATGCTGGGCCCATTTTCCAGGTGAGAAAAGCACAAGTTCAGAGAGATTAAGCTTGCCCAAAAGTTACACAGCTCATTGGAGAGAGGCCATTCTGGGCATACTCCTAGTATGTCAGTTACGACTGCACTGTCACAGAAATGGACATATCAATAAGGAAATCCATCAGGATACCCACTACTTTAGAAGACACCTATTTATTGCATGACAGGGCTCAAGAAAAATGGGGTTACATATCTAGTTACTACACTGTCAGCAGAGAGGCATCATCAGGGTAAGAACATAGCAACCTGTTGCAAACAGGGTGATGACTGAAGCCAGGTTGCCTGGGTTCAAATCCTGGGCAAGTGACGATTCACTAAGCTTATTTCACACTTAAAATGAGATAGAATGGCTCGTTTCAAAATCGTATGCATATGATAGGATCATAGGAGAGCTCAGTGGGGTGACAGGTATCACGTAAATATGCAATCGGTGTTAGCAAGGATTCTGTCTGCAGCATCAGAGATACTGCTTTGGTGTCTTTGACCTACCCTACAGATCACACTATACCACTCACGAAGCGTGTGGAGGCTTGATCCAAGTCAGACTCAGATTTGGACACTAGTGCCGCCACTTTCTAGGCGGTGATTGAAATAAATATCAGGGTCTATGTATTGCCATGTTGTTTTAGGTAGAAATACCCACACGCACCTCCCAGAGATGCAGTGAGGACTGCCCAGTTTTGCCTCCCTAGAATCTGGCACTTTGTAATGGATAGCAGACTTCAATAGCCTCAGTGCCGCTGGGGAAGTTGGGAAGAGTGGCTAGGACCTATGGGGAAACAGGACTGCTGGGAACGGAGACCTGGCTACTGCTTTGACTAATTGGGGACCTTTGGCACTAGCTACTCCTATGTCTCAACACCCTAGCTCTAGCCAGAGTGTGGCATTTAGGAATGAAAATGCCCAGGGATTGCAGTGAGGGTCCCTTTGCCTGATAAGGAAGGCCCAGAGGGGAGGCACCACGTGGTCACACATAGCAAACTGGCAGCCTCCTCAGCTGGGGTTCCAGTCCTTGGAGTCCTCTGTAGGATTCCTTGCAGTACCCATGCTGTGCTTCTGGGGAGTCTGGGCACTGGCCTGTTCAAAGCGTCATTCTACATGTTGTGGTCATGGTAACGGGCATAGGAAGTGTGCTGCACTGAAGAATCCGTGTCCCTTAGGGGACAAGACATAACAGGAAGGACAATGTGAAGAAGCTAACACATGGAGAGTGGTCCTACAAAGTCTTGTCACCTTGGAGCTGTGAACAAAGCACAGTGGTTCCAACAGGTGGATTGATAGGACCTGGTGCTGACAGGAATGAGATATGTCTAGATTGTGCTGATTCAAATATACACAGAGAATGCCAGAATGTTGGCAAGAGATAGCTCAGGTGGGTAAAGGTATTTGTCACCAAGCCAGATGGCCTGACTTTGATTCCCAGCCCCCACATGGTGAAAGAACTGCAATTTATCTTCTGACTCACGTCTGCATGCATGCTATGAGACACCCACCACCAACCACACAAAATATGTAAAAAAAAAAAAAAAAAAAAAGCTCTAGAACATGAAGCAAGAAATGGTTGCCACAGTCTTATAAACATCAGATCACAAAGACTAGGGATAAATAAGGGCCAAGCTGTATTAAAAGCGAATTTAAGTGAGGTAAAGCATGACTAACAGGTTGAATTAACTGATGGATTTGTTCAGTGGGAATTTCCATCTTCCAGCTTGAGTTGCCAAGAGTGCTAGGATTACAAGCATTGTGCTGTGTGCTACAAGGCCTGCAAGAACCGTATTTTAATACTAGAACCTGGAGCTGGGCAGTGGTTGTGCACACTTTTAACTTGGGAGGCAGAGCCAGGTGAATCTCTGCAAGTTCAAGGCCAGCCTGGTCTACATAGCGAGTTGTAGGACCACCTGGGCCACATAGAGAAACCCTGTTTGAAAAATCAAAAAAAAAAAAAAATGAGAACCTTGGGCCAGTTAAGATGGTTCATTGGGTAGAGTTTTGCTATGCAAACCTGATAATCTGAGTTTGATCCTTGGAACACATGTAAAGGTGGAAGGTGGGAGAGAACTGACTCCCAAAAGTTGTTCACTGACCTCCACAAACACACTGTAGCCTGCATGTTCCCACACTCACAATAATGATGATGATGATGATGATGGTGCAGGCATGTCAGGACATATGTCAGGCACGTTACAGTAATGCCATTATAGAAATGTGTACATTAAGAGCATCCAAACTACCTCACATTTATAAAGAAAATAAAGGGGGAAAAGTTATAAGTTGGGGAGATGGCTCAGTTGGTAAAGTATTTGTCTCTTAAGCATAAGACCTGAATTTGATCCAAAGCTCCCACATAAAACCTTGGGATGTGGTACTCGTACTGGTAACTTCGGTGCCAGGGAGGTGGAGACAAGACTAGCCTAATCAGTAAGCCTCAGGTCTCAGTGAGAGAGCCTGTCTCAAAAAATCAAGTGAAGGGCTCCTGAGGAATGACATGAGACTGATCTCTGTGCATACCCCACACTCACATGTGTACACACATGAACATATATATGTCCCCCATAACATGTGCAAAAAATGTTTTCATCAGATGGAAATACCAAATCTAAGGGTTAAAAGGGCCAGGGGTGGAGGGAATGGGTTTCTTTCGAGAAAATGTTTTAAAACAAGACAGTGGGGATGGTCACACAACCTTGTGCCTACATACTTGTGTTAAAATGGTGATTTCTAACTGAGTGAAATGGCTCATACCTGCAGCTATATGGGATGCTGAGTCAGAAGGCAGCTTGAATTCACAAGTTCATGACCAGACTGGGCAAACACAGCAAGATCCAGACTCACTAACTAACTAACAAATAAATAAATAAATAAACAATAGCAGAATGTAATTAATACATGATTATTACATTATTTACTGTAGTTAAAAGGAAGAAACAAAACAAAAAGCCTACTTTAACAATGGACCTCAGCTATAACAGCTCAGGTGGGAAAGAATAAAGACTGGTTCTGCTGGACTGTGATGACATTCGCCTTTAATCCCAGCACTTTGGAGGCAGAGGCAGGTGATGTCTGTGAGTTCGAGGCCATTCTGGTCTATAGAGAAAGATTCAAGACAGCCGGGTCTACACACAGAGACATCCTGTCTTAAAAGCCCAAAACAAACAAAAAGACCAGAGTTTGAAGATGCATTTTTTTTTCTGTTCCAAACCTGGAACTCTGCTAAATCACCAACTAAATGCATAGATCTGATTATTATTTGTTAGACTTGCCAGTGGCCTGCATTCATAGCTTGCTTGACACTTGGTATCACCTTTACATCACCACCAGTGCATTTTTATTATAACGAAAACAAGGCTTGTTTTATCTGAGACATTTATTTCATATGGCACATACTTACAGAAAGTATTTCAGCACATGACATTAGTAGAGAAAAACATCAGAAGCCCATCTTTTAGGATGATTGCCTTTTGCTGTCTACATGTAAGAAGTAGTATCTAAAAATAGATTTTAAAGCTAAGGCCTCCTGCCTTAATACATAACAAAGGTAGCAAAGGACCAAGAATCAGAACATAAAATCACCTCCTTTTGGGAATCCCAGATTGGTGGCCAAAGAACACTGGCCTATTTTAAACCATTCGTGACTCAACACTGAAGCTTGTTGGTGTTAGGACAAGGAATGTGTTTGCTACTTTTGTGGACTCACATCACCTGTGTGCACATGTGCGAATGCACACATGTGTATGTCTGTGTGCCTGGCACCAGAACTGAAGAACAGCACTGCTCCTGTCTTCACTTGTGGCAGGCATCCACAAAAGGCAAGCATGCTTGGTTTCTGTGTCCCAAGCCTGAGTGGATACTGAAGGACAGGCCTGGGGAGCAAGTCAGAAAAGGCTCTAAGTACACACTATTTAAAGGAAGTAATCGTACTCTGCGAGACAACAGCCAAGTACTGTCACAACAAAATAGAGCTCATTTTGTGCATAAATCCTGCTAGGTACTTCAAGATGAAACACTGATGAGAGCATGAAAGATACTGTTGATTCCAAACTTAGGTTTTCTGGTTCTGGCATTTGGAGGTATCAGCACTGGACAGGGATGACAGCTAAGTTTAAAAAGTGTATGTATGGGGGGTTGGGATTTAGCTCAGTGGTAGAGCGCTAAGGCCCTGGGTTCGGTCCTCAGCTCTGGAAAAAAAAGTACCTATGTATAGGCGATAATGGTGTGTTCCTCTGCAACCTTTGCTGTCTCTTAGGAACACTGGGGCAGAACTGTAGTGAACACTCCGAGTTCCTCACACAGTCTGGTATGCTCTACGAGAGAGAGCAGACTGTGTTTCTAGTGTCACCACTAACCAGAATCAACTCTGTTAGGGTTTCCAAGAGATCCTGGAATAGAGACACTCCTTTAATAGGATTGTTTGAGGGACTGAAATTGATCATTTAGAGAAAACATCCTTGAGGAATCCCTTGACATACATCCATTGATAGGAAGTCCAAGAAAGAGACAATAGAGAGTTTTGACAAGGAAAACAAATCTCTTTACTTAAACTCTTACTAGAGAACAAGGTGACCATTGCATGGGATTTTTTGTTTTCCTGGTTTTTGATGGTAAATTCCTTTGCCAGTTTCAAGTATGGAGGAGACAGCTTTGAGTCTTGGCCTTGGGAGTTTTAATGCGGAGTGGAAGCTGATCAATCTCCTAGGCTCCATGGGGTTTATATATCTATATATCAGGGGAGAGAAGAAAAGAGTAGTCGAGTAGGTGCTTATGGTGTCGAGGTAACTCACCCCAGTCTCCCTTTGGGCTGACTCCCTGACCAAGCCCTCTGAACATTCTGACACCCTGCTGCTCTTCTCTAAATGTCCATCAACACCGGAAGAACCTATACTGCTTTTGGCAAGGAGAGCTGTTTTTGGCATGCGTGCATGCCTATACATGCCCATATGCATGCTTATGTCCCAGTGTGGAGGCCAGGTTTAGCTGTCCAGTGTCTTCTATTGGTTCTTTGACTTTTTTTTTTTTAAATAAATACAGGGTCTCACTGAATCTGGAACTGACTCAGCTTACATTGGCTGGCCAGCAAACCTCAAGGCTCCTCCTGTTTGCCTCCCCAGTGCTGAGATTACACCTGTCTTTTTTACATGGGTGCTGGAGATCAAACTCAAGTCCTAAAGGTTTCCCCCAACTATCTTCTCAGCCCTGATAAGTTTTTTTTTTTTTTTTTTTTTTTTTTTTTTTTTGGTTTTTTGAGACAGGGTTTCTCTGTATAGCTTTGGAGCCTGTCCTGGAACTCGCTTTGTAGACCAGGCTGGCCTCGATCTCACAGAGATCCACCTGGCTCTGCCTCCCGAGTGCTGGGATTAAAGGCGTGCGCCACCACTGCCTGGCGGAAGCCAGGTTTTGAAAACTTATATTTTATATGTGATAGGAGATGCAGGGTGCAGAAATTATTATCGCTATCTATTCTCTCAAATATAACTTAATGGAAGATTCTTCTAGATCATTCCTGCAGACTCACCACTGTCTTCTTCCTCTCCTCCAAATGCCATCCTGGAACAGCCATAGGAAAAGGGATTTTCGAGATCAGTTGTTCCTCCAGCTAGGTTAAGTTGCGAAAAAACCTTCGTCAAAGGAGCAGAAACAGATTTGCCTCTCTTCTTAGTGTCCGAAGGTGCCTGAGGAGCTTGGTGAGCTGTCATAGGATCCTTCGAATGGTGTCTGCTGCTACCAGCAGTGGTCTTTGTGACAGGTGATTCGGTCAAGTGACTAAAGTCTATGATTTTGTCACAAACCCACTCCTGATTGGTGGTGACACTTAGAGCAGATCGGATGGTGGGATTGGCTTCTCTTGTTTTTCTGGTTTTTACTGTTCGGGTAGGTGGCTTTTTGGTAGGCATCCTGGAATGAAGTATTGTAGTTAGAATCCTGGCTATTCCAAAACCATGAAAGAAGCTTTATCATTTATTTAACCTCCGAGAAGTGCCTTGGATATAATAAACACACTTTCCACATCCTAAAATGAAAAGACTGGAAGGGACCATGTAGGTCACAGAACACACTGGCATTCAAATTGTATCTTAGACAGTGCTAAGGTACCCTGAAAATACCAGGGCACGTGAGCAGCTGAGCATGCCCAAACCCAGGAACTCTGTGTGTGTTTTGTGTGTGTGTGTGTGTGTGTGTGTGTGTGTGAGAGAGAGAGAGAGAGAGAGAGAGAGAGAGAGACAGAGAGAGAGAGAGACAGAGAGAGAGACAGAGAGACAGAGAGAGAGACAGAGAGACAGAGACAGAGAGAGCATACGCATGCACACTAGAGAGAGACAGAGAGAGAGACAGAGAGCATACGAGTGCACACTAGAGACAGAGACAGAGAGAGACACACACACACACACAGAGTGCATACACATGAGCACTGAGGCTGCCACAGGAGGATACGTGATGCTCTGCTCTACCACTTTCTACCTGAACCTGGAGCTAAAATGGCAGCCTGCACAAGCTCTAGAGATCCTCCTGTCTCTAGCCCCCAATCCCATCACTGGGGTTATAGGTAGGCATGTGGCCATACCTGGCTCTTTTTGTGTGATGCTGGGATTTGAACTCGAGTTCTCATGTTTGAGCAACAAGTGCTCTTCCCTACTGAGCCATCTCTGCAGATCCCCGCTGCCCCTCTTAGAGTCAGTTAAGGACACTGATGGTAAGAAGCAACTCGAGAACTGGTACAGGAGTTGAATGCGGTGCCCCTTTCCAACCAGAACCAGAACTTAGCCCCTTGGCAACCACTCCAGTGGGCCTCAGAGCTCTAGAATATTTTAGGCTATCATCTGGGCAGTGTTCCTTTTCAACAAACAATTCCCACTGCCCCCCGCCCCACTTAACCTCTGAGCCTCTTTACCCAGATGTGAAATGAGAATATGATTATCCATCTCTAAGTAACAGTGAAAATGAAAAGAGATAGTATTTTCACATCTTTGAATATCGAGTATCCACTCAATAAATGAAAGCACATTCGTTCACCATGCAAACACAAGTAATTTGGTGTCACAAGAATCTGGGTTTGAATTTGGCAAATAAAGCCTAAAGCCTGTATGTGCCTCAGTTTGCTTGTCTGTAGAAGATGGGGGTGCCAGACAGTGGTGGTGCACCCCAGCACTCGGGAGGCAGAGGCAGGCAGATCTCTGTGAGTTGGAGGCCAGCCTGGGCTACAGAGCGAGCTCCACGACAGGCTATACAGAGAAACCCTGCCCTGAAAAACCAAAAAGATGAGGGTGATGATCTTGACCCAGCAAGACTGCTGTGGGCACTGTTTTGTTTGCATTAAGTAGGGTGCTTGACATGAGATTTGGTAGAGGCAAACTAAGTCTTCAAGCAGTAATAAACATTGCTCAGGATTCTAAGACTGTCATCCATCCTTCCCCACATCTATTTGGATAAAGACAGTGCTCAGTGACTCACTTGATGCCCCTTGCTTGAGTCGTGGAGTCCTTTGGGTCGTTTTGTTTGGCAGCTTTCGTGTTCCCATTAAAATGTATTTTCTTCTCTGTATCAACCTTACCTGATCCCGCTTGCAAAAACACTAGCTTTGGGGGCCTTCTTTTGGCATTTTTGTGATACTTTTTGTGTTTGGTTAATGTTTTCATTCCTAGAGGGGGAGAAGAGAAAGCTGGAATTTCAACCAAGACAAGAGAAATCAAAGCTCCGATCCTGCTGTGCTAGGATGTGTGTGTCCGTGTGTTCGTGTCCGTGTCCGTGTCCGTGTGTGTGTCCATGTGTGTGTGTCCGTCTGTCTGTCTGTCCTTGCCTAAGGCAAGAAAGGCCGGCAGCCAAGGCTCTGGGGCCCAGTCAAGCCTGAGCAGCCTCCATGTGACAGGCCAGCTGAGGGCCTGTCCAGCATGTGCACTAATTTGCCTGACTCTTCATTCACTGGTAGTGATGGGGAATGTTTCTTTAAGGAATCTCTTTGCTAGTAAAGGCTGATGGGCCGGGCAGTGGTGGCGCACGACTTTAATCCCAGCACTCGGGAGGCAGAGCCAGGCGGATCTCTGTGAGTTCAAGGCCAGCCTGGGCTACCAAGTGAGTCCCAGGAAAGGCGCAAAGCTACACAGAGAAACCCTGTCTCGAAAAACAAAACAAAACAAAACAAAACAAAAAAAAAAGGCTGATGGGTCAAAGGTCAGAATGATTCCTTGATTCCCTACCCTTGCCCTCGATCTGCCTTTGAGTCTGGTTTTTCTTCAAATGTCCTTACTGCCTTCAGCTCTCCTGACTGAAAAGCAGACCCTGAGGCTCTAGTCACTGTATTGGGACTGCGTTTTCACGAGACTGCTTAAACCCCGTCATCATTTGGTAGTACCACTGTTTGCTTCAGTGTCTAACCATGAGGACCAAGCAAACCTGCGGAAACATCTCAAGGGAGTCCTCATCACTTTCTGTTTCGCCTTCATCATCAGCTTCATCCTCTTCGGATAGGCAATTACCAGATATTTCTGAAGCCTATGGTTAGCAGAGAAAGTCATGTTTTAGAATTTCAAAGAAGTAAGAAGACTAGACCGATGACTAATTTTTGGCATTTTGAATAAAGGGTAAAAAAAAAAATCGGTCTAACTGGTCTCATGATGGGCAGCTGGCTTTAATTCTGTCCTTCAGCTAAGGCGATACTCGAGGATAAACTGTTTCCTTGAACAAGAGTACAGGCAGAACCAACAGCCTTCAATTCACATTCCTCCTCTACCAAAAGCTATTGGGATCCAGACCCTCGACAGCCTTCACCCAGAGTTCCAGAAGAGATGCTACCAGTGGCAGACTAATCTGAGGGGTTCACTAATAAATCTAGACACACGAAACTAGTCCATACACTTTATTCTTCTGAGTCAGTTCTCTCCACAGCTTCTATTCTGCTCGCAGGCCTAGCTCCTTTCTTGCCTGATTCCTCTCTACATCTTCCTGCTGTTCCCTCTAAGTGCTATCTTGATTCCTTCAACTCAGTTCTGCCCCATCTTGGTCTTTCTCATCTCGTTCTTACCCACCTAGTTCTTCCCTGTCAGGCTCTTCCTCATCTCCCATCTTGTCCTTCTAGTTCTCCATCCACTTCTCCAATCTAGTCCCCCAAGTCTCTGAGGTTTACAGTTATATACCCATGCAATAACAATGCGCTGGCTAAGGCAAGGTCCCCAGGCTTGAATTCTTATGGGGCATAAAGGCAGATAAGAGTTTTCCTCAGGCAGTGACTGTCAGGGTTTTACAACCCTGGCTCGAAGCAACCCTCTGTTCAGAATGCTAGTGAAGCCAGAGTGGGAAGAGTCAGCAAAGAGCAAGATGAACTCGGGAGCAGCTGCTGATGTAAAAGGTCTTGGGCCAAGGAGTTGAATGAGCTTTGAGGCGGTGACTCAAATGACGTCAGAAATGACATTTCTATCAGACACTGTGCTGCTCCTTGGTGGTGGGGATAACTATGACTAGTAAAAAGAGCAGTTTGTAAATGAATGTAACTGGCTCAAATGTAGAGAAAACACAAGCCTTGAGCGCATGCGCTATATTCAGAAGACATGTTAGGAGAAGCAAATAGAAAACAGATGCAAAAAGCAGTCACTAGAAAGGGGGAAGGTCTAAGTTCATTTGCTGAAATGAAGAATTCGGGTTCACCAAAAGGTATTAACAGATAGGAACACACACCTCCAAAGGACTCCTACTTAGGGCAGGCAAAAACTCCCGTAAGTCAGTAAGGAAAGGCAGGTGACAACATAGTCACGTGATGGGAGAAGCATGTCACCAAAGTGACGCTCAAATGTTCAGTAAGTGCACAAAAAGTGCTTACGTTACCAGAAGATGTTGATCAATTCAACATTGACATCAGCAGCTTCTCCCCAGCAGAAAACGACAATAAGACAAGGCACAGACTGGGAGAGGAGAGAGCTACAAATATAACAACAAAAGTAGGACCTAGAGCCTTCAAGGAACTATCTAGAACACTAGGAAAAAGACAAACTAACCCCAACATTTTAGGCAAGAAGACCTAAGCAAGCATCCATGCAAGAGAACATGAAAGCAAACTAGAGACAGAAAAACAAGCTCTGGGTTTTTAAGGACCAGGAAAACCCAAATGGGCCATCATACTTCATTACCACCAGACAGGTAAAAAGGAAGAGATGCCAAGAGCAGGAAGCAAGAGGAACTCATACACACTCTGGTGGGAGTGGAGACTACCTTTGAGGCATTCACATCTGTCTTCCTTGTCCGCTTCATTATTTCTTCAACCCTCTATTCAAAGGGAAATAAAAATGAAAATGTAAAAGAGATTTTAAAAAATAGTGGCCCTGAAGCAGGTGATTACCCCATTTTATAGCAAGCAATGCCTGTAATTGTCCCCAAGCCACAGACTTAACAAAAGTCTTGGGGCAGCAGCTGGGTTCCTCTTTTGTCCCGATTTCAGCCATAAAATGCTGTGAATGGCAGCAATTGTTCTTCTATACAACACCAACACCCAAATGGCAATTCCGTGTTCCCATTTTCACACAGACTAAACATATGATTGCAAAGCAATTAGAACCCTTAGACCACGGCAGGCAAACATTAATGAAAACAATGCGCTTCAATGATGCTATGGTTCTAAGAGATCTTGTCCCCAAACCAACCGAAGATGGAGGACGATGTTCTCTAGGGAGGGATAAGAATTCTACCCACTGCATAAGGTGAGGGGAGCTGTGGTTTGCTGGCTGCCTCAGAGTGACAGAGACCTGGCAGTAGCCCAGCCTCGGCAGGGACTTCTACATGAACCACATGGAGTTACATAAAATGAGGCCCTACCTTACAAACACCGGCCTTTCTAACAGGCCTCCACTCCCCCCCACCTCCACCCCCACCCCCATATGTAGTGCCATCTCCTGCCCAGTCTAGAAGAAACTCTAAACTTCCACTAACCACTGTCAGCCTGGAGTCATCCTGCTAAAGGGAACGTTGGTCCTACAGGTTGGGTATATTGAGACATTGCTATAATGCCATCCATGAGGTACAAATAGCACCAGTAAGAGGGTAGCTTCCTATATAGAAGTCAGCACCTTTGGATGGGCCACCACAGTGGGCAGACAGCTGGGAACTAACACACATCTGATTGAGGATTTTCGGAAAAATATGTTGCTAACTTGCACCCAGCTTTAACACAAAGCACATGCAACAGAGAATTACCTTTTTCCTTTCTAATCTTTCTTGCAAATTTTGTAGCATAATCTTTTCCTGTTCCTTCTTTCTTGTTTCAGCAAGGTCTTGAGATTTCATCATGGTGTTGTTCCCTTTCTAGGAAAATTTGTGCCAAAATATCATTAATTTCAAAATATCTGGATGACAAGGAAGTTTTTAGCTGAAAAAAATTAAATAGTTGCAAGCCTGGTAGCCATTTATTACCCATTTTCAAAGCCTTGTTAAAAAGCACAGATTGAGGCTAATGTCTGAAATGCTTCAGACATCAAGGTTACACTTCTGAACATGTGCCTTCCTTAAATCAGTGGTTCTCAGCCTTCCTAATGCTGGGGTCCTTTACTGTAGTTCCTCGTGTTGTGGCGATCTCCAACCATAAAATTATTTCCATTGCTACTTCATTTTGCTAGTTGTGAATTGTAATGTAAATGTCTGTGTTTTCTGATGGTCTTAGGCAACCCCCGTGAAAGGATCCTTCGACTCCCAAACAGGTCATGACTCACAGGTTGAGAACTATTGCTTTAAAAGCATGTGTTTTTGAGTTATTAACACAGCAAGGAGTCAACTTTCTTACATTCCTTAAAAGCTATGGAAAAGTTTGTAAAGGTTCCCTGCCAAGGAATACATGTAGACACAATCATTTAAGGAGATTACATGTAACCAGTTCTGACGAATGACATCCTGAAATTGGGAATATAGATTGGGCTATGGCCACGTGGGTTTTGGAGACTGCAATGTGAAAGTGCAGCCCCTCGAGAATGCTGTCTGCAGTGCAGCCCCGCCCCCCCGAGAATGCTGTCTGCAGCACAGTGGCCCAGCTGGCTACTCAGCATCGCAACTGCACTTTCTTTTTTTTTTTTTTTTTTTTTTTTTAAGATTTATTTATTACATATACAGTGTTCTGCATGCATGTCTCCCTGCAGGCCAGAAGAGGGCACCAGATCTCATTACAGATGGTTGTGAGCCACCATGTGGTTGCTGGGAATTGAACTCAGGACCTCTGGAAGAGCAGCCAGTGCTCTTAACCTCTGAGCCATCTCTCCAGCCCCGCAACTGCACTTTCTTTCTTTTTTTTTTTTTTTTTTTTTTTATTATAGTTTCTGTCTGTGTCAGTCATTTGATTTGTGAGCCCCATGTGTGCTGAATTAACTAGCTTGGAAAACAGCATGCTCTTCTGCTGAGCATCTCTCCGCCCCCCCCCCCGCAACTGCACTTTCTAAGCAGGGTCGCTGGTACAGCAGCAGTGGCGAGGCTACAAACCTGTAGCTGTCCTTTCTGCTCTTCCGGTGGCTCGAAATGTCTCAATGCCAGATCTTTTGCTTGCTGCTCATCTTTGCGAGGTGAGAATTCTGCTGGGACTTCCTCCACTCTCTCTGCCATACCTTGTGATTTTTTAGCAGCACTGAGGGTATTTAAATAACTTTAGTATTTTTCTTAGAAGCTAGCATATATAGTTTGCAGGCGTATGGAAGCATTTATGGTGAAATTGCTTGAGTATAGTAATACAATACATCTATGGGAGATTTACTATATTTTCTAGGCTTCTTACTACCCAAGAGTTATATGTGACCCTTTTTAAATGAGGCCTTCGGGCGTACAAAAGGATTTCTAAGAATGACTACTTTACATATGTGCACATATGCAAGAGAGGAATGGTCGAGCTTTAATTATGTTGGTCTTATTTAAATGTGAATGCACCCAAGCTCACCTAGGGATGATGATATGCAATCTGGAGGAGGGTCTAATGGTGTGCCAGTATTTAGTGCTTTCAAATGCTAATTAGCTCTGCTTGCAGAAGACAAGGAACAATAATTTCCAAGTTATAAATCTCTTGCTGTTCAAAGTATCTCCTTCCTCTTTTTTCCAAGCAACTGTACTTTAAACACTACTTGGAAATAAAGTCAGTACTATAGTATTCCTTGTCCTCAGTGGACAGGGGTTTACAAGATACAACACAAAATGGGTCTCAAGATGAAATAAGAGAACATTTCAAGTTCAAGTCAACATAGCTGGACTTGAAATGTGTTGTCAGGGACAACCTTCTAGGACTAATTCATTGGCTAAATGGGACCCTGGTGGCATAGAGATGAATCTCATTATCTCTCTGTGTCTGTCTGCCCCCATTCCACGTCCCTCTGCCTTTCCAGTGAAGGCAAACAGAAACAAACATCACGCAGTCGTCTGGGTGCTGCCGCTGAGATGGAATCCCGGAAATGATCTTGGTTTCTTTCTACATTGGCCTAGCATACCTTAATGGTGCTGAATGTATGGAGACTGAAAAGGATGTGAAGAGATGTTACCACTCTGCTCAGCCAGTTATAGCACCTTTCCAAGTGTTTTCTACTTTCTTTTTTTATTAATACTTTTTTTTTATGTATATGGTGTTCTATCTGCATGTACACTGCGTGCCAGAAGAGGACATCAGATTCCATTATAGGTGGCTGTGAGCCACCATGTGGTTGCTGGGAATTGAACTCAGGACCTTTGGAAGAGCTGTCAATGCTCTTAACCACTGAGCCATCTCTCCAGCCCCGTGTTTTCTACTTTCTTCCTTCTTCTTTTTTTTTCCATGGGGAGGGTTAAGACAGGGTTTCTCTATGTAACAGCCCTGGCACTGTTACCACAGTGTTGTGCAACTGTCCTGGATCTCGCTCTGTAGACCAGGCTGGCCTCGAACTCACAAAGATCCGCCTGCCTCTGCCTCCCAAGTGCTGGGATTAAAGGCGTGCGCCACTGCAGCCCGGCTTTTCTTCCTTTCTTTACTTGACTACAAAGCAATGATTGACTTCTCACCAGAGAAAAAGTTAATTGCTGTTTTGAAACCTAGAATTTGAGGGCAAAACTTCAAAGTGTGGACTCCCACCAAGTTCAAGGCTAGAAAGGACGATTCTGTGATCACCTTTGCTTTGTCTCTTTCTGGACTCCCTCACTCTCCTTGTTGCCTGTTTGTTCAAAAGCAGCATGGTGAGTCTCTATGGAAACTTTCATGGCCGATTCACTGCTGGGCATACTTCTATTGCCAGATTCTAGTTTAAAGAAACATGTGAAACAGTTGGTTAGGGAATCTATTTCTTCTCAACCCCGCGAAGAAATAAATGAGACTCCCCCAAACATTAAAAAAAATGAGCACATACAAAAATTAATCACATGCTAATTAGGGGAATTGTTCAAAACGCCAACTCCTCCCTAGCAAAAGAATTAGCATGTTGTCTCTTTCAAACAAGTGCACATTCAAATACTCAAAATGCAATGATCTGTTTCTACTTCAGCTTACCTATTTAGAGAGGTAAATCAAGGACTCTATGCCTGATCCAAATGAAGAGTAAAAGTCTCAAATACTCAACCAATCAAATAATATCTGGTATATGTGTGGAATTTGTGTATCATTTTTATTGCGTCTACCTGAACTTTGACAACTCTATATACAAGTGGTTATACAGTGGTAACTATAAGTAACAAAAGAAGCCAAGACTATCATTAAAATAAGATGTATTTTACATGTATCTATCTATCTGTCTGTCTCTGTTTCTCTCTGTCTCTACACACACACACACACACACACACACACACAGAGACACATTCTCACTATTTACTGTCCTGGAACTCACTCTGTAGACCAGGCCAGCCTTGAACTCACAGAGTTCTGCTTCTGCCTCCCAAGTGCTGAGATTAAAGGCATGCACCACCATGCCTGTCTCAACATGGAGGCATATTATAATATTAAGTTTATATAACTATTGTTTTAGATAAATTATGTAGAAATGAAAATTTCTAGACACTAAGAATGACTAACTCATAATAAAAATATCATTTGATACAGAGAATTCATTGGAATTTCTTATAAAAGCTGAATTCCCAGTACATTTGAGACCAAGTAGCACTGACATGTGTAAAAACGCATGTTACAGGCAAAGTAACAGTGTGAACATGCATACAACACAAATCAGGATATGCCACATGCCATGTATGTATATGGAAACTGGCCTGTATCTGATGAAAACTTATTTAACCACATGTAGCTAAACTCTTGAAGAACAAGCTAATATCCAAGCTGGAATGGCCCACAAGGATCATAGACCAACCCTCTCATCCAACTTATGCTTCTAACAATGGTTCTAAAAATGAAATTTCCAAGCAGAGGGGTGAGTAAGCAGAAGTATTCCACTGGACCAGTGTTTGGTTAATTCTCTTTATCTAAAAGAAAGACCACTCCTCGAAGTCCTGTTACATACAGAATAAAACTGTGATGATTCTCAAGTACTTCAAGATTTTCTGTGTTGCTAAAATTAATTTCTTAGGGAAAGAATTTACCTGTGTTGATCATACGCTTTTGGACAATTTCTTTTTTCTTTGTTATCATACTTAATGCATTTGGCACATACAGGATATTCTGAACTGGGGTTACTTTATACAATAGAGAAGTCTTCGCTGATACTTTTGATGAGACTGGTAGAGGAGATGGAGGTCGGATCTTTTGATTCTGCCTGCTGAGAAAAAGTAACAAATGTGTGCTGATTACTTTTCAGTATATAATTATAAGCAATGCAACGCATTGATACTGTAAGGTAATTATAAACTGGAAATTTTTGTAACGGAGAAATAAAGCTACTTCACTTTTCCCATTTCCAATTGTTTACCTTGCATTCTATATTATTTCATTTAGGAAACACTGATATGACATTTGTTCCAGTAAAATGCCTTTCAGAAATAAATGCAAATAGGTTACTTACACAGCCTTCATGGGAGAAGGTGGGCGCCACCCAAGTGTGGGGGATGATGGCCATCTGTAACATGGTATATGGGATGGTAGCTGTTTCTTGGTGGTAAGGTTTATGCTTCTTTTGCCCACTTCTGGGTTCTGAACATACCAATTAAATAAGATAAAAAAGTTAATAGCAATTATTATACTATACCTTTCTTTTCATAAGAAAATATTCTGAATAAAATAGTCATAGTCCCTGAAACCTCCAATTTTCTTTTAATTCATGAAAATTAGATATGTTTTTTTTTAGGCTATGAAGTTACACAATGTGTGTATATCACAGAAATAAATTTTTAAAATCTTCTACTTCAAAATCTAATTCCATTTCTAGACCTCACTGGATGGTCCAGAACACTCCTGAAAAACCTTTTTCCTCCAAGTATTTCACATTAACTGCTTTACAAATCTCTGGAGTCTCTCCTTTGAGCCTTGGGAGGTGTTTTCATGTCATGGGAGGCATTTCTCCACTTGCCTGAGGTGAAACTTCCATCAACATCTCAAGGAGTGCTTCCACACTCACCGTGCCTAAGGCCGTGCTTCCTTCCACACTCACCGTGCCTAGGCCGTGCTTCCTTCCACACTCACCGTGCCTAGGCCGTGCTTCCTTCCACACTCACCGTGCCTAGGCCGTGCTTCCTTCCACACTCACCGTGCCTAGGCTGTGCTTCCTTCCACACTCACCGTGCCTAGGCCGTGCTTCCTTCCACACTCACCGTGCCTAGGCTGTGCTTCCTTCCACACTCACCTTGGGTGGCGAGGCTTCAACATTCATCCCATGCCGTGCTTCCACACTTGTCTCAAGGTTAAATTCCCCGCTGCTCTTAGGAGATGTTTCTAGATTTCCTTCTGAGGCCACAGCACTTGCTGAGTCCGTACTTAATTCTGGTGAGGTATCTGTGCTTGCCTCAGGTGAGGCATCCATGCTGACAACAGGAGATATTTCCACACTCACAAAGGAGGATGATCCGGTACTCAGGACAGGGGATGAATCCTCACTCACGACGGGGGATGGTTCAACACTTGAGGAGGCATCCACATTCACTGTGGGTAGTTCTTCAACATTTGATTCCGGGTGCCTTGTTGAGTTCACATCAGCGAGTACTTCGTTATTCACCTTGGGAGAAACATCCACCTTAACTTCAGAGATGTCCTCCAGGTTCTGGAATGTTATTTCCACATTCGCCTTAGATGGTTCTTCCAAGTTTGCCTGAGAGGGTATTTTCACGCTCATCCTGGGTAGGGTTTCTGCATTCACCTTTGCTGGTCTTTCCACATCTTCCTTGAGAGGTGTTTCTACTTTATTTGTGGGTGTTATTTCTAATTTTGCTGGAACTGGCATTTTCACTGATGATTTACAGAACATTGTGGAAGACTTTAGCTCATCACTGGTAAACATTGGTACAGTCACATAGCGGAAAACGTATTTGGTCATTCCTATAAGTGAATGAGAAAAGAGTAAAATTCCAGAGAAAGGTAGTAATGTGACTAGCTAAAAACACTCCATGTGCACAGTATGAGAACAGAAAGGCTGTTCAATAGGAAGTACAGGAATTTCACACACTGTAGGAACTGCTCAGTGAAATGTACCATTAACAGAGTAGAACCATCAGAAATTTAGTATTTCAGAAGCAACATCAACAACAGAGGTCCTGTAATCACAGGGCTTCACTACAAATGAAAATAAACTGGCGCTGTAAAACGAATACTTGCAGCAAAACATTGTATTTCAAAATCTCAACCACATTTTTAAATGCTTTATTTATTTTTATTGTATGTGTGAGTGTTTGCCTGCATGCCTGGTGCCCTCAGAGGCCAGAAGAGGAAGTTGGATCCGCTAGAACTGGATTTGCAGACAGTTGTGAGCTGCCATGTGGATGCTGGGAACAAAACCCGGGGCCTCTGGAAGAGCAGCAAGTGTTCTTAACTGTTGAGCCAGGCCTAGAGAGCTCAGTTACCATTATAGGTAACTATACAAAATACTCCACACTTGATTGTTTTAGAACAGAATTAACAGGCTGGGTGGTGGTGGCGCATGCCTTTAATCTCAGCACTCGGGAGGCAGAGGCAGGCGGATCTCTGTGAGTTCGAGGCCAGCCTGGTCTACAGAGCGAGATCCAAGACAGCTAGGGCTACACAGAGAAACCCTGTCTCAAAAAAAAAAAAGAGAGAGAGAGAAATCACTTTAAGAGGCTAGGTATAAGAGTTGATGCCTGGAATGTCAGTTCTCAGGAGACTGACTCAGTAGGATTGCTATAAGGTTAAGGCCATTCTGGAGTACACCAGGACTACAATGTGAGATCTATAAAATAAGAGGCATTGGGGAGTGGGGGGGGGACTTTGAGATGGCTCATTGGGTTAAGACACTTGGCACTAAGCCTAAAGACTTGAGTTCAGTCCCTGGAACCCACATGGTAAAGTCGACTCCCACAAATTGTCCTCTGACCTTCACACACACATTGTAGCTTGTGTGCACATGTATATGTACATATATACAAACAATCAATAAATATAAAAATAAAAACTTACTTTAAAGAAATATTTCAATAATTATGATTTTTGTGTAAAAATCAGTAGTAAGAACAGAAAGTTGGGGGCTGGAGAGATGGCCCAGAGGTTAAGAGCACTGGCTGCTCTTCCAGAGGTTCTGAGTTCAATTCTCAGCAACTACATGGTGGCTCACAACCATCTATAACGAGATCTGGTGCCCTCTTCTGGCTTGCAGGGATACATGCAGACTGCTCTTTCCAGAGGACCCGGGTTCAATTCCTAGCATCCACATGGCAGTTAACAACTGTCTGTAACTCTAAGATCTGACATCCTCACACAGGCAAAACACCAGTGCACATAAAATAAAAATAAATTTTAAAAAAGGCAACATTAGCCAGGCGCTGGTGGCTCACGCCTTTAATCCCAGCACTTGGGAGGAAGAGGCAGGCGGATCTCTGTGAGTTCGAGGCCAGCCTGGGCTACCAAGTGAGTTCCAGGAAAGGCGCAAAGCTACACAGAGAAACCCTGTCTCGAAAAACCAAAAAAAAAAAAAAAAAAAGGCAACAGATTAAAGCTTTGTTTAAAATAGGGCCAATCTTTATAATTTCCAAATGAAAATTCATAATGTTTGAAATGAATCAAAAAAGTAGTCCTTCGGTACAAATCCAATTATAATAAAATTAATTTATTTCTTCAGCTTTGCTCTAGACTCTATCATATGCCAGGAATTATGTACCTTATGGAAAGATAAAATTCTTTTTTTCTTACCATAGTACATTCTTTTAGTTCAAGAAGGGATAGTTTGGCTTGCAGTTTCTTTAATGCCTTTTTAAGTTTCTTTTGAGACTAGAGGATAATTGCATCATTTCCTCCTTCTGTTTCTTCCCTCCAAACCTCCCCATGTCCCCCGTCTCTTCCTCGCTCTTTCAGATCCATGACTTCTCTTTTCATTAGTTGTTGGTACATGCACATATACACATGTTCCTAAATATAATCAGCTCACTTTGTATAATGATACTCACATGTTTGTTTTCTTGAATGACTTTTTAAGCAACATAAAAACTGAGCTAAACACATTTCGTTCAGCCAGTACTTAAGATCCATACTTTACTCACCAGGCGTGTTGTCTACGTGTTCCAGAGCAACATTGGAATGCAATTGGTTGTCTTTTCTATTCAGAGAGGAACTTCGTTTACTCTCTGTTTTTCCTAAATATGAAGTGCAAAGGAATGTTACTTTCCTAGAGACTAAGATTTCAAGAATGACTCATTCATTTTATTAAACAGTTTAAAATTCTTTTTAACTCTTGCTTGTAAGAATTTATTTAATTTCAAATATTATGTAGTTTACAACCCCAAACTTAAAAAATTTACTCATTATTGTAGTTGAGGTGGAAATAAAATAACTTAGAAAATTATGACAATCGCCGGGCGGTGGTGGTGCACGCCTTTAATCCCAGCACTCAGGAGGCCGAGGCAGGTGGATCTCTGTGAGTTTGAGGCCAGCCTGGTCTACAGAGCGAGATCCAGGACAGGCACAAAGCTACACAGAGAAACCATGTCTCAGGGAAAAAAATCATTAGCCAGGAGGTTGTGGTGTACACCTTTAGTTCCAGCACTCAGGAGGCAGAAGCAGGTGGGTTTCTGTGAGTTTGATGCCAGTTTGGTCTATAGAGTGAGTTCTAGGAAAGCTAGGGCTATTACATAGAGGAACCCTGTCTCAAAAACTAAACAAAATGAAAATGATAAAAATTAATAGGGAAGATGCCTAAAGTTGACACCACCCATCTCCCTAAATTGTGAATATGTAATCTTTAGTTTTAGACACAATCCACAATGGTTTCTAAGTATAATGGATAATTTAATTATAACTATTTTTAAACCAAAAACCATTTATATTTGCTATAGATGTCACAAGGTAACAAAACTGTTTATAAGAGAAAACAATTGGCTTTATGTAAGTACTTCCCATTTTATCTGAAAGATTCTAGCTCAGGATACTGAGGGGTAGCCATTTAAACGAGAATTCCTTTTCTTTAAGACTTGTAAAATAAAGTACACATTAACACTATTGTGCCACATGAAATTCCTTGAATTGATAACGTGATGAGCATAGCCCCAGAGTTGTAAGCCAGTCAGTCATGTGACTTTGTCATGTACTCTTTTCATTGACATACTTCAAGAAATAATAATCAGCTTCTGCCTTGCCAGTGCTGGACTTATGAGTGCATACTAACAGACTTGGATTATTTTTAAGTGGGTTCTGGAGAGCAAAGTCGAGTCTTAAAGCTTGCAAGGTAAGTGCTTTACTGACTGACCTATTTCTCCGGCCTTGGCCTGAGTTCATTACCAAATGAACAAACAAAAAACAACAAGGATTGGCTAAGCTGACTTTGTATTTGTCATTTTGGTGTTGATTGTAAATTTAGGACATAAGGAGTAGAACATGTTGCAGATATAGCCATCTACTAATAACTGACAGTTAAAAATGGACATTAATGAACTTAAATTTAGCAACTATTGCCAGGTGGTGGTGGCACATGCCTTTAATCCCAGCACTCAGGAGAGAGAGGCAGGCGGATCTCTGAGTTCGAGGCCAGCCTGGTCTACTGGACAGTCAGGACTACACAGAGAAACCCTGTCTGGAAACCCCGCCTCCCCCAAATGAACAACTAACTATATTACTTACCAGATTTGTCAATGTTGGTCGCACCGCCCTCCCACGACCACCTTTTCTGTCGTTGGTCGACACGATTGCATCGCTCCATTGTACGAGACACAACAGCCTTGAATTTCTCCTGTTTAAAATAAAAATGCCAGGCCATTTTATGTGGCTATTATATTACCACTAATTATTGTTTCTAAAACTAATCCCATCACTGCATTCCTTTTCAAGTAGGTGAAAGTCTAAATGAATTGGAGACAAGTTTTAATTTCATCAATGAATACCAGTGCTATCCCTGAATTATTAGTTTTTTATTTTGTGGATACTACATCAAGAAATTGGCCATGCTTCCCTTTTCGCTTTTTCTCATTAGGAAACTCAGAGGCAGACTTCTGCAGCCAAGGTACAAAGCCTGGGTGGTGTACTTTTAGGCATGCTAATCATACCTCTACTTCAGTTTGCCCACCTCAGCTTTCACTTCCGCTGGCTGCCCTTAGTCATGTATTTCACCACATAGTATAGTTTATTTTGTAGTTTCCCTTTTTTGGTATATGGAAAGAAACAGGAAAAGGTGACATGCCTATGTCAAATCTATGCCAAAGTTATTTTTATCTATGATGTTCATATCTATAAGAGTTTAAATCCTGGTGCTCAGTAAGAATTTGTTTTAAGGCGAGTAGTGTGTTTATCTTGACCTCACCTGCAACCTGAACTGGTCAGGATAACAGCTACACAAATCACATGCCACACTGTGGTAGATTAAGTACAAGTTTAGGAATGAGTTCTTTGCTTGGCGATTTCTCATTCCTGTACTATAATATACTATGGACTGTGTTCCAGCCAGCAAATCAACTTCAGGGCCAGAGGTTTCCTATTACTTCCTAGTAGCAACTGTTACAGAAGACCATCTTTACAGTGCCTGCCCTGTTCCTCTTAGGCCAAAGAGAAACCTGTTAACCTCCTTACAATGAATGTCCATGTACCAGGCTGTGGCCAGGCCTCACCCCACCAGCTCTTTGGAGTGGCTGCCCTTTGCCTTTTCTCCCGCCATGTCTCTGGTTCCCCTTCTGTCTACACTGATATTTGCTTCTGTTCCGTTCTGTGTTTTCTCTCTCAACTTCCTCTTTTACTAAGATGGACTGTCTCTGTCCACCAGGAACCCTCTCTCACTTGGTATTGTTCCTATTCTATGTTTGTTAATTCTCAAAACTGTAATGATTTGTACTCTCTCAGGGAATCACAGGATTAGGTAAGTTGGAGAAATCGGCCTGCCAGATGGGACCTGCGAGAGGTGGGGTGGTAGGTTTGGGGTCTTTATGCAGCTGCTAGCGAACAGTTTTGAGCTAACCCAAGCCAAGGTACGCTGTGATTGCATTCTAAAGGCCAACAGAGTTCCGTTTCTGGACCTCCACACCTCCTCTTTCCTCCCTGAAATTACTCTTGAAGCACTTGGACTGAGGAGGGTAAGGAAAATGGAAAAAAAAATAGGAAAAACTGAGGCCGTTCCCTTCCTCTCTCCAGGGCCAGTGAACGCAGACAAGGCTAAGCAGTAATTGAGCTGCACACAACGGCCACTGAACGGGCAGACCCCGACGTTGCCTACTTTGTCTTCCGCCTGCTTCTGTTTTCTTTTTTCTTCTGCAGATACTCGGCGGCGTTCGTCCTTTTCCTTCTGTTCCCTCAGTTTGCGGTGTCTTTCTTCCAACTGTTTTTCATACTGTACCTTAGCCTTTTGTTCTTTCTCAAGCAGTTGTTTCTCCTTGTTGGCTGAAACAGTCCAGGTACATTTTCATGGTGTTAAAGCCAAGCAAAGTTTTCAACATTAAACACAAAGAAGGAAAAATGTCACTCTATCTCATTATCATTCTTAGAGAACATAGCCTGGTCCAGTAAATAACATGGACAGTTCATGTGTGTAAATACATATGGCCACTAAAGAACCACTTTTCACAAGGTGTTCACTGTACTGGGAAGAACTGGCATTTCTAAACCAGATGACTCTTGGCCTATCCAAACTAAAATTCTAAAGCAGGAAGAAATGTTTTCTTTCATGTGGTATTTTGCTAGTTGGAGCTAAGATCAAACTGTATCAGAAAAACATGCTGTGTTTTAAAACATAAATTAAAGAACACATGGGCTGAATCTATATTTTGCTTCATTCTACTCTGAAACTTCTTTCAAAGTCCTCATCTCTCCAGATACTGTTAAAGAAGTGGGCGCTACAGGAATAGACTTAGAAGTCAACTCAAGCTGGAAGGGCATGCTTTACTATATTCAGGGTTTCTGACTACAACCAGAGGATCTTATCTGTGCAATTATCAAATATCCTCCCTAACATCACCACTGCAACGAAGATCATTTATAGCATTCCATTTGCATAAATTTGAGCATTTATTCCGTGAGTTGATTTAGATCAAAGAAGAAATACATATAATTACAAAGCATGCTCCCGGACTGGAGAGATGGCTCAGAGGTTAAGAGCACTGACTGCTCCTCCAGAGGTCCTGAGTTCAATTCCCAGCAACCACATGGTGGCTCACAACCATCCATAATGAGATCTGGTGCCCTCTTCTGTCCTGCAGGGGTACATGCAGACAGAATGCTGTATACATAACAAATAAATAAATCTTTAAAAAAAAAAAAAAAAGCATGCTCCCAAGTTGTAGGAAGTCTTCATTTATACCAAGTCCCATTTTCACTGAAACCCCATCCTGCTTGTTTCCACAATTGTTGAAGGAAATTCCAGGCCTCAGTTTTCAGATAACTGAAGCTACTCCTTCAAAATTAAATAATCTGGTCACAGGTTCTTCATGAGCCTTCTTAATGTGGATTGGTAAATGGACTTAATTTCATATAATATTTTACATAAAATTACAATATATCATATAAACAAATTAATCAAAGTGATTAAAACCAAGTCAGAAATATATAACATATACATAAAGGGAAATGTGACATAAAGGGAAATGTAACATACATACCCTCTTGCTGACGTTTCCTCTCTTCTCTGCGTTCTTTGGCTAATTGCTGTTTGATATCATTTTTAAGGACAGAACCATCTAAAACTACACAAAAATAATTACCCATTAGTATTATATTAATTCTATGTATTTATTATTTATGTTTTCTGACACAAGGTTTCTCTATGTAACAGTCCTGGCTGTCCTGTAAATCAGGCTGGCCTCGAGCTCACAGATATATGCCCCCCTCTGCCTCCTGAGTGCTGGGATTAAAGGTGTACACCACCACCACCCGACTTATGATATCAAATTTGAAAGCTACAGCACTGATATATCAAGACATTATTGAAAGTATACCAGGTGTACATGACGATCTCTTAGTAGTAACTGCAGAAGAATTAATACCACGTTTACGTCGCCGTTCTTCGGCTAGTTCTTGAGCCATGGCAGCTAGAACACAGAGAAATAAGGAAAAGGCATTAGCTATTAATGGTTAGTACAAGGACAGCAACCAACAACCATTTGTCATTGATGGTAAAAGGTCAGATCATTTCTGTGAAGTAAAAAAATTACTGCTTAATCTTGGTCAACCAAAGATTGGGCTGGGCGGTGGTGGCGCACGCCTTTAATCCCAGCACTCTGGAGGCAGAAGCAGGCAGATCTCTGTGAGTTCGAGGCCAGCCTGGTCTACAGAGCGAGATCCAGGAAAGGCACAAAGCTACACAGAGAAACCCTGTCTCAAAAAACCATAAATAAATAAATAAATAAATAATAAAAAATAAAAGACTGGAAAGTGTGTGGCATTTGTGGAGATGAAGACAGTTCCAGTTGTGGATGGCAGGGGAGCACAAGAGCGGGTAGATGAGTAAGAAGGTCAGTGATGAACAGCTGTTTAAAATGTCAGACAAAATGCTACACCATTTTTTTTTTAACATTTTGCAAGAAATTGAGGGGGAAAAGTTTTGTCAAAATAAATGAAGAATTTGGGCTGGAGAGGAGACTCCATGGTTCTGAGCACTGCTCTTGCAGAGGACTCGGGTTCAGTTTTCAGCACGTACTTGGCATCTGACATGTCTTAAACTCACAGTTCCAGGGGCCCCGATGCCCTCTTCTGGCCTTCACAGGCACTGCATGCCAATAGTGTATTTACATCCATTAGGCAAAACATTCACACACATAAAATCAAAATCTTTTAAAAATTAAGAATGTATAGACTCAAATGTAGAAGCAATGTACTAACAATTAGATACTCAGAGATTGAGCCAAATATTATAAGACATTTATAATTTCCCCATATCAGGTACTTTCTAGGCTATTTGTACACTAGTTACCCAAGTGGCTTTCAAAACAAGACTGAACCTTCCCTACGGGAGTGGGACTCAAGCACTTGGAACTGTTTACAAAGTAGCTCTTTTTCTTCTTCCTTTCCTTTCCTTTCCTTTCCCTTCCTTCCTTCCTTTCCTTCCTCCCTCCCTCCCTCCCTCCCTCCCTCCCTCCCTCCCTTCCTTCCTGTGGTGGTTGAGATAGAACTCCGGGCCTCTAATATGCTAAGCAATGTACCCTTCCCCCATGAAGGCACACCTGCATGCCCCCTAAGGCTCTATTCTAATGCACTGTGAAGTTACAAGGACAGCCAATGTTAAGGTTTGAAACATGTAAGGCAAATACATATAAATTATACCAGATATATATGCCTTCTGTTGACATGCAGAAAAGTGGTCAGTAAACATCAATAAGGTGATATGTAAATTGAGGGAAAGAAAGAAAAATTATAATGGACATTTAGACAGAGTCTAGAGGATTCCTGAACCTTGAATTCCATGGATGATTGCATCTAAAATTCCCCACAATCCTGGGCAAGGGCCTGGATGGAGAACACTGAAAATTGTTTTCGGAGGTTTTTGTTTGTTTACTTTTGTTTTTCCTGACTCTTTGAGGCAGGGTTTCTGTGTTTCTCTGGGTAGCCTTGGTTGCCCTGGAACTTGCTCTGTAGATCAGGCTGGCCTTGAATTCAGAGATGCGCCTGCCTGGTAGAGGGCATTCTGGGATTGAAGGCGTCCACCACCACTGCCAGGCTTAGTTTTTACCTTTGTGCAAAAGCACAGCAAATATGCTCCAGGTCATACCTCAAGTCTGGTTATTAACTATTAAGAGATTCAAATAACTGAGGTGCTAGAGGGATTGGCCCAGTGCTCACAGAATGAATGGTTTCTGATGTTGGCTGCATTGGAGAAAAGCTACCTGGGACTCATTTTAAGAGGTAACTTTGAAAATGACCCTGAGATTGCTACCCCAGGGATCTTAATTTCAAAAAAGAAAAAGGATTTGTTTGTAAGCCCTAGAGACCTAACAGCTCAGATAAACTATAACCTAGTTAAACTTAAAGATTAGATTCGTCTCTGCTTTACTCAACTACTATTATTATTTTTGTGAACACATTAATTCTGAGTAGCATACTAGCACAAATTCTTTTCAATCTGTTCTCTAAAGAAGAAAACGTTTTTTAAAACTTTCTTTGGTCTGCAACAATTGATTCCAGGAGAAGAAATGACTACTGAAAGCTTACAGATAAAGGCTGGTGAGAAACTGCTGTAATCTTTTATGCCCAGCAGCTACAATGGTTAAGAGCACATTTCCTCCCGAGTTCTGGGAGGCAAAGCCAGGCAGATCACTGTGAGTTCAAGGCCAGCCTGGGCTACAGAGTGAGTTCCAGGAAAGGCGCAAAGCTACATACACAGAGAAACCCTGTCTCGAAAAAAAACCAAAAACCAAACAAAAGGAAAAAAAAAAAGAAAAGAGAAAAGAAAAAAAAGAGCACATTTCCAAGCAGACTGTCCCATTCTAAATATTAACACAAATACCAGCCTGTCTAATACAGCACACATTCAAGCTGTGGAAGCTGCCCAGGATTTCTGAGTCTGGGATTCTGGCTGCTAGACTAACTTTAAGGTTTCTCCAGCTCTAAGACGCTGATAATCTGGCTCTCAGCCTCAGTAGCTTTGCCTGCATTTTTTTTATAGGAGCCTGTCTTTGAGTAAGCTGTACTCAACTGAGAAACCATGTGTGGATTTAAACAAACAAGAAGGGAAAAGCGACAAGTTAGTTACAAAGTTTTATGTGCTCATAGGGCTGAACAGTTTTAATTTAAAACAATTGTGTAGAAAATATGAAATGTGTTCTGATAAAATAAGTGTAGTTCTTCAATACATAGCATTAGCCTACTACAATTCGGAGAAAACCCATTAAGTGCATGTATGTTCATCTAATGAGTGTTAATCCATACATACATACATTTATAAAATGTATGTATGTAAATGGCACTGTGCACCCCACAGAGGTTGTTTAGGACACCCTTTTAACTCATGCAGTCAAGGTTCTAGCAGGCGATGAAATTGACCTTTTGGCAAAAACGTTTCACTTGACTTTACCCCTTTACTCCTACAGAAAAGGCTGAGACCAGGAGGGCAGTTCAACTGGTGTACTATGCAAATCCAACCTAATGTACAAGAGGCAGCTAGCATGTAAACAACGGATCAGGATTTAACAACGTCAAATCCCCCCTCTTTTGCATGGCTTAAAGCTTTTTAAGTTTGAAGTGCTGTAAATGCAAACAACTGCCTCATAAGTTTAGCTATTTTCTAACATTTAATAAACAATGTTAGGGGGTATCAGACCACAGCTCCTTCAATATATTGGAATACACGCTAGCTAATTTCCATTACTTTACACTAATACCAGGGAGCTATAAATGTCAATAAACAACATAGCAATTGATTGCAAACCCTCTAGAGTCTACAATCAACTAGAGGCTCAAGGAATATTACTTTGCCCCTATGGAGTGGTAAAAGTGTACTTGCTTCTGACACTTTTGAAAAGTTGATTCAAAGTGTTCTTCAGTAACATACGGTCTTCGAATCTTAGCCAATCTAAATTAATTTTTTAATTACAATTTAAAACTCCCTAAAGATTTCAATAGCAATCAAAATCATTTTATTCACAGGCGTATCTGAGGAAACTAGACTGTTAGCAAGCCGAAAGCAACCAGCAAGAAATACTACCTCCTCACACAATTTCCTGAATTAAGCAGGTGCGGCCAAAATTGGTAAGAGTAACACACCCCTGCCAGCTTTTTATTTTCTCCCCTAGACGGGAAAAGTTTTGATTATAGGACCTGTTGAGGAGAAAGCATTGCTAGGTGTAGATTCTCATTCTGTTCAGGCTAGGGACAGTCACGTGCTATTGCAGAGCAACTTTGCAGAGAATCAAGTCTCTTCCCAACTTCCTAAGCCCTAAGTCCCAGTTCCCTCCTCCCTTGACCTTGACATGGAAAGTACCAACATTCTGGGATACTGGGAAACCCCAAACTTCCTGATCCTGGCAGGGCCACCCCGACTGCAGCGATGCCCAGCACGCACCAGCGCCCACTCATCCCTGCGTGTTCCTGCAATTGCGCGGGTGTCACTGGTCTCTGACGGCAGGCAGGGCTGAAGCCCGGGTTCGATGGCACCCGTCAGGCAGGAGCCTTTGGGCCGTTGACAGCACTGACCAACCGTTTCTCTCCTATGTCCCGGGCCTCCGGTCTTTCTTGTACCATCCCAGGGTGTTCAGGGAGATGAGGGGACCACAGACCACATAGGACGAGGGGACTGCCCACAGAAAAGTTGCCCAGCCACGCCACTCTGCTGGTCCCTGGGGCTACAGTAACCGCACTGCCCCCATGGGGGCCGCTATCCCCCTGAGGGCTTCCCAGCCCACTCACCCAAGCGTTCGCGTAGACTCCTCAAAGATGTGTTGCCACTGATACCCGCAAAAGCGTGGTCCGCCATCTTCGGAGCGGAGTTGAGAACCACTGGTGGTTCTTGGGCGGCAAGGCGCAGGCGCCGCCTCTGCCTCTGCCGGGGCCCTCGCTGGGACCCCGGGGGGCGGGGCTGGGCGGGGCTCGGGGAGTCCCCGCACTGCCCTGAGACCCTCAATTTTGGTAGCATTAGCACTCACATGCTGGGTCGCTACACCGACTGACTGGCCAGCGACTAACTTTGAAGAAACCGTTTCTTATATTCGAGGCTCTATAGTGATGCGTTCTGGACACCAGCCAATCAGCTGCCTACTTAGCCATTGAACATTCCTTTCCTTTTATCACCTCTACCTAGGAATGTTATAACATTCGATATTTCCCCATCCTTAAGTTCATTTGGATCATTTAAAGATCATTTGCCAAGCATCTGTACTATGAGTTTACTACCTTTGAACACTACATGAAAAGCCCAGTTTTGGGAGGAGAGGGGGTATTAGATAATGTGCCACCTCTCTTAACTAATGTATATGCTGACACTTGGTTGTAGGAAGGCAGGTTATGATTGAGGTAGTGGATAAGATACAAGGGTCTATAGGATAAGCACTTTGATGAGCTCACTGAGTCTTCAAATGATGTAGGAGTTATAAACTAAAAAGGGTAATAGTGGGTACCCGTATTTTACTTTGTAACATGACACTTATCACTTATAGTAATACAAAAAACTTATTGGTCCCCCTACTATCCTATGATGTATGTACCACTAACTGTCCCCACCATACAGACAAGGAAACTAAAGAGAAAATTAAAATCATTTGTCTAATGTCACACCGTTAGTGACAATATTAGAATTCGGACCCTAAACCGATCTCACTAGAGTAGCCATGTGTTTTTATTCTTATACATGATAGTTTCATGAGAGTGAAGGAAGAAGAGAAGTGGAGCTGGGCAATGGTGATGCACGCCTTTAATGCCAGCACTTGGGAGGCAGAGCCAGGTGGATCTCTGTGAGTTCAAGGCCAGCCTGGTCTACAGAGTGAGATCCAGGATAGTCAAGGCTGTTACACAGTGAAACTCTGTCTCAAATAAATAAATAAATAAATAAATAAATAAATAATAAAATTTTAGAGAAGGAAAGAGAAATGGGATCTGGAGTGACGGCTCAGCAGATAAAAATATATACGACTTCACCTCTGGCCTTCATGAGCACTTGCACTCATACACACCTTCCCCAACAATACATATAATTTAAAAATAAAGATAAATCTTTTGAAAATAAAAAATGAAAAAAACGTAAGTTATAACACACAAAGATATATGATCTCGAAATGTGGTCAAAAGACAAAGAGGCCTCTTCAAAGGACATAAAACTCAAATGGTCACTAATCGTTTAAAACAACCATTCGAACTCTTTAGCCGTCAACACAAATGACAGTTACGACAAAACAACATGCTTTTCCTCTGAATCTGGCATTCTCTCTACCCGCCCCTCACACACACACACACACATTCATCCTCTCTCCTTCCCACCCCTACCACACACACACACACACACACACACACTCATTCATTCTCTCCTTCTTCCTCTCTCTCCTCTCTCTCTCTCTCTCTCTCTCTCTTTCTCTCTCTCTCTCTTTCTCTCTCTCTCTCTCTCTCAAACACACACACACACACAACACAAGGTGGACAATAAGTATTGGGGGGATGAAAACAATTACAGCATCAAAGCCCTGCTTCTCAGCAAGTATGGTCTTTTGCACTAGATCCATGACGGTAGCCATGATTATCAGTATGGCACACCTATACTGAGGACATTAGTAAAGCACACACATGCACAAATACATACTTCACAGACAGACAATCTGGCCAAACAGGAAAGCATCCTTGTCATTTCTTATTTTTAAATGGTTAAACCCAAATCTAGCAATGAAGGAATTTTCATACAAATATAGGCTGGCATAAAATGCCAATATAAGCCAGGTAGTGGTGGCATCTGCTTTTAATCCCAGTACTCAGGAGGCTGAGGCAGGAGGATCTCTGTGAGTTCGAGGCCAGCCTGGTCTATAAAGTGAGATCCAGGCTCCAAAACTACACAGAGAAACTCTGTCTTGAAAAAACCAAAAAAAAAAAAAAAAAAAAAAAAAAAAAAAAAAAAAAAAAAAAAAGCCAATATAATGAAAGACTGCAAAATTAGGGAGTTATTCTTTTTCCTTTTCTTTCTTGTTTGCTTCTTTTCAATTTTTTTTTTTTTTTAGATTTTCTTATTTTATGTGCTTCGGTGTTTTGCCTGCATGTATATATATGCAACACATGCATGCCTGGTGCCCACAGAGGTCAAAAGAGGTCACTGGAGTTACAGATGACTGAGTCACCATGTAGGTGCTGAGAATTGAACCCAGGTCCTCTGTAAGAGCAACACGTGCGTTTAACTGCTGAGTGAGTCATCTCTCCAGCCCAAGTTTACTTTTTTTTTTTTTTAAATCTAGAGATTGTCCTTAGCTTAGTTTTCCATATCACAACTTTGAATTTGGGAATTACATTTAAGGCAGCACAACCCATCCATCATCTTATAGTGTTTATAGCCTCTCAAGGATGCTGGAGCAGGAGGAAAGACATTTGCAAAGAACTCAAAGCAGACAATGTATGAAGAACTAGTTGGCTAATTAAAATGTATTCCAAGAGGCCACATGGATGAGACATCAGCAGAGTTTGGGGTGAGCAAAGAAGGCTTTAGGGAAGAAGTTGGCACTTTGGTGCTGAGGTTGAGATGGAGGGTAATCATGCCTTTATTGTAGCCCATGGTAGCTGAGAGGCAGATGGGTTCATCTGTGGCCTAATCTCCCTATTTTCAAACTAATCTAGAGAATCTGGGTTTTGGGGTTTTTGTTCTCTTGAGACAGGGTTTCTCTGTGTAACTTTGGAGCCTGTCCTGGAACTCACTCTGTAGACCAGACTGGCCTTGAACTCACAGATATCCACCTACCTCTGCCTCCCAAGTGCTGGGATTAAACGCGTCCGCCACCATTACCCTGCCAGGAATCTTGATTTTTACTGTAAAAAAAAAATCTTATTTATTTTTAAGTATACGTTTATTTTTCTGTGTATGAGGGTTTTACCTGCATGTATGTCTGTGTACCACGTATGTAGTGCTTGCAAAAGACAGAAAGAAGCTATTGGGTCCTTGGGACTAGAGTTACAGACACTTGGTGAGTTGCCATGTCAGTGCTGGGAATTGAACTTGGGTTCTATGGAAAAGCAGACAGTGCTCTCCAGGCCCCAAATCTCTTATTTTAAAATGATGACATTTACAGTTTTTCAAAACATTACAGGGTACATAAAGTTATCTAATGTTGTAACTGGTGTATAGAATTTCCAATTATCTCCTTATTCAATGTTTGACTAGAAATCCAAATGAGGTCTTTGTTTCCTTAATTGATATGCCCCTCCCTTTTTTTACTTCTTGAGGCAGGGTCTCACTTTGCAGCCTAGGCTGGCCTTGAACTTGCGATCCTCCTGTTTCTGCTTCCTCAGTACTAGGATCATAGCTGTGTGCCAGCATGCACAGCATTGATATGCCTTTTAAGCATCTTTTAATCTATAGGTAACCTTTTCCTCTAACATCTTTGATAGACTGCTGTGAAATTAAACTTTCATGCATGAGGTAAGTCATTCAATTGTACTTTTACTGTCCACCTACTCTGCCTATAAAAGAGATCTAGAAGCAAGGAAGGAAGCCCTTCCCTCCAGGGTCTGCAAGTCTCAAACTGACTCTAGCTAATGATTCATGTCTTGAGGCTAGAACAGTTCCCAAAGGAGCCCCAAGTATGCTGTACATTTCTCAGAAAAAGATTGGAACTGAAGGCTGCCAGCTTAAGGAGAGCTAAGTTTATTTGGGAGCCAAAAGAGACTCAGAACTGGCAAAGAACCCTGGCAGGGCTTCGCCTTTCTTCCCTGAATTTGGAAAGTGTATATTCCCTTGTGAGAAGAGAAGAGAACTGGAATCCTGCTATTTTTTTGTCTCTTACTTGGCTATTTCTTTCCCTCTAATCTTGCATTAGCAGGAAATACATTCAGAAAACCACAGCCATGATATGCCTAAGAATTGTTATTTTTTCCCCAATTAAAGGTGAAGTTTTTAAAAATTGACTTCATATTAAAGAAACATCCAGAAGAACTTACTGACTCTGACACATTTGCATTGCAGCTGCCACAAGCTAGGCCCTGTCCAGTGACTGGTGAGCTTTACCAGAGATATGGTGGCACTTTCTAGCCATCCTAAGTCCCTGTTAGCTTCATCTAGCACATCTGGAGTTGGGACCAAGCTTTGCTTTTGCATTCTCTCCTCTTTCATCTCTTCCTCTTGCCCTGAACCAGATGTATAGGAAACACTTCATTCTGGCCTCATCTCTTGCTCCACCTGCCCCCAGGCTCTTGCCTTTGTCCAAATCTGTACCTGCCTATGTTACATACTTCTGGACGTGGAGATTTTCCACTTACTTGATGGGAGTCTTATTGCCTCCAGAATTCCAACAGTAACTGTAACCCCTATCTCCAACTGACCCTTCAGATCCCTGTCCTCTTTACATGGATTACCAGGGTGGAGGTTGGGAGTGGGACAATTGCTTTCCAGTTTCAGCTAACTCTCCTCCTGTATCATTGCATTTTAGAAAGGTGCCTGATCTTTCTTGAAATGAGGGGCTGATTTTCATCACCTGAGCTCATCAGGGTGGGAAAAAGAAGTTAGGAGAAGGGGAACAAGTGGTCATTAGTACCATCAAGGGCAAATGGAAATTAAAAACTCAGAAAGGAAGGGTGTGGCCAAGAGCGAGCTGCTGGAGCTGTATGTAAGTCTTGCACACTTACTAGGAGATAGCAAATGCTGCCATTTGTGGAGTACAGGTCTGATAGGGATTATTTCTCATAATTCGTTCAACTGCTTTAGGAGCTAGCTTCCATCATCATCCCTAGCAGGCACAGAAGAATAACTATTTGCCCAAATTAGCACTGAAGTGGCAGGGTCAAGTTTCAGATCTATTTATTTTTCTAGGGCTGGTATTCCTTTTACCAAGCCTCCTGATTTCTAAGCCAAGTCCTAGGGCACACTTGCTTCCTAACCCATGACTTCCATTTTTGTCTTGATCCAGTCCTAACACTGGGTCCTGAGCTTATTCAAAGTTGTCATTTCTAATTGGGGAGGTCTTATTACAACTATCTCTGCAAACACAGGTTATCAGCATAGCTGTCTTATAAGCCTATAGTAGAGTTAACTCAAGCTACTGAATAAGAAATTATTAAATCCAGGAGTTTAGCATACATTTGGCAATGGAGATGGATTAGACTCTTCTTAAGGAGCTCCCTTCTAGAAAGGCTTAACTCTAATATTGGGCCTCATTTCAAAATATGTGCATGAAGGAAAATTAGCACATTTATCACACTGTTTATCCTTCAAGGAATATTTGCTGAATAAATGAAAGAAAGTACTCAAAACCTCCTTGGATACCAAAGTGGAAGAAATGAAAATATTTGTGATGGCCTCTTGGGGTGTTGAAAAGGTCTAGACTTAAAATTATTAAGGGGCAAGAAGATGGTCCTTTTTTCCCCATTTTTTTTCCTTTGACTTCAAATAAAGTAGAATAAACACCGTTATTCTAAAAGCAGTCCTGAAATATAAAGGAAGGTTCATAGGATGCCAAGAAGCATAAAATAGCAAGAAATGCCCTTTAGAGGCATGTTGGAATTTTTAATAGAGTTAAAATTTGGTAAAATACAGATGGAAGAAAATGAAGACTCAGGATGCTTTGTTAATATACACATTGCTGGGTTCCATGGTTATAGTTGCTGGTGTTATAAATGTTATTATTTATATAAAATATATTCTTAAAGAAAGGTACTGAATAATGTTTAGTGTTATGTCAGTTACATCACAGTACTTGATACCAGTAAACTTTGGTATGGAGAAATACTAAAAATGTGAAGTGAATAGATATATAATGCTTTATATATCCTGAATATTTAATTTTGTTTTTTTCCTGATAGCTGGCAGAAGCTTCACCCTGGGGTACATCCAAATCCAAGGTATCACCCTGGCATCACAACCATGAGCATCATAAAGCAAAGAAGCACCGTACAAAGTAGGCAGATAAGAGGTGCATCACATCCGAAATGCCTGGGATGACATCTTGTGCCCCAGGCCCACTGTGGAAGAGTCTGATACAACTCACACCAACACGCCGTCTTCCTTATTTTTGCCCATCACACGTGCTATCCCATTCTATCTACATTTTCAAGTGAGATATCTAAATGAACAACAGGAAAGGGAAACTATTCATATCATATCTACGAAGTTCAAAAGGAGAAAAACTCCCTCCTGTGGTTCCAGGGGAAGGTTTCTCAGGGAAGACCTTGGGTCAGGTTGAAAGTAGATTACACCTCATCACCCCCAGAACTCAGCTCCCTTTATTGCCTCTCCTTGCTCCAAAGATGTCTCCTCCGAAGATGCCTGATGCCTTCACAGCAAAGGGAGTGGCTTATTCCTTTCAGCATTGCTATGGATGTTTAGAAGCTATGTGGATGAAAGGTATCCCACCCATATTTATATGTTTGACTTCATGACTCATGAAGTCCTATTGTTTTAAAAGGTCATCATTAAGAAACTTTGAGACTCGAGCTGAAACTGATTTCAGTGTTACAAATCTAGGTTTTGATAATTTCTATTTGCAAAATTGAATTGCCAAAAGTCTGATACAATTCTGCAGCTGAAAGGCTTCCCTGGAAAACGAGTCGCTTTTTACAGGGTCACTTTGAGGATCTATTTTGAGAACGTGTAATTGGGGGAGACAAACAGGCTCAGGACTAGAAACCAACTGTGTCCGCACTCTCCAGGGCTTGGGGGTCCGTTTGCCATGCACACTGGAGCAGCTAAGACCGGAAGCAAGTTGCAGCGATAGGTTCTCTTGGCCTCTGTGTGCTGCTGGGATAAAGGACTCAACAACAAAATGGAGCAATACTTCTAAGGCTCAAGTTGGCCCCAGAGCCAACCGATCCAAGACTTCAAGAAGAGTTTGTAGAAGATCCAGGGCAGAGGAGCAAGGACAAGAAGAAAGGCGAAGGTTATCTTTGAGTTAGTGGGTAAACTAAGCATGTTTCCCTGCTCTCCGGAAAGGCATTGCTGCTACTGTGACTGGTAGACTGATCGAAGAATGTCACAGCTAGGAAGGAGTGTCGGGGCTCCCAGTTAAGTCCTCACATTTTCATTTGAGGCTCGGGTCAGGCCTTAACTCAAGTTCCTATTGTTGAAAGCCAGCTCTGGGACACCCTTTCTAATGCTGTCTTCCATTCATATGTGAAGGGCTGTGGAAAGAACCTTCCGAAAGAAATGTAAAACGAGCACTACCCCTTGCTCCAATACTGACAAGGAACAATAAGACAACCCAGCTGGAATTCGACTAATACTCACCTGATGAAACTGAAGAAAATAGTGTTAGGAGGGAAACGCAAGGAGATGCAGCAAAGTTGTCAAAGACCGACTTCTGGCTGTCCATCAAGTCTTTCTGTAAAGGTTCCTAGGGCTGGGCCCTTACTTGCTATTCTAGAGTCGTTTCTCACAGCTTCCTCCCAGGCATTCACCTTGGCCTGAAAGCTTTTGCATCTTGATCCTTTCCCTTCCCCCACCTCGCAGTCAGTATTCAAAGTCAGGCTAATTTGACTCCTAAACTCGGAATTTTTCCAGCAGATTGAGGAACCAGAGGAAGAGCGGCATTAAAAACAGTGCCTGGCAGCCTAAAGAAAAGGCCAAATGAACTACTAAATCTATAAATCCGGGGTGGGAAGGGAGAGATGGCCAAACACCAGTGTACCTGAGAGACTTCATGAAAGAAAGAGCGCTTCTGATTGAGTTTTACAGGCCTGGAGGGCAAGTTCTTGTATGAGTTTTCCTTAGTGGCCAGTACAGTGCTTTCTGTGTGGTTTCTGTTCAGTAACGTTTTGTGGATGATGATGAAATTTGCTATTATAATTAAGTCAATGGAAACTATTCAGTCTTTTGGAGCTAACAGTTATTTCTCTTTTCTTTGCCTAGTGTGTGTGTGTGTGGGGGGGGGATGGGCAGACCCAGTTTTGATTTCTTCTGGATAAATGTGTGTGAGCATCCTGTTGATGGGGTTCCCTTCAGGAAGAAAGGTGTGAGGAACAAAACACTGACTTCAATCTTGGGTCTATAGACACTTTGGATAGCTTGCTTTGTGGTGTTTTCATGATTGAGAGTGACCCAGCCTGTAGGTTTAATAGAAACACTGGCCCCAGTGTGCCTATCATATGCTTTTCTCCATCTCCGTGTTTCATTTATGTCTTAATCCATGGCCTTCTGGGAAATAGTTGGGTAAGGAAGTACTTGGGGGACCCCTCAGTTGCTCTCACGCTATTTTGTTAGCCTACAGTATTCACACATCCTCCACTGTGAGCTGGAGTTCGGCCCTGGACCTGTGGAACTGCCACAGGGCTGACTACAGGGGAAAGAAAATGTGAAATGTGAAATGGCTTTGTTCAAATGTGAGTCAGGGATGTGTTCTGTTTATAGAAGGAGGAAATGACATTTGGAGGAAATTGGTTCAGGGAGAAATGCTGTCATTATGTAAGCATTCAAGTTTTAGGAACAGACTAGCAAGGGGAGCAACCTTGGCTGACTTGGGAAGGTCCCAAATGTGTCTTTTATTCATGGCGGCGGGGGGGGGGGGTGGTGGTGGGGGGTGAAGAGTGGGGGCTTTCGAGCCTAACAGTCCTGGGTCCAGTTAAGCCACCCAAGGACACTGTGGCCCTCAGCCTCGGTTTCTTCCTCTGTAGTGTGAGAGAGAGTAACGACAGTTGCTTATAACCGTTTCACTGGCATTCTGATCAGTTGATGCAAAAGATCAGGATCCATGTAAAGTGGCTCGTAGTGATTGTAACGGTAGCTATTAGAAGGCAGTGTGTGGAAGGCACCGAATTACACACTCCGGTGACCTAGCTTCGCTTGTTCTTGACAGTAGTCGTATGGAGCCAGTAGAAACAGCCCATATCACTCTTATTATTTGAGTCAAGGTCTCATTATGTCTCCCTGACTAGCCTGGAATTCTCTATGCAGACCAGGTTGGTCTTGAACTCATAGAGGCATGGGGCACCATGCCCAAAACAACTATTTTTTTTTATTTTGACTTTTAAGTTTAGTTTTATTTTATGTGCATTGATGTTTTGCCTGAATATGTGTCTGTGGGAGGGTGCCAGATGCCTTGGAACTAGAATTACAGATAGCCGTGAGCTGCCATGTGGGTGCTGGGAATTGAACCCTGGTCCTCTGGAAGAGCAGTCAGTACTCTTAGCCATTGAGCCGTTTCTCTAGCTCCCCAAAACAACTATTATTATTAATGTTAATATACCACACAGTTCAGATTGAAATAAGTAGTTCTACCTCCTAACCCTACCCTGATAAGAGTTTCTAGAAAACCTCTCCTGTGGCTCCCTCACCCCCAGTGCCTTAAAAATCTTCCTGTGGGGCTTGAGTGCTGGGAGGCTCCACCTGGTGATTTGCTAGGAAAGACAGAAGGCCTAGAGAGCAAGTATTTATAATGCAAATAGCGGCTGAGAGCTTTTGCAATGGGAGACAGGAGGTCAAGTTTTTCAGGCAAAGAATAATAATTGTGGGTAATTCTCTAACAAACAAGCTTGTTTTGGGAGGAGATTGCAAATAAGAGTCATTCACATGCTGGAATCTTTCTTAAAGAAAAAAATGCTGGAACTTCCCAGAGAGCCAGCACATCCCTCAGCTACTAGGGAAGAGAAAGCCTCCTTCAGAAACAGGACAAGGTAGAGTCTGTTCACAAGGGGTGGCGGCAAAGCACTGTGGGCCTTCTCCCAGCCGGCCCCTGCCCTGGGCTTGTCTTCTTGTGCAGAAGCCAGAAGGCCGAGCAAACAGACTCTAAACAGATGGATCCCCGCCAGCACCACCACTGCCACCAAGGCATTTGAACCTTCCCCTTACTTCTTACACACTGAGGCGGCCTTTCTGGAAACTAGATCTTACAGGAAGAGGAGAAAGGCTCTCTCTCAACAGAGTGTGGAGTTCAGAATGTAAGCCAGAGGTCCACAGCCTTGGCAGTTTCTGGCAGAGAGAGAGGCATACAGGCTTGGCGGAAGGTCAGATCTGTGAGACAGGGGTTAGGGCCAATCATGCAACCGAACACACTCCTCCAGTCCCTCAGGATAGCTTGTTTGTGGCCCCTAGAAGGCTAAGTTACTTGAATGCTAACTAAAAACAATGTGGGCTCAAATTTTCCTTCGGCCTTGGCGATACATTATAGAGTGTCAACAGCTCACTTCAGCTTTCAGTTTACAATCCTCACCCTCCACCCCAGTCACTGCCAATTCTGTGGATGTGGTAGAAAGGGAGCCCTATGGGTATGGTCTCCAAAATCCATGGAAATATGAATATTTGTCATAGATTTCATGTTGTGTGTTGCTTCATAGTAGAAGGTCAGTTACACTGTTTTCCAGTGGTGTTTTGCAATGTTCTTTTCTTTCTTTTTTTTGAGACAGGGTCTCTCTACATAGCACTGGCTGTCCTAGGACTCAGTCTCTAGGTCAGGCTGGCCTTGAACTCACAGAGATCCACCTGCCTCTGCTTCCTAAGTGCCGAGATTAAAGGTGTGCACCACCAAGAGTGGTTACACTATACTCTTCTAAGTCCATCAGTGGGCACTAGTGGTCATTAGTGGACATTAGTGGTCAGTAGACTGAGCTGAATTCCTGGGAGCACCAAAGACAGGAAAATTAAGTATGATTTGCCTGATAATGCAGAGACACTAAGATTTAACATCCAACCAATTTCTCCCTCATTTTACAAAAGAGGCAATTGAGATGTAGTGATTTGTCCAAGATCTAACAGCTAGTAAATGACAGAGCCATTCATTTGCAATTTGCATTTTCAAAATGCTGCAGTTACAATATGCAATACTATGCAATACGAATTATAGTTCAAGCAGGATTTGGGGGGTGAAGAAATTACCAAAATGTGTGCTGTCCTGAGGCATAAAGGAGATTAAGTGGGGCATGCACAGTAGCTAAACCCAAATCAGTGTGAAAATGTTCTAGCTACTACACAGTTTCCTCTTTGTATTAATGTCCATATATTTTAGCTGTACATAGATGTAATGTTTGATCTACATTATGCTGCAATCTACATTTTTCACTTAATACTTACCACATACTTACCACTTTAGTTCCTAAATAGCATTTTATCTAGTCAAATAGGTTACCTGTTTTTAGATTACTGTTGAACTTCAGGATTGTTTTCTCTTCTAGTTTTTTTTTCCCATCATTAAAAACAGTGGGCCTTGGATTGGCCTGGCAATTTTCCACCCCCTACCCTCTGTTTTATTTGAGATCAGTTCTGTGAAATGTGCTCTTGGGAACAGGAGGGCAGGTGGGTGGAGGATGTGTGTAAAGAGCTTTCAAACCCAATTGCCCTCCACCAGTTTGTTGTCTCTGTGTATCAACAGGGATGAGGAGATTAGATCGTTGGAGAGATGGAGTACACGTGATCTTTAGGCGGAGAAAGGAAGCTGAGGCTTCTTCTTAGTCCCCTCCCCTCCCACGCTGTGAGCCTTTGCTTGGCCTTCTGGGACTTCCTCTTTGCTGTGCAGAATCGGCACAGAAACAGCCTTGCTGCTGCACAGTAGGATGGATGGTTTGTGCACCAGGACTAGGCAAAACCACACATGGAGGAGTGTGAACATCTACTGTGCTTTGACAAATCAAATGCTTGACACTCATTTATATACTCATATGTATAAACTGGGGATTTGCATTCCAAATATCAGCCCGTAATTAAACTTACCCTCACCCTCCAGTAGCCTTTTGGGTTTGGTTCTTTTGAGAAAGAGTCTTATCAGGTAACCCCATCTAGCTTGGTACTCAGTGTGTAGTCCACACTTGCTCAAACTCATGTCAATCCTCCTGCCTCAGCTGCCTCAGTGCTGGGATTACAGATATGTTCTCATTCCCATGCACTGCATGCTCCCCTCTCCCCTTTTAAAAAACATTGACTGGATCTACGTACACTTGGACTTGGGTATGCTTTTGATCACTTACAAATTATTCTTTTAGTAATAAGTAGTATGTTTGAGTGTCCAGTCCATGACTTCTTGGTCCTCATTACAATTTTTGGGATGAACGTTTTCTTCCATTTTTATGGAGGAAGAAACCAAGGCTTAGAAAGATATTGAACTTGGACCAGCTTAATTGGTAAAAGTGCATGCTGCCTGACAATGCGTAGGGTCTCTAGAATCCACAGTAAAAGGAGACAATAGACTCCTGAAAGTTGTTCTCTGACCTCCATGCTGAAGCCATGACATTCACCCACCTGAGTGCAAGCATGCGCATTCGGGGACACACACACACACAATCACAATACTACTAATTAAAATAAAAATTAAAAGAGAGAGGGAAGAAGGAAGGAAACTAATTTGCCCAGAGTCACATAGCTCAGATGTGCCAGATCTATGATATAAATCAAATTTGTCTGATTCTAGAGCCTTTGTCCTCCACCCTTTTTTGATCTTACACAGTACCCCTGGGTTGCTCTGTTTGGCTCCAAACTCTTGGGCTGTCCTGATTGTCCTGTCTCAGTCTCCTCAGAGATGGGATTACAGACATATTGCCATCGTACCCCCATTTTATTCTTGATCTTGTTCTGCCCCATATACTGTCCTCACTTATGATGACTAACACTCATCATAATGACTACATAGTGTTAACTATCAAATGAGATACAAACTACCAAAGAGCCTTGTAAAGTATAAAAAGCCTGGCATAAAAATGAGTAAGCATTTTGTAAAGGTAAGGTACTGCCATTACCTGGTTTTTGTTTAGCTACAGTGATTAGGTTTTCTTTTTCAGAATGGGTCTTACTGTGTCACCTTGGCTGGCCTGGAAGTCTTAGAGGGCCATGCTAGCTTCAAACTTACAGAGATCTACCTGTGTCTGCCTCCCAACTTCTAGCATTAAAGGCTTGTGCCAAGATGCTTGGCCCAAACTTTTAAAAAAGAATTTATTTTGTGTGAATACACACACACACACACACACACACACACACACACACACACACACACACATCATGTGCATACCCAGTGCTTGTGGAGGCCGGAAGAGGGTGTTGAATCCCCTAGACCCGGAGTCGTAGGCAGTTGTAAGCCACTGGATGTGGGTGCTAGAAACCAAACCCCTGCCCTTTTCTTTTCTTTTTTTTCTTTGTTTTTTTTGTCTTTTTTTTTTTTTTCAAGACAGGGTTTCTCTGTGTAGCTCTGGCTGTCCTGGAACTTGCTCCATACGCTAGGCTGGCCTTGAACTCACAGAGATCCACCTGCCTTTGCTTCCCCAGTGCTGGGATCAAAGGTGTGTGCCACCACCCAGCTCCCTTGTCCTTTTCAAAGAGAAGCTAGTGTTCTTAACTGCTGCGCCCTCTCTCCAACCTTTAAGTTACCTCCACTGATTTATAGGCTGCTATCAGCCACATAACCTGGTCTAATAGTCAGATGACTGAAGGGGCTTGGTAGTTTTTGTACTAAAAATATTTGTTTTGGGGAGTGTGCCCCTGGTGATTGCTAGAGGGTGTTAATTTGCATTGAGATACTCACCAGTATGGGGTTTACCAGTATTGATGTTCTTTTGACACATAGGGGTCTTACTCATATTTTCAAAGGGATTAGATGTTGCAGATGTTGCTCCCAGAGACTGTAAGGGGAAGTCTCCTCTACCTCAGATCTTGTGGGTGATTGATGAAATGGGATAGCACTTGAGGGACTTGCTATCCTCGTTACTTCCCCTCCTAAGGGAGAGAGCCAGAATTAGACATATGGGATCTTCATACTCAATCAGATACTATTCACACCGGGAGAAGCCTGAGGTAACCGTTCTTTGGATACCATCCCTCTCCACTTCTTATTTCTTTTCTTTTCCTTTTCTTCTTCTTTTTTTTTTTGAGACAGGGTTTTTCTGTGTAACAGTCCTGGAACTCACTCTGTAGCCCAGGCTGGCCTCGAACTCACAGAGATCCACCTGCCTCTGCCTCTAGAGTGCTGGGATTAAAGGTATGTGCCACCACCACCCGGCTCCATTTCTTATTTCTTAAATCTCTGTTTTTGTTGAAAATGCATACCATGTCCAATATCAGGGAGAGGGACATATGTTGTATCAGGCTTTATCATAGGAAATCAAAGTATAAAATGTTACCAAACATCCTGGCATGTTACCTGTGTGTACCGTTGTCCCTCCTTGTCTGTGAAATGCCCGCTGTGTGTAACTCCTTCTTGAATATGATGTGCCTCACTATTTCACTAAATTCTGATGGGACCCTCCACCACAGATACTATTATCCTTATATTACCGACGAGGAATTGAAGGCTCAGAGGGATTAACTACCTTGTACCAGGATGTAGCTACCAAACAAAACTATTGGCTGCTTTCACCTTCCAAAGAAGAAAAGGGTAAGAGATTGGCATTGAGAATAAAGAGGATTTGAGCCATTAACCTGGACAATGTCAGGCGAGTCATTCCATCTGTCTTCCTACTACGGCGGAAATTCACGAAAGAATTGTGCCCAACAATTACTGGCATTATTTCCCAGCCTTATATTGATGCCCCTTTCTGGAATCTGTACACCTATTTGTGATCACTTTTCATTGGAATTAAACACGTTTAGTTGTTTAGAAAATAAAAATAGACAATTAAAATAGGAAGGTGTGTAGTAGAGGTCATCCTGGAAATGGCAATTGAAAATGCCAGCGCTGCTCTCTCGGTAAAGCTGAGTGTTGCTGCCACCTAGTGAGTAAAAGTAACATGGCATTCATGCAAGGTCAAGCCTGTATAGGCCCACAGAAAAACACCAGCAGTCAGCTGAGAAGTTAGTTAACTCAGGGATACCACGGGTATATTAGACATCACCGTGTTGATTTCCTTTCTTTATGTTTTTGAGACTGGGTTTCTTTATGTAGCTTTTATTTTGAAGACAGGGTTTCTCTGTGTAGCCCTAGCTGTCCTGGAACTCATTCTGTAGACTAGGCTGGCTTTGAACTCTGATATTTGCCTGCTTCTGCCTCCCAAGTGCTGGAATTAATGGCATGTGCCACCAGACTTGGACTTCTTTAATTTTTTTAAAAGGATTTATTCATTTATTTTATGTATGTGACTGTTTTGCCTGCATATACATATGTGTGTGCACCACACGTGCCCGGTTCTGGAAGAAATCAGAAGAGGGTATCTCATCTCCTAGAACTGGAGTTACAGATGGTTGTGAGCCACCTAATGTAAGTGCTGAGAACCAAACCCAGGCCCTGCGCAAGAGCAGTAAGTGCACTTAACTGCTGAGCCCCGTTCCATTATCTTTAAGCCAATATATTTTCCTTTGAGCAAAATGGGTTGGGAGAAGACCTACTCTGGTCATTAGTTAAGTAGTCTGCTTGACTTATAGATGTTACTCTCAGGCTGTCAGAGGAAGCCCAGCTCCAAACAGCCACTTATACTGTGTTCTCCCCATCTCCTAGCTAGATTCCAGGGACCTTACAACACCTGAAAAGGCGAGACCCATCCTCCGAGACCATCTAGACCGTGTAATATCAACTGAAGAGGAAAGTTAATTTGACCCAAGTCACACATAGAGTTGGTATAGGTGAGGCTGGCCTGGTTGCCTATTGCCAAAGCACCGTTGAAAGGGAACAGAGCTGCTTTAGGACAAGATTTGGAGATGTATCAGTGCTGGGGACATATTCCGGTTGGGAGGAATTCTGAAGAACTGGAAATTTGGCTCTCTCTCCTAGACTGAGGGGAAGGAACTGTCATTGGGACTTTTGTGAAAGGGAGCCTGGGCTGTAGAGAAGGTCTCTCACTGCAGTGGATTGCAAACGTCATTAGGTCATTAGATAAGATCCTGCCCTGGGCTCCCAGCACACCAGGCAGAACCTTACCTTTGTCCCTGCCGTTAAGAAAGACTATTGGGGGGCTGGAGAGATGGCTCAGCGGTTAAGAGCACTGACTGCTCTCCCAGAGGACTCAGGTTCAATTCCCAGCACCCACATGGCAGCTCACAACTGTCTCTAACTCCAGTTCCAGGGGATCTGACACCTTCATACCAATGCACATAAAATAAAGTTAAATAAATTATATATATAAAAAGAAAGACTAGGCGGGCCTTTCTCTTTCTCTTCCGGTCCCAGGTGCTTCGGGAGCGGCGAGTTACCGTTCCGACATGGCCAAGTCCAAGAACCACACCACACACAACCAGTCTCGAAAATGGCAGAGAAATGGTATCAAGAAACCCCGGTCACAAAGATACGAATCTCCTAAGGGGGTGGACCCCAAGTTCCTGAGGAACATGCGCTTTGCCAAGAAGCACAACAAGAAAGGCCTGAAGAAGATGCAGGCCAACAACGCGAAGGCAGTGAGTGCGCGTGCAGAGGCCACCAAGGCCTCAGGGCCCAAGGTGGTGAAGCCCAAGATGCCAAAGGGCCCCAGCCGCAAGCTCAGCCGGCTCGCTTTCATCGCTCACCCCAAGCTCGGGAAGCGGATTAGAAGCTACATGGCCAAGGGTCGTAGGCTCTGCCAATCAAAGCCTAAAGCTCAAACCAAGGCAGAGGCCTCAGCTCCAGCTCAGGCTCCCAGAGGTGCCCAGGCCCCTGTGAAGGCCCCCTAGAAAAGGTTTCTGTCTGCCAGACAGATGGACTGGTGTGACACACCTACACACTATTTGCAGATGATCAGGACCCCATGCTGTTTTTACAAATAAACTTGAGGCAGGATCTGTTAAAAAAAAAAAGAAAGAAAGAAAGAAAGAAAGAAAGAAAGAAAGAAAGAAAGAAAGAAAGAAAGAAAGAAAGAAAGACTATTGGAAGTGAAACTAAGAAGCCGAAGTTCCTGCACACTGACTTGGTTTGAAGAGCTGGAGATTGGTCCTGGGGTGCCATGCCTATCAGACCAGAGCGGGGCTGCTCTGCTCCATCTTCTGCCCTTCTCCTGCACACTCCTCTCACCCTTGCTTGTTGAGGCTGTCTCACCAAGTTCCGCAGTCTGTCCTGGAACGCACTCTGTAGACCAGGCAGGCCCTGATTTCGAGATTCTCCTCCCTCAGCCTCCACAGTCACTGGGAGTGTGGGGCTGTGTCACCAGGCTCAGTTTAGGACATAGTATCTTTGCAAACCCAGAGGCACTTATTCCCCTGATCAGAAACATGCCAAACTCGCATCCCCTAGTTGAGATAATCCACTTGTCCTGTCCTTTCAGGACAGCCAACGACCGTAATAAGAATACCGGTAGGAACAACTGCTGCTGTCAGCCTGGGTACGCACTGTCTCGTGTTTACAGTCCAGTAAGCTGAGGCTCAGAGAGCAGTTTACTCTAAAGTCACGCCGCTTTCCTTGATGACCTCAGTTCTCAATCAGCCTCCTCCAGTTCATTAATACCAGGAAACCGGAGGGGAGTGTGCTCCTAGCCCCTACAATGCATTTGTCCTTCTGTGGAGCTTCCCTCCGTAGATACTTAGTCCCTTTTTGTCAACTGGCACACAGTGGACCATCATTCTAGCTTTTTCTCAGGAAATAATCAATTGGCCTGTAGGGGGAGAGATTAGCCCAGAAAAATATTTTCCCTACTGCACAAACAATTGCTTGCTAGCTGTGGGTGGAAAAAGGAAACTGGCCGTAGGAAGACATGTAACTGATGGGAAGAATACTGGAGTATCTATTATTGTTTGAGATTTTCAGAACAACTGCTTCTGCCCATTAACTCAGATAATTGAAGAGTTAATTGTAGTGAAGAAATTCAAATCTTTCTCTTTCACAGACAAAAATCTCATCAGTAGTAAACAATTGTTTACAGAATTAATCACAGAAAGGAATGTACCTCCTATTAGTATTTGTGGTTAAATATACCTTCTTTCTCCTTGAATTAGTGATTAACTGAAGTGGATCATTAAGTATTTATCTAGCTGTCCATCCACCCATCCATCCATCCATCCATCCATCCAACACCTACCTAGCATATATCTTTGTGCTACAAACAGAATATTCGCCAACATAATTTCTCTCTTGCTCCACCTCTCCTTCGACCTTTTTTGGTACCTTGGGCGGAAGTATAGGTTAACATAAATTTAACATTTTATAGAGCTACTAAGCAGGGACTTTAGGAAATAGGAAGAAAGGAAGTGAGGAAGGGAGGTTAGGATTAAAGGCAGCTTTGTGTTCAGTGGGGGGCATCAAAGGAGGAGAATGGAGAGGCAAGAGAGATGGTTCAATAGTTAATAGCATTTGCTGCTCCTCCAGAGGACCTGGGCTTGATTTCCAATGCTCACACGGCAGTTAACAACTGTATGTAGTTCCAGTTTCAGGGAACCTGATGCCATCTCCTGACCCCTGTAGGTACCAAACACACATGGGGTGCATATACATACACGAAGGTAAAGCAGTTAGTCAAACAGAAAAATTTTAAAATCTGAAAGAATAATGGACCATCTCATATCTAGACCCTGAGCACCAAGATGAGTACTAAGGAAAACAAGCAGAATTTCAGTTGTTTTCTAAATTCAGCCTGAGATACAAGAAGACAAGAAGACCATGAGTTCTTTTCCAGGAATTAAGAGGAGACCTCATGGGTCATGAGATTTTTCCCGTGTTGTTAAGTTTGTTGCTGGACATGTTTTAGGCATTCATTGAATATCTAGTAAAGCAAAAGGAATTATCCTAGGCTTCAAGAATCAAGTTCTCTCTCTCTCTCTCTGTCTCTCTCTGTCTGTCTATCTGTCTCTTTTTCTCTCTCTGTGTGTTTAAAGTACAAAAGAAATAGAGACTTTATTTTTGAGAGCCAAGGGAAGATTGTAAAGATAGTAAAAGTTCTCATTGCATTTTGTATGAGTTCTAACTGCAATAATGAAGCACACATGGACAATTCCTCAGTGACTTCTTATAGACCCCTTTTAATTTATCTTCCAAGGACTGGAGAGATGGCTCAGTAATTAAGAGCACTTGTTCTTGAAGAAGACCTAGGTTCACTTTCTGATTCAAAGCTCCAGTTCCAGGGAATGCAATGCCCTCTTCTGACCTCTTTAGGCACAAGGCATACATACTGTGCACATACATACATGCAGGTGAAAATCTCATGTTCATAAAATAGATAAATCTAAAAAAAACCTATCTATAGTGTGCATTTCACCCTAAAACATTTGAAATAAGAAACTTTGTAAAACAAAACAAAATAAACAAAAGAAATTGCGTGTGTGTGTGTGTGTGTGTGTGTGTGTGTGTGTGTGTGTGTGTAAAACACAAAGGAGCTGATTGTGAAGTTTCCTTTTCAGGATTAGGTCAGTTCTTCCTCGCAGAGGTCAGCGCTCAGTTCTTTGATATGGTATGTGAACAGTTCCCCCTAATTCTCCCTTTCTTCCCTTGCTCTGCAGTGCCATTTTCTCCAAGCTTGCGACTGCTACTTTCAATTTAAAGCAGGTAGCCACTGCTGAAATTATGCATCTGGGGAAGAGGCAGATGGAAATGATGTGAAATCCTGTGTAGGAGCACTTATTATATACCAGGTAGGGTGCTAACAAACAAGCAGATGAAAAGGTTCTCAACAGCATTAGTCATCAGAGAAATGCTGATTAAAGCCACAGTAAGACGCTATTGTGTGTCTATTAGGATGGCTAAAACAAAGACAAAATGGATAGCATCCAAAGCTGACCAGGAGACAGAGTACATGAACCTCTTATAGACAGCTAGTGAGATGAGAAATCTTCAAGGGAAAGAGGATGGAATGTGTAATAATTCTCTCTTCGAAGAGAAGACTTAAGTTCCTGATCTTAACCTGAAATTTGGTCAAAAAGGAGAGTTTATCTGCCCTGATTGTTATTTAAATTAAATACTTCTGGGAAAAAGGGATTCAGTGTCAATATCACACTGCCATTTTTAGCTAGCAGGTTTTTATAAAGCTCCCCAGGATCAGTGGCTCTTGCAGAACTGATAAAAGGAAGCATGTGATCACAGGATTTACTGTACCCTTCACAATCAATATTGATTCCTTTGCCTCATTAATGGCCGCTGCATTCATCAAGAATAGGGTTCCTCCCTAGCTCTGTCCTTTCCCCAACAACTATAAATTACCATCAAGGCCCCTCTTATCTTTACCTGACTCCAATCACTCTCCTAGCTTAAGAACTCTAGGCAGCTTACTACACAGATGTTGCTATGACTATGTTTACCTGAGTATCTGCCAGGCTGGTTGATACAGGAAAATAAATCTATGCTTTCTACTTTTCATTTCTGGAGGGGATCTGTCTGGAGTTAATTGAAATAACGATCATCGAGCTGTCTGAACAAGCACGCATGCATTGCACAAGGCAACTAAACTAAGCTGGAAAGTAATCTAAAGTGATGATTACTATATGTAACCAGGAGCTTGTGTTGTTACTACTTATCTGAATTGTTCATTGCGAAGCCATTTTTTGGACTGGAAAATTATATAAACAATACCATTGCCATCTGGTTGATTTCATTCTGGGAAGTTTGGCTAAATACCATCCACCAGAAATCTTTGTAATTGTGATCATTTATAATTGTTCTAAAAGAATTGGTTGAATACTTTTTCATCTGTGGAAATCAAGTGGCTTTTGTATGGTTTTGATAGGGAATAATTTGGGAGACCTTTCCTTCTGTAAATGATTCAAAACTTTCACCCTCATTTATAAATAAACCACAAATCTTTCTGAAGGCAGAAAAAGTATGCTATGTCAGTTATGTGTGTAACAGAATCATTGAACACTGAAAACAGTCTTCCTCTTTTCCTTTAGTTCTGCCTCATCTTGGGTGGGACTTTAAATCTTTATTCCTCTCTACCTATACCACCCTATGATTCTCAGCATCTCCCAGCATCTCTCCTCTCTCTGTCTCCCTCTCTATATCTCTGCCTCTGTCTGTCTGTATGTCTCTGTCTCTCTCTCTCTCCACCTATCCATCAATCCTCCCAAAGAAACTCAGTGTTAGCTAGCTAAAGACTGCAGAAAGAAGTTCTGTGTTTCTTGAACTTTCTGTATGGTGTTTGGGGATGGATGTGTCATGCTTTAGTGGCCACCATTACCTCTCTAAGCCCCATGGAGGATGAACAGGAAGCAAGCACAATAGCAAACAAAGGAAAAAAGGAGCAGAGAGTCAGGAGGTGGTCAGGAAACATTAGAATGAGCTAGTAATGGTCATAATAACTTCCATTTACGAAGTGTTAGCCCCAGTGCTTGATATTTCCCTATGCCTTATCTCATTTCTTCCTCGTGCTATGTCTGTGAGAGAGACATTATCTCCATTGATGCTGTGGAACACTGATGAGTTTGGTACAGTCCTCGGCAATGTTCCCAAAGTATACTCCAAAGCACTCAAACACTGGTGCTTTTTGTATTCAGAGGCAGAACTCCCTTTCAACCACTAACCTATTAGCTGGCAAAAAGAGTCTAGAAACATACAGAGCCATCTATGAGAGCAGGGCCAAACCAGCTTCCTGGATGCACTTTGCTCTGTTCCTAGGGAGCCAGACAAAAGACATTTGTTTACTTATTGGGCAGGGGATCTGTGAGAGCAGGATCCAGACAAACAATATGAGGTTTGGACACAGGATGGGGCCAGGAAGGACCAGGCTGATAATAAGCAGAGTCACTCATCACCAAGGACAGCTCCAGGCTTGCTTCTCAGGCAGCAGGCTCTTTCATTTGCCCAGGAGCTTTCTTGCCACATCAAGTAAGTCCTTCCTGCATCCCACCTGGGGGCATGTGCTGCTACTGCTGCTGCTGAAGTGGCAGCTGACAGCTCCCAAGTGTGAGCAGTGTCAAGGTGGGGGTTAGACTTCTAAGGAGTAGCCCGTGTAAATCCTCCAGCCCCGATCTTGCCCAGCTCTGAATTCTAGAGTCGCACACAGGGCAGCAGCCTCTATGAAAACAAGCAGCCTGCCATGTTCATCTCAGCACTAGGTATAGAATACATTATAGAGAGAATCAGTAACATCTGTCTTTTCTGGCCCTTATTTAACTTATCTGAATTATGAAGCCTCTCCATGTTTCCGGTTTGTAACCATTGTAAATGATGCAAAAGGAGAATTGGAGACAGAGACAGATAGGAAGAACGAGGGAGAATTAATTTACCACAGGGTGAAATGAAAATGTACCAAAGTGTAATGGAATTTCATTAACTTCGGAAATGATGATGAATGCTGTCCAAATAATTCTTACTAATGCATAATTCACAGCTGAAAATAGAGCCAAATTCTCCTAAAAAGCACATCCATTTATGCCCCCAAATTAATTTGGTATGTTATTCAGGATGGTTGACAGGATAAAAGATCTACTATGAAATATAATCATCTATTAAGCTTGAGAATCTACGAGTCTTTCTAGTTTAGTAGAAGCTGGTAGCTGATAACAAGTGGAACCTTGAGAGGCAGACACCCACAGTTCTCGTTCTCATGATTTGAATTTCCCCAAAGACATAATTTCAGACATAACCACACAGAAGTTTGGATGAGCTTTAAGGTCTCCATAGCAACCGTGGCCCAATTCATATATATATATATATATATATATATATATATATATATATATATATACAATACAGAAAGCAAATTAAAATCCGTTTCAAAAGATCCCAATGGGGTCAGGAAAGGGCCCATACATATTCTGATGGGCAATGCCACTACTAATTAATATTACATATTTGTAAAATATGCAAATTATATAGGTAGTATATTACATATATTTATGTATAATTATACCAAGAGATTTTGAATATCTTTTCCATTGTTCACAATAAGCGTCCTATCCCACAAACCCTCAGTGACATTTTGCACTTAGTGTCTCAAGACTATGAGCTTTTAAATGTTCTTCCAGAAAAACCTCCCTTATATGCTTTTTCTATACTCAGGAGAGTGGTAATGGGAGAGAGACCTTTTTACCTTTACATCTGACACAAAGCCCACCTGTGGTTGGCAGAGAGAGAAGACTGTCATTGGCTCAGATCCCATCAATGGGAATCTGTAGATCCACAAGCCCCTCAACACATGTACACATTATGGCTTTTCTAACCTGTGGGTCCCTTAGCCAGAGTGCTGGTCACATATGGTGGCAGTTTACTCAGAGGTGAATGCCTTCCTCTTGTAGGAAGCACTACACTTAAGGGAAAGCTGGTAAGGGGAGGGTTAAGGCCCACAGGGTTACCTGAGTCTATGATAAAGAGGCCCTGGGATAGAAATCAGATACGACGGCTTGGTGATACTGACACCTTAGTAAAATAGGAAGGTGACCACCAATGCCTTACAATGGAGATATCACAGCTTCTTCCTGCTAGGAATCCATTAACTCAGAGAATCCCTTTTGTAGGAGTATGGACAAGAAAGTCAGATTTGACTTCTGAAACTCGTAATGACATCCTCCTGCAGAGGGTCGGGTAAAGGTAGGGAGGTATACTAATATAGGGAAATTCTTTTTTTTTCTTTTCTTTTCTTTTTTGATGTTTTGAGACAGGGTTTCTCTGTGTAGCCCTGGCTGTCCTGAAACTCACTCTGTAGACCAGGCTGGCCTTGAACTCACAGAGATCCACTTGCCTCTGCCTCCTTGAGTGCTGGGATTAAAGGGATGTGCCACCACTACCCAGCACTTTTTATTTTTGAGAAAGAATGTATAATTCTGAATTCTGTGGTTCTCAGTGAACGCAATGTTGACCTTGGAATCAGTGGCTTTGATTAAGTAGGAGAAGAGCCAAACCTATAATTTCCTTTCCCTAGGTGAAGTGCAGGGTATTGGTATGGAGGTATAATTTGGGAGTCACTAATTTCTAGAACTACCCCTTCTCTATCTTAATGCAGAACCCATGATGTGGATTTTAGTACTATTAAACCAATACAAGGAGGGTAGCAACAAGTGATGTCATCAGGAAAGAGGGTAGCCATTGGCTTACATTATACCATTAGGCAACACTGGCGAATGAGCTCATATTGTCCCCCTCCCCTGATTTTCAAATTTTATTTTATTTTATTTATTTTTGAGACATGGTCTCTCTGTGTAGTCCTGGCTGTCCTGGAACTCACTATGTAGACCGGGCTGGCTTCAAACTCACAGAGATCCACCTGCCTCTTCTCCTAAGTAGTGGGATTAAAGCTTGTACCACTATACCCAGCTCACTGGGATCCCATAACCTCTAGAATTAATGGGTGCTATAGTCTTCATTGCATTATATTGGTAGTTTGAATATTTATGTTATTTGTGGAAGTACTAACATTTTACTCATTCTAAATCATTATTCATGACTGAGTGATCTCTGTGGAGGTACAGATGTCATAGATGGCCAATGTTTCCTTCATTAACATTAAGACTAATAGAGTATTCCTAGAAAATATGACAAACCCTATGAATCTTTTTTTCCCCTTTTTTCTGGAGCTGAGGACCGAACCCAGGGCCTTGCCTTGCTAGGCAAGCGCTCTACCACTGAACTAAATCCCCAATCCCTGAATCTTTTTTTTTTTTTTTGACACAGGGTCTCTCTATACTGTCCAGGCTGTCCTGGAACTTCCTATGCAGAGCAGGCTGGCCTAGAACTCACAGAAGTCCACCTGCTTCTGCCTCCCAAGTGCTGGGATTAAAGACTTGTGCCACTGTGCCAGGCCCAAACTCTATCAATCTTAGTGGCAGATCCTATGATAGAGTGATGTGCTATTACTGGTACATAATCACTGTGGCAACAGGTGATGTCATTATGAAGGAGGTCAGCCATTGGACCTTGTTCCACCAATGAAAAAACTTCCATAAATGAGCCATAAAAGTAGGAACACAGTAATTGGCCACTTCCTTTTACAGGGAAAGGTAACTGGAAAGGTGGCTGACTTCTCAAAATAGAGGCACACTGGCCTGCTTGGGATCCCTTTGGCCAATTAAAGTACTTTGCACAGATATATGAAGAATAACGTCAGAATGATTTCTGATTTCTCTGTTTTCTTATCTTGGGTAGATGTGTGGGGTATTGATGTGAAGATGTTATTTGGGGAAATTGATTTTCTCTGTTACCCATGTGTCTTAATGGAAACCTCATTATTTGGAGTTCATGGTGTTAAAGTAGTCTATTGAAGGTGGTGACAGAAGATACAGTCATGGAGTAGGCCAGGCATTGGCTCAATTTCCACCAATGGAAAAGCTTGGGTAAAGAGGTCAAGATGCCAAAGGAGACATCATGGCCTCCCTTCCATTGATTCCCTTAGTTTCTCAGACATTCTTGGGCTGAAAAATGAATTGTAATAGGTAGGTAATCTCTTAGCATTGGGTTTGTTCTGGTATTTATGACATCTGCAGCACTCAGCATTTCATCCTTTAGGGAGAGTGTGTCTTTTGGTGAATTGCAATTGTTGATGTAGAGAGCATTACCTCACACTCTCTATTCTGGATAAATATATGACTTGGGCTTCTTTGGTAACAAGTGAACACAGTGCCTGAGTTTTGACTATTCTTTACGTAGGAAGATAGTTATTGACCATTAGTGGAGAGGCCACCCATGTTTTGCAGTAAAGACTTCATGTCTTTTTACTACTAAGGGTGCTTCCAGTCACTCAAAGAACATCTTGTGTAGCTGTGTGAAAAGTAGTGTAAGAAATGACTACCTCACACCTCCAGACTTTACCACTGGTGGGATGCAGGGTATTGGGGGGAGGTGTAATTTGAGGATCATTACCTTCTAAATCTACCCCTTCCATGTTAATCCAGAACTCACATGGATGAGGTTCAGTACCATTAAACCAGTACAGTAAAGGCAACAACATTGATGTCATGAATAAGGAAGGCAACTATTGGTTCACCCTCCACCAATAAGAAACCTTTCTCCTCTTGTAGCAAGCACAGCACCCTCCAGTACTATGAAAGCTAGCCAGTAAGGATGAAACTTCCAGGTGAGTATCAGCTTGATTTCTTCAGTGAGTCACTTCAGAATGTTGTGTCTTGAGCAATAGGGTCTTAGTGTCAAGTTCTGGAGGGTAGCCAAGAATATTGGCAACTCTTTTTTAATATAGTTTTCAAATTTTAAATTTAGTTTAAAATATAAGTACATCATTACATCATTTCATCCCTTCCCTTTCCTCCCTCCAATACCTCCCATGCCTCTGCCACCATTGCTCCCTCTCACATCCATGGCTTTTTTCTTTGTTATTGTTTTACACACACAAACACACACACACACACACACACACACACACGCACACGCATGCACACGCGCACGCACACGCGCACGCGCGCGCGCACACACACACAAAAGCTTAAATACATAAATACAACCTGTTAGGGACTTTTAGTTTTGCTTGTATGTGTATAGATGATTTCAGCATTGACCTCTTGCTATTAGGTAACCAATTGGAGAGCTCATCCCCCAGAAAGACAATTTACCCGTTCTCAGCATTCTTTAAATGCTTTTAGATATTTTATCTAGTGGTAGGGACCCATGAGATTACCCCTTCCAAATTAGCATGTCTATTGGTGTCCTTGTTTAGGCAGCCATGTTGTGAGGGTATCATTGTTGAAGCTTCTGTCATTTCTAGAGAGACAATCTCACAGCAGACTTCCTGGTCCTCTGACTCTTACCATCTTTCCATCCTCTCCCCGTTTTGTGTTTGTTTTTTGTTTATTTATTTTAATTTCTTCTTTTTTTTTCAGAGAGGGTTTTTCTGTGTAGTTCTGGCTGTCCTGGAACTCACTCTGTAGACCAGGCTGACCTGGAACTCACAGAGATCCTCCTTCCTCTGGAATGCTGGGATTAAAGGTGTGTGTCACCACTGCTTGGTGGCAATTACTTTTGTCAAATACACTGGCAATTACTTTTTTTTTAGACAGAATTTCTCTGTGTAACAGGTCTGGCTGTTCTAGTACTTGTTCTGTAGACCAGGATAGCCTCGAACTCACAGAGATCCTCCTGCCTTTGTCTCCTGAGTGCTGGGATTAAAGGCCTGCCACTTTAAGTGCTGTGCTGTTAACCTGGCCGCCTAACTGGGGCAACAGTGATGTCATCACAAAGGAGTGTAGCTATTGGTCAATTTTCCACCAATGGGAATGTTTTAAAAGTTCTTGCTCCCAAAGGTAGTTTCACTGGCTCTTGTCTTCCATATGTGCCCTCAGCACCTCAGTGTTGAAAAGTAGATTGTAATATGTGAGCAATTTTTAAACATTGGATATAGAAGTGATAACATTCACAACCCTCTTAACTGAGTGTGTTAGTGAGGTACCAAGGTAATAGGACCATTACCCACTGGGTCTAATCTGATCGCTCTTCATGGTTTTAATCTTATGATTTTGTATTCTGTTCTGAGAAGTAAACACAATGACTAGTCAAAGAGCGGTCCTGATTGAGGAGAGCAGAGGGCAACAGAAACCTTAGTGAAGAAGCCATCATGCCTCACAATGGAGGCGTCAGGGCTTCTTGTTGGGGGTCTTTTCAGGCACTCTGAGAACACACTGTGCCCCTGAAAAGTAATGCCGAAGATAATGCCTGTAACCTTCTATTCTTATTTCCTGTGGTAGAGTACACGGTATGGGTATGTGGAAAACACTATGTTCTAGGACCATACCTGTCAGTTATTTATCATGGTGACAGATGACATCACTATGAAGAAGGGCACCTATTGGTTCATCTTTCACCAATGAGAAAGCTGCAATCAGGGTACCTCCCTTTCCCCTCCACCCCCAGTTCAGAAATGAGGCAACATGGTCCCTCCTTCCCATGGAGTCCCTGAGTCTCCTCAAATTCCTCACACTAAAATTCAAATAACAACATGGGATTTTAAAAGATTAAATTAGTTATGGAAATAATAAAAATGTGAACTAAAATCTTCAGCTTTTCTCCTTAGGTGTTGTGGCATGTTTGTAAATGTAGGGAACTTAATTCCTGGTGTGTTCCCACCAATATTCCCTGTAGTAACCCAATGGCTGGATATCTTATATTGAGAAGGGGACAGTATCCTGGATAGGATCAGAGTGGCTTTGGTTAGGAAGGAGCATGGCCATTGGCCAGTTTCTCAAGGTGGGAAATGTTACCAGAGAGGCCATCTACACATCACAATGGAGGCATCATATTTGCCTTTTTGTCTCTTTGGAGTCCTTTCAGCAAATCAGAAAGCCCCTTACTCTAATGTGTGAAGAGTTATGTCAGATGTCACCAGAAATGCTCAATTTTTGTAGCTTGGGTAAATGTAGGGTGTGGATTCAGAGCTGTAATTTTGGAAGATCTATACCTCTGGCTCACCTGTGAGTCTTAATCCCAGTCCTTGGGAATTGAAGTTCTGTTTGTGTTAAACTCTCCTATTAACTGTGGGAGTGGATGTTGTTATTATTGAGGAAGATAGCCATTTGCACAACTTCCACCAACGAGAAGGCTTGGATAAAGAGGTTATGATGCCAAAGGAGGCATCGTGGTTCCTCTCTTCCATAGGCTCTCTCAGCATCTAAGATATTCTTCCTCTGAGATACCCGTATTCTGAAAAGTTAATTATAATATGTAGGCATTATATTCACATTAGATTTGGTATAGGATTGATGATATCTGCAGCACTCAGAATTTTGTACCATAGATTAGGGTATGTCATCTGTGGAATGTAGATGTCACCGAGGGTCTGTTATTTACATTCTCCTACTTATCTTGATAATTGAACACATAAGTCTGGATTTTTTGATGAGAAATGAACACAGTGACTAGCCTTTGAATGAATGGTTTTGATTAAGCGGGGGACAGCTACTGGCCACATTCCTCTAGTGGGAAGCCTTAGTCTAGAGGCCACATATGCTTCACAATGGAAGTTTTGTGTCTTTTTTTCTAAGTATGTCTTCAGCCATTCACAAGGCTTCTTGTACAGAGGTGTATAAAAAGAAATGTAAAAGATGAATTCATCAAGCCTCTAATCTTCTTCTCATAGAGATTTGGGTGTAATACTGCAAATACTACATTTTCAAGCATGCCTACAGAGTCTTCATGAGGACCTTATAACTTGGGGTTCTGTGGTAGGAAGCTAGGTGATGGAATTATGAAACTAGACAGCTATTGGTGGTAACACATGATGTCATTATAAAGCTAAACAGCTATTAATTCTAACAGGTGATGTCATTTTGAAGCTAGATAGCTATTAGCTCACCTTCTATCAATGAGACTTGGGCAATGCAGGCACACCGTTTCCCATACTCAAGCTTCGTGAACAGTCCCTTCCATATGTTCCTGTGATAAAACTGGAGCTGCAATGTCAATAGTGATAGGTTATTTACTAAATGCAATATTAATTTTGAAAATTGTGACTTATGGAAGACTGTAACTCTCTTTTAGCGTCTGTAAGTTTAAATTTCAGAGAGGAAGTTTTATGTCCAGGGGACCCTCTTATCTCTTCTATGTTGTCACCCTGTGATTTGGCATTTTGTGGCAAACAGTGAGAATATTGGCTGCTTATAGAGTATTTTGATGAAGGAGGAAGACTACCAGTGGCTGCATTCCTCCAGTGAGATACCTTAGTAGAGAGGCTTTCAGCTCTTCACTTTGGAGGCTCAGGACTCCTTCTCCCTCTGGCTTTTTTCAGGCAGTTTATGGTTCCCTTTTTCTAAAATGTGAATAAACCGTTTATTAGCAACATGTATAACAGCGTCAGATACAATGCATTTCTCTTTCTGGAGTGTAGTGTGCATGTGGTGCTTGTGGTGAGTTGTAGGGAAAATGACTTTTTTGGGGGGAAACTCATCTTTATTTTAGTGACCCAATCCCCAAATATTAGCTATTGCCATGGTAATCAAGCACATTGGCTTGAGGTGTCTATTGGCCTGCCTTCCCTTCCACTAATAAGAATCTTTTGCCACAAGGGCCGTCAGAGTCCCAGAGGTATCATGGCCACTTAAAAGAATCTTCTGGTGGCATGTGTTCTAATGTTAGATAACATGTGCCCCGACTCTTGAACTGCTTCACTTAGGAAAGGAATGTTCCTGTAGATGACTGACTAGGAAATCCCCCAAGTATCTCTTGGTCCCATTTCTCTCTCATCCTTAACTGTCTCCACTCAGACTCCCTTCTAATATTATGATGTCATAGACTCATGTTCTAGTAACCTAGCAACTCTTGTCAATGCATGGTTACATTAAAACACAAGATTTACCCTATTAACCAGCATCTTCTCTAAATATCTCAAATTAAAATTTTCTTTAGAACTGTTGGGGAAGTGCTGAGTGATTGGAAAGGAGCTCACTTACAGTACCTTAGCATCCATTCAGCATCCTGTATCAATTGCTACTTGTCTAACCCCCCCCCCCGCCCCGGTCTTATGGTCTTATCCATCTCCCATGGCTCCTCCCTGCCATCTCTGTTGCAGGTACTTAGTCCCCAGTGTACCAGTGTAGGAACTACTAACCTTCCTCTACCAGAAATGATAGTTACTGCATCCTCACCCAAGGAAATGGCACTTACTTTTCAAAATCCATGATCACCTTAGAAGCCTTCTTTCAGCCCCTAGTTTAAATTCTTCCTTTTGCTTCTAGAGTGAATTAAGACCCTAGAACTGAATCTTTGTCTTATGTATGGACCATAATACCTGCTTAGTACCTTTATCCCTTTACCTTCTATGTCTTCCTTTATTTAAAATGTGCTTATATTGAATGAACCCCTTCCAGGTGTCTTCAATTCTCTTTGGCGGAAAAACAATCAACAACACATGAATAATATGTAAAGAACCATTTTGGGAGAATTCACTCCTAAACCCCGGCTTGGTGACTCCACTCTACGACCTGTTGTATGTATCCCATTCACTGACCCCACTCTTACCTCCCGTGAGCTCCACCTGCTTCTTTCTGTGCTCCTTAATTGATGTCAAATATGAGTGCTTACCTGGTTGGCAGAAGTATGTTGTTAATTCTTTCAAATGAGCCTCTTTACAAAGATGTATCTTGATGTGTTCTTTCTGGCTCTTCTCTAGGGACTGAGCTGGCCCAGGGAGCTGGCCTGTATTTATACCCTGGCCACACCCACTCTGCTTACTGTATTCTAAGCAAGCTATTATGACATAGGCTGAGGTATGATGTAAGTGGGCCAGGGCTAGGTTATGTGAGTATATTTCAATGTCTGAATACTTTTCAAGGCAAAAGAGTCATATTTACGTATAAGCACAAAGATTGGTATAATAATTGCTTATCACAAAAATTTCCCAACATTCTGTATCCACAATCCCACTGCCCTTTTTGTTCACAAAGTATCTGAATAGGCACTAGCAATACTGGTACAATGACATGGGTATCATCAGCGGCTTGTTTATTGAGTCTTATTAGACTAGTAGGCAAGACATATCCCTTTATTTAAGGCCTATTATAGTAATAGCAAGGCTGGAGAGATGGTTCAGTGGTTTAGAACACATATAGCTCTTCCAGAGGACCTACATTAGGTAGCTCATAATCGCCTGTAACTCCAGCTCCAGTGGATCCAATGTCTCTTGTCTCTGTGGGCACTTGTGCTCATGTGCACACGCCTGCATAGACACATGTACACAATCATAATAAAAATAATAAAAATAAATCTAAAAAGTAGTAATAGCAAGATATGTGAAGACTTTAACTTAATGGTTCTCCATACTTTAAAAACTAAAACAAAAAAAATTGTCTTAAAAAAGCACTCATTGGGAGTGTAACTTAATGATAGAGCATGGGGTTAATATATACCAGGTCTTGGGCTCAAGTTCCATCACCAAACACAACCATAAAATGTAGAAAAGCATGCTTAACTCTTCTGTAGTTTTTTGTCTGGCCTTCTGTAAAGTGCTGTTGCTCTGTCTTTTGTGAATTATGGGATATAATGTCCATTGTTACTTTCTACCTGAAAATGGAAAACCCTTTCTTTGCATACAGGTATAAAAACAAAAAGATCTATATACTACATAGAACTTTTGAGTTTCTTAATTGTTTAAAGAGTGAAATCAGCTAGGCATGGTGGCACATACCTTTCATCCCAGCACTTGAGACGCAGAGGCAGACGGGTTTCTGTGAGTTCAAGGCCTGCCTGGTCTATGTAGCTTATTCTAGGTCAGTCAGAGCTATGCAATGAGTTCCCATCTCAAAAAACAAAACAACACAAAACAAGTAAAACTAGATATTGGCATACAGAGTAGGCCACCATAGACTTACATTTACAGAAGATAAAGATATCAAATCTACTCAGACAGCTTCATTGATTGCTGTAATGTATAATTACAAACCAACACAAAATACAGTAGTTTTTGTAGTTATCATTATATGCCGTTGGGTTAGTTTGACCTCAAACTATTCTGCAATAGAGATTTTTCTGACCTCAACTGAAATACCTGTAGAAATGGACAAAGTAAAGAACTCTTATATATATTTGAGCATCATCCAAAGCAAAAGGAACTAGAATCACATGCCTTAACTAACAACCAGACCAAAAAAGCAGCTTTAACCAACATAATTGCTTCTGTAATCATTCACAAAGGAGAAGCTTTAGAGGAATTAAACGATATTGTTGTTCGCCATCAAAGATAAGCCTCTAATTGGGAAAAAATATACTGGGAAAATTTTCAAGACTCTGTTGCATAAAAATAACATTTACCACTGCCAGGATGACTGAAAGTGTCAAATCTTTAAAATGAAATTAAAAATTCTTCATGATATTATCCACAAGAAAGGAGATAGATTAGCCAAGATATTAAATGAATATGATGGAGGCACTTTAGAAGATATTGTTAGGCATGCTCCCAAGACACATTCTACCTGCTAACAACATAATCCTGGTTAACCAGAAAGGTGGCTCACATACTAGAGCCAAATCCTTGAGGGCCCCTTTGAACACCACCAAATGTGCTTCAATAGCTGTAAATACATCTTACGATTGTTCATTTTCAAGATGGCTTAAAACATTCAGTTAAATGGCTATAGACCTGTTTTTGTTTGCTTGGGAGGCTGTAATTTAGTTTTACAAACAAGGGTCAAATGGTAAATGGACATTTATTGCCTCACATTCTTAAACAGTGATGCCAACAGAGCTGGCCCTTCCTGAGGGACATGGAGTTAAGGATCAACTCTAGACCCTCCATCCTTGGCTTGAAGATGGCTAACAATGGCTATAATCTCTTGGCCTTTGTTGTTGTTTGCTTGTTTTTCTGAGATAGTGGATTTGTTACAAAATAAAGTGTTACCAAGATAACCTCAAGTCAATGAATGGCTCGCCACCCCTCTCCAGTATTGGGGGCTGGAATTGAATTTAGGGCCCCAGGCATGTTAGGCAGGCACTCTACCAATGTGCTGCAGCCACAACCCTTCATTATTTCTCTTGTTGCTTCAACAAAATACACGAGAAAAGTAACTTAAAGGAGGAAGGATTTCTTTTGGCTCACAGTCTGGGGCTGTGGTTTATCATGGCAAGGGATGTGTGGCAGCCAGAGCTTGAGGCAGCTTACATTTGCAGTCAGGAAGTTTCATGGCCTAAAACGTTACTAGCAGCTTTGCTATCTACAAGATCAGTTCCCCATGGGAGTCTCAAGTTAGCTTGTGAGTTAGTAGTAAGCTACCCCAAGTACCTGGGAATTTCACCATCACTCTTAGGGTCTACCTTTATTACAAACATATAACCAATTAATGCAAGAGGCTCATAAGCACCTTCAGGCTTGGTCATCAGTAGACACAAATGGCATTTTCACCATGTCTATCCTAACTGCTCCTGGGTGATCTTTAGCTTGCAGATTTTAGTCTTCTGGATAAGACACCAAAGAAAAACAGTGCCATCAAGCCTAGTTGGAAGGGACCTTATCACATACTGCTCTCAGCTGAAGGAGTCTCACCATGCCAAAGTGCTGATGCATGGATTCCTGTTTCCCAACTCAAAAGAAAGACACGAATTCATTTTCATTATGCATATCAGTTCTATTTGATGACCTTAAGCTTTGGATTCTGAGGCATCTTCCACAAGCTTCAGAGATGGACAGTTGCTACCCAAGTTGACAGAAGAAGATTAATTTTTGGATTCTGCAACACCTTTTTCTGTCTTTACACTTCCACCAATCTTGCCTATTATTCCACTTAGATGCTTTCTGGAATACTAATGTGACACCCTTTATCTCCATCCTATTATTTTTTGCCTTGCTATATTACCACTTAGCAAACCCCCAAAAACTCTTACATGTTTTCCCGTAACCACAGCTCTGCTGTTAACTGAGTGTTGCATATGTCACCCCCTGCCTAACACTGCTGACAAAAATGTAATAGCTGTTCTCTTAAGCACTTCAGGAGGTAGATTCCCTTTTACAGGTTTCTTCTGGTACTTGTTTCCCTCACAGCATTCAGCCCAACCAACCTTTTATCTGGTCAAACTTAGATCTTGACCTCACATCAACAAAATGCTCATACTTGAAGTCTTTAGAATTGTACCACAAAGATCCAGTCACTTAGGAATGGATACTCATTTGAAAGATAGCTTGATTACAGAGATCAGTTTTCTCTCTTTAACCTTTGCAGGAACAGTTTAACTCCACTAAAAATATTTGTCCATCTTGAAGGACACTAATTGGCTCATTCTTAATGTAGTAAATGATAGCTGCATTCCTAATACAATCTATACACAGTATTGCTTTTTAGATATAGATTTATTTGCCTCCTGTCACATGCTATCATATCTTGGATAACTGTAATTAAAAATTACATTTTTTTGTTTTGTTTTTAAAGACAGGGTTTCTTCGTGTAATAGCCCTGGCTGTCCTGGCACTCACTCTGTAGACCAGGCTGGCCTTGAACTCACAGAGATCTGCCTGTCTCTGCTTCCTGAGTGCTGGGATTAAAAGCATGCGCCGCCATCACCCAGCTACATTATTTTTTTTTTTTTGTGTGTGTGTATGTGTATGTCTGTGGTGCACGTGTGCCCCAGTGCATGTGCAGACATCAGAAGACAACTTGCTGGAGTCATTCTCTCTTTCCATGATGTGGATCCTACGGATTGAACTCAGGCCATTAGGCTTAGTGGGAAGCACCTTCCTCTGCTGAATCATCTCACCAACACACTTGGAACTCGTTTTAGGGATTTAAATCTACCATTCATTTACCGGTTCATATCTCCTTAAGAAGGACACTTCTTATAACATACAAGTTATTCAGGAGAACTCAAGGAGGGCTACCTCTTTATGCTTATGCTTTGCAATAATTTCCTTAGTGGGTATAATATAGCTAGTAAGGCAGTCTGAAACTTGTTTCTAATGCCAGTACAAGTCATAAATGATAACATTTCTACTTTTGACATTCAAAAATTTACATAGACTCATTAGGTAGTGTGGTCAGGACAATCACAGGGTCCTTGATTTCCCCCTATCCAGCTAAAGGGGGATTACACAGGAATAAATAGCACTTGTTGCCCCTGTGGAAAGACTATGGTGAAAGCGCAGTAATTTGTGATTCGGCTAAAAGAAAAAGCATCCTACTTACCTTAAAGTCTCCATTGAATTTGGAGACATATTTTCATTTTTTAGATTTCATAATCCAATCTTTTGACTTTGAGGCCCATTGTTGATACCCATTTCTGATAGTTGTCTTATAGCTGGTTTACATCATCTTCATAGGGTCTTTTTATATTGAATTTTTATCATGCAACCAGTTTTAAACCAGAGAATGACACAACTACTCCTGCAGCAAACAGGAGAGATTTGTATAGTCTAAACATAGACCATACACCTAGAACCATCTTCTCACCAGCCATGGGGAGGATGGAGATTGCATGGAGCAACATCCTGCCTTCTGACTTCCTCTGTCCTGGCCAGAGACACAAAGGAGGCACGTTTCACATCTTGGAATAGGTCTGATGCCCACAGCTGGGTCTCAGTATTGGTGGAAGCCAGCTTCACAGTCCTAACTGCCACATATAATTTACCTGTGGGGTATAAACAGTCTCACAGAATTGTGTCGGATAAGGCACTCTGCTGTTATGATACAGTAAAATGGAGTTTTGTAGTTTGTGTAGGCACAGACAGCACCGGAGCCACCTCCCCTTCCTGGCTGTTATGAGTGACTGATGCTTGTGTACCAGTTCGAGCTTTGTGCTTGCTTACTCCAGATGCCTAATGATAGAACGTAGAGTGAATTTTCACTTACATGAATGCTTTCTGACTCATTTAACGAAGCCCCCAAATCCAGGAATAACTCTTCAAAATACTTAATATTTTTAAATAAATCTCAAGGCATTCACACTCTGAAAATTTCTTACATGGCTATAATGTGTCTTGATCGATCCATTCCTCAGTTTTCTCTTCCAGCTCCCCCAGAAAACCCAACACATCTCCCTCCCAACTTCACATCCTCCTTTTACAATTTTTAAAATTATTTTTGATTGATTTTAATCCACTGAGTCCAATTAGTGTTGGCCTATATGCATGTGGGCATAGATTCATCCATTAGTGCACAGACAATATTCCAGTGGCCATCCTCCTAAAGAGTGGTGACTCCCTTCCCAAACAACCATCAACTGCCAATAGGTCCTCAGCTAGAAGTGGAACATTGAGAACTCCTCCCCCATCATGCTGAAATATTAACTGGCTTGATCTTGTGCAGGTAAAAAACAACTACTGTGAGTTTATGTGTACAACTGCCACATTGTGCCCATTGGACAATTCTACAGTTCTCATCTTCCAGCTCTTACGTTCTTTCTTCTCCTTCTTCCTAAATGTTCCCTGAGTCTTGATAGAGGGGTGTTGATATCTATGGTTGACTATTCAGAATTGTTTAGTCTCAGCACTTTGAATAGTACTGTGTCTCTACATTAACTACTGTGATAAGAAGCTTCTCTGGCCAAGGTGAGAACAGCACAAATCTATGGATATACACACAAATAAATAGAAGGCAGTTTGAGAACATGACGATTTAGGAAAACAACATTAATAGCCTCTCTTCTAGGGCTTATGCCTTCTCCAGCCATGGGCTTTGGCCATGTTTACAGAACCTGGCATGAATTCTCTCCCGTGGAGTGGGCCTCAGGTCTAATAAAGAGAACAGTTTGTTACCCCCATAAACAGCCTTAGCACTATTGCATCAATGGGAACATCTTCTCTGCCAGGTCAGTATTGTAGGGTGCAGGGTCCAATGTTGGTTAAGATCATTGGTATTTTTTCTTGCCCAGCAGCTCACATAGCACCTTCCAGCACTATGATGGCTAGCTAGCTTAGAACTGAATGAAAGACTTTAAAGCTTTGATTGTTGCTAAGGCCTGCTAATGAGACCTGTCTCCAAGACCCTAAAGGAAACATTTTGCAAAGAAAGAGCTCTTCTAGTAAACTAACTTAAGACATCACACAGTTTCCCAGCTGACTTAAAGGATATGACTTTCGTGGATAACCTTAGCTCCCAATCACAGACTAGGAGGAAGAAGGCTTGTTATTAGGCTCTGATAAGATTGGGAGGGTACTAGGGAAGGCATATGTTCTGTTTATTATTATTATTTTAATTTTTGAGATTATAATTTTTTAATTCTTTTTTTATTAAGAGATTTTTCTATTCGTTTTACATATCAACCACAGATTTCCCTGTCCTCCTCTTCCTCCCCAGTCTTTTCCCCCAACCCACCCCCATTCCCACTTCCTCCAAGGCAAGGTCTCTCCTGGGGAGTCAGCAGAGCCTGGTATACTCAGTTGAGGCAGGTCCAAGCCCCTCCTCCCCGTAGCAAGGCTGAGCAAAGTGTCTCAGCATAGGCACTAGGTTCCAAAAAGCCGGCTCATGCACTAAGGACAGGTCCTGGTCTCACTGCCTGGGGCCCCTTATAATTTTTTTTTTTTTGGTTTTTTGAGACAGGGTTTTTCTGTGTAGCTTTGGATCCTGTCCTGAACCACACTTTTGTAAGACCAGGCTGTCCTCAAGCTCACAGAGACCTGCCTGTCTCTGCCTCCCAAGTGCTGGGATTAAAGGTGTGCCTTACCACTGCCTGGCCTTGAGATTATAATTTAATTACAATATTTCTCTCTTTTGTTTCCTCCCTCCAAACCCTCCCATATACCCTTCCAACTCTCCTTCGAATTAATGGCTTCTTTTTTCACTAATTGTTATTGCATGCATATGCATATAACTAAATATATAACTAAATATAACCTGTTTAGTATGTATAATATTACTTGCATGTGTGTTTTCAGGGCTGACCATTTGGCACTGGGCAACCAGTTGGTGTGCTCTGCCACTTCCAGCTTGCCTCTGTTGCTTATTGTATTATTGTATTATGCCTCTGTCACTACTGTGTAGGCTTGAGACCTTTTGGGCTTTCCCCCATCCATTGTGGGATATTCATTGGTGCCATTCCTTGTTTTTGAATTGAAATATAATTACATCACTCTCCCTCCCCTTTCTTTCCTCCAAACTCTCCCATATCCCCCCTCCAACCCCTTCCATGTCTCTCTCTCCAAGTCCCTCTTAATTTCATAATCTCTTTTTCTGTAATTGTCTCTTTTATTGCAAAGAGAAGCTTCTTTGATGAAAGGTGAGACACTTATCTGTGGGGATAAGAATAAGTTTTAGAATGCTGATAGGAATTATTCTGGCATGGTGAAGTAGACTAGTAGGTTCTCCTCTAAGATCCATCAACTTGCTAGCCCAGGCAGTTGGCTAGATTTCTCGTATGAGGCATGATGTAACCTCCTGTTGAGTAGGCCTTAAGTCCAATTAGAGAGTTGTTGGTTATCATCAAGATATGAGTGCCACTATTGCCCCTTTAGGGATATAGGCCCATGATGGCCATTGTAATGGTTCATAGATATCACTGCTGTGTAGAAGTACAGATTGTTTCACTCACTTGGCAGCTTGTATAGTATCTTCCAGTACTATGAAAGCAGACCATAGGGATTTGGCTTTTGGATCAAATACAGCTCAAATCTTTCGAGCCCTGTGTCCAAATGTGTGGTGTCTTCAGCAACAGGGGCTCATTTTCAACCTGGAAGAGGCAACAAAGAGCAACAATAGTTTATATTATTTTGGGAGTCTCTTGGACTACCCTGACCAACAACTCCAAAGGGAGTTTCTCATGCTTGGTACTGGGGGTTTCGTTAGACAGCTTACAGCTCTATGGGGAGCATCGTCGCCTGAGTAGCATAACTTCAATTATACATACATACATATACATACATACATACACACACATATATACACATAGATACATACACACATAATAATATAAAAATATATTTTTATATATTCCTCTCTCCCCTTACTCAATGAAAGCCTTCTCCCAGAAAATACCTATTTGTATTTTTGTTTATGGATCTGTGTCTCTATGTGTGTATGCCGTGGTATGCGGGTGCTCACAGAGACCAGAAGAAGGCATTAGATCTCCTGAATCTGGAGTCTCAGGCAGTTGTGAACCGTGGGTGCTGGGAACCAAACTCTGGTCCTCTGCAGGAGCAGTGACTGCTCTTAACCCCTTTTGTGATGCTCCACATGGGTGCTGAAAAGATCTTGGTTTCTAGAAGCTGTTCTAATCTAAAAGAAAGCAGGGATCCTTGGAGGAACAGTGAGTTCTAGGTACAAGGCCAGGAAGGATGCAAGATAAACTTGGAATATCTTGTGCATGAAAGCAAGGAAGTGCTCCAAGTACATGGTAGCCATGTCAAAAGGGCGTAGAAGTCAGTTTAAAAGAGTTCCTGGCTAATAAATGCGTCACTGGTTGTTGTTCCAGAGAACTAGAATTCAATTCTCAGGAACCACATGGAGGCTCACAAAAGTCTCTAACTCCAGTTCCAGCAGGTCCAATGCCCTCTTTTAGCTTCTGCAGGCACCAGGTCCAGCTTTTCAAGCCCAGGTCCTCTGCAAAAGCAGTTAAGTCTCAAACATTGAACCATCTCTCCAGGCCACAGCCTAATATTTTGTGACAGACTGTAACTCCCTGATTCTAATAGAAATCCACGAGAATGAATGAATGAATGTGAGAGAAAGGAAAACTTTTCTTTCTTTTGGTAGAAAACTGACTAATAAATAAAATGACGGGGATAGAAAAATTAACACGTGGGCTGAAGGTTTTTGTATGGACAAGATACTCACATAGACTGAAAGTGTTTTCCCACAGTTCACTTATAATTTACAAATGAGAAAAATGATAAGTAAAATAGAGGAACTTGACAGACAGCATACCTCAATTAAGTAATCAAAGTTAACATCATCAGTCTTGGGACAAATTGGCATCACATATGTGATAATGTGATCCACTGAGAAAGACACCATGTCACTTCTGTTCTGTTCCTGTTGAAAATTCCCAACCTGAATCATGAAGAAGATTAGACAAGCCCAAATTGAGGAACATTCTATAAAATAGCTGGTCTGTATGCTTCCAAAATGTCAATGTCATCAAAGCCAAAGAAAACTATGGAACATTTCCAGATTAAAGGAGACTGAAAAATCGTGACAACTAAAAGCAATGTGTGATCTTAGACTGGATCCAGGATCAGAAGGGGGAAATGAAATGAAGAACATTAGCGAGACAGTTGGCTAAACACAAGCATAGACTGTGTATGAGACAGTATTCCATCAGCGTCACTCTCCTCACTCAGATAATTGTTGTTATGTAAGAAACTATGCCTGTTCTTAGGAAGATGCCTGTTGAAGTATTTTGAGTGAAGGGGCATGATGTGTCCAATTCATTCTCAAGTGCTAAAAAAAATACGCGTAAGGACAGATAAGGGAATAGTGGCAAAATGTCAAAACTCAGGGGTTCTTCATGAAGGCTGTAGGACAGTTCTTTGTGCTCTTCTATTAACTTTTCTCTAAGTTTGATGCTATTTCAAAGTAAAATGTGTTTTTCGAATCCAGCATGGCCTTTCCCTTTCTTCAGAGCAAAAACAAAGTTCCTAAAATGGCGCACAAGACCCCATGTGATCCAGCTCTACAATGCTTCTCTAAGCTCTTCTTGCTGTTTTCCCTTTATTCTTTGGAGTTAGGCACATTGGCCTTGGTGTGGCCCCTGCAAAGGCTGCATTATTCTTTTCTTCTTATTGGCACCCTCTTTCCCTGGGTACCCATGAAGCACTCATTTACTTCCTTCTGGGCATCTATTCAGAGGTCACTGTATTTTTAAGGATGCCCTTGATTCCTCTATTTGAAATAGTGCTTCCCACCCTCATTTTAAAAAGCTTTATTAGTCTATGGTATTTATCGTCATCTGATATACTGTATGTTTTATTCATTTGTTTTCTTTAGTGTCAGTCTAACCCCATGACATCTCAAAATTATAAGGCAAGACAAAAATTTCCCTGCTTTGTTTGCTGTCAAATTCCTAGATCTCTTTATTGTGCCTTATAATAGTGAACACTCAAATATTGATTAAATAAACACAGTTGGTCTTGAAAAACAAGCTGCAGAAGAACATGCAGCAATAGTTAATGCTTATAAAAATTTATGATCTACTAGGCAGCATTGTAAGTGTTTAATGTATAGTATCTCATTTACAACATGTAAACCCCAGAAGGGGATCTCATCATTATCACAATCATGTCATCACCAACATTATTTCCATTCTGCAGCGAGGCAGTAAGGTGTCAGGGAAGCCAAGCAGTCAGGTGTGACAATCTGGCTCTTATGCTGTACTGCCTCTTTTGGGGGACGGTACATTTTATGTCATGCTTACTAAAAGCACATGAATTTATATCATAGTTAAAAACATGCAACAGTATTGTATAAAGAAATAGGATGCATCACTAGGGGATGACAACATAGAGAGTAATATATGACAGAACATAGGAGAATGACAAGGACAATTAGTTTAATGGTAGTGTTGAAGGTCGAATACAATCAAAACTGTTTTTCAAACTCTCTTATGAAATCACCAACAAACATGAGCACATGCTTTTTCCTCCAGCATGGATCTTTTTGCTGCTTCTATGGCTGAGCCCATACTCAACAGCTGGTTTGTAGCTGGAGCCATATTGTGTAGAAATCACCATTTTCTCAAATGCTTTGCTCGGATACTCACACCTAGAAAGGGAAAAGGGGATGATGACAGCTTAGACCTCCAACAGATTAAAAATATTTTCTGGTGTCAGCAGTGGGGACAGAGTCTCAAGTCATCCAGCTCAGCCTTGTCTGTGAGAGGGCAAATAAACCAGTAGAGCCATATGGGTATCTAGACCTTTGAGTTTCCAGGGATGGATAGCTCATAACATCCTGTGATAGCCTTTTCTGGTATTTATCAACTCCCATTGTCAATAATGACTTATTTATGTCTAACCCCATCTCCCACTGCAATTTCAGTCCATTTCCTATTACTCTGTAGATATGGAGAACAGATGGTCAACATTCTCCTTATAACCTTCCACAGAATGGAAGATACCCACTGAGGCCCTCCCAGGTGGCACTTATTTTCCTGGCAAAAAGAGTTCCAGCTTCATTTTTTTTTGCACAAGTTTCATTTTCTAGTTAGTTATTTCATTGAACTATGTTGGATTTTCTTTGAAAAAACTACAGTGTTTTTTTCTTTGAAAATCACACAAGCAGATGATTAAAATTCAAACATTATAAAAAGCATGTGTGGTGAAAATTAAGCTTCCTTTCTACCTAAAATCCCCCAGTCTGTCTCTCTGGAAGCAGTCATTCTCCCCAGTATTTTCTTCCAGATAATTCTGATTGATATATCTAATATATATGAATATATTCTCCCCAGATTATCTTCATCTTTATATTAGGAAGCTTTTGAATACTATAACAATATACCGGACACAGGCTACTTATGAAGTAAAGAAGTTTATTTTGGCTAACAGTTTTGGAGAGTTATTTCTTTGAGGCTCTGAGAGGGCAGTGCTTCATGGCAGAAGCACATAGCATAGCAAGCACATTTTGAGGAAGGCAAAAGTGAAAGAATGAGAAGCTGAGGTTCTATAATCTCCTTACTGTAGCTATAAGTTTTCTCAGGTCCCACCTAGTTCAGTGGTCCCTCAGCTGCTTATAAAATATTAACTCTATGGCCTATGGCAGGCCTCTTGCTAGCTAGCTCTTATAGTTTAACTCAGCCCATAACTATTAACCTATGTATCACCACGTGTTCCCTGGCTTTACCTACATCCCATTACATGTTGCTCCTAGGACAGTAGTCTGATGTCTCCCCCCACTCCGCCTTTCTCTTTCCTGTCTCTCTCCTTGGATTTCCCACCTGCCTCAATGCTGACTTGCCATAAGCCAAAGCAGCTTATTTATTAACCCATGGGAACAACATATATTCACAGCATACAGAAAGACATCCCCCAGCACCTTCCAGAGTCCATTCCCAGTGACCTAAGGATTTCATGCTAGGCCCTCCCTCTTAAAGGTCCATGGAACTAATAGAGCCACTCTGGGCCCCAAGACTTTATATATGGACTTTAGAAAGACTGTTCATACACAAACCATAGTAATCTTCAGTTCAGAAAATATTCACTAAGCAGTTTTCATATCAGGCAATATGTTAGCTCCAGAGTCAGGATACAAGAAAAATAGAGACATGTTTCTCCACTTTTAGGATATTTACACTGTAGTAGAGGAGAAAGATGTTGTCACCCATGTATTATGTATTGATTGTGCACCCTCTGTATGCCAGGCTATGTGTGAACCTCTGAATAACATGGAGTTCATGGCCTTCCACAGCTCAGTATGTAGAGAGATCAATGAGCAACCATAGTGTGAAGTAGCAAACATCAGAGAAATATCATGGTACTCCTTGACAATTGCTCTACCACTTTTTGTAAGCCATGGGGTGGAAGTAGGTCCAAATGTAAACATTATGCCTAGTGTAAGGGAGACCCCTTCAGAGTCCCAGACAGGATCTGTGGCACTGGAAGTATGATTTAAGCCCCTTTATACATTCTACCTCATGAAATCTTACAACATGTGGTGAGCTCTACTATCCATGTTTTCCAAACAAGGGAAGTTGGGGGTCCAGAGACATCAAGGAGCTGGCCCTTAAGTCATAAATCTTTCTACTAAGCATTGGCTCTTCTCTGTCATATCACTCCCAACTTCCATGCTTGGGAGTCAGTGATGGGTAATTTTTGTACATTTCTTATTTCTTTTCCTCATGGAGATTCCTGGCCTTCAGATTGGTTGAGGAAATCTCCTATTAGACTGAATTTTCCACTTAAAGAATGAGATAGGAAAGAAAATGCCATGGTCTGAAGAGTCAGATTTTAGCACTAATTCCTGTTCTGATGTCACGAGCTCTGTGACCTTGGGCAAGTCAATCTCTAAGGACTTTTGAGTCCTCATCTTTGAAGTTCAGAGACTGGCATGGGTCATTTCTGGGTCTTTGATAGGATTTGGTGATATGGGAGATGATATTTTCATCATAGCCCAAAGTTATATTGCTGCCTTTTGACAAAATATACTCCCCTGCCTGCCAAGAATGGCTCAAGAAATGGTTCAGTAAACCTATTCATTGCCAAGGAAGATGTAAATGTGTTGTTGCCTTCTTGGCCTTTACCTTTCATTCATAGTTCTGAATACCGCTCAGACCCTGTTTTGTCAATAAAGTGAAATAAGCCTTAAGTAAATGAACAAGCACCCATTTAATATATCCAAGTTAATTGACACAATGATTAACTAGGAACAGATGATAATCCTTAATGAAAACTGGGAAGGAGTCCTGAAATGAGTGGGTTATTGCAGGTATGTAATAACCTGAGAACTTTGCTCAGGCTGATTTTATGCATGGGAGAGCAGCCTCATGACATGCTACAGGTCACAAAAAGAGGACCTTCCCTGGTCAATATGCCTCATAAAGCTAGGAGCAGAAAGGCTGTTTTGATCCAGAATAAAAGGGGACTGAGACATGGCCAGCAGAGAATGAATTCCCTCATTCTGCTCATTCCACTTCATGCCTAAAGTAGAAATTTGGAGTCCATATCTCACCATTTGTGAGACAAACTTTTCTTTTGGACATTATAAGCACTCGTGGGGAAGTTCAAGGGACCCTATTCTCAGGTAAGTGCATTTCTTCCTCTCTTATCCCCTCCTTTTCTTCTTTCTTTCCTCATTTCCTCTCTCTTCTTTTTTCCCTTCCTTTACATTAGAATTGTGATCATAGTAATCATTAATCATAAAAGTACCAATCTGCATGTCATTGTATGATGTATAAAATAGAAATCCTCAATCTCCACTGATTCCTTCTCTCTGCTTCCTTTTTTTTACTTCACCTTTTTATTTTTCATGCTAGCTTTCAAAATTATGAAAATGATGCAGATCCTTTGCAGAAACAAACAAACAATAACAAAACTCCAAGAAGCACAGAATCACAAGTAGTGTAAAGGAAATGTACTTATTTTCACTCTTCCAGCATTAAAATTAGCCCTCTGTTTCCCCTCCCCTTCCCTCTTTGTTTTTTTTCCTCCATTAAAAAATCATATATTCGCATTATGAAACAATCAAGCCATATCAAATTGTATTGGCTATATGGGGAATCTTCTGAAGCTCCTCTCTCTTCCTCAGCTTACCATTTCATGCCAGACCTATTCCTTTTAGCAGTTGCATAGTATTCTGCAGTGAGTGTCTGTTGATTTATTTACTCAATGTCATTTTTAAAAAGTTTAAAGGAAATGAAAAATGGATATAAATTGGCTTGTTTGCTGCTGAAAATTCCATTTTATAGATAGCAATCCATCATGCCCATTTCTGTAGCACTTTATATTTTGAAAATTGCCTTTGAAATATCATCTTAATTGATTCGTTCTTACAGCAGCCCTGGGAAATAGACAGATTATTATCATTACCATTTTACAGATAAGGAAACTGAGGCTCAGGAAAAATAAGGAACAGAAATAGGTATGGTCTCACAGATAGTTGCTAGATTCTCAGGCGAGTCATCTTATGACACTATAAATTTAAGCTGCATGTGATCTCAGAATTCATAAAAGATTTGAATACCTCCTTACTTCTAAGTATGTAGCTTAAAAAACCCACCCAAGTCATACAAATTCTCTCATTATCCTAATGAGAATGGCAGTAGAATGCAGTAAATATGAAGAGCTTGATTAATGGCTAGTGCTCATAGCAAGCTCAAGATTCATCAGATTTCCTAATTGGCCTTTATTGTGATATTAAATGTAAAAGTGAGTCTATTAACTCCAAAACCCACATAGAAGTGGGAAAAAATCCAATATATTACATTACCCTATAGGAGGAAAAAAACCCGCCTAAATCAGTAGCAAATCATTCAAGAGTGTATTTCATTCAGAATCAGAAAATGCCTGTTAGCATCCTACTTCCAGCTTTCTGTAATAAATTCCCACAGGATTTGTGGCTTTAGCCACAATTTATATCTAAGCCACAATTGTGCTCAGGGAAAAGGGATGCAGACATTCAATACATTTCCTAAATAAGAAACTTCAGTTGCAATTAATTAAAGAGAGAATCTGAGTGAAAATAATGAGATGGTGGCCAGGTTTCTAGAAACAGCTCTGCTTTGAGAACAAGACTTGTTTGATGAGTTACTTTTGTCAATAAGGCCATCTTGCATGGTGCTTCTTCAACCCTGACATGATTATTACACAAATACATGTATCACAGCAACACAGTGTAGTCCACCAAAATAGATAATTGTATGTTAACTAAAAATCACAAAAATCCCTGAAAACAAAACCCACCCAGAAACTAAAGACCATTAAAACTGCAAGTAGTTTCTTTCTAATTGTGTTTTTTTATATGGCTCTTCCCACTGAGCTAACTGCCTTCGGGGTAGCTATTTCCATTTCATCACTACATTCCCAGTGAGTAACACAGGGGCACATAGTAGGGACATAATGAAATCAGTCAGTATGGCTGTAGCCACTGAGAATGACTCATGGGTGGGGCCCTTACATGGAATCTCAGGGAGAAGTGTGATCATATGCACTTATAAATTGTTGTTTTTGAATCTGATCTGGGCATATTTTGACTCTTTGAATACAGGGTAGACAATGAAAAATCACATACTATATCAGAAGCTTTATGGATTGATTCTTGTTTCGAGTTTTATCTTTCTTTCAGGTAAGAAAATATGTTTTTTATTCTCCCTCCCAATATATAGAAGGTTCTAGAAATCAACTATTAGAAAAAATACTATCACTGAAGATTTACTGGCTGCCTCCTACTGGTCAATATAGCTTTAGGACATGCTAGAGTTTCAATGTACAAATAAATGTATTCATTAAGTATTTTATGTGAATGAAGGCAAACTGGCCTCAAGCAAAAACTAGCATGGACTACTGTCTTTGATGGTTTTCAGAAATGCCATTTGGTAGTCAACATACCCCTAATGGAACATTTGGGTTTTCTTTTGGACTGTTTCCTCTCATGCATAATGCTTTATTTAAAACTTCCTGATGCCATCTTTCTGTATCCTGTATATGTTTATGGAAATAATAATAGAATGTAGATGAGGAAACTGAGGTGTGCCAAAATCTCTTAACTGATTGATAGTGACACATGGGTGTATGTCTAGAAGGGTTTGTACCTTACACTCTGTGCCGGAGGAGTGGAGAGAGAAACTCTTCCTCCATTGAAGTTAAATAGGTGACAGGCAGTTGACTGAAGTAGCCAGTAATTTGAAGAATTAAGGAGAAGATTTTCTTGAACTATAGCAATCTCATCCATATGAAGTAAGTTCAGTTGATAACATCGTTCATTTAGCAAATCAACCCTTAGCTGAAAGGTCATACATGCCAATGGCCGACAATTCCGGATGAAACTAACCTGGGGTTTAATCTGAACAATGCTCGGATTTCAGAGCTAATTTCTGGAAAAATACATCATCATCACCATCAATAACAAACACTGACTAGCTCCTTGCTGCATGCAGGGCCTGATGGGAAACCACATTTCTTATAATAAAGGTTGAAATGGGACCTGCAGGGCACAGTGGCAACTTTGTCACTTGGCGTTACCTACCTGCTAAGATGTTGATTTATCTTTCCCCAGCCTGCTTCCCTGAGGCAAGAAGCTTTTTTTTTCTATTTTCTTATCCAAAATCTACACCACAGATCTTGTTACATAAGTTAGGCATTTGGTACACATGTGCTTGCTTATTTTATACATCAACTCAGTTTGAAGTTATAAAACTTTAGAACTCTGTTTGGTGGTGATGTATATTACACAAACCTTTCTGAGTTTTATGTGATGGGGCATGGAGCATGGAATAGGATGAACTAGGAAGAGAGTGGTATAGGAGTCTAATGTAGTCATGGCATGAAAAATATAAGAAATGTGGTATAGAAGAGCATGTGCCAAGTTTTTGACTAATGTCCTTAGTCAAAATTATGACATGTGCACAAGGTTTTAAACTTATGAAATTCACTTTAAAGCATTATGAGTTTGTTCAGAACGTTTACATCTCAAATGCTTGAATCCAGGCAATAATTCTGGATTTAGATTATCAAACTAGTAAGTACAACTGTTCTTCATTTGGTGAGCAATGCGTTACTTTCTTCCTGGAAAAAAATTTTTGTTTTTGAAATCATGATATAACTAAGGTTCAGTTCTCTTCAAGTTCTTGACGAGTCACCAGCCTCCTAACTGTGAGGGTCATTGTGGGGGAGAGATTAAGGGCAGATCAAGCAGAGAGTGACTCAGAAATGCTTCAACTGGATGCGTTGACAGTGGGCCAAACTGTGTTCATAGAACAATGCCAAGGGTCAGCAAGAAGAAAGCACCCGTCATAAAGTCCAAGAGGTAAGAGCAGGAACAACAGGAAGGGACACACGGTAGGCTTGGGGGTCAATAGTCACAGGATGTAGCAAGAGGTAAAGTATAAGGCATGAATGCGTAGAAAGAAGACCTAGGAGTTAAGTTTCCCCTGCTGTTTTAGTTGGCTTGGGCTACTGTGACTGAATGTTCTAAACAACACCTCTTTATTTCTCATCTTTGTAGAGTATGGGAGATTCAAGGTCAAGATGTCAGCTAATTTTACTACTAGTGAAAGCTCTCCTCCTGGCTTTCAAATGGACCTTCTCCCAAAGTCCTCACAAGGCTGAGAAGGAGAGAAAGAGAAAGGGAGAGAGAGAGAGAGAGAGAGAGAGAGAGAGAGAGAGAGAGAGAGAGAGAGGGGAGGGAGAGGGAGAGAGGGAGAGGGAGAGGGAAAGGGAGGGGGAGAGGGAAAGGGGAGAGGGAGAGGGGGAGGGAGAGGGGGAAAGGGGGAGGGAGAGGGGGAGAGGGGGAGGGAGAGGGGGAGGGAGAGGGGGAGAGGGAGAGGGAGAGGGAGAGGGAGGGGGAGAGGGAAAGGGGAGAGGGAGAGGGAGGAAGAGAGGGCAGGCTCAATGTAACAGGACAAGCTTTGCTATATAGAGTGCGTTATAGGCCAGGTTGGTTGTTCACACTTTTAATCCCAACACTCAGGAGGTAAAGGCAGGAGGATCTCTGTGAGTTCAAGGCTAGCCTAGTCTGCATAGTGAGAGCTCTAGGACAGCCAGGACTACATAGAGAGACCCTGTTTCTAAAACAAACAAAACAAAACAAAACAAAAACATCCAAAATACCAAAAACAAACTCAACAATAAAAGAGTGTTTTATGATTTGTTTGTTAATATATACAGAGTCTTGTTATTGTAGCCCACATAGGCCTTAAACTCATGATCTTCCTGACTCAGCCTCTCAAGTACTGGGATTATAGGCATGTAGCACTATGCCTTCCTTGTAATGTGTTTTAGAGTTTTCTTGATGAATGGAAGAATGGCTGACTTCTTTGAGATAATCACATGGCAATGAAGCTCAATGTTTGGTACCCTTGAATCTTTTATTCTTATACTGAGTAGTTAATTTGGGCTGGAATCACCTTTATTAATATGTTCTTACATATACAGAGACAACTTGACCAGGGGTCTTTTGACATAGGAAGGCCCTAGAACTATGTCAAAAAATGTGGCCAAGCCATATTTGGTCAGAGAATGCCAGGATGTTGTTAGAGTCAGTTAAGAAACTTCCTCTCAAAGGCATTTGTGTAGTCATGGTAAGATTACCGCCCCCCCCCATTTTTGAAGAGCTCATTTGTTGAGAAAGGTGAAGTGGAGAATGAAGTTTGAGTAGGTATTGCAAATTTCTTTGTAAACTCCAGAGCTGACCTGTACAATGTAGTAAATACTTACAACACATGACTCTTTAACTCAATTCATTAAAATAAAAGTAACACAAGTCACATGTTGAGTACTCAGCTCCTAAAGGTGACTAGTGGCTACTATACAGACGAGTGCCAATAAATAACACTTCTGACATCACAAAAAGGGACTCCGCTGTTCTGAAGGTTATGGGAACTGGTCCTTTGACAAATGACATAGAACACAGGTTTACAGGAATGTAATTTCCATCCCATAAAGTACACCAGTTTAAAAGTACAATTCAATGATTTTTAGTGTGGCTACAAAGTTGTGCACTCATCACTATTATCTAATTTCAGAGAGTTTTCATCATCCTCAAAGAAAGCTCAAACTCTATATTCATCTCCTTTTCCCCCAAGTTAGACCTTGGCAAGTACTGGTCTGCCTTCTTTCTCTCTTGAGTTGGCCTTTTAAGAGAATTTCATTTAAGTCATACAATATTTGACCTTTTGTGGTCAGTTTTCTTCACTTAACGTATTTTTTTGGGTTCACCCATGTGCCATCTATCCTTCAATCATTCCTCTTTATTGTTAAACAATATTTACTTTTATCGATATACCTTGGAGTTTTCCATTCGTCAGTTAATACATATTTAAGTTTGTTTTTACATTTTGGCTAGTGTGGATAATATTGCTGTGAGTATTTGTATGCAGGTTTTTTAATGGACATATGCTTTCATTTCTTTTGGGAGTGTGCTCAGGAGTGAAATTGCTGACTCATATGGTAACTTTATGACTAATATTTTGAGAAGCTTCTAGGCTATTTTTCAAAGAAACTGCTTTGCTTTACATCCTTGCTAGCAGTATGTGAGGGATCTGATTTCTCTACACATTTGCCAGTTATTGTTGCTATCTTTTGATTATAGCCATCTTGGTGGCATAAAGTGATACATTACTGTGGTTTTGTGTTTTCCTATGATGTAGATTGTCTTTCATGTGTTATAATAAGATGATATTTATTTAGAAAGGGTCTTGCTTTATAGTACAGGCTAGCCTACGAATCACTGTGTATCCTAGGCTGATAAAGGAATCATGATCTTACTGCTCCAGCCTCCAGAGTGCTGGAACTATCACAACATACCACTATACCAAACCAGAAGTTTTTGCTGGCTTGCTTATTTGTTTTGTAATTCTGAGAATTGAACACAGGGCCTTCCACATATTAGGTAAGTGCTTTATCACTGAGCTACATGCCTGCTCCAGACATTTTATCTGTCAATATTCAGAGCTCCTGGACTGCAAAAATTACACCTTTCAGATTTTTCTGAGTATATTTTTTTAGTTTGAAAATTTCAAATACATGTTTTCCTTAGTGGACATAGTCACAGTGCTTTTGGAGCCAGTATATTACACATAGGAAAGACTAACATGGTAGAATGTTTTTGAGGGGTTGAGCATTTCATTTAAGTTGGTTAAAAACCACTTATATTTCTCCAGGCTAATAGATAATAGAATTTTCGAAATTTCATAGCTTGAAAAGTAGGTCTCAAATGCTGGGTTCCTCCTGTTGGCCTTGCAGATAGAGCTAGATACCAGACTAGAGTTTTATTATATATGGGACCTATTATCCCCACAGCATAGAAACTTCGGTGGGGAGGCAGAGGTCCTAGTAAACTTACTGTCAGGTAATAATCTTCATTCTTTTCCCATAGGTTCTCTGTACACCATTGACCCACGTTGCATCCTTTTCTTTCTACATCCGTATCAATCCACTGACTCTAGTTTATGCCACTTCTATTTCTCAAATCTCTTTTCCCATATATATATATATATATATATATTATATATATATATATATATAATCTTGTGTGTGTGTGTGTGTGTGTGTGTGTGTGTGTGTTCCTCCCTTCTTTGACATGGTCTGGCCACCATGATCTCCTTTCAATGGCCTCCCAAGTGGAATCTCTGTTCCCACTATAGTCAGTTTTCATTGCAGCAGCTAGAACGATCTTTCAATATATCAGTTCAAACCATGTTATTCTTTTACTCAAAACTTTCCATGAAGCTCCTATTACGAACTACAATCCAAACCCTAAAAGACATGACATGATCTGGTACCTTGCTGCCTCTTGCGTCTCATTTCCCCCCATGCTTCCCCACTGTCTTACTCTAGATATGGTGGCTTCCTGATGTTCCTTGAAAATACAAGTGCAGTCTACTAAAAGACTTCTCTGCACACATTTACCCATGTCTGAGTTACCACTTACCCTCCATCTTTGTAACCCTAGTTCATCGATGACTAAACTAGCTCTTCATCGGAGAAGCTTTTAACTAGCTTGTCAACTGTAGACATTCCTATTCCCGTCATTTCTGATTTTCCCATTATCTAGCTCATCAGCCTGTTAATTTCCCTCAGAGCACTTCGCACAATTCGTAATTATTTTATTTACTTGCTTATTGACTGCCTCTATTCTTGCAGTGTAATCTAACAAGGCCAGAGACCTTTCGTGTCACATTCACCATATTACTGTGCTCTAATACTGACATAAAGCAGATTAATTTTCTGAAGGGCTTCTGTATTTATAAGTAAGGTGAATTATTTTGTTGGATGAGCAGTGGGAAGTGTTGTTAGTGGGTGGCAGATAGCAACTCTGATTCTCTGTGGCTATTCACACTGTGGCCATGATGTTGCAGGTAACAGAGACCCTATGCATTATCAGGCTCAAAAAGTTATGAGTTTGCTAACCACGGATCTGATCTACAAATGCTTCAGAATATCAGTTAGTAAGACTTTATGAAAGTAAGAGCTCTTGTCTCCCTTTGATGAGTGGGTAGTGGTCTTTGCCATTTGTGATGCATAGAGTACCCGTTGGCAGAACGCTCACCAAGAGTGGTCAAATTCTGTAAACTATTAACAATAGAAACATTTTTATTATTATTGTTATTTTGCATTGATAGGGATGGAAACCAGGGCCCTGTGTATACTAGGAAAACCCTCTCCCAATTCCCTGTATTCTTAGCATCTCTCTAACGTACAAACATGACATCTTCTTGGATGGGCTCTTTCTCGCAGGACTACTCTGCCTTCTCTGATGGGGTACATTTCCAGCTTTGCTGTATTACTTCACTCCAACACTGACTTAGAGTTGTTGCTCAATTATCACCACTGTTTGTTAAAGTCATTTTTCAGAGCACTTCTGGATTTATGAGTAAGGAATATATTTACTGAGTAGACATGGACTTTGAATCCAATATTTTGTTGGTCTTTGAGCACTTTTTAGTATTGTCAGTTGAATCATGCCTTCTCCAAACTTATATGTTGAAGTCCTAGCACTCAATACCTCAAAATATGATATTGTTTAGAAATAAGGTTATTGTGAATGTGATTTATTAAGATGTCATCATACTAGGGCAGTGAGCTCCCAATGCAATATGAAAACCTTTATTAAAAGGAGAGATTTGGAGCTAGACATGCACATAGGGAAAAGACCATGTAAAACTAAAGACACATACTGGGGTGATTTGTCTGTAGGTCCACAAACACTAAGGTATTATCTACAAACCACCAGAAATGAAGAGAGGGCCATGGGAAGGATTTCTCCTGGACACTCCTTAGATGAAACCACATTTGCCAACACTTTGACCTTGACTGTTAGTCTACAAAACTTTGAGATAGTAGATTTACATTGTTTAAGCTATATAATTTGTGGTGCATTGTTATGGTAGTGTAGACAAATTAATAACACAGTCGCTGGTGTTCTGTTGGACTGATTAGCTTAGACATCTTCAGTCAAAAAGAAGAAAGCAGATGCTCTAATGCCTGCAACCCAGGGAGCAGACCATGCCTCCAATGCTTGATCATAGGAGAACCCCATTTGTTCCCTCCTCTAAAACGATGTCAGCTAGTACATCTGGAATCCCAGTCACCATTCTTTACACCACTTGAACATGTGAAGAGAAAAAGATTGCAAAGAAAGAGGACAAAAGTTAGCACAGAATGCACCCAAAGATCCTTTAGTAGTATTGTCAGCTTAAATACATTATTTGGATCATCTGTCTTTTAGAGTTCGAAACATTTTATTCATGTATTTAAAATTAATTAATATATTTTTTCCTTTGGAAGTCTGGTAGGGAGAAACAAAGGCACAAGTTCAATATAGTCACATTTTCTGGAGTCTATGTCCATATCCCGGCACTGATGCAAAACAGACAGCTCTCCACTTGCCTACCTGTCCTCATGTATCTCTGTCTTCTAAAATAAGGCAACCACATATGAAGTAAGCAGATACAAAAGTGCTATGTGCCAATGAAATGGGACCCCAACACCTCATATTATGTACAAATTTGAACACAAAAAAATGAATGCAAGACTTAAATGCAGGAATCATGCAGGTAACCCTTTTAGAGGCAAATACAGGATCAAATCTTCAGGGCCTGGGATTTGGTAATGAATGCTTAGAAATGATACCAAAATCACAAACAATAATAACAAAATCAAAATAGACAAGTTGGACTTAATCAACACAAAACTTTTTTTTTTTTGGTTTTTCGAGACAGGGTTTCTCTGTGTAGCTTTGCGCCTTTCCTGGAGCTCACTTAGACTGCTCGAACTCACAGAGATCTGCTGCTCTGCTCCGATGCTATTAACGTGCGCACACCCAACACAAAACTTTTATGTATCCAAAGACATTATTGGGATAACAACCAGAATGAGAGCCTGTATCTGCAGATCATGTCTGATAAGGGTCTACTATCCATAAGACTAAAGAATGCTTAGTTTAATTTCAACTACCCAATTAAATATGGTCAGAGGACTTAATAGATATTTTTCTAAAGAGGATATGGAAGTAGCTGAGAAGAATATGGAGAAATACCACATGTCACTAGTCATTAGGGAAGTGCAAATCAAAACCACAATGAGATATTATTTTATACTTCTGATTTAATAATAATAATTAATAATAATAAATAATAGTAACTCAAATGCTAGTGAGGATGTGGAGAAACTTGGACTCTTATACATTGCTAGGAGAAATGTAAAGTGGTGCATTTTGGAAAATGGTTATTTTGGAAAATAGTTTCATTGTTTATATTAAGTATAATTACTGTTTATATTAATTTGGCTGTTATATTAAACATAAAATTATTATATGTCCCAGTAATTCCAAAAGAAATAAAAATGTTCTGAATCAAAATGAATGGCATACAATAATCATGCTGGTGTATGCCTATAATCACAGCACATGAGAAGCTGAGGCAGGAGGATCATGAGTTCAAGGCCAGTCAGGGCTGTATGTAGAGACCCTGTCTCAAAACAAACAAACAAAAACAAAACCACGATGAATAGCATGGAATGAATTGAAGCAAAATGAACGACACAGAAAGAATTGAAAACACTATTGAAACAAAATGAGTGCTAACCATCTTAAAAACACTGTTTCTAACAGGTAAAGATGAAACAAGCTGACAGATGTTAGTAATGAAGAAAACTTAATATCCATGCAATGGGATGCTATTTAGCCATGAAACAAAAAAGGTAGCAGTCCATGTTCCACTATGTTAAATAAAGAAAGCCACACATTGCATTCCTGTGATAAACTACCCCGACAAAACAGCTTAGTGGAGGAAAGGGTTTGTTTGGTTCACACTTCCACGCCACAGTCCATCATTTTGGGGAAGTCAAGACAGGGACTCAAGCATCCAGTCATATCACATCCAGTTGGGAAGCAGAAACAAATGCATCTATGCTGACTGCCTGCTTTTTACTGCTAGCTTCCTCCTGCCTAGTGGTGCTAGGTGGTGCTGTCCAGAATGGGCTGGGTCTTCCTACATCAAGCAACAACTAGATAATTCCTTAATTGAGAAGCTTCCCAGGTAAATCTAGGTTGTGGCAAGTTGAGGTTTAAAACTAACTAGCCAGCTGAACTGCCCAGAGTAGGCAAATCCACAGAGATAGAAAACAGCTTACAAGTTACCAGGAATCTAGGGCGGGGCAAACAGACAGACTCACTGCTTGATGGGTGCCAGTTCTCTTTTGGGATGCAGAAAGTATTCTGGAACTAGATAATGATTATGGTTATATACTAATTCAAACATGCTAAATGCCACTGAAATTATATACTTGAAAATGGTGAATTTTCCAGTAGAAATAAAATGATGCCTGGTGCTCCTTGAGATGAAAACAGGCATTTTAATCAGGCTTCTGATGAGTTTTTCTTAAAGTAGAACATGCTTATACTATAATGTTAAGTGAAACAAGCAAGGAGCCCAGAACAAGCAAAACCCACACATAGAGAAAAAAGTCAGAGGAAATACATCAACATATTATCATCTGTGTCTTGGTGATAGAGCTCTCTAGCTGACTTTGGTCTCATCTTTTCATTTTCTGATGACTTTCACTATTCCTTCAAAACAATGCATACAGACTTAGAGAGATGGCTCAGTGGTTAAGAGCATTTGGTGCTCTTCCAGAGGACTGGAGTTCAATTCCCAGCACCCAAATGGTGCCTTACAACCATCTGTTACTCCAGTACCAGAGGGTTGCATGCCCTCTTCTGATCTCTGCAGGCATGTGCATGCAAAATATTCACACATTTAACATTTTTAAAAATTAAAAAAACACACAAAAATCTCACTACTGTGATGGAAAAAACCACCCCCTTTATGTAGGAAAAATAGCAAATAGCATTTAGAGTAAAAGGAAAGCGTGCATAGAGGCAAATAGACACAGAGGATCCAGAATCAAGAGAGAACACACTTTGGGGGAGCAGTCATGCAATGTGGACTTGAGAATTGCCAGGGAACAAATGGCAGCATCCAAGCAGACATTTGCAATGGATAGCAAAATCATATGCAAAGACACAAGTGGCCTCTTAAGCATGCCCTTGAGAGGCCCACTGGAGAAGGCTTGCTTAGGCAAACAGAAGGGCTAAAGCCCTGTTCCCTTTGTCATAGTCCTACCTCCTCAGAGCCCTGCCAGAGGCCTGGAGCTTGCAGAAGGGCTCAGAGGGGGCACAGATGAAGTTGCAGAAGAAAGAGGTTTCTACTGATGACACCGGCAAATATTGCAGGTGACATTTCCATAGCACTTCGCAGTTTATAAGCATTCTCACACCAATAACCTAAATGTTAGTATTGCAACATCTTGTATGGTGCACCCCCCAGGTCTGGTAATTAGTATTCCCATCTTACCATGGGAAAAGGAAGCATAAAGAAGTAACAGGAATTTATTTATTTAACATTTGCATAGTACTCACTGTCTGCCAGAAACTGCCATGAGAGCTTTACATGCACTAATTGCCCCATCCAAGGGGCTAGGAGAAGAAAGAACTGGGGCACGAGTCTAGCATTTTTGACTCTACACCACACTCATTTAAAGTGAAGTTTATCTCTATCTACAGAATCCCAAGTAAAGCCAATAAATCCACAAGTGGTTCTCCCTGTCTCTCTCTCTGTCTCTCTCTCTCTGTCTCTCTCTCTCTCACCTATCCATCCATTAAACCAACCATCTACCTCTATTTTCCTGATTATAAGTGACCATGATTGTTATTTAAAATATGAAGATATTAATGAAATAAGTAGCATAGAAAATAAAAATCCCCCAGAATTACAATTTAGATAATCATTTTTAAATTAGTGTGTGTTTTTTTTTCAGATTTTTAATACTTTTTTTGAGACAGGGTCTCACTATGTGGCTCTGGATAGCTTGGAAATTTCTATGTAGATCATGCCTGCCTTAAACTTACAGAGAGCTACTTGGTTCTGCCTCTTGAATGCTGGGATTAAAGGCATGTGCCACCATGTACTTATATACATGCTTGAATCCCATTTCACAAACCACTCAGCCTTGAAAAGTCTCTCTGTGACTACATGAGTCTACCTTATGTGTTTTCACACTCTATTGTAGAGAGATAGCCATATTCCCAAGCATTGCTAGTCATCTCTTGATATAGTCAGAGACTTAAAATTTTCTTCATTAGCAATAATGCTTCTATAGATATCCTCGCAGATCTGAGTAACTCTTGAGAATAAGTGACCATTGAGTGCTCAGCCCTAAATAGGGTATCTGTGTAACCCATTTCATGTCCCAGAGAACATTGTGGATGAGAGGATGGAAATGATAAGGGAGCTAGAGGATCGACATTTAGCTTTGTCTTCTGCAATGATATGACCCATGGAATCATGAACACACAGCAGCATAAGGCTGATACAAAGAAGGTAGGAAGAAAGGAAGAACATGAGAGTAGGAAGGAGACTAGTCGGAAAAAAGGGGGTTGACGAGAATGGGGAGGGGTTGAGACAGGATATTGAGGGTGAATGTGATCACAGTGCACTATATACAAGTATGAAGTTGTTCAAACTAAAAACTTCCAACATAACCACAATATATCCTTGTGCTTGCATCTCTGAAAGCCTGTCTCTGTGTATATGTATATTTGTCTAGAATAAACTGATGAAACTGGAATTACAAGGTCAAAAGTATATGCACAATTATACACAATAAAAAATGTCACAGACATTCACAAATTGCTCTTCAAAAATGCTTCTTAATTGGCCCTCCCACTTGCAGCATGTAAGAATGACTCATTTCCCCACAGGCTTGTCAATACTAGGTATTCTCAACTTGTGAAAAATTCAGCAGTCTAGAGCAGGGCATTGTAGCACATACTTGTATTCCCAACACAGTGAAGGGTGAGGTAGAGCCAGGAGGATCATGAGTTTGAGGCCAGCCTGGGCTACAGAGTAAGTTCCAGGGCAGCTTGGGCTGTATACCAAGACCCTATCTTAGAAGAGAATAGTTTTTAAAAACTGGTCTACTAGAGAGAAATATTGCACCATTCATTTAATATGTTTGAAAATAGGGAAATTATATACTTTCTTATATTATTAGTCTTTATATTTCTGACTTTGTAAATTGATCATTCCTTTCATTTGATAACTAGTTTATATAAATGAAGTGAAGAGGGTTGGGGATTTAGCTCAGTGGTAGAGTGCTTGCCTAGCAAGCACAAGGCCCTGGGTTTGGTCCTCAGCTCCGGGAAAAAAAATAAATGAAGTGAAGAGAGAAGAGGCCCTCAGAGACTATGTAAGATCATGATGTATTCTTTTTAAAGGGCTAAATAAACCCTAGAGATTTATGCCCACCATAAACTGCATTCTTAAATGTTGCATTTGATGTCATTTTATTGAGCTGAACAGAAAAACATTGTTAACCCACAATAACAACAAATGATACCTGGACTTCATGGTGATTATCATCTTCTGGGTTTAATGATTTATTAGCCACATGATGCTAAGATAATATAATGGCATAAGCTGGTAACAGTAGGAGTTCTTGCATGTTGGTGCAGTGTATATGTGTGTATGTGTGCCTATCCAAGTTGAGAATATGTGTGTGTGTGTATACACACATGCAAGCTGAGGATGTGTGGGAGTGTGTGTGGACAGTAATGTACACATGAGTTTCTGCTTTAGAGAATGTTAAGTATGGGAATGGAGAGAGAGGGAGAGCATTGTATGGCCAGAGACTGTCTGGAGGCTCTCATTTGGCATCCTCTCTCAGAAGCAGGAAATGGTTTCCTCTGTTAGCCTCTGTACTGCACTGTTATAGCTATCACTGTTTCAGACTGGTGGTCCTGATATTCCCACTATAAACTGGTAGATAAGGGATAAAACTGCATTATGCCATGAAGCTTTTGGGTTTGGCTTCGGTTGTGTGGGGACTGGAACTAGGTGGATGTTGGAAGATCTTCAGATATTTGTATGTTAGCCTGGGGCTCCAAGGCTTGTAATGGTGACTGTACTCTCACCCAATAGTGTCTTATGACACAGGGGCATGCCTGCTTCCAATTTTCACACATATTGTAAAGTTGCTTGTCAAAATACTGTACCACAGCTTGAAACAGGCTCAGGAAACATTGTGGAAGAGGAGGTGGAAAGAATGTAAGAGATGGATGATGGAGAGGCGTGTTGTGAAATGCTGTCTTCCAGACGTTCTAGATATGACTTGGATGTTGCACCTATGAACTCACAGATGCATTGGTGGCCTACACAAGACTGGGCCCGTCAACATTCCGTCATGAATCGAGGAGGGGCCTCCTCCCTCCCAGAGCCGTTACAGACAGTTAAAAGTTATATAGAGAGAATGGGAGGCATAGTCCTCAGTGGCATAGACACTGGTATGTTGTTCCCACTAAAGCAAGTACACCCCACACACTCATGCATGCAACCCGAATTCAGTGTAGTGTGTTCACAGAAAATAGACATGCAAGTCGGGAAGGAAGTGTGGGTGAAGGAATTTGCTGGGAGGGGGAAATGGATAAGAGAGGATAATGGAAACTTTGATCAAATAACATTTTATACATATATAATACATATACAATTATATATAATTGTAGAAGAATAAATAAAAAGAGTATCAATGACATGTCTTTCAGTGATGTTTGAGAGGACTTTGTGAATACCATCTCATTTAACCTTCAAATAATCTTTGAAAACCTTGAAGACAGGGGATATCTGGCATAGGTCTAATGTAATTAATGGCTCCTTGTGGCTCCTTTGGCTCTAAAGCTCCATTTTTCTGAAGCAAAGACTGAGGCTGGGGGAGATTCAGTTACTTTTTCAAGGTTAGAGAGCTGATGAGTGGCAGAGTCAGGGTTCCCAAGCTGTCTGATTTAGACAGCAGTAACTGGTTCCATGCATGTCTTGAGGTCTTTAAGCCAATGTGGGCCTTAGGGAGGAAATGGGAGGATGCCCTTGGGTAGAGCTATGTCTACCATTCCCGAGACCAAGCAGAGACCCTCGAGCTTCTGTGCTGTCCAGTTATGCAGCCCTGAAGCCTTTGTCAGGGCCTTTTAGTGAGACTCAGTCTCAAGAGGCAGAAGAAATCAGTAATTTGGCTCAGAAAAAGACATTGGAGAAACAAATTGCTGTTGCATCATGAATGTAATAAGGCAGTTAGGTGGGTGGAAATAATTCTCTTTTGATTATATGCATGAGGACTCTGTAGCAAATTTGAAGTCCAGGCTGCCTTTCCTTGGTCTTCTCCTCCCACTAGTCACATTTCTAACTGTGTCTCCAAACTGTCCAGCTGCTGTGTGCTTGGGGAGCACTAATCTAACTTTTCGTATTATCCCAGGTGAAATAGAATCAGGGAGAAAGTCTTCTGCCAAAAGAATCACACATCAATGTCAAATAGAGATGATTTTTTTGTATATCTACTATTTCCTTATTTGCATCAAGATTGACTCATAATTATATTGTACAATTTGACTATACTGCCAAAGAAGATAGAAAAAAATTTAACTGAAATTTTATTTGTTTTCTCTTTCCCTTTTCTCCAAATTTGGACAGATCCACTTTCACTGAAAGGAAAAAGGCTGGATTTTTATGGAGAAGGCGAGACTTATGTCCGTTTGACCAACCCCATTCCTGAACTCAGCCGACTCACGGCATGCATTGATCTGATATCCATGACTGACAGCTCACATCACTGGATGGCCTTCTCCTACATTACTAATAACACTCTCCTGGGCAGAGAAGATGTAGACCTTGGACTTGCAGGAGACCATCAGCAGCTGATACTATACAACTTTGGCAAGACCTTTTATATCAGCTATCACCTAATTCCGTTTCACTGGCATACCATGTGCTTAATATGGGATGGTGTGAAGGGCAGATTAGAGCTCTTCCGGAACAAAGAAAGGATACTTGCGATAATGGATCAGCCACACAGTCTGCCTCCAGATGGGACTTTGGTCTTAGGGCACTTTCCTAGAAATGGAGAGGGCCAGATTAAAACTGTGGTACCTTGCTTTACCGGCAGCTTGTATTACTTTCAGCTCTGGAACCGCATCCTGGAAAATGAGGAGTTTATGACGTGTTTATATGGAAATGTAGTTAGTTGGGAAGATGATGTTTGGCTCCTCCACAAGATAAGTCCAGCTGTTGACAGGAGACTGCGCTGCTGTGAGTAACTTACACATTTTTTTCCCCAGCAAGGGTAGACTTGGTACATCACTGCTCCGCTCATAAATAAGGCTGAAATTATCCATTCCTAGATCAAGGCTCTGTCTTCCTCCAAGGCGCCCAAGGTTCCCACAATTTTGTCTCCTGCTTTTTGATGTAGAGAAAATACTGTTTTCTTTTCCCTTTTATTTTTTAATATAACTTCAAATTCATAGAAAATATGTAAGAACAACAAAATCTCTATTTACCCACACTTGTCAATGGTTAACCCTTATTTATCCACATACTTTATCATCCTCCTTATTTTCATCTCTTTTCTCTTCCTGTTGTGCATTCCCCCGTCTGTCTGTCTCTCTGTCTCTGTCTCTGTCTCTCTGTCTCTCTGTCTCTCTCTCTCTCTCTCTCTCTCTCTCTCACACACACACACACACACACACAGCACATCACATCCCTTATTTGTTTTGGGGTCATCTGAGAGTAAGAAGAAGGCATGGTTCTTATTTATTACCCTTTGTTTCAGTGTATGTACCCTAAAGATTAGAAATTATCTTAATTGCATCACAGTGATCAAATTAAAAATTTTAACATGGATACAACATTAACATCTAATTCCTAGCTGATCTTAAAATTTAGCCATTCATCCTAATAAATTCATTTGTAACTTTTTTTTGTTTGGCCTAAGATCTGTTTTATAACCATGCATTGCATCTAGTTACCAAGTCTCTTTACATCTCCTGTCTTTCCTTTGTTTTTTTTTTTTTTTTTAAACCTAGACATTCCTAGTATATAGTCCAGTTGTTTTGTGGATCATCCCTTAGTTTGGATTTGTCTACTTTCTTGGTAGCTACATTCTGGCTTTCCATTTTTGGTAGGAATATTGCTAAAGTGATGCTGTTTTTTCTCGTATCAGCAGAAACATGGGGCCAAATTGTCCCCATATTCATAATAATAAATTTAATCACTTGATTTTGATATCTGACAAATTTTGGCACTGGAAATGTATTATCCTCTTCCTTTGCAATTAACTTCTAAGGAGATGTTTGGAGACAATGTAAATATCCTCCTATGCAACTTTTATCCAATAGTTTTACATATACTCATGGCTCTTGCTTAGATCACTCACAACTATGATGGTGTTAAAGTTCCATATTTATTAGCTTGTATTTATTTCATTTTAAGGAAGACTTTTCCCTTCTTCCAAATTAATTAATTAATTTGTGTTTATTTGTGTAGACATGAACTTATGCATTCTAATTTTATTCACTAGGTTCCCAGTTGTTACTATTGTTTATTTTGATATGACAATTTTTCCATTGGGACAATTGTTCCAATTGGCCAGTGGGAACCCTTCAATCTGACTTCCCTGTCCCTTTGACACATTCAATCATTCTTTGCATATTTTCTGCCTTTCTGCATGCTTGTTTCATACCTTTTCCTGTTCAGCCTAATAATCAGCCATTTTGCCAAGGAGACCTGGTTCCTTTTGGTGAATATGTATGTATATATAATTTATATTATATATGGTAATTCATATATATGATAACACACATATACTATAATTTACTTTTCTTGTTGGTATAGTGATGTTAATAAAAATCTTGGAATTATATATGTATATGTAATTTATTCTTTCTGATTTTGAGAAGGAAATATAGAGTGGCTTTTCTCAGTACAATGCCATTTTCCTTTCAACTTCTATAATGACCAACAGCAGCAGCCCTGAAGTACATGTCATCAGTGGCAATAGGATTTTTCACATTTCTAGAAATGTATGTGTTCTCTTCTTTTGATTTTGGGAACAAGTTGGACAAAGAATGGGGCCTAGATCTAAACCTAGGAATGCTCACACAGGGTATGGGGATATGCTTTCCTCAATAGTCTGGGTGCTGACTGAGTTAAAGACAGCAGCACACTGCACCAGGTTTCTGTGCTTTGGGACTAATGCGGAAGAATATGAAAGGTATTCTTTCTGATTTTAGCTGAAAATCTGTTGTTGTTACTTTCCCTCCTTTTTGAGGTCTTCCAGTGAAGGAGAGTGCTTCTAGCTAGCTCTAATTACAAATCTGAGTTAGAAATTAAAAAATCAAGACTGAATGGCTTATACAACGTATAAAGGAACTTTATGCTGGGCAGTGGTGGTGCACGCCTTTAATCCCAGTACTCAGGAGGCAGAGCCAGGAGGATCTCTGTGAGTTCGAGGCCAGCCTGGTCTACAGAGTGAGATCCAGGACAGGAGCCTAAACTACACAGAGAAACTCTGTGTCAAAAAAGAAAAAACCAACAACAACAAAAAACCAAACAAACAAAAAAGAAGGAACTTTACTTTCTTTTTTCTTTTATCTTGTTAATTTTTAAATTTATTTTACATACTAACTAGTTTCCCTCCCTCTCTTCTCCCGTCCCCGCCACCTCTTTTCTGCTCCCCCATCCACTCCTCAGAAAGGACAAGGCCTCCCATGGGAGTCAACAAAGCATGGCATATCAGCCCTTATAAATGCACAAACTTTACAGTGGCTTTTGAAAACACAACGATGACTTCTCCCTCTCCCCCAACCATATGGCTGATAAATAACCAAGTCTAACCAATATTAAGGTGCTGCACAAGCCCCATTTATTTTTTTCTCTCTTGGACACTTTTAAATATACAGTCCATTGTCTAGGGGTGAGTTCTTGTGGATATGACAATTAAGCAAAAGAGTAGAAAATGTTCTCTCTACTATTCAGGTTTCTACAAGTATTCTTTCTAAACCTTTGAATAGGAGGTCCTAAACCGAGGTCCAGAGTAGTCTAGACTGAGTTGAAAAAGCTCTTGAAATTGTCTAAAGCAGCCAAATAGATTTTCCCCCTGAAGACAGAGCCTCCAGCTTCCAGCATATTCTGACATATTAGTTGTTGCCTTTTACTAAGTTCTTACCAAGGTCTAGGCATTTTATAGATTGAAAAAAGAGAGGTGATAAGCATTCTCTAAGGTTACCAGTCAAGTAAGTTGTGCAGCTGGCATTTGAGCAGAGATGTGTTACAAAGTCCATATTCTTTTCACTCCTACACTGTGCAGACTGTCTAAGCCAGTGGGTCTGAATCTTCCTAATGCTAAAAGCCCTAATATAATTCCTCATGTTGTGGTGACCCCCAACCATAAAATTATATTTGTTGTTACTACATAACTGTAATTTTTTTACTATTACGAATTGTAATATAAATATCTGAAATGCAGGATATCTGTTATAAAACCCCTATGAAAGGGTCATTCAGCCCCCAAAAGGGTCATGACCTACAGTTGAGAACCACTTGTCTAAGAAGAATCTGTGGTCCTTACAATCTTATGGAGTTTTAGGGGTTTGCTTGGCAGGGAATTGTTGGTGCTGAGAACCCACCTGCAGGAATTAGTTAAGCAGCTTGAGTCACCACCATCCTCACCACCAAAGGAAGGGTAATAGCATCAAATTTATTTCGTTTCTGTCTTCATCATATGACAGCTAGGAAAATGGTGGCTAAATATGAGTGATTACAACATGCCTAGCTTTAGCTTTTGTCTAATAAATTTGTATTTATGGTCCATAGAAGGATTATGACCTTAAAAATAAATTTTAATGAGCACATTACTAGGTTACAAATCTCAATAAATCTATTTACACATAAAATATATATACACACATATATATTTATATTTATGAGAACAAGGCTTTGGAGGAACATGTAACAGAAATCCATGAACCCTATCTGGGTTTATTGAACATGTATTCATGACAGTTGGAGATGAGTCAGGAATATTTAAACAGCATGGTGATAAATAATAACAGTAAAAGTGCTAGTCATTATGAATTTATTTCTGGGGAAACTGAAGTTTCTTTTCTTTATTTTTAAAAATTTCACAATGCAATACACATGGTTGTGGATAAGATAGATTTTAACAATACAAAAGTATGCAAAGCAAACCTTAAAATTCAGTTTTCCATAGAGATATCTCTTCTTAATATATATATATATATACATACATACATACATACACATATATATATATATTGGTTTTTCGAGACAGGGTTTCTCTGTGTAGTTTTGCGCCTTTCCTGGAGCTCACTTGGTAGCCCAGGAAACTCACAGAGATCCACCTGGCTCTGCCTCCTGAGTGCTGGGATTAAAGGCATGCGCCACCAACGCCCGGCCTAAAATATATTTTTATGGTGTATATAAGTACATATGCATGTATATGTATAGTATGTACAATTTAATAAATAAAACATATTGTCCTATAACTTGATTTAACAGTATTATTATCATGGACATAAAAGTACATTTAAATCTATTTTTGGTATATATGTAACATAATTTATTTAGTTGACTTACAGTTGATGGATATTTCAATTGTTTCAATGTTTCCATCACAGATATTGCCACAACAAACTTCCTCATGTGGGTATGCATCTCGGTATACTTAGGCCTGAAATTTTGTAGAATTCATTCCTAAGAATACTATTTCTTAGGAAAAGTCGATGGGCTTTTGTAATTTTATTGATCTTAGCACTTTGTCAGTTATTTTTTTTTTTATAAATTTTCACTAAAATTAACATACCTCTCCAGGTTAAATTTATAGATATATACAGTAAAAATACATAAAGGTATAAGTCTTAAATAAAATCTATTTTCCCTGCAACCCCTAACCCCAAGTGACTCTCCTCAAAAGTAACAACTGTTAGATACACAAGCAGAAAAGAAACTTAGGTTTAAACATGAATGTTTTCAGTTAGGCTCAGATTTTTTTTAACTTACCAGTACAGATTGGTGATATTTCAATTTCAAAAAATGTAGAGCTCTCTGATTATTTGGAGGGGGTATAATCTATTCAACAATATCATAGAGAAAGGATATACTATATTTAGTCCATAAGGTCAAGTCATTTGAAAGACTTTTGGTTTCCAGTTTTTGCCTATGACAAAAGCCTCCATGATTTTTAAAAGTAGTAGGTGGTGACAGAAATCCTTGAAGCAACCATTTAACACCAACATAAACTTTGGTTCTTAATTTCCTTTCAGACACATGATACAGCAAAGAATTGTTCTAATGTGTGAATGTATAAAGACATTGAGTCTTCCAAAGACACAGAAATAAAATTCCTTTTAGTTATATATTGGAGAAATCCCCTCTATTGAAAGGAATGAAATAATATGAATTGAGTCCATCTTGGGAAATCTACAGTCTATTAAAAACATAGCAGCCCTCCATCTGTGGAGGCATTGATTTGTTGAGCTTTATTAATTGATAGAATGCTCCAGCTGCCTTGGATTACTTTATGAACTGTCCATTCTTGAAATATGCAGAGATGGATTGTATTGTTGGTGTAGTTTCTAAAGGCCTTTGTTTGGCTCACTATTAATCCCTCTGTCCAATTATCAGTTCTCATACGGACAATTCTGTGGTGATGGGCTCTACAGCTAACAGGCAATTTGGTCTTGCCCTTGTACATCAATTCTTTCTGCTATCCTCGTTTTTCATCAGGAAAGATGAGCATGAACAGTTTGTAGTTCACTTTGACCTCCCTTATTGGTATTCTCCTGCACGGGGTGACGTTCTGTAGATTCATAGATGGGGTTTGTAGCCTGTCTCTCTCTCACAAGATTCATTTTTCATTTCCTTACTTGAAAACTGAAATCAGGCACCATTTTGGCAAAGCAGGTTTTTTTTTTTATTATTATTCAAAGATACTCATTTTGGATTTTCATACCCCATGGGCAAATCTGTTTGTGGCAGTTTCTGGTCAACACTAGTTCTCACAAATCTAATCAACACATTGAATTATGTTTACAGAGGTCGTGATTGAAAGAAAAGCCAGATGTAATATGTGAGCTAGAACAACACACAGATTTAATATGAGTTGATATATCCAAATCACAACCAGAATTTGGTATCTTACTAAATGGTCTACTTAATATTCTGTTGGCAGGTACATCTGTCACCAAATGCCTCATAAATATTCAGCTACTCTATAGCTCTGATCTCCAGCTCCAAATGATTACACTAACACAATTTAATCTAGAGTGAAAGAGCAAATGGGAATTAAGCCCACAGGCCCCTTTGCATTCGCATGGATTATCCCCACTTTAACATACAGGCAGTGAGACTCATGTATATAATTTCTGAAGTGATCACTTGTTTATAAACAGAAAGAATGAGTGTGGCAAAATAGGGATCCCATGGATTTTGGGATCCCTGCTGTACAAATGGATATTTGATATTGCTTTACTATCTGGACAATGTGAGATTTTGTATTTGCTTTGTTCTTTTACATTTTTAAAATTTATTTATATTATGTGTATATTGTTTTACCTGAATGTATTTCTGTGTACCATGTGTGAGCCTAGTGCCCACAGAGGGCAGAAGAAGGCATTGGATCTCCTGGGACTGGAGTTACAGATGGTTGTGAGCAGCCATGTGTCTACTGGGAATTGAGCCTGGGTCCTCTGGAAGAGAAGCCAGTGCTCTTAACCACTGAGCAGTCTTCCCAACCCTCACAACATGCTTTGTTTTTAACCAAAAGTTTTAATGAAATAATTGTAGATTCCAGTGCAGTTGGAGACTCCTTGTATACCTTACATAGTTTACCTTAATGGCAGCATTATATAAGACTTTAGTATGAGAAAAAGGATACTAACAATGTTGCTATAACATGTTGTCATTTTCAGATTTCTCTAGTTATACTGGTATACATTTTTGTGTGCATATTAAATTTTGTATGATTTTATCACATGTGTACATTGGCATATCCACCACCAGAGTCAATTTTGCATAGTTTTTATACCATAGACCTCCATCATGCTGGACTTTTATAACCATACCCAGGTCCTGTCTGTCCTTGGCCTTTACACATATTTTTCTCAAGTCCCTGTCCCTTGATGATGATGCTTATGTCCTCTATTTCTAAAATTTTGTCATTTTAAAAAATATAAAAATATGGGGCTTAATGTCCTCTTCTGGCCTCTGAGGGTACTGGGTATGTATGTGGCACACCGACATGCATGCAGACAAAACCTCTAGACACCAAAATAAATAAATTAATAAATAAAAATTTTAAAAAATATATGAATGCAATTCTGCAGCATGTATCCTTTAAAATGTGACAGCCTAACTCTTTGGAGAGTAGGTAGCTATGTGTATACATAGTTTGTTCCTTTTCATTATGGATAATGAGGTTGTTTCACAAATTTTTTTTTAACCTGTGGAGAGTACCTCGACTGATTCCAATGTGAGGCTATTACAAAAATGTTAGGAATGGATTCTTGTAAGCAAAAGTTGTTTTCCTCTGTGGTCAGTGCTTAGTTTAACTTGTGGACCATGTGGCAGTTGCTGGTTTAATTTTATAAGGAACTGCTGTACAGGTGGACATCCATTCCTATCCACAATGGCAGATTAATCAGTTCTTGGTTTCCTTGGTAGCATTTAGAACTACCTATTTAAATCATGCTTGTCAGTGTATAGTGATGCTTCACTGTTTGTCCACCCCCCCCCCCGCTTTGGTTTTTTGAGACAGACTTTGTGTAGCCCTGGCTGTCCTGGAACTCACTCTGTAGGCCAGGCTGGCCTCAAACTCACAGAGATCTGCCTGCTTCTGCCTCCTGAGTGCTGGGATTAAAGGTGTGCACCACCTCACCACCCTGCTGTTCCTGTCTCTTGCTTTTATTAAAAAATAGAATTAGAGTGTTTTTTATTACTGTTTAGGTTTTTAAATTTGTACTTATTAAATTTTATGAGTTCTTTGAGAATTTCCTACAATGTGTTTTGATCATATTCACCCCCTTCCCCAACTTTGCCCAACAGATCCATTCCCCTTCTCCATTCTCCCAACTTCGTTTCAAAAGTTCTTCATATAGTCTAGTCATTGTTGGTACATACTTTGAAAATACTTGACAACTACTTGAAAATGTCTTCTCTTGCTCCATAGAATTAAAAAGATGTCTTTCATATGGGCATTCACTGGGCAGAAGCTCTGGGTTGTGAAAAAGTCTAATTTATTTTTGTACATCATGATTTTGGGGTTGAATCTAAGCCTCTTAGCCCTAGACTCTGGTGCTTTTTACTTCTTTGTCTTGTGTTATAATGAGTAAATGTAGCTAGAGTTGCCTTATCCCCAGTCTTAGCAGCAAAGCATTCAGTGTTCCATCATTAGAGTTGATGTTTTTCTTAAGTTTCTTCTCTTTTTCATTTTTATTTTGACTGAGAAGTGTCTGGGTGTTTTGCCTGTGTATATGTCTGCACCACAGAAGCTAGAAGAGAATGTCAGGTCCCCTGGACTGGAGTTACAGATGGTTGTGAGCAGCAATGTGTCTGCTGGGAGTGGAACCTAGGTCCTTTGGAAGAGCAACTAGTGTTTTTAACCTCTGAATTATCTCTCTGGCCCCTGCTGTGAGTTTATTGATAATTCTCTTCTACAGACTGTTGCTAATATTTTGTGGAAGATTTTTATATTGTCACATTAGGCAGAATTAGCCAGATTCACAAAGCTGTATGTAGCATGTTTTTCTCTTATGTGTGGAATCTAGAAAATGGAATACATATTAGAGAAGAGGAGCAGGCTCAGAAAGGGGAGTGGGATAAGGGAGTGCCATAAAGGGATAATATGATTAAAGTACATTATATGCATGCACAAAAACATTACAGTGAAACCCATTACTTTGAGCAATAAACTTTTGACAATACAATTCAACAAACATTCTTGTCAGATAATACCAACATCTGATTCATCTTGGTGTCACTATGAGTTGATTGTCTCTTCTCATTCAAATTGTGTTTGTGTTCTGGATGTTTTGTCAATGTGAGGAGAGAATGGGTCTTATTTACATTTTAGTTTTAGCCGGGAACCATCATGTTTAGGTTTAGCACACAAGTCTTACACTATCTTTGTGAGCTATGCTTCTAAATGCAGATTAGGTTTTAGAGTTCCTTTGGTGTTACTTTGTCTTACGTGGTTTATTTCGTGACTCTGTGGCTCCCTCTGGTCCCTAGTGGTGCTGCCCATGTGAGAAACATGAAGATTCTTTTCAGGTTGGGTATCCAGATTATCTCATGGTGGGGTTGGCGTGTGCTGTGATTTCCTTGGTGATGTCTCTTGACTTCGCTTTCTCTGTGTTTTTGAAGAAAAAAAGGAAGCCTTTGAACAGGCTTCCTGGGTCAGGGCACCTACTGCTACTGAGTCCCTGTTGGTTGCCTTGTTGTCTCTGAATGGGGAGAAAAATCTCAGGACTATCGAGACAAAGAGGCTGTCCAGACCAGACCACTTACTGTTACTGGCTCCATCATTCTTCCTTTTTTGGATTTGTGTTTCTGTATGGGTCCAGATACTCTTGGGACAATGGAAAAATAGTCTTCCTATCCCAGGTACTATTAAACAGGTATCTACTGGTGAGGCAAGGGGCCTCAGGCCTGGCGGGAATAGAGAAGTATTTCATTTGGCTGTTTTTGGTAGCAGGACTTCCAGTCAATTTCCCTTGCTGTTGGTGTCAGGCTTGCAAAATGTTGTTAGAGCGCCTCCTATGGGTCCAGAAAGAGAGTAAGCCTACTTGGACTAGATTCTGCTGCTAGGTTGGTGACTGGGAACATAGGTCTTGGATAGAGTTGATGTTGGGTTGAGGGGAGGCCTTCAGCTTATGTCATTCCTTTCCTCCTGGGAATAATAATAATAATGATAACAATAACAACATCAGGAACTACATAGCCATGGCCTACAGAGGAACATGCCCAAGTTTTATTGTGACTATTATATGTATTTTACCTATGACTCCCCATCTGTGAGAAAGAGCCACTGTAGTATAGGAAATACAAAGAGACTATGAAAGACTCTTACCAGAAATGGATGAAAGAGAAGGCCCAGAGCCTGCCTGACAACACCGCAGCTGCATTTCAACAAAAAAGACACCCTAGCTCCATTCTCCACCCTTTCTCCTGCAGAGGCCGTGATCCCACTTCCCCCAGGCTCCCTGATTCTCCTTGTCCTGGTATGATGCCAGCCTTGGGAGACTCTCCTATGATGTCAATGATGGGCCCTCCTCTTTCTGGGACGATGCCCATGGGACATGTTCCTAGAATGAGGTCACAAACGGAAGGTCACGTGCCCATGATGCCTGGGCCTCCAATGATGAGACCTCTTACTTGCTCCCTGATGATGCTTACTCAACCTGGTATGACATGGCTAGACAGATAAAAGCAGAGGGAGCTCTTTTTTCTTTTTATTAGTTTTTGTATTATTTGTTCTATTCCACCAGGAGATCATGGTGTTGTGTGTCAGTGTTTTCTAGTTGCACACAAAATAAGAGTCCCCCCTCCTAACAAAGAAATCATTTTGGAGGGGAGAAGTGGGGTAAAAAAGGCAGTTTTCAGTTGTGCTGTGAAAATAGAAAATAGAGATAGAAAACGATCTGTTCTTTTAGTTAGAAATAACAAATACAAATACAATAATAAAAAATAAAATGTAAGTTTTTAAATAAAAGAATTAAAATAAAAAGAGAGACTCTTCTGGGAGTGTACTGACTTGGGGAGGTAGAAGAGCAGATGGGATCAAACTTATTCACTGTCAATTTAAAGCATTGTTTGAGCCACATGACTGCATTATCTATTTAAAATATCTTAAAAGGGAGTTTTTAAGAACACCAAGAAAAAACTCAACTTGCTTGCCGGGGTGTTGAAGTGGTAGGCACTAACCCAGCTTGCTTTTTTGATCTTAGTCTGTCTTAGTTTTCTGTTCCCTTAGCAGTGGTTCTCAACCTTCCTAATGCTGCGACCCTTTAATACAGTTCTGCATGTTGTGCTGACCCCAACCATAAAATTACTGTTGTTGCTACTTCATTACTGTAATTTTGCTATTGTTATAAATTATAAGTAGCTGATATGCAGGATATCTGATGTGCAACTCCTGTTAAAGGGTTGTTTGAAATCCCAAAGGGATTGTGACTCACAGGTTGAAAATCACTGTCTCATACCATTTTCTGGGCTTGTAGTTGTATTTTGTGGTGAGGTACAGGAGAAAATGGTCTGTGCCATCTTGTTCAGTTGAGAAATGTGCCTTTCCTTTTAACACCAGTTCTTGGGCAGTAGAAGTGTGTGTGTGTGTGTGTGTGTGTGTGTGTGTGTGTGTAGATAGATAGCATGTACCAAAATGACAGAGCTGACATGGTTAGCATTGTAGCTGCCTCAATCACTTGCAAAATTTTATTTCTGAGTAGGACAGTCATTATATTCAATGGAGATAAGTATACCATTTAGAGACCATAAGAAAAAAATCTTTAGCACATGGAGAAAAGAGAGCGATTGATGAATCACAAGTGCAGTAAATTTAACTTGTCCGAAATGATGGGTATATAGAAAGTCTGCATTGCTCAATTTAATAAATCCCAAAGTGCATGTGGATTAAGAGCACCAATGAAGAAATTATCGAAGCAGTTATGTTCACAATCAGCTTACATGTTTGTTACCCCGTTTGTCATGGATTGCTAGACTTAACGTTTGAAAACACCAGAGATTGCCTAGGAAATAATGTGTCTTATATTGCTCTATTTTAACCATGGAAGCTTAGGTTTGTATATTTCAGAAAAAAATCTCTCATCGAATATTTTTGATACAAAGTTTTCTCCCCCAGAATGATTGCTTTATTAATCCCTCATTTTTAACATATTCCTATTTTAAAGAGCTATTGATATTTGATTGGTTTCTCTCTGAGATAGGAAACAAGTTTAAGGTGGATATTGTTCCAGGGAATGACTGTAATTTGAGATCCCCATTGGTTTTCAATTCCTGGGCTAGTCAGTTCACTGTAATGTTTAAGTTTAGCAGTATGCTGCCCTCCATTGAAATGTATATCTTGAATGCTGTTTGGATGATTGCTGTTTTTTTTTTTTTTTGTGCTGTTCAGCATTTGTAAAACTTAGCTTTTTAGTATCGAAGTTTGTTTCTCCTTGGTTATATTGAGTAGAGTCTTTGTACCTTTTTTCTTGGATTTGGAGTATTTGGGGAGCATGCATTTAGGGGTGCCAGTTCCTCCTCCCTCTTTCCATCTCCCTATAGTGTCCTTCCTTCTCCCAATCTCTCTTATTTTATTATATATACATATATGTATGTATCTTTGTATCTATAAAGAATTATGGGACCCACAAATGAGAGAAAACATGTGGTAACATGTAAAACATTTGTCTTTCTCTGTCTTGCTTATTTTACTTGATATGATGCTCTCTGGTTTTATTCATTCACCGGCAAAGGACATAATTCTTCTTTATGGCTGAATAGAACTCCATTATATATATATATATATGATATTTTCCTTATCCATTTATCACTCGACAGGCATCCAGGCTGATCTTTGCTATTGCAAATAGTGCTATGATAAACATGGATGTGCAGAAATATCTGTGGTATGCTGACTCAGAGTCTTTCAAGTATTCACCTCTGATTGGCATAGCTGGGTTGTATGGTAGTTACATATTTAGGTTTTGAGGCACTTCTGTAGTGCCTGGACCAGTTGGTGTTTTTACCAGTAATCTGTAAGTGTTCCCTTTCCTCCATACCCTTGCCAGTATTAGTTGATACTTGTCTTCTTAATGATGGAAATTGGCAAATTAGGTAGTTGAAATTAAAAGGTTTTGCAAAGCAAAGGAAACAGTTGAGACAAGACAACTTGTAGAATGGGAAAAAAAACCTTCATTATACACCTGACAGAGTTAATATCTAGAGTACTCAAAGAACATTAAAAACACCTAAACACTAAAACCCCAAACAACTCAGTCAATAATTATGTGATTTTCAATGAATGAAGATTTGAATCTTTTTATTTTATTTATTTATTTTTTATTATTAAAAATTTTTCTGTTCATTCTACATACCAACCACAGATGCCCCTGTCCTCCCTCCTCCTGTCCTCCCCAGCCTTCCCCCAAACCTACCCTCCATTCCCACCTCTTCCAAGGCAAGAACTCCCATGGGGAGTCAGCAGAGCCTGATACATTCAGTTGAGGCAGGTCCAAGCCACTTCCCCTGAACCAAGGCTGTGTAAAGTATCCCACCATAGGTACTGGGCTCCAAAAAGCCCATTCATGCACCAGGGATGGATCCTGATCTCACTGCCAGGGGCCCCTTAAACAAGTCAAGCTAAACAACTGTCTTGCTTATGCAGAGGGCCTAGTCCAGTTCCACAAGGCTCCACAACTATTGCTCCACAGTTCATGGATCCCCACTAGTCTGTTTTGGTTGTCTCTGTAGGCTTTCCCATCAGGATCTTGATGCCCCTTGCTCATATAATCCCTCTTCTCTCTCTTCAACTGGACTCCTAGAGCTCAGCCTGGTGCTTGGTTGTGGATCTTTTGGTTGTGGATCTCTGCATCTGCTTCCATTAGTTACTAGATGGGGGCTCTATGATGACAATTAGTGTAGTCACCAATCTGATTAATGGAGTAGGTCAATTCAGGCATCTTCTCAACTATTGCTAGTAGTCTAAGCTGGGGTCATCCTTGTGGATCCCTGGGAACTTCCCTAGCACCTTGTTTCTCCCTGTTTACTTGATGTCTCCCTCTATCATGATATCTCTTTCCTTGCTCTCTTCCTCTGTCCCTGTTCCAGTTTGACCATCCCCTACCCTCCATTGCCTCACCTCATTCCCAGTTTACTCATGGAGATCTCATCTAGTTCCTCTTCCCAGGGCAATCTGTGCTTCCCTCTTAGGTTTCTTCTTGTTACCTACCTTCTCTTGATCTGTGGGTTGTAGTCTAGTTATCCTTTGCTTTACATCTAGTATCCACTTATGAGTGAGTACATACCATGTTTGTCTTTCTGAGTCTGGGTTAACCTCACTCAGGATGATATTTTCTAGTTCCATATGCATGCCTGCAATTTCATGATGTCATTTTTTCATTGCTGAGTAGTACTCCATTGTGTATATGTGCCACATTTTCTTTATACATTCTTTGGTTGAGGGGCATCTAGGTTGTTTCCAGGTTCTGGCTATTTATGAATAATGCTGCTATGAACATAGTTGAGCATGTGTCCTTGTGATATGATTGAGCATTCCTTGGGTATATGCCCAAGAGTGGTGTATCTGGGTCTTGAGGGAGTTTGAGTCTCAATTTTCTGAGAAACTACCATACTGATTTCCAAAGTGGCTGTACAAGTCTGTACGCCCACCAACAGTGGAGGAGTGTTCCCCTTGCTCAGCATCCTCTCCAACATAAGCTGTCATCGGTGTTTTTGATCATAACCATTCTGACAGGTGTAAGATGGTATCTCAGAGTCGTTTGATTTGCATTTCCCTGATGACTAAGGATGCTGAGCAATTCCTTAAATGTCTTTCAGCCATTTGAGATTCTTCTGTTGAAAATTCTCTGCTCAACTCTGTAGCCCATTTTTTAATTGGATTGTTTAGTATTTTGATGTCTAGTTTTTTGAATTCTTTATAGATTTTGGAGATCAGCCTTCTGTCAGATGTGGGGTTGGTGAAGATCTTTTCCAATTCTATAGGCTGTCATTTTGTCTTATTGACCTTGTCCTTTGCCCTTTAAAAGCTTCTCAGTTTCAGGAGGTCCCATTTATTTGAATCTTTAGTATAGAGAAATTTTATAGAGAAAAATGATAGAAAAAGTCTTTGTATCTGAAAGATTCAATGGGAAGTTTTCTGAAATATGCAAACCCAAGCTTCAGGTTAACATGGATCAATACAAGATACATTGTTTCCTAAGCTGTCTCTGATATTTAAAATGTTGCCTGCTTGCAATTTTGTTCAACTCATTTGTTTTTTGTTTTCTAAATCTTGGTTTCATTTTGTCTTTTGAAACAGGGTCTCTCTATGTATCCATGACTGTCTTGGAACTCACAATACAGACCAGTCTGGCCTAGAACTCAGAATTCACTTGCCTTTCTCTTTGGAGTACTGAGATTAAAGGCACACTGCCACATATGGCCTTCTTTTCTACATCTTATTTTCCTACATCTTAGTTTCCTTTTTGATATATTTACTGGGAATAATAAAGCTAGTTATATCTGTGGCTCAGCCTTTTCTGATAAAATTATTTCTGACTCCTTTCCCTTGCTTGGTAAAAATAAAAAACGTTTCCCATTACATATTACAGCTTACTCTGATAGTGCTCTGAATGTTGTATCTAAGCAGGGTGACAGGCGTTTTTGTGCGTGTGTGATATTTAAGGGTCCTCCAAAAAAACAAAAAAACCAAAGAAAACCCCCAAACCTGATTGCAGCTCAGTTACTAAAGGTGTAGGACTTGTAAACTATCCATACCAGCAGTTAGCATATTCATAGAGCAATTCAAGCTCTGTGTGGCCCCTCTCCTCATGCGTGTTAGAAGTGATGATTTAGCCAGAGGGTTGCAAATCTGATTAGCTGAGATAAAATTGTTATAAATCTGGAAACCCAAATCCTGCCAGTCCTTTCACTTCTGGCCATGGTCAAATTTAAAAGCAGAAATCTTAAAATTAATTGTGTGCTAATGAAACAAAATGGCCTCCTGACAAAGCCTAAGAGAATGGAACTCTGATAGTGAAAACAATGTTTTATTACCTTAAAGTAAGATGCACTTCTTATATAATTTTGACTTTCCTACTTTATTCATTCATGCACTTTAATCAACTCATCTATATAGTTGATTGAAGACTTCTGATTGTTATTTCTTTTACTTCCTCATGAATATAAAATCTTAAAATTGTCCTATACAAACTTTAGATTTTCTGTATATGCAAAGAGAATTAATTATAATCAAGGCTGTGACATAAGCCAGTAGTTGTCTACTGCCATAATTATTTCTACATCACAGATAATATGCTTCTTAGGAAGGTGAATTCAAAATGCCAATTTATCTAAGATAAATATGCGCGATTTCATTTTGAGCGATTTGAATTGAAGAAAGATTGTGACTCACCTGTGACTTTTCCTGAGTGCCATTTTTGCTGGATGTTCTGTCCTCACCTCAAATCACACATCTCCAGGTCTAACAGGATATTTTCCTATTTCCGTGAACATTGTCAATCTTCTGGGATTTTTCCCGAAAGGAAGATGTGTGACCTCTGAGGGTGCTCCGTCTTCTTTGTCTCTCTGTCTCCTTTGTTACTGTGCAATGCCAGCATTTCCTCTCCAGGAGCTGTAGGCGTGGAGAGCTTCATATTATTTTGACCTCATCTTTTCAATTGATTCAGTAAGCCCGAACTTCTGTACTGAACATCTATCATGGTCTAGGCACTCACTAGAAACTTAGTTTACAATGATTGAGCAATGAAAGATTGTTTATATTCATATGTCTCACCGAGGACATGTAAAATTGCAGCTGTGATAAATGCTATAGAGATATGTGATATCACAATAGTCCTCAACAAATTAGTTTGAGTTCATCATGGACATTTGGGAAGGGAGGCTTCTCTGAAGAAGTGACATATGGGTTGATGCCAGAAGGATGAATAGGTGTTACTGACATGAGGAAATATGGAGGAAACTGTAAATAGTGACAGACAACAGCACATGCAAAGCTTTTATGGTAGAGTTAAATGTTAAGCACTGAGTTGTGGTGGGGAGAGGCTTCTAAGAAAGGGTAGGACCCAGCCCAAATTTACACTAGCCACTTAGGTAGGAAACCAAACATGCACAGTTAGGCTCTATTAAGTAGTATATTATTTTTACCTTGTGAGTAATGGAAAACATTAAAGGGACCGAGAGAGAGAGAGAGAGAGAGAGAGAGAGAGAGAGAGAGAGAGAGAGATTGTATATGTGAGACACAATCAGAATTACATTTTCAAATGTTCATTCTTGTTGCATCTGAGATGGATTGGAAGGCACCCAAGAGTAGTAGTGGCAAAGACCTTACAGGTAACTAAGGAGTCTTGAGAGTGGGAGAAACTGTCTTCTTCAGGGAAGAACACATCAATTGGTTACTCAATAACAAATGGGCATCCCTGGAAACATTTGTACAAGTAATATTATACTGACTTAGCAGATCGTATTTATATATATAACAACAATTAGTGAAAAAGAGGCCATGAATTTGAAAGAGAGCAGGGAGGGGTACATGGGAGGTTGGAAGGAATAAAGGGAAGGGAGAAACAATTATATTAATCTCAAAAATAATAAAAAAAACAAAAAGAGGATAGGACCTGTTGGGAGGTAAGCAATGGAGAGTGAAAAAAATTAATGGGTCAAGGTGTATTTCGTGGGTATGATCTCTAGGACAAGATGGTGGATTGGTTATGGCAAGGGAGAGAAAGAATGGAAGAGGCACCCGGAGAAGGTTTGGGCTGGCATGACTGAATGGACTACCCAGTGAAGGAATACTAGAAGACCCAATATGGAGAGAAGATAATGTGTTCAAGTTTAAGGTGTGTTCAGTCTGAGGTATTATGAGCTAGCCAAAAGATAATGCAAAGCAAATGATTGGTTCTTAAAAGCATAGAACTCGGAATGGAGATCTGCCCTAGAGAGAGATGAGATTCATTTGTCTACTGATGTAAATTGACAGCGTAGGTGGGAAAATACAACAGAGTAAAAGGAGAAGAGGGGTCGGGACAATGCTTGGTCCAGGCAAGGAGCCAGAGGAGTGGGGCACATCTGGCATAAATAACTTCAAAGAATTTTAGCTGTGATGGGCAAGGGAGATATGGGGCAGAGGGATGTGGCATTTTCATTTTTATTGCAAGAGAGGAGAATAAGTTTTAAACGAGGAGGGAAAGGCTCATTAGGGAAAAGCGAGGCAAAGTTTGTGAAATAGCGGATGACAGGATCTAAATTACAGTTGAACTTCTGTCTGATGATCTCAATTACTTTTTCCTTTGAAGCAGGAGGCATGATTATCTGATAAACATGTGGAGGTGGTGTTTGACAATGGGGCATGTTTGAAAGGGTTATTGTAGAATAGGAGCATAAACTGAACAGAGCGAAGTAGTAGGAGGCAGTGTGGAAGGCTCATTTGAGGTTGGCGATCATGAGTTTTTAGAAGGAGAAATGTATCCTCTTGTGACTGGATCTGTCCATGCTCAAGTGAAGGTATAGAGGAGAAGAACAGATGAGGAACCTTGGATTTCCAAGACAAACTTGAGCCAGTTGTGTGAACTTTCTGGTACTCCATTTCTTCATCTTTGAAATGGTGATAATTATAATATTTCCCACAAAAAGTGGTTTGGTGGATTAAACAAGATAGCAAGTGGCACAGCTCTCAACTTGGGATAAGTGTTCCATTCACAAAAGCATGTTACATCCCCTTCAGATCCCAGTCTCATCTGTATACTTTATCATCGGTACTCAATATATACTGCCTCTCACTCCTAGCTAAACTGACATTTTCCTCCATCCACACTTGCTGCCGTGTGTCTTTGTCTTCTCCCCTTGAACTCCATCATTGCTCAACTGTGTCCATCTTCTAAGACAGTGGTTCTCAGCCTTCCTAATACTGTGACCCTTTAATACAGTTCCTCATGCCGTGGTGACCCCTCGACCACGAAGTTATTTTCATTGCTACTTCATAATTGTAATTTTGCTACTGTTATGAATCCTAATGTAAATAGCTGATATGTAGGATATCTGATATACAACTCTTGTGAAAAGATTGCTTGACCTCTCAAAGGGGTCGCGGCTCACAGGATGAGAACCCCTGCTCTAAGGTAGCTTCTCCTCATCTTCAAGCCAGTTTGCTCTTTTGCTGCATTAGTTTTCTATTACACTTCAAAGATATATGGAGCCTGATTATATTCCATTGTTGGCTTTATTATAAATCACATCACTTTACTGTTTTGTTCAAAATGCTATTTTATCTTTTATTTTAAAGAAAACATTTCAAGCCAGGTGTGGTAGCACACGCCTGTGCTTCCCAGTGCTTGGAAAGTTATGATGTAAGGATCCTGTGTTAGACTAGCCTATGTTACATAGTGAGTTTTAGGTCTGAACTAAATAGTGAGGCCTTGTCTCTGCCAAACAAACAAACAAACAACAAACAAAAACAAAAAACACAACTGAGCAAAATATCTCAATAATATGAAATTTCCAGGAAGAGTATGAGCTCTTTAAGGGAAGGAAACATGGTAGAAATCTTTCTGTTCCTCAGAGAACTTCTTTTTTTTTTTTTTTTTTTTTTTTTTTGGTTTTTTCGAGACAGGGTTTCTCTGTGTAGCTTTGCGCCTTTCCTGGAACTCGCTTTGGAGACCAGGCTGGCCTCGAACTCACAGAGATACGCCTGCCTCTGCCTCCCGAGTGCTGGGATTAAAGGCGTGCACCACCACCGCCCGGCCCTCAGAGAACTTCTAATGGTATTCACCATACTTGTGAAGTTTAACTGACTTGAAAGGGGCATAAACTATTCTCCTATGCTCTTCAAAGCAAAGTTGCACTGTCATATGAGGCGAACAGACACTGCAATAGGGTGCTAGAAAATATTATAAATTGTATTTATTTTATCACAGCCTTTGAAATTCCTATCACACTTATTTATAATGTCTATAATACAGATTTACAACATATACAAGGATGCATAATCAATAAATATATATTCATATGCACACACATAAATGGTCAGGATTCAAGACTTTTTGATCCTGAGGTTCCAAATAAAACATTTTCAATCTTCAGTGTTCTAATGATTGATAGAAATTTGACCAAGGCAGCTGGCCAGAGAACTGTGAGCCCATAATTTCTTGAACCAGAAAGGTGAGGAATTGAGATCAATCTGGTCTCCATAGCAAGACCCTGCCTTGTGGGGAAAAGGGAAGAAAACGAGATTTAATTAACTCAAAAATCAAAGAAACTGTTTTTTTTTTTTTAATACTTTCTATGCACCAGATACTAAGCTTGATGGTTTACACATATTAACTCACAAGTGTCGGGAAAGTTTTATAAGGTAGTGTTATAATTCTCATGCCATAGAAGAAGGTGCTGAAGCACAGAGAGGTAGATGAAGGCCTTAGAGCAAGTTATGAGGCCAGGATCTAAAACTGCATCTGACTGAATCCAAAGCTGAAGTCTTGGGGAAGCTTTTTAACTTCACAGTGGAGTTTCAGTAATGGATGTGAACTAATCAGGCTATTGATTTCTTCTTCCATGAGTTTTGATAGGTCCCTTTCCAAAGGTGAATCACCTCAATCAGTGTATAGTTCTGTACAAGTGCCCGTATCTTTTATGCAGATACTATGTAATGGATGTCTCCCTACTAGTTATTTACCCAGGGTATTATGAAAATAAGATAGAGATTTACAAAGTAGAAAATCATCTTAAGAAAAATTAAGTAATCAAACAACATGATTATATCTGATACTTATCTCTCTTTAAAATGAAAAGAAATTATAGAGCTCTTTCTTAAAGAATTGTCTCTAATTTCTAAGGCTGAATCTAAAGTAACACATGCTTTCTGATTTTTCAGTTGTTTCTGAAAATATGACAATTCAAGAAACAAGTACAACTGTTTCACAGCAAATAGACTTAACAACTCCTTTCCAAATTACTGGGCTAAACCCACAGAAGACTGTACATCCATCCACAGTGTCATTAGAAAACATGCCTGTTTCTACAATCAATTTTGCAGCCATATCTTATTCTAATACAATACCCTCACCTCTAGCAACAGTGAGTGCATCAAAAGATTTAAAGACATCTATGGCCCAGACAGGTACATTTCCAGCAGATGTCTTGTTTACTTCAACATCTATCCCTCTGTCTACCCAGAGGACACCCATTCATACTGCTACTGGCTCCATGAAAGTAACTCAACACTCAAATTTAGGAAAAACAAAGACAACAAAACTGTTGGAAGTCATGGGTACTGAAACCTTTCATCCAACTACAGCTACTGATTTCTTTGACACATCTGGAATTACCAAGAATTCTATTGTATCTGAAACTTTAACAACTAAATCCCAGTCAGCTGTTGGGAATGCAACTTCATTTTTGATGACTGAGTCAACATCCATGTCTACAACATCTCGGCCCAAACACAAATCCACAGATGTTGCTACACTCCCTACCTCTAAATCCAGGCATGAACTTCTTGTATCTTCAGCTGCCAGAACTGCATCTTGGTCCACACTAGAAGAGACTTCAGCTATTAATACTGACACTGGGATTGCATCAACCTTCCCAGCAGAGTCTTTACTTACCTCCACAGCTGCTCCTATGAATTCTGTATTTCCCGGAAATCAGGTGGCATCTACCTTGTCAACAACTGATGCAGAAATGACATTCACAGTCCATTCAGTGTTGCCTATGAGAACCACACCTGCCCCAAGAACAGTGAAAACAGAGTCAGTATCTACAAATTCCCAAGATGTCTTTTCACCAGGCATAGAGGATGCTATATATACCCTCAGGCCTAAAGAGACCTCTTCTATGGTCTTCTCTTCTATTACATCCTCTCCAGTAACTGGAACTCAAGGTGAACAGACAGTCATTGATACTAAGAGTACACATCTAGCCTTAACTCCCAGAACCAAACTTGTCCCTACATTGGCTGAAACTTTACTTTTCCCTACCATAGAGGGGCTAGTATACACCCAGAATACACCCACAACTGATGAGCCCATGCTTACTTTGATTTCTACGAAGTCACTTTCTACATACAATGCATCTGAATCAGGTCTCATATCTGTAACTGACAAAATTGACTATCAGTTATTCACCAATGAGACTACTTGGACTTCTAAGCCAAATCAAATCCTGTTGACCTCTACGAATACCACCACCATACCTACATTCATGCCTAATGAAAATCTCACATCATCATTCCAAGATAGTACTACTAATACAAATAATTCATCCATGACTACTAATATAACCCTACTTGAAGCATCCACAGATAGCAAGGGTACCACCAGCTCTGATGCTGCTACAACCAGGTATACAACAGCTCTATTCAAATCAACATCCAGGTGGCTTAGTAATTTCTCCAGTGTCGCTGGAATCACATCTGTAACTAGTCAGCCTGAGTCTAAACTCATTACCTTATTACTGAAAAGCAACTCTATGCCCACAGTAGCTGCAAATGAACTTTCCTCAATATCAAGGGAGACAGTTGTTCCTTTAGTGGATGTGTCTACCCTCTCTGACATTAAACCAACCTTTTCTACTGAGAAGAGCATTTCTGAGACAACACAAATAGATACAAATGGTATGAGCACATTTGGTGTTACTATGGCCCCTCGACCAATGTCTGCAACAGCACAGAGAGTCTATACCACTGTGACAAAAGAAACCACTTCCCATCATCCTAAGGTAAAATCAACTATAGCAGCAGTAGCCAAGGTTTCTCCATTTTCAGCAATGCTGGAAGCAACAGATGAATCAGCACAAATGGTGACAGCTTCTGTCACTGTTTCCCCTTTTCCAGATAGAGAAAAATTGACTGCATTGGATAATGAAACTGCAACTACTGCGGTGGGAGTGAGTTGGCTTTCAACAAAATTGATGAAAAGCACACCTGAGAGTTCATATGATGATACTACAGCAACCTTTAACTTGAACCATACCTATACAGTACACCGGGCTTCGGAGATGCCTGACGGGAATTCGGCTTCATCATCCATTTCTGTGAGCACCCAGACACTCCCCAGACTTCTGGGTTCTTCAACAAGGATAATGGGAGCCACGTTTTCCACTACTCCTTCCCAAAAGACAGCTGTATCTTTGTCTGCTTGCATCTTGTCACCACAGACTGCAGCAACTCCTTCCCCGGCAACCCCTCATCCTACTACCCACAAGTTCTCACTGCCAGTTACTGTCTCTGCTGTCACCTCTCCTGCCACCACAATGGCAGTTTTTGATGAGACCACAGTGACCCTGTCTCAGCCTTCTACTTTGGCCAGGGACTTCACTACATCTATGCTCTCAGTTGGATCACCTCTATCAACGGTGACAATGACCACAGCAGTGTTGCCATCAGTGAGTCCAACAGCTTCCACCACCAGTGATATCATGTCTACCCACAGAGACTCACTTCATATCACTTCAGAGTTCACAGAGATCTCTTCCACAACAGCACTCACGGCAGTTTCCTCCCTGAGAGAGACTTTGGTACCCTCACTGAGACCTCCCACTCCTGTGATAACTAAGGCTATAAGCACCCTTGCCTCCATCTCAGCTGACTTAGTAAGTCCATCCATACATACTCTTGTATGCTCAAGGCCTCCTCCTAGCAACATTACTCTTGTGGCCTCTACTTATGTTAGCTCAACTACATCTACATCAGGAGCAACATCATCTGTATCTCAAATTGAGGATTCAACTCATGCTTTTAGCTTTCCCTATACTTTTAGTAGTAGTGGAGATGTTGAAATGGCTTCTGGATCCACAGAGTCATCTACTGGTGGTGAGACCATGTCCCCCCTGACCTCTGTCAATAAGCTTACTACCTCAGTAGACACCAAATCTACCATGTATTTTGTAAACACATCCGTCTCCACCCAGTTGGCAGTTGCAACCTCTATGTTTTCTTCTGAGAATGAACAGACCAACACCTCCATGGGGAAACCTCTCAGAACTACAAGGGCGGCAGAAATTTCCCCATCCAAGAATGCCTTTATTTCGGACTCCCAGAGCACCTTCCCTTGGGAAATGACAGACACAGAATTTTCTGAGACTACAGAAATCTCTAGCTACCCAACACATTTGCCTTCTGAGATTCCACCTGGAAATCCAACTTCTGGGAATTTAACTGCATCTACTTCTGGGAGCACACAGATCACACAGACCTTGACCTCAAGTACCATAAGAGGGGTTCATGTTTCAGAAGGGTCAATTAGTCTTGAAGAAACAGCACTTCCTTCACAACTTCAGACAATAACCAAATCTTTGTCTCCTGATAAAGAAAGGGCAAGCACCCTTTCAGAACATCCTTCCAGGACTGTGGAAAAGATAGTGAGTTCCTCTCCTTTGACTCATCCAGACACAGGTCACCAGGCTCCTTCACCCGGAGACACTACAATTTCCAGGACAGCTAGAACATCCCATTCTGTGCTCTTCAACACAACTCTTTCACACCTGCCTTTCCTTAAAACACAACCTGAGTCGACATGGATTGCTTCTTCCACTTCAGAAAGCACACAGACTTTCCCGAAGTCCCTCTCTCCTTTCACAACTGGACTACTCCACACCAATTTTACGATGATCACTGCTAATGGGAGCACTACAGTCTTTTCTGTTCCAAATGAACCTACAAACTTGCCTGGCGAGACCTCTGTGGAAACATCCACTCCTACTTACCAGATGTCTTTATTGCCACTCAATGTCACTGCCATCACCCCTAAAAAGGTTTCTGACACCCCTACAATACTAATGACTAAGTCTTCCCGAGCAACAAACTCAGGCTATTTGAAAAGTGTCTCTATAGGTACTTCTGGGCTTAAGTCTGAGCCTTCAATGACAGTTAATGACTCTGACTTTTCAACTACAGTGGTTTCTTCTGACCCTTCCACAAGACTTAGGGCATTCTTTACTTCGATGTCTTCACCTTCCCCCAAGACTACTAAAACCACCCACGCATCAACATTGACTATCACACCAGTGTCACATTCTAGACCTACTTCACAAATCACAATGGTTTCCCCTACTTTCACTAAGTCAGAAGTGGTAGAGATGCCATTCAAGACTACAACTGCATCTGTTTCCTCTCCAGCGGAACTAGATTTTTTATCTATGAAAACTATTCCAACCATTATTGCGGCTGGGACAGTGACTTCAGTTATAGGCACAACTACCTCCTCCCTGTTCAGTTCTAAGAATACTGAAGCTATTTCCTTCATCCCAAAGACCATGTTTTCTTCGCTACTTTCAACAACCCAGCAATCACCACAAGAAAAGGAGGCTACCACTCTGGACTTATTGCCTGGTATTACCACCAGTTCCCTGTCTACTGAGAGCAGTGGTGGAGAGACAGAACCCATCAATACCTATTCTAGAACTGCCATCCCTGCAAGTGGGCTTTCATCTACTCCTTCAGATAGTTTTTATACTTCCTTGAATATCCAGGTTTCCCCATCTGTGACTAACTTTAAAGGCACCCCTAGACCTCCAGAAAGTGTAAAATCCACACTGACGTATCTTTCCCGTGATACAGGAAAGATGACTTCCTTGTCAGGGAATATTTTGCTAACCAGTGAACTAACAAAGAGCAGTTCACACGTGAATACTTCTGTTTTATACCCTTCATGGACCCAACCGAGTGCAACCCCGCCTCCTTTGACATCATTTCTTTACTCAACTCATAGTACTGAGGCCAAGTTTCCTCTTACATCTCAAACAGCTGAATTTCCCACACAAGGAACAAGACTTACACCTCGTACTACCCGGTCTCTACTTACAACTTCCAGAAACACACCCAGAGGTGAAGACTCTCCGTTTCCAGTTTTCACAACTAATGTAACAACACCAAACAGAATGGAAACAGAAACTCTTCACTTTACTCCTGGGACTTTGTCAACATCTCAGATTGGTCTGGTTTCTAGAGATATTACAGCGATGCCATCAATTTTTACGTTAGAAAGCCTTCCTACTTTTGGGCTTACTGAGAATACATCATTATCAGTGTCTTCCATAGTTCTCCCTACCATGTTGGCTGCCATTTCCAGGGGTACCTCACCGACTTGGAGCTTATCTAGTCTCCCTTCAGGCTCTCTGACATCTGTATCTAATCCTCCACATTTTCTAACTTCACCTGCAGGAGAAATGGCAGAGTCCATGTTTCCAGCTTCTGACACGATAGCAACACCCTCTAACTTTACAACAGTACCCTTTTCTGACGGAAGCACCATACCCACCCAAAGCACTCCTGTAGCTACACTGGACATCATCATTGCTGACTCTCTGACTTCTCTGCCCGTATCTACAAAAACCAAAGGTGACAGTCCACACACTCCTACAGCCCTTGAATCATCGTCCAGGGCTACTGTGGCTGACAACTCCTGGACTGTGTCTGAACCCAGGTCCTTTAGTAGAATGAGTATATCACCTTCTATAACCAGTCACAACCTACCTACAGGTTCTCTGTCTGTGTCTAGCCCTACAAAAACAGCTGTGTGGAGTAAAGTCCCAGCTATATCGGAATCCCATACTTTAATTCCTCCTAAATCCACACTGGACTCTGTTTTGAATATAGCCACTACTACATCCATAGCTACAGGGCCCTCATTTCCATGGATGTCTGCTGAGATGACACATCCTTCTACGGCAACTGGGTCTTCACTAATCTCTTCATCTCTTAAGACAACCTGGATAGACTCCACATTTTCCTTTCTGTTTACACAAGCATCTACTTTACCAACCGCTACAGTGTCTACAGGTATTTTATTCATATATCCTTAACAGACTGTATGAACAATGAATGGCCCATTTGTTCTCCAAGTTTTCTGAAGACAGAAAATGAGGGGGAAGGTGCATGTATTTCTTATCTCCTTAAGGTCTTTGGCACACAAGTAACTTGTCTAAGCATAGAACCCTAAATCCATATTTCTTGTCTTTACTTAAATAGATTACAAATGGATCTTTTCACTGAGCATTTTGAAGCATCTCTTACAGTTGTTTTGTTCTTGATGTACTGACTGTGACTCTACCCATGCGAATACAGACTAGGAACATCATCTTTACCCTGTAAAAGGATCATACTGGGGGTGGGAGGGCTGGAGAGATGGCTCAGTTATTAAGAGCACTATCTGCTCTTCCAGGGGACCCTGGTTCAATTTCAAGCACCTACATGGAGCCTCAAACCCCCCCCCCCATATTACTATAGTTCCAGGAAATCTCATGCATTCTTCTGACATTCTCAGGTATGAGGCATGGACATGGTGCACAGACATACGTGTAGGCAAAACCATCAATACATATAATAATAAAAAAAAAAAGGTCATACGCCCTTAGGTCTGATGATGTTACCACACAACAGAAAATATGCATGTGCGCGTGCATGAGCACATACACACACACCACTATCACCACCACCACCACCACCAATAACAAAAAACAAAACAACACACACATACTCACAAACCACAATTTTATCATTGTATTTTGCTTTTTGAATTCCTCCTGTGTAGGTCTGAGCCCTCTCTAATCCCTACATCTAACTGACTAGAAATACTTATCCATAGGTAGGGGGTATCTGATATCCATATTGTTCAAATTTGAATGGTTCTACAACTTTTAAAACATTTACTTAACTTATTTCATTTTTATTATTTTTATATTACTTTATATGTATGAGTATTTTGCTTGCATGTATATACCTTCATGACATGATTGCCTGGTGAGCAAAGAGGCCAGAAAAAGGTGTTGGATCCCCTGGAAATAGAGTTACAGGTGATTGTGAGCCACCATATGTGTGCTGGGAACCGAACATAGGTCCTCTGCAAAAGCAGCAAACGCCCTTAACCACTGAGTCATTTCTCCAGCCCCTGTTTGTTTATTTATTTTATGTGTGTATGTGTGTGGGCATGTATATAACTGTGTCCTTGTGGAGGAAGGTGGACTACTTGTGGAAGCCATGTCCACCTTCTATTTCCTCTATTTCCACCATATGAGTCCCAAGAATTGAACTCAGCTCATTGGATCATCAAGCTTGGTAGCAAGTACTTTTATTTGCTGATCCATTTCCTTGGCTTGGACCTGTAACTCTTAAGATTCTAAAATAAGCCAGGAGGTGGTGGCTTATGCCTTTAATCCCAGTACTTGAGAGGCAGAGCCAGGAGGATCTCTGTGAGTTTGAGGCCAGCCTGGTCTACAGAGTGAGATCCAGGACAGGCACCAAAACTACACAGAGAAACCCTGTCTCAAAAACAAAACAAAACAAAACAAAAACAAAAAGGAAGAAAGATTCTAAAATAAATATACTGTAAGACAAGATCAAGAGGAACATAAAGAGAGAAAACTCTGAAGGAGAAAGAAGGCAGTGAGGAGAAAACAATTACTTTCTTGGGACAAATGATCTTAAAACAGCATTTAGTGTGACTATTCAATGAGCTAGAAATCTGTTGGCCAATAAAAGTACAGAATTTAGGGGATTTGCAGCAAGTCTGTGTAGAAACTTCGTTGAAACCCGGCAAAATGGCCACATAATCAAAGCAAAGATGGGATGGTAGCACCTTGCATGTTTTGCTCTTGGTTATGCAGCCCCAAATGCCAGTTCTTGATGTTAAACTAAGCAAAATTTAGGAATGAAAATAAATCATTGTTTTGTTTGCTTTACAATGGAGAGCACTTCTGATCAAATTTTGAGGAATCAGAATCCTTGATGTAAATAACAAAAATTAATCTATTTATTTTTCATTGCAGTTTCCTTCTATAATACCAAAATGAGCTTCTCTGTCTTTGATGAAGAGCCAAGAGTCCTCATTACTACTGTTATTCATGAATTTACAAAAGATTGGGTAAAATGCTCTTTTAAATATTTATGGTACTCGTTGAATACACATGACCAAGACTGGGTGTATTGAAGGTAGACTCCCTTTTCTACTGATAATCCATTTCACAGATAATCAGTTTAGATTGTTTTCACTGCACATATATTTACTCTGTAGGCAACACTCTGAAGATGTATGTAAGTTCTTTCATAGTAGCAGTGTTGAAAGCTTTTATGAGCTGTTATTATTTTTATTTGTTGAGATATATACATTTTCCTCCACAGAGACAAATTCTGAGTCATTGCCAAATTTTCCCAGCTGGAGAAAATAGAGCAGTGATGACAAAGTCTATGACATAGTGTTCATGTAGATTCATTTTCTGTACTTTGTTTTTTGTTTGTCTACAACACAGTAAATAGTTTACTTGTCCTTATTTTTTTTGATAATAAAACTAATGCATACTGTACAGTTGAAGTTCATATGAAGACACCTAAAACAGACAACTCCTGTCGTCTACTGCTCCTCTTAATAAGTTAAGGTATATTCTATGAGATTTTTCTATACAGTTGTGGGGGTGTGTTCTTTCAGAAAAAGAGTTGATATCATACTAATTATGTCTCTCTCCCTTTAACTCGCTTCCTTGCCAGTTAGTTACCTGTGGGGTTTTTTCAATTCTGGGGAGCAAACCCAAATCCTTGTACAGATTTGGCAAACATCTTACCAGTGATGAACACTAGTAACACTTTACTATGTATCTCTGAGCACATTTGTGGTAGTGGAAAAAGCTCTGCCTTTTACAATTTAGCAGAAGCATAAGCTTTTACTATATGTCTGTAACAGAGATTTTCATTTCATTTTCAAATCTAGATATCTATTAGTAGGCTTTTAGGTTGTTTATATATTTTCTCTCTTTTAAATAGTGACAAAACAATGTTCTTCCAACTATTTTAAAGACCCCTGAATATTTTTATAGGATTAGTTTTTAAGTTTTTAATCACTGGATCAAATGTCATGAACGTTTTACATTTTAAAAGTTATCATCAAATGGTCTTCATGTAGGTAACAGCTCCAATGTGCACCTTAGGCCCAGCAGTGAATGATCATATTGGTTTTCCTGTTCTCCATTAGCACTTATGTTCAAGTGTGTATGACCCAATTCTAAGTGCTCGAAAATAGTGTCTGGGAGTGTTCAGGCTGCCTTACAAAGCTACACTTTAAAACAGCCATTTGTAATCTCTCAGATCTGGATGGGAGTCAGGGTGGGGTAGAAGCTTCCTGGGACAGTGTGAGGAGGCTTAGATTTGGATGAGATTTGCTGTGCCTCAAATGGTGTTTCTTCTGTGCATATGTATCTCGGCTTTCTCTTTGTCATCTTATAAGCAGAACAATTCTTATTGGATTTGGGCTCGACCTTTCACTTTAGTCACCCCCTAACAGCTCTATAGACAAATTCGATCACATTGCAGATTGGGGCTTCCATATTTGTAGTTAAGTTGGAGGGCTCCTTAGCTCCTAACAATGTGTTAAAAAAAAAAAAAAAAAAAAAAAAAAAAAAAAAAAAAAAAAACAGAGCCGGTTTGGAAACCTTGGGTTCACTGAAATGACAGCTGCAGCTCACGTTGTCCCAAGGGACTTCCTTGACTTAAAAATGGAAGAGAGGCCACACAAACACTGACCATCCCCTTTTTTCTTTTTTTTTTTCTGCTTTTTGCTTTTACAGTTAAATTTTATGTTTCAAAACAGCGAATTTTCTCTTGCTAACTTGGCTATTCAAATCAAAAGCAGGTATGTAAATGGCATCTTCTGTGAGTTGAAGGGAAATAGAGGGACCACCTGGGTCTGTGAGCTTCCCCTGTTGCTATCTAGGAATGAAGAACACATTTGTCTCACTGTAGGTTGTAAAACCAATGGAAGAACAAAAGGAAAGAATGCAGAGAGTTAAACAGTGAATCAGACTCATTGGCAGCATCTTGCTCTCGGTGTATCAGGAGGGTGAAACTGCACTCACGTGAGAAAGGCCTCGGCCTATCTAGAAAGTCTCTGATCCTAGGGCTCAGATGCCTCGCACCAAGTGCCACCTCAGAACACCGTCACAGGTGGCTGCCCCTCCATGTGACTGCCTACTTTCTCTCATGTGTTCAAACCAAGATAGGTTTGCGAAGGATTATTTATGAATGAAGATTATCATTGGTTATTGTCTCAGTTTGGGCTACCGTAGCGATACAGACTGCAGACTAGCTGGCTGCAGCCACAGCAACTGTTTTCCTCACAGTTTGGGAGGATGTGAAATCAGTGTGGTTGGATCCCAAGGAAAGACCGTCTTGAGTCTCCACATGCTAGGGGGCACAGATAGGAAGCACTCTGTCTTTACATAAGATGTTTACTAGTTCACAAATGCTCTTCATGGGGGCTCCACCCTTGTTACTAATTACCTTCCAAAGAGCTCATCTAGTATCATCTCACTAGACTTCAACATAAGAATTTTGACTAGACACAAAAATTCAACACCCCCCAAAAAGATGGAAAGCAAACAGGAGATATTTGGAGTCTCCAATATTGTTTTACAAGTCACATGTTTTTATTCAATGTAAAAGTAACGTTGCCACTGTAAAATCTATGTAGAATTAATGTATAGAAATCTCTGACATGAATATGGAAAATCTATAAAGCCCATGTTTTTCCTACCCTTTGAAGAATACCTGTACCATATATTCCTCTAGTTTTTAAAATGTATTTAGTAAGAGACTTCCTAGTCTACATACTGTTTAAGAACTTTCTTTTCTTGTTTCATAATAAATTATGTAATCTTCTATGTCATAATATAAAAGTTAGCTTTTCTTTTCTTCTTCTTCTTCTTCTTCTTCTTCTTCTTCTTCTTCTTCTTCTTCTTCTTCTTCTTCTTTTTCTTCTTCTTCTTCTTCTTTTGAGACAGTGTCTCACTGTGTAGCTCTGACTGTCCTGGAACTTGCTATGTAGACTCAGGCTGGGCTCAAACTCATAGAGATCTACCAACTTTGCTCAGAGGTAGTGGAATTAAAGGCATGCACCATCATCTTGAGCTTAGCTTATTCACTTTAATGTAACGATTACATAGATATTTGAGTAATTCCCATCACTGTACACGTATTCTTTAATGCACTGCTGCTGAGCAAGTCTCAGCACCACTTTAGTATGAAAATAATGACGAAGCTCATTTCAAGGGTCCCCTTGGAGTCCCAGCACGGTTGGAATTATGCTATCTCACACCTGTCATTAGCCTTACCTTGTAATCCATGCATTTGGTGCTACATTTCATTTTCTATAATTTTGTGATGCTTTCGATACAGAAAGACTTCTGAAGAAGAGATGGACATGTACAGACATATTGTAAGTAATTTTTCAAAATGAACCTACTTGTGACCCATTCTGAAAATGATTAGCCATAAGTAAGTAGCTCTTTTTCCTAGGAGTATATTACCAGGCAAGTTCAGTGGAGAAAGTTGAGGGTCAAATTATTTCCTTTAGGATTGGCACAGCGACCTATCAAGAAAGCAACCCCGTTTCTTCTAAAACGACCATGTGTCAGCATTTTGGGGAAGATTTTGTGGGCAGGGTGTGTGGAGGGACTTAGGAATCATAAATAATAGTATTATTTCTTGATTGTGGACACATCTCACAGAAAAGCCTTACTCTTCCAAGACGCAATTGTTTGTAAGTCTGCAATTCGCCTCACAAATCTAAACCCCTCCTCTAGTATGTATTTGTAGTTAGAGCACAGCAGATAAGCTCCCATCTTCTTCGACCCTGATTCCAGTACTTATTTCAGCTCCTCAGAACTGTGCAGTGGTACGCTCAAAAATGGTTAGAAACCACACAGTTTTTTAAGGCATTTAAATATGAGATAAATATTTTGACTACATAAAATACAGTAAATCCAATAGTTCATTCTAAGTCATCTGCCATCATTTAAAATACTTGCTATAAACAGCTGTCAGAATTTAAAAATGCAACATACAATATGACTGAAATATAACTAAGACAATTTAACTGAAATTTCTGTAAATACTATGTGTAAAAGCTCTCATGTGGTAATTTGCTAAAGCTCCTAGTTCCTTCACATTCTGACTGTGGGAACTGGGGCAAACGAATCAACCTCTCCGTGCCTCCCTTTCCTTATTTGTTACACATACAAAACTAACCAATCTCTATTAAGTGCTAACTCAGCTTAGGATGATTAAACATTTTATGTTTATCTTCACTACCATGTCAGTATCCAGAAGGCTTGGATTGGGATGCTGAGTAGATCATTAACATCCCCGAGAGTCAGCTGTTTCGTCTAGAAAGTGGAGTGACAGTCCATGTATTATCCACTCTTCAGGCTTGGTTTGAAGATTAAACACATTAGTGTGCTTTAGGGCTATTTGAAGAAGGCAGTGGTTGTGTGAATGTAAAGAATAATTATGATTTTCTTGTTAATGATAAGCCCTCTATTTAAATTTGATATTTGTTCAAAGATTTCAGTGACTGTGTCCTTTTTTTTCCGCATGGATTGGAACAGAAAAAAGGTCAAGGAATTGCTACAATTTTTCATATACCATACAGGTAGGAGATAAGTTTATTCATAGCTGGTACATTTAGTTCTTATTTGCCTTCTTTTTAATTCTGTATGTGCAATGTGCAGCCTTTTGGTGGGAGTTGTCCAGAACAAGGCCACCCCCGAGGACTGAGATCGACCTGATAGACTCAGTCCAGGCAGGTCCAGTCCCCTCCTCCCAGATTGAGCCAAGCGTCCCTGTATAAGTCCCAGGTTTCAAACAGCTATCTCATGCAGTGAGCCCAGGACCTGGTACCACTGCCTAGATGCCTCCCAAACAGATCAGAAGGAGATCAAAGTACCTGGTGGTTATTTCATAGCTGCTGTAATTAAGCTTTTGTATTCACAGGCTAAGTAGTTTCCATTGGTCATAGCATAGTCTTAGCAGCCTGTCAGCTGCCTCTTTATAGGAAGAGGAAGTGGGGTCCAAAGTAGTTATTATTTCGGATGGGGAAATAAAAAGTTTGTTATGGTAATAATGTCAATGACATGCTGAGAAAACAATGACAACCCCATGGAAAACACCCCAGATAGTGTTCACACTCATGGCCAGATCCTCTTGGAACAATGGCTATTGCTTGTTTGTTTGATACACACCATGAAGGACATAGGGCCAAAGAAGGCTCAGGAAGAGATTATTGACATGTCCAAGGTGCTGAACTGAGGATCATCTGTAAGCAAGGAGGAGAGGTTCAAACAGCCGAGTCCTCTTTATAGTGGAAGTATGAACTCAGAGAAGAGATAGGCTCCAATCAGAAGTGGTAGGATGAGTGTAGGTCAGGGAAAGGATAGGAATTCTTTTGATTTGCCATATGGAGAAATTTGACATAAAGGCCAGGGCATCTAACTTCCAACAACTGTTAGGAAGCTCAGTGAGTATGTTCATCAAAAGCTATGTGCAAAAATGGAAATGGAAAAAAGAAGTAGGCAACTTTGTGAGTCTGAAATATTTTCACCTGTATAATACTAGAGCAATTTAGAATATTAAAAGACCTTATTGTAGAGATTGAGGTCAGGGACTGCTCTATTCTTTATGACATTTTAGTGGATAAAAATGCTTGGTAGATTTTGTAGGAAATGTTTTCTCCCTAAGCTTCAGTTCTCTCATCTGTAGAGTGGGAATCATAACATCACTACTTCATAAGGTTTTTGTGAGAATTAAATGAATCAAAACATGTGGAGCAAGAACTCCATAATTGTTAGCTATCTTTATCATCATTATTAGTCTTTTATAAAACTAAGCCTTCAGTAGAACACTTCTGTATAGACTAATTGGACATGTGCCTATCTGCCCTATTGCAGTAATGATGAATAAATTGAAGGGCCAGAACGATAAAAGGTTTTCTCTGAAATAATAACTCCTGAGTACTCTGTCTTCCCTATTAATTATTACAAACTCCTAGAGAAATCTCCTGGCTAGGTAATTCAACATATTACAAATGTTGTAGACCATTCTTTTGAAAATAGGTTTTGAGTTGTTCTTTTTGGATGGATGCAAGAAAATTTATTAGAATATTTCCCTATACTGTCTTTCATCATTTCTCAACATCTATCACTTAGTGGCTATACAATATTTAATACTTATGGCCTACCAATGAGGGCAACTCTATAGAATTTCAGCAACACTGGCCAAATTGCACACTGTTGACCTGACTGCAGTGTTTCTTTTCTTTTCTTTTTTTGCCTTGTTTGTAGTTGTGCCTGTTGGGTCATTATAAAAGCCAACTCCTCTTTGGAATCAGTGGAACTGATCAGCAGGATCCGAACAAAGATACACGGGAACCTCACCCATGCAAACTTCACACAAGATCAATTGACTCTACTGGTAAAGTCTGACCATGTTGTAGTGGAAAAGCTAGGTAATGCTTTTGGCAGGGTACTTCAGTATGAGTGCACTTTTCTTATTATAAAACTCATAGTGAATATACTGTAAAGGTGCTTAAATTCAAAGGGAAGGAAAGATTTATTATTTATTTATTTTTAGACAAGGTTTCTGTTTGTATCCCAGGGTGGTTGGGAACTCATTATATAACCCAAGTAGTTCTTTAACTCATTGAAACCCTCCTACCTCAGGCTCTGTATCCTAAGTGTTGGATGCTGGGCTTATAGGTATGAGTCACTGTGCCCAGCTGAGAAGTCATCTTTCCACGTAAACTTATGCCCACATGTGCTGATGACTCTTCTACCTTTAAGAGCTTATAAATGAATAACAGAGACTTTACAAGGGACTATTGGTCAGCTGTGAATATCAACAGTGGCTGGTCTAGGAGTAGTGTGAGAGGATTGCCTCTCTAGTATGAAAACTTGGAGACATGGGGGGGGCTTTGTCATTACACACAATACATGCCCTATAGGTAACTGCTAATTTATTGACTGATTCAGCCAACCTATTCATCTTAGGAAATGATCTGGGAACTGTCCCAGATTTCCCTCATGGACGTTTTCTTTTCTAATTAGGAAAGCTTCAGTGGTAAAAGAGAAAGACTACCAGGCCAGTGCACCTCCTCCTTCCCATTGCTGCCAGCTTTGTCCCTTTCCCCAGTAGACTGCTGTAAAAACTTTGAGTTAACACACATGCATTAGCAAGCTAATTAAAGAGCAGAGATTGTGCTTGCACAAGGTTAGAGTGGCATGGAGGCAGAGAAGAGTGGAGGCCACAGTCAGAGCCCACCATGTAAATAACACTAATCAGTGTGTCCTGGAAGTGAGAAGGAGGTGAGTTTCTTGCTTGCTCATAGAGAAGACTAGACAGATCTGGCTGGCTCACTTTTTCGGTCACTGTCACTATCTAAGGGAAATGTCAAGAGTCAGGATCATAGATGCAGTAAGCACTCTGTAAGGACTGGGGACTTTCACATAGACTTAGCTTAGACCACATCTCTCTTAATGTGACAAGGCCTGGTAGCAAAAGTGTGGCTCAGCAGCCTTCTATGGGGGAGTTTCAGTCTTATCCTTCAGCACTGTCAGCAGAGACATCGTGGCCCTGGGTATATTGGTCATCAGCAGAGGCATCATGGTCCTGGGTGTATTGGTCATGGCAGGCATACTGATTTTATTGACACCAAATCCACCTGAGGCCACTAAGAAGGAGATGACTACCATGGGGAATAGATGTCTGTCCACAGTCTCCTAGGTTACATAGCAAAATGATAACAACAGTGCATACTTCGGAAGAAAGGCAATCAGCAGACAGGCACTCCAGATGTGTTATTTTAGTATCCATTCTGTGGTTTGATTTTCCCCCAATGTATATCTAGCACTTTAAAAATCACTTTCCAAATTTCATTATATACATCAAAGAATTTTTAAAACTGGGAAAAAGCAACCCCACCCTCATCAATGGGTAGTTCTAATGAAAAGGACTAATCTTGAGGTTATACTGAAAGGCTTATTTAAACAAAAGTTGAATTTCAAACTGGTTTCCATGAAGCTTAGTTTAAATGTCCTGGTTGAAATGGTTCCCTCTTGTATATGCTGATGGTCGTATGCAGGGTAATAAGGATGGGTCATAATGGATGTTCATGATACTTTTAAGTGCCTTTTGCCCTTGAAAATGTTGCATACATTTTTCTCTATAGAGCCAGGAAAATGTGAAGCAGATGAAACACCCTCAAAATACAAAGGGACATATAAGTGGCCATTAACTGACCCTACTGAGACAGCCCAAGTAAGGTGCATTAAAAATGAGAATAGGAACGTCACAAGAATCTGGTATGTATCTGTGAGGTTCCAAATGTTAGTTTATATGCACCGAGGTCTGCTCCATTTGGGGGGTGTTTCTATGTCATTCTTTTTAGACCCTCTCCTTCACTCCAACTGCCAATACTTTCTCTTTCTTTCACCCTTTAGAGTTAAACATGCACATATGATATAGTACAAATTTCAAGAGGACAAAAGAAAAACCTCACCCACAACCACACCACCTCAACATAGCTGTTATTAGGTTGGCATGTATTTGTTTTGTCTCCCCCCAAGCCTCAATCTTGCCCTTCTCTGTATGTCTTTAAGTTTTCTGTAGTGGTAACCATGGTTTACATACCAATAATGTAATTTACCCTTTCATTCAATAGTTTATCAAACACTTCCATGCTTTGCATTCATCTTTTTAATGATCAATTCGAAGCCAGCCTCAGCTGCTATCTCGCTGATGGGCCATCATAATTTACTCCATCACTCTTCTATTCTTCAGTTTATCATTTTCCCTTTTAAAATCATCAGGCTTCTTTTCTTACTCTCCGCTGTTAATGGTGTATGCCAAATAACTTAAATGGGCAGAACAGAGGGGCAGCAGGTTTCAACAGAGGCTTAAAAGCACTGGCGGAAAGTCACATCTCTGACTGTATCATACCCACCCCTGCTCTCATCTAATGAGTCAACAAAGCAAGCAACTTTGGCAGCCACAGCCAGAGCTCACATAGAGCCTCTCCTTTGCAGCACACTCCTTGGTACAAACCCTTTACTAGCTCTTGCCTACAATTAGAGCTGTCTCCATGCTTTCTCACAGTCCACTACTCCCCGAGCCCATTCACTATGCTGCCAGCATGATTTTCCGAAGTCTGCCTGCTACCGTGGCAGACTTTTGTTAAAGAACGGAGTCCAAACCTCTAGCACAGTCATCAAGACAGCAGGTTGCCTTTCCTGTCATTGCTTGGCTCCATCCCTTCACCATGCACTCTAGCCGAAGAGATAATTTGTTATTGTAGACATGACGGCCACTTCTTTGTGTCTCTTTCTCTGGCTGGTGGCAGCAGGGAGGTATATGGCCTTTCTGTGCCAGGCTTAGCTCACTTTAAATGCTGAAAAGTCCCCTTAACCAGACATGAGTGTTTTGTACCTGTAGTCACATAACTCCAAGAGCCAAGACAGGAGAATTGCTGTGAGTCTGAGATTAGCTAGCACTCCTTAGAAGTTCCAGAACAGCCTGTTTTACAGAGTAAGACCCTGTTTTAAAACAAAAACAAACAACAAACAACCCCCCAACAAACAACCCCACCAAAACCAAAACTCACCACTGTCACCACAACAAACACATACAAAGAAAGGAAGAAAGAACGGAAGGAAGGAAGGAAGGAAGGAAGGAAGGAAGGAAGAAGTTCTTCTGTGTGGTGTTTTGATAGATTCAATTTCGTTTATGCAACCCTTTCTTATGCTTTGCACAAGTCAGAGTGTAAGATCACTCAATTCCAAGCTCCTAGTGAGGTCCAAGACCCTGCCCTGTTTGTCTATGCCTCCTCCTCCTATCCCTAGAGTCTGTGTGTGCTCAGTGAGTGCACTTGCTGACTTGAACTGGTCTGAAGTAGACGAGGCACCGATAGTGAGGGACAGTGAACTACAGAGGGTCTTTAACCATTTGGAGACATGTACTCTGTGGAGACAAGACTGTATTCCAACAGGAATTTCTCTTTAAGAGAGGCAAGAGAGGCAAATGAAGGGAAGGAGTCATATCTAGAGGAGCAAAGCCTCTTCACTGATTCTTGGTGAGCCGAATCCTGCCCTGCCCCATTCCTAGCTACTGGGCTTCCATCTGTGTTATTTAAACTCAAAAGATGGGAATGGACACAGGAAGACATGCCCTAGCTATGGAGAAGTCCTCCTCCATTTGCTTTTATTTAATCAATTAATTAGTTAATGGTAATTATTACTCATTTTGAGACAAGTTCTTACCCTGTATCCTAGTCTGGTCTGGAACTCATGGTGACCCTAATGCCTCAGCATCTCAAGTGCTGGCATTATAGACATGAGCCACTGTATCTTTTAAGACTTATCTATTTCTTCAGTGAGAAAGCTGGATCACGCCTCTTGTTCCTTTATTCCATTTTTTTTTTTTTGCAGTTCTATCAGCATCCAAACTGGCAAGTGTCAATGGGAAAAACCAAGCTTTAAACAATGCAAGCTGCTTCAAGGACTCCCTGATAAGATTGTGGATCTTGCCAATATCACTATAAGCGATGGTAAGACAATTTTACGCACATCAGAGAAATAATGGGACCTCCCTTAGTTTGTCCACTTGACCTGAGATAAGAGGGAGTATAGTCAGAACTCACTCTATGAAAATTTACCTTCAGAAGCCCCGTTTCAGAAGCCATGTGCTTGTTGGTGGAGGTGGCCATAGGTCAGGAATTAGGACTATCAGACTTTCTGTTTTGTAGATTTTTGTTTTATATTTTTAGTATTATTTTCCCTATTTAAAAACTTTTAAGAGGCTGGCCTAGTGGCACATTTCTATAATTCTAGCACTTGGGAGGCTGAGGAAGGAGGATCTTGGGTTCAAGGCCAGCTTTGGCCACATGGTGATAGAACCTGTTTCAAAAGCAAAATAAAACAGCAAATACACCCCCACACTCCCACCCCCATACCCCCACACCCCCATACATCCCCCCACACCCCCACAACTCCCAATTCAGTGATTTATAAAGAAAAAGACTGCTCTAATGGATATTACAAATGTCACAACATTTCGTAAATAGAACATTTGGTTTTATAAACAAATTGGGCAGTGTAAATCAGTGCTAAGCATAAATTTTCTGGAAAGCAGGATTGCTTGGGTCAATCATATAATATGAAAACGCTCTTTGTAATAGTTTTATCAATTTATAATCCAGTTCACAGGCTACAGAAGTGCCTGGTTCAGAACACCTTCATTAATACAATGTGTTATCAAGCTGATTTGATTAGCAAAATCTGATATCTCAAAGTAGTGCTAAAACTTTTTAGTGGTGATATGCACAGGTTCCCCGAATTTAGCAAATACAATCTAGTGGGTCATTTTATTCAGTGAGGTTTTCCTCAGTAACTCGGTTGTGCAACCATCATTGTGAATTCTATAGAGGAGATTCACTACAAAGGACCTTTTCTTTATATAAATCACTGTACTTGTTAGCATAATCTCTATTTCTCTCTTCCCACAGTTCCTGGAAACCATCGATCCACTTCCTACCTGTGTGAATTTTACTTATTATAGGTATCTCAAAATGTGAAGTTTCTTCATGTTGCAGCATGGGCCATCACCCCACTTTTAATAGTTGAATGATACTATATTAAATTGACCTATCACATTTTATTAGTCACTCATCAATTGATGGGCATTTGGTTGTTGGCATGTTGGGATATTATTTATAGACAGATTGTGAATGTTTGGAGTACAAATGACTAGTAGACATGTTTTCTTCTCTTAGGACATACTAAAGAGTACAATTGTGACGTCATCTGGTAGCTCTATACTTAGCCTTTGAAGGAACTGCAAACCTGTTTTCCACAGCTGCTGAGCCATTTTGCATCCCCGCTGACACCATTCGAAGGTTCCAATTTCCTCATGTTGTTATGAACACAGGCCCATCTTTTAGTTACACCTGGTGCCACTGCCTCCCCTCCCCATCATGCATACGTTTACTCTGGATTTTTAGCAATTTGTGTCTTTTTCTTGTTGTCCTGCTCAGTCTAGAGAAGAGGATTTGGATTTTTCATAAAATCTATTTAGAGGAGAAGCAGGTTAATAACAATAGCTAGTCTTTTGAGATAGAGTCATGCTAGGTATAACCTATAGCTCAAAATGGCCTTGAACTTTCGATACTCTTGCCTCAGCCTCCTAAGTGTGGGGGTTCCAGGCATACACCGCTATGCCCAACAACAGCAACAGTGAAGAAAATACAGAGCCCCTCTTTGTGCTTGCCACACATGCACAGTCCTCCCTCACTGTCACCAGCGGTAGCTTTGTTACAATGGATGTCTCTACCCTGACACTTTATATTGGGGTTCACTCTTTTTTGTTTTCTTTTGTTTTTCGAGACAGGGTTTCTCTGTGTAGCTTTGCGCCTTTCCTGGAACTCACACTGTAGCCCAGGCTGGCCTTGAACTCACAGGGATCCTCCTGCCTCTGCCTCCTGAGTGCTGGGATTAAAGGTGTGTGCCACCACCGCCCAGCTTGGGGTTCACTCTTGACTTTGCACGCTATATATCATAGTTAGGGTCTCTACTGCTGTGATAAAACACCATGACTCAGAGCAACTTGGGGAGGAAAGTGTTTATTTGAGCTTATAACTCTCAGGACATACTCCATCATTGAGAGAAGTCAGGGCAGGAATTCAACACAGGAACCTGGAGGCTGGAACTGGAGCAGAGGCCATGGGAGAACAATGCCTACAGGCTTGCTTAGTCTGCTTTATTATACACCCAGTACCACTTGCCCAGGGATGGCACTACTCACAGTGAACTGGACCATCCCACGTCAATCACTAAGAAAATGCCTCACAGACTTACCTTCAGGCAAGTGTGATGGAGGCATTGTCTCAATTGATCCCAAACAACCCTAACTTTTATAAAGTTGACATAAAACTAACCAGGAACTAATCAGGAACTAACCAGGACAGTGTATACTGGTAACTCTAAGTATAAACAGGTATAGCATATATCCACAGAATCACACTCCCTTAAGGCCTCCTTGTAGTACATATATGTATTTCTTTCTCCCCTCTAGTCTCTGGCGCTCAGTGGTCTTTTTATTATCTCCATGGTTTTGACTTGGCCAGTGTGACTGTTACAGCTTTGGAGGGAAAGGTATCCTGACTTGTTGGGAAGACAGGCTATACCTGGAGCTGGAGTGAGGAGGGGAATGGTCTCCCCATAGGATGTAGCAATCTTGATCCTGTCCTAGAGAAAGCCTTTACAGCTGAGCTTTGCTCTGTCCCTGGTTAAGAGGGCTTCCCAGCAGAGCTCTGTTTCTTCTTCTCTCTAGCCAAAGATGTTGCTTCTTCTGCTTCACTCTGCTAAGCTCTGGTGAAAAGCTGTTACTTTTTTTCTGCTCAGCCCCCCTAAGGGAACATCTCAGCAAAGATTCTTTTGCTCCACACCGGCAAAAGATCTTCACCAAAACTCTTTTAAGAAAGAGATTTATTTGGGAAGGAGGAGTTCAGGAGAGCAGCTGCCTCTGCCAGGGTGGGAAAGGATAGCCCACAACTGAATAGGCAGAGGGGCTTATATAGGGCTTCTTAGGGGCAGAGTTTCTCCAAGGGAGAAGGTTTCCTGCTCAGGGATTGGTTGCTTCAGTTGGTTAGGGGCAGCATTGGCTCTGGTTTCAGAGCCAAACTGTGTTTCTTTCACTGGCCCTTTTAGCTCTTTGGCTCTAGGTTCAAGGCCAGGGTGTATTTTTTTTCCACTGGCTCCGATTCTAGGGCCAAAGTGCATTTCTTTGGCTCTGGTTTCAGGATCAGGGTGTGTTTCTTAGGTTCTGGGTTCAGGGCTAAAGTGTTTCTTTCACTGGCTTAGGTTTCAGGGCCAGGGTGGGTTTTGTTGGCTGGCCCTTTTACCCTACACCCAGAATGTAACATAGTTGAAGTTGTGCAATGTGTACCCTTTTTAAGTTGACTTCCTGCCCTTGGCAATTCCATTCCCCTATGTCTTGTTATGATTTGCTAACTCATTTCTTTTTAGTACTGACTAGTATTCCACTGCCTGAATTTATGACAGTTTATTTATCTATTCTCCTACTTGAGGACATCTGGTTTGCTTCTAAGTTGTTCTCTTGCCCTACATCCTCTGCATCATTTGCTGCTCTCAGTGTTTTGGATTTAGGCCATTCTAATAGCTGTACACTATTATCTCATTGCTTCTTTAATTTGGAGCTCCCTAGTGACATATGGATTGAGTATCTTTTCACATGCCTGTCTGTCATCTACATAAGACCTTTGGTGAAACATGTGCTATAGACTGACTGTTTCTGCTACCACTCCAAACCCAGCCAAATGTGTACGTTGACATCCTAATCCCAGATGAAGGGCATTTGAAATGTCATGAGTGCTGGTCTTTTATGAATAGGATTTGTGTTCCTCCAAAAGAGGCCTCAGAAGCCTTGTTTTTCTCTTCCACCATGTAAGGTTACAGTGAGAAACGAGCTTCTTTGAACCAGGAAGTGGGGCCTGAAAATACAGGAAATCTCTTTTCCACGTAGAATTTCAATTTCTGCATAACTTTGTAGATGTGGCTGGCTGTACTGGCAGATTGGATCTCTGCCTTAATGAGTGGCCATTGATTGAGGCATAAGCACAACAGCACCTTCCAGAAGGACCAAAGGATTGGCCAGAAGAAGAGAACTTCTTTGGCTGTCTTCCTTGTGGAATATTCATATTTGAGATCCTTGGCAAAGAACATGTGGCAGAGTTAGGAAAGTCAGCTAAACTCTAATGTCCTAGATAGGAAATTATGAATCAGGGCAGGAGGTGGTGCTGCAGGCTGTAGCGAGTGGGTGGAGGGACAGAGGGCCTGTCTCGGGCTGACCTTCCTCCTTCTGAGTGACACATTTGCTTTAGACATGCTAATAGAATTTTCTCTCGTGGGAGAAGAAGTCAACAAATAGCCATAGCAAGAACAAAAGTGCTGCACTGGCTTGAGAGTTTCGGAAAATTAACTGAGAAGTTGCAACAGAGAAAGAGAAGAGTTGGATGGAGCGTGGTTCTAGTGCATACAACTGAAAAGTAAACCAGAAGCCTGTTAGCTTTGGAGGAATCCTATCCCTTCTTAGTAGGGAACTTAACAATGATGTGTACTGTGTAAAGGAGAGAAATGAACTCATATTGAAACAAGTTATTTGCGTTCCTTTTTAATTTTAGTGACAAACATTACATGTCTTAGTTGGAGAAAAACTCCATAGTTCTCTCATGTAAATACTTGTTCTTCTTAACTCCCTTATATCACACCGTTAGAAAAAGGAATTCATCCTCTCAAAGTTCTCGGAGTTCTGTTTGCTTCCCTGGTTTTGTTATTCACATGATACTGAAGATACACCAGGCCAGGATGAAGTTGGCTGGCATTTTCCGCCATCATGGCAGGCAGGACAGTGAGTGACTGACAGAGACTAGGGACTTCGGGGATGGTGGTGCATGGAGCTCAGGGATGAATAAATGCCAAGCACGTTATTTATAAAAATATCAAATGTGGGAGGAAAAGGGTCTCAAGAGCAGGCAAAAGGGTCTAATGTTTAAGAGGACTGAAGTGTAGGTATTCTTTTTCTTGGTGCATTTTCATTTAGGACGCTTTCTCACAGAACACAGTTATTATGTTTTGAGAAGTCCAGTGGCATGCTGAGAAATATTTTACCAACCAATTCTATCCCCTAAGGGTAATTAATGATTTGTAGCACTTGCTATTATTTTTCTGTTTTGGTTTTTTTGAGACAGGTTTTCTCTGTAGTCCTCCAAATTGCTCTGTAGACCAGGCTGGCCTCGAATTCATAGAGATCTGCCTGTCTCTGCCTCCTGAATGCTGGGATTAAAGGTGTGCGCCACCACTGCCTGGCACTACATTTGATATTTTTATAATGTATTATTATATTATAATGTAATATTCTCATGGCAAATATAAACTCTAGCACAGTCAGTGAACTGTGAAGTTGGTGAGGGGTGTATTTATGAATGTAAATAGTTTCAAAAGTATCAGTGAAATGTAGCCAAATAATTAGCAGATGGTGGTTTTTTGAGAATCCTCATTGTTTTTAATATAATTATAAGTTTGTATAATTTAAATTTAATGGTACCTGCATTTAATAACAAGACCACAAAATTTCCCAGAAACTCACAAATTGGGTTCTTATAAGCTTACACAAGTTGGCTCTACTACATACTGGATTCAACCCACCTCTGAACCCAAGTCACTGGAAGAGGCCATGTGGAGGGAGTTCCACCCACAGCCCCAGATGATTAGCACATGCTTAGCCTCAACTGCTAGATGTAAGAGGAACTTCCTGGCCAGTCTAGCTTTAGATGGGTCCAGCCCTGGCTTCAGTCCCACTTCTACTACTTGGCGAGTCCCAAAAGAGAATTCCTCAGTTGAGCCCATTCAACACACAGAACCACAAGTGAAAATGATTAACTGCTATATTAAACCACTAAGTAGGGGTGTTTTGTTATGCAGCATTGGCTCAGAGCAATAGCTCAGAAAAAAAATACACACCCTTATTGTTTTGATTGTTACAATTATTGACAGATTAATTGATACAATATTTCAAGCAATGAGAATCCATCCTGCAACTTACAAAGGAAGATTTCCTTTTTACTCTTGCTTAGGGTCCTAGAATTTTTTTATGCAATGACTATAATCCATCCCAAATTTCCCTTAAAATATATAACTGCAGATGAAAAGTCTGTAATTACTTTCCTCAGTGTAGTTAGTCTCCTATTGGCCTGTTGTTTACTTTCATTCTGCCACAGCAGGGACAGCGTGAAGTGAAGTCACACCACTGAAGCCCAAAGAATCATGACTAGGCAGCTCTGGCGATTCCATTTTCAACAAAGCCTGAACAATTTAATAACAGCAGTGGAAAGATACCGGATGGAGCTCACAGTTTTTTCCCTCCACCATTAATTTGGTTGTTTTCTTAGCTTCTTTTCAAAGTTTTCTGTTAATTTTTTTTTTGTGTGTGTGTGTGTACGTGTGTGTGTGTGTACGTGTGTGTGTGTGTGTGTGTGTGTGTGTGTGTGTGTGTGTGTGTACAACTTGTAGGATTTGGTTCTCTCTTTCAACCATGTGAATCCTAGGGATCAAACTCAGGTGGTCAAGCTTGACAGCAAGTGTCTTTACCCACTGAGCCATCTCCCAAGCCTGTTATTCCTCTGTTTCTGAATGGACCATAAGATAGACGTTAACAGGGATGAAATATTCATTTAGAATCCATTTCCTTCCTTTGTGTTTCCTCAGAGAAAACACTGACATTGCTTGTGGACTTGTTTCTACATAAGCCATTGACAAGTTGGGGTAATGGAGAGGGGCTTAAGAAGACCTTGGTTAGAATTGCTGAGCTTCCATTGATGAGCTCAGAGTTGCCTGTAGAAATAAAAAGAACAGAAGAAGAAAACTGGGGAAAGATAAGGAGGGAGAAAAAAAGACCTGCATAGGGAATAAAGTTATGTGGAGCTTGAGGTAGGGGAGAGATTTAGGTGGCTGGGAAAAAAGGAAGAGGAGGAGAAGAAGGAAGGGAGAGTATTTTACACTCCAATTGATTATTCATAATATGAGCTGAGTTAAATGTGTCACGAATGCTTTCTCTCTCTCTCTCTCTCTCTCTCTCTCTCTCTCTCTCTCTGGAATCTTTCTCAACAGATCAATTCTTTTTCAATTTTCTCCTTCATATTTTGGTTACTGGGTTTTAAGTTACGAAGATATGACCATGAAGATCAGCTTTTATGGATCATAGTGAGGTAAAATCTAGTTTGCATTGTATTGGTTTAATAGCTCTGTTCACTTTAAAATGGGGTGAGGATTCAAATAAAACAATGATTTAACAAGCATTTATGAGACAACTAAGGATATTTGAACACTGATAGGACACTTGGTGCTGTAAATATTGGTAATTTTTATCTTAATTTTAACTTAAGTAGGATCATGGTTAAGACAAAAGTTGTTTAATTTTAAAGATATATATTGAAGTGTTTGTGGGTGAAACTATAGGATATGTGGAGAGGGCAAAGGTAGGTGAGAGAGGATATAAATTAAGATTAGCTTTCCACTGAAATGTGTTGAAGCTAGGTGATTCATGAAGTACCTGGAGATTCATTAGATTATTCTTTTCTTTCTGAATATGCTTGAAGATTTCCATAATAAAAAGTGAAGAAAAAAGTGGGCGAGCTAATAGCTATTGTTCTTCCTTCTTAGAAAATCAAAATTAATTACTTCTTCTTATGTGGTCCATATTTGCTTTCTACCTGTGGGCTGCCAGTTCTTGACAGGGAATAGTAATCACTACCCTTGACTATTAAAACTTAGACTCAGTGTTTGCTGATATTTGAGTATAGGTGGGATCTTAACTCAAACCAACACTCAAAAATCTTAATTAGCATCAAGTTTCAAGATAATTCTTCAGTGACAAAAAGATTTCCCTAGTGCATTGGAAATCCGAGTTAATGAATACAAAATTGACTTCCATTCTCCCCGGAACTACAGCTGTTGAAGAACGTGAGCTTCAGCAGTTTCCTTTGGTGAACTTTCTTCACTTGCTGTGTGTTTCCATCTCACTGCTTTTCTCTTCAAAGGAGAGGAGGCCATCCAGCGTCGTCCCACACTAAGGGCAGAAATGGAGGTCACCCATTTCCACTTTGTTTCCCCCAGAGAATGCAGATGATGTTGCGGAGCACATTTTAAATCTGGTAAAAGAGTCTCCACCTCTGGATGAAGAAGAGACCAAGATTATTGTTTCTAAAGTAGATGATATTTCCAACTGTGATGAGATAAGTACCAACCTAACCCAGATGATACTCCAAATTATCAGCACGGTGACGGAAAAGCAAAGCGATCCAGCTTCTAATTTGCCTCCAGTAAGCAATAAGTAAGTCAGAACACTTGGCTCAGAGACATTGTTTCATGAAACTTAGATGTTATTGTGTTACTTCCTCAGCAACCAGGCAGTTACGCTTTGACAAGGTCCAGTGCAGTGGATAGCACTATTTAAATATGAATGAACTCTCAGTGATAATGACTCTTCAAATAAATTCTTATCCAAAACCCAGCCTGAAATCCCTCCGACTGTTGCATGTTTCTATAAAATGTATCCAACCCACAGAACCCTGAAAAACTTAGGAACTGTTCTGGTTGATACTTTCTACCTCACAGTCAATAACCTACTCTTTTTGTTTTTTCTCCCTGAGAAGAAATAAACTACTTAAATTGACTTATGAATGTCTTATTTTTATTTATTCATTTTATTATATTTTTATTTATTCTTTGAAAATTTTCTATACTTACCCAATAGAGTTTGATTTCACACACACACACACACACACACACACACACACACGTATGTATGTATGTATGTATGTATGTATGTATGTATCTCACTACTTCTTCCAACTCCTCCTAGTGCCCTCTCCCCATTTTATAGGTAGCATTCATTGGACACTAAAGAAGACAACAACTCTTACATGAAGCTCTATCCATATACCCTTTAACCTCTTAAACTATTCTAGTAGAATCGATGACTCCATCCATTTCTCCCTCCCCCATTTCTACTCTCATTTCCCTCTCCTGTCCATCTGCTTGAGCCTCCTATCCAGCCCTCTGCTTCCTCCATCTGCTGGGCTCCAAAGTCAAGGAAGTAACAAAGTCAAGCATTGCAGTGAGGCACCTTGAGAGGAAGAGGTTTATCAAGGACAAAAAGAGAGCTGTTTGCCTCTGATTCTTTTCAGGATTCTGAGGATAATTGAGCGTGCTGGTCACAAGATGGAGTTTGTGGGGAGAACAGCAAATCTCACTGTGGCCAGGCTGGCTTTGGCTGTTCTGCGGGTGGACCACAGGTTTGAAGGTATGGCTTTCAGCATCCACTCCTCTGAAGAAGTCACAACCCCCCAGGTGAGTGCAACTCAGGAAACTGAGAGCCAGGCAACCAAATGCTGTTCCAGATATTCACCTGTGAAGCAAAAGTGCACCTTTGGAAGCTAGTAACCTGAATGGGAATATTAGAAAACCTAGAGATACCAGGGAAGATTTGTGTATAACCTGTGGTAGGCTAATATCTTAGTTGCACTGGTGACTGTGTAGTGTGCAATGATGTCACAGTTGGCGCTGTCACCTGAAATCATCCCAAATATTTGTTGACTGTTGGCTCTCACATATGAATAACTTATTTTATGTTGGATGTTATACTACAGAGTATTGTTGAAATACATAAGGTAATAGAAAAGTCAAGGAATGTGCCCAAAGACACATAGCCTAACAGCTAAGCTGAAACTCAGACCTGTTTGGCTGCATTTAAAATCTGGACCCAGATTAGGTAACAGAAGCAAATGACAAATGTTTGATGTGATGTGGATGCTAATTACCCTGATTCATCACACTGTACTCCATAGATAAATGCAACCATTATGATCAATTATTAAAAACTCTCAGCCCTTTCCACCATCTAGCAGCACTTCAGTCTCTGCAGGTCATATGCTACTTCAAGAACAATCTGAGGAACCAGATTTTATTTTTACATCTTAAAAATTATAAAATTACATATGGGAAAACATACAAATCCTAAGTTTGTAGTCTCTGAGTTTAGCTAAGACATATGTCCACATTACCCCAAACCCTATCAAGATATAGAATATAGACATTTATCCTGAAAGACCCCCATTTTCATCCAGGGGTCACCTTCCTTTTTGATTAGACAGAAAAGGGGAAATGCTGTGGGATAATGTGTTTGTACACTGGTTTAATAAAATGCTGATTGGCCAGTAGCCAGGCAGGAAGTATAGGCAGGATAAGCAGACAAGGAGAATTCTGGAAAAAGGAAGGCTGAGTCAGGAGACTCCAGCCTGTCATCCAGAGAGCAGCATGTAATGTCACACAGCTAAAACCATGGAACAAGTGGCAACATATAGATTAACAGAAATCAGCTGAGTTTAAGTGTGAAAACTAGTCAGTAGTAAGCTTGAGCTAATGGCTGAGCAGTTTTAATTAATATCAGCCTCTGTGTGTTTACTTGGGTCTGAGCAGGTGTGGACCTGGTGGGATACAGGAAAACTTTCAGCTATAGCCACCACCATCCTGACATTTTTCTGCCATAATTTGTTCCTTCTCTAGAACTTTATACCTCCAAACAAAATCATGTGGTATATATGTGAATCTCTGGTAGAAGTCTTCTTTCATATATCTTACATTGTTTTAAAATTAATCATTCTGTTTTCCATATTAATCATTCCAAATTAATCATTTTGTTTTTAGTGCTGAATTGATTGCTGATGAATAATATTTCATTGAAGAAACATATCATGTACTTTTTTTTATTCTGCTGTTGCTGCATATTTGGTTGTTTCCAGTTTGCAGATATTAAAAATAGTGCTCCCATGAACATTTGCATAAAAGTCTTTCTGTGGACATGTTTTTGTGTGTCTTGGGCAAATCTCAGAAACTGGCTGATAGGGTATATACTTATATTTGTAAGAAATTCCTGTGTTCTTTTCTCCTGTGGCTAATGATGGGCAGGAAGCTTTCATTTTCATCTTGATTGCACGCATAACTTCATTGTTGACTTAGCTGTCAAAGTCTTTTGTTTGTATTTTAATTGTCTTGTAGTTCTTCTTTGCAACTTTCCTATCATTTTCTCAGTGGTGTCTTTTCATAGGCACATGTTTAGAATTTTTTTTTGAAATCTAATTTGTAGTTCTTTTACCTTACTAATAACCATATACGATTTGTTTGGAAAAGAATGTTGGCATGGGCCCATCATGAAAATGTTACCTTATGCTTTTTTTTTTTGCTTTATTTAAAAACCCTTTGGTTTTAACTTTTATGCTTAAGAGGAAGAGCCTCCATGAGCTAATTTTCTTTCAAGATATGAGATCACTTTATTACGAATGAATATTTAGTTTTTAAAACAACACCACTTATTAGGAACTTTCCCCTTCCCATTGCTGTTCGTTGTTACCTTTAACCAAAAAAAAAAAAAAAAAAAAAAAAATCAAGCCATAATACATTTAAAAAAATAGTTGGGAGGTGGAGAAATCTCATAAAGCCTCACTCCTAAATGAAAAGCTGCAAGCAATTGTTGGCTGCTAAGAGAGGGAGAATCAAGTCTTCTCCAGGGATTATCAAGCCCTGAACACATATATGCTAAATTAACTCAGCAGGTTGGGTTGGATTTATAATTGTATATGCATCTACATCTCTCTCTCTCTCTCTCTCTCTCTCTCTCTCTATATATATATATATATATATATATATATGTGTGTGTGTGTGTGTGTGTGTGTGTGTGTGTGTGTGTGTGTCACAATAATGATTTAAGAATAAGAGGTCATGAATTCGAAAATGAGTAGAGGGAACATAGGAGGAATTGGAGGAAGGAGATGGAGGGATATGTGATATAAATACAGTACTCATACATGAAATTCTAAATAAATAATTAAAACAAAAGAATTGGAGAAATAAGCCCATTTCTAGGCTTTCTGTGTTGTTACATTTCTTTCTTTCTTTCTTTTTCTTTTTCTTTTTTTTTTTTTTTATAAATCTTTGATTTATTACTACACTGTATTGGTACCTATACTCCTGTGTGAGTGTGTGTGTAGTATGTATGTGTGTGCACATGTGTGCATATGTACACCTGTGTACACATGTGCACAGGCCAGAGGATACTGTCAGGCATCTTGATCTGTCACTCTTTGCCTTATCCCCTTGAGATAGGGTCTCTCATTGAACATGAAGCTTGTTTTGAAGGCTAGATCCTCTTGGCTATCTCCTTATTCCCCTGGTACCTGCAGTGTGAAAGAAAGTTAGGTATGAGCCCTAACTTTAAAAAAAAAAAAAAAAGATTGTTACTCTAAGCCTTTTCTAAATCTATATGAATTTTTACATCTGCCTGAAAATCTATGCAAAAAAAGGTATTGTGGTTGGGATTGAAACTATTGATCAATTTTCGAGGAATTTAGTCCTTAGCCATATTGAGTCTTTTAATCTATCGACATTTACTTAGTTCTCTAGTTTGTCTCAGCAGTTTCATAGTTTCCTGTGGAGAGCTGATATGTTTGTTAATCAATATTTTTGCAGTGCTGGGTATCAAACCACTAACCTTGAGCATAGTAGACAAATGCTCTACCATTGAGCTACAGCCCCAGACCTCAGTTTTTGAAATGAAATCTTGGTTTATAGATCAGACTGGCCTTGAACTCACTATGTGTCCCAGGTTGGCTTCAAACTCACAGTCCTCTTATCTCTGATGCCAAGTTGCTGTTATTTAATAGGCTTGTGCCATCACACCTGACTGTGTTTCGATGAGTTTATTCCTGAGTATCTTATTTCTATGATGTTTTTGCAAATGGAATATTTTAAATTTCAATTATTTTATGCTAATATATTAAATGCAATTGATTAAATACAGAGTATATAATATGAGTTGACTGACCAACCCTAATCCTAAATTCCAAAATGCAAAATATTTTATATTTTGGGATTTTGAGGATTTCCAATTTCAGATTTTTGGATTAGGAATTACACAAGCAGTAAGTAGAGGTTACGCAAATGTTTCATAATCCAAATCTACAAAATCTGAGACACTTATTATGGTCCAAGTATTTTTGACAAATGATATTCAACCTGTGTACATCATTTGTGTATCATGTACATTCAGTGGATTCACTTACTAGTTTTAGTTATTTTATAGATTATCTGACATAGAGTTTTGTGTCTTCCTTGGTGATTTTTCTCTTTCTGAGTGTGAATGTGTGTGGTACGTGTGTGTGTGTGTGTGTGTGTGTGTGTGTGTGTGTGTGTGTTTGCATGAACAGAGTCCAGAGGAGAAAACTGGGTGTCCTGCTCTGTCACTAGCTGTGGGATGGTCTTTCTGTAGGCTGTAAATATGTGTTGCTACTATTGGTTAATAAAGAAGCTATTTTGGCCTATGGCAATACAAGATACAGCCAGGTGGGAAATCCAAGAGAAACACAATGAGAAGAAAGGTGGGGTCAGGGGAGACACTACAAGCTGCCAGGGGAGCAAGATGTAATAGAACACAGGTAAAGCCACGAGACATATGCCCATACATAGATCTCATTGCAGATGGTTGGGAACCACCATGTGGTTGCAGGGAATTGAACTCAGGACCTCTGAAAGAGCAGACAGTTCTCTTAATCTCTAAGCCATCGCTCCAGCCCTGTTATATGTTTATTATTTCCATTCTTGAACTTTCTTTGGGATGATTTTTCCCTCTTTGTCTAGTTTCTTAGTATGAAGCCATAGACTATCTGCTTTAGATCCCTTTCAGTCTGTGTAATCATAAATGCTATAAATATGTAATCATAAATGTTATAAATATGTAAATGCTGCTTTAGCTAAAATACTCATATCTTTAAGATGTTTTCCATATTTGTCAGTTCAAAATATTTTTCACTTTCTTCTTTAATGTCTAGATTACTTAGATGTGAGTTTAGATCCCAAATATTTAGAGATATCAAATATATTATTATTTATGATTTGTTTCATTTTGGCCAAAGAATGCACTTGGTATGGTTTTGTTTAGTCTAGTTTTATGAGATAGGGCCTTATGTAGCCCAAGACCACTTTCAATTCAACTCAAAAAGCAGCTGAGGATGACCTTGAACTTCTGATCTTTCTGTAGCTACCTCCTAAGTACTGAGCTGATAGCCATGAGTTGCCATACTTGATTTAACGTGAATGTTTTTAACCCATTTAAATATATTGGAACTTGTCTTTTGATCCTGAGTAATTGGGTGCAGGTTTTATGTACATGAAAAAGTGTAAATTTTATAGTTCTTAGGTATATTGTAGCATAAATATTAATAAGGTCACAGTGGTTGATAGTATTCAGATCATCTATGTGTTTATTAATCTTTTTCTTAGTTATTTTCTAGTTGAGAGGACTATTAAAATCTCCAATTTCATATAACTATTTCTTCCTTTAATTCTTTTAAATTTTGACATATTTATTTCATGTACATGTATGTTGTTGGGTTTTCCTAATACCATCCTTAATCATAACTTACTTATGATTATAAAGTGCCTCTATCTTTTATGTCTTTCTTTGAGACAGGGTTTCTCTATGGAGCCAGGACTGGCTTTGGATTGGCTATATGGCCCTGCTGGACTGCAGCCAGTGAGGGAGCAATCTCTACTCGCTGTGTGCTGGGATTAGATGTGTGTGCCACCATGCCTGGCAGTGCCACCTTCCTCACAGCCTTCTTAGGATACATGTGTATAAACACGATCATGTGTGCCCACTACTTTCTTTATATCTAAAGTACAATACTGGTAGAAAGCATATAGTTCGTGTTTGACCTTTTTTTCATCAATGCTGGAGATTTCTGCCTTTTACGTGTATAGTGCTTTAGTGTTTAATATAATTACTGACATGATTAAACTTTAAGCTTAAAATTGTTAATGTTATGCTCTTTTCTATACATTTGGCTCTTATTCTGCCATCTTCCTTTTTGTTATCTTTTATTTTACTTTAAAAATATTTATTACACTTCACTTTAATTTTTATTAGTATTTACTTTTTTTTTGAGACAGGGTTTCTCTGTGTAGTTTTGGTGCCTGTCCTGGAACTCACTCTGTAGACCAGGCTGGCCTTGAACTCACAGAGATCCACTTGCCTCTGCCTCCCGAGTGCTGGGATTAAAGGTGTGCGCCACCACCGCCCGGTGTATTTACTCTTTATGTTATGTTAAATCAGCAAATAGTAGTTTTAGAAAAGAATCGACTTTGTTTAGGACATTTTCGTGCAGTGGATTTTGATCATCTCTCTGCCGACCCCCTCTTGTTGCACTGCTTCTCTTCTTCTACTCGTCCCTCATCCCCTTGGACAGTCCCCTCTATACTCTCAGGCCTTTTTAAAGTTAATAGACTGCCGAATGAAAACATGCAACATTTGTATTTCTGAATCTGACTTATTTCACTTAACATGACAATCTCCAGTTACACTCACTTCCCTGGGACATATTTCATTTTTCTTCATGACTGAATAATATTTTATTGGGCATATATAACTACAATTTTAATCCATTTATATGTCAGTGGTTACCTCAGCTGATTCAATATCTTTGCTATTGTGAGTAGTATCATAATAAATATGGGTGAACAGATACCTTTCATGTGATTTTGATTCTTTTAGGTATATACTCAGGGGTGGGATAGATAGATAATATAGCTGTACTATTTTGGTTTCTGATGAAACTTCCATACTGATGTCCAGAGGAGCTGAACTATGTTACATTTCTACCAGCAGCATATGTCCTTTCTATCACATTGTCTTAGGGTTTCTATTGCTTTGATTAACCACCATGACCAAAAGCAGGTTAGGGAGGAAGGGATTTCTTTGGCTTATATTTCCATATTGTAGTCCATCATTGAAGGAAGTCAGGACAGGAACTCAAACAGGGCAATAACCTGGAGGCAGGAGCTGATGCAGAGACCACGGAAGGGTGCTGTCATTGGCTTGCTTCCCATGACTTGCTCAGCCTTCATTCTTTCTTTTTTTATTGGAAAATAACTTTTTATTATTTAATTTTTTCCTTTTCTCTTACATACCAACACCTCTTCTGCCTCCCTCCCCTTTTCCTGCCCCCCACCCCCCCCTGCTTACCACCATCCCATCTCATCCCCTTCTCATAGAGGGTAAGGCCTCCATTGGGTAGTAAACAAGGCTGTCAGCCTGCTTTCTTTTTTTTTCAACTATATACTTCTTTATTGCTTTTAGAAGGGAAGCTGAAACTAATGGTGTTATTTTTTTAATGGAATATTTTCTTGAAATTCTGAAATGAGAGAGAGAGGTGCCTAGTCTCTCCATTCTTTTTATTTATTTATTTATTTTATATATTTTATTTTACAATACCGTTCAGTTCTACATATCAGCCATGGGTTCCCCTATTCTCCCCCCTTCCACCCTCTCCCCTTACCCCCAGCCTACCCCCCATTCCCACCTCCTCGAGGACAAGTCCTCCCCCGAGGACTGCGATCAACCTGGCAGACTCAGTCCAGGCAGGTCCAGTCCCTTCCTCCCAGACTGAGCCAAGCATCCCTGCATAAGTCCCAGGTTTCAAACAGCCAACTCATGCAATGAGCCCAGGACCCGGTCCCACTGCCTAGTTGCCTCCCAAACAGATCAAGCCAATCAACTGTCTCACCTATTCAGAGGGCTTGATCCAGCTGGGGGCCCCTCAGCCTTTGGTTCATAGTTCATGTGTTTCCATTCATTTGGCTATTTTTTTTCAATAATTGAGTAAAACTGAAATTTATTATAAGCCACAGTCGTCCTAGGGACCTCCATGCTATATATATAGCCTCTATGGTTCTATGGGTTGTGGTCTGATTGTTCTTTATTTTATATCTAGTATCCACCTATGAGTGAGTACATACCATGACTGTCTTTCTGAGTTTGGGTTACCTCACTCAGGATGATTTTTTCTAGATCGATCCATTTGTCTGCAAACCTCATGATGTCATTGTTTTTCTCTGCTGAGTAGTACTCCATTGTGTATATGTACCACATTTTTTTCATCCATTCTTCCGTTGATGGGCATCTAGGTTGTTTCCAGGTTCTGGCTATTACAAATAGTGCTGCTATGAACATAGCTGAGCATGTATCTTTATGGTATGAATCAGCATTCCTTGGGCAGCCTGCTTTCTTATAGAACCCAGTACCACCAGCCCAGGGATGGCACCACCGCATTGGACTGGGCCATCCCCCATTGATCACTAAACGAGAAAATGCCCTACAGGCTAGTGTACAGCCCCATCTTATGAACACATTTTCTTAATTGAAGTTTCCTCCTCTCAGATGACTTTAGCTTGTATCAAGTTGACATGAAACTATCCAAACACACATCTTATACAATTTTCTTAATGTTTGCTCTAGAGATTAAAATATACAACTTAATATTTTCATAGTCTAGTTAGAGCTAATATTGGCTGCTTCACAAAAAAGTAGGAATTTTAAATCATAAATACCTACTTAATACTCCCTGTTCTCTATTTTCTCATTTTCATATGTGGGTTATTATTTTTTTATTTAAGAATTTTTTTACTCATTTTACGTACCAACCATAGATCCCCCTCTCATCCCTCCTTCCGCTCCCCTTAGCATTGCCCTCCCTCACCCCACGACTCAACCCCCATCTCCCTCCTCCAACTCAACCCCCATCTCCCTCCTCCAAAAGGGAAAGGGCTCCCAAGGGAATTCAGCAAAGCCTGGTATATTTAGTTGAGGCAAACCCAAGCCCCTCCCCCACTGCATCAAGGGTGAGCAAGGTGTCCGACCATAGGTAATGGGATCCAGAAAGCCAGCTCATGCACCAGGGATAGATCCTGATTGATCCCACTGCCAGGGGTCCTCAAACAGACTAAGCTACACAACTGTTTCCCATATGAAGAGGGCCTAGTCCAGTCCCATGCAGGTTCCACAGCCTTCGGTCTAAGGTTCATGAGTTCCTATGAGCTTGGTTCAGTTGTCTCTGTAGATTTCCCCATCATGATCTTGACCCCCCTTGCTCATATAATACCTCTTCCCTTTCTTCTACTGGGTTCCCAGAGCTCGGCCTGGTGGTTGCCTGTGGATCTCTGCATCTGCTTCCGTCATTTACTGGATGAAGGCTCTATGATGACAATTAGGGTAGTCACCAATCTGATTACAGGGGAAGGCCAGCTCAGGCACCCTCTCCACTATTGCTAGTTGTCTAAGCTGGGGTCATCCTTGTGGATTCCTGGGAATTTCCCTAGCACCAAGTTTCTAACTATCCCCTGAAATGGCTCCCTTTATCGAGACATCTCTTTCATTGCTCTGCTGGTGATTTTTTTTTTAACCAAGGAAGACTATAGACTTTACAAGAGAATTTTATGATTATTTATTTATTTATTTATTTGAGTTTTTTGAGACAGGTTGGCATTATATATCCCTAGTTGCCTTGGAACTCACTATGTGGCTTGGGCTGGCCTTGAACTAATAGAAATCTACCTGCCTCTGCCTCCCAAGTTCTGGAATTAAGAGCATCTGCAACTATGCTAAAGAAGTTGAGAGAAAGGGTTTCCCCCGACTCCCCGGGTACTTACTGGATTTCCATCTAGCATCATTTGCCTTCAGCTTCACAAACTTCACTGAGCCTTTCTCATAGTCCAGGCATATCTTGTGATGAATTGTCTGAGTTTTAATTTTTCTGAAAACATCTTTCTTTTATTTGTTAAAGGATATTTGACATCCCCCATCATGTTTTGAAAATATTTTACTCTTTTCTGGTCTTAATTTTCTTCTGGTGAGAAATCAGTATCATTTGAATTTTGTTTTTCTGTATGAGATGTGGAATATATTATTTCTACCTATTGACTTTTAACATTTTCTTTGATTTTTCTGGTTTGATTATTATGTGTCTTAGTGTGTCTTTCTTTGTACTTTCTACTTATCCTGTTGAAATTTATTATTTCTTCAGATCTTGTTTCGTCACCACGTTGTCTGTCCATTTGAGACTCCAATTTCTTGTATGTGTGACCTTTTAATACTGCTTCAAAAATCCTTGAGATTCTGTTCAGTTTGTTGTTGTTGTTTTGTTTTTTCAAGACAGGGTTTCTCTGTGTAGTCCTGGCTTTCTTGGAACTCGCTCTGTAGACCAGGCTGGCCTTGAACTCATAGGGATCCGCCTGCCTCTACCTCCCAGGTGCTGGGATTAAAGGTGTGCGCCACCTCCACATGGCTTCTCTTCATCTTTTAAATTATTTTATTATCTCTTTTCTGATGGGATAATTTCTATTCATGTATCTTATAATTCAATGGCATTTGTTATTGTCATATAACTTGAACTCATCTAGTATAACCAAAATATTCCAACAGTCATCGTAGAATTTTCTGTTCCTGCTCTGTATCCTTCTTATTCTTATTGTTTTGTTGTTTCTACTGTTATTCATTCTTTTTGTATTAATTGAAAGTACATTTTATTTTACATACCCAAGCACAGCTGTACATGAGGCTTTAAAATCATTGTCTGTTAGTTTTATTTTTGGTTGTGGGCCTAGCCCTTAACAAATCTCTCCAGCTCTGACTGTTAATTTTAGTGTCTGGGTCCACTCAAGATTGCTCTCCACCAATTGTCTTTGTATTTGTAAGTGGATCATATGCATTCTTCCTCCATACATCCAGAAAATTTGGATTACATTCTGGACATTGTGAATTTTCTTATGTGGAAATTCATTTCTAATATATTTCTCTGAAAGCTATTGATTTGGTTATAATGGGCAATTACATTGTCTGGAATCAAAGTAAACTCCATGTCTTGGGTGGCAGTTCAAATCTTAGTTGAGTCCCTTGATCTTTATTTGAAGTTTGTCCTATGCATATATGACTCAGAGACCAGGAACATAATCTGTCAGAGTTTAAAAGCTCTCTGCATCTCAGATGTTTCCCATCCTGTCCTTCCAATGGTTGTAGTTCTCTCGATCCTTTGCTTCTGATTCTTCCCACTAAGAATAAGTAGATTTCTCTAGAAGCATTTTCAGATGCCCTTCAAAGCATCAGCTGAACAGGTGAAAAACAGGTGGTTCACCTTGTGCTTTTACCCTTTTCTGAGTGCTTCCTCTGCTCCAGAATCTATCTGCCAGTGCTCATTTTCCTGGGCTTTCAAATGACCGTTAGTTTATATAGCTGGTAGATGCAGGAAACTCCTCATCCATTAAGAGCTATTTAGCTATACCAGAAGCAGGTGTTGACCTCCCTGTTTACATATGGAGTCTCCATTATAAATATCAGGGGATAAACAGACCATCAGCCCTAGTCACATTGTTGGTACCAAATTACCTATATGCTGAAGCTAAATCATGGCCTGTAAGGTCATCAACTGAGCATGGGTCATCTGTGCTAGAAAGTCCATATGAGTTTTACATTCAAGTCATTCTACAGACATTATACACTGCCATACATACTTCCCTTACTCTATACCCGACTAGGTTACAGCTCACTGAGCAACACCATGGATAATAGGAAAAATACAGGATCAAATTACATGTTTTCATTCAGTTACCCCTTGGCTTTATGATTTCTGGATATGTCTTTTAACTTCCCTGAGACTCTGTTTACTAATATCCTACTACAGCACACTGCTCAAATTTGACAAAGATATTAATTAAGAGAATGCATGTAAGGTGCCCATACACCCATTTTTGCCTGAAAGATTCAGGTTTATGATTGTGGTCCAAGTGTAATTTTTAATAAAGCCTATTTTCATTCTCAAAAATGGTCTAGTATGTACTAAATACTATTTATTGCAAATGAAACCAGCATAACCTTCTAACCATGAATCTCTAGCAGAATTGCTAAAGGCTAATGCCTTACTTCCCTGGCTCACTTTTAGTGAAAGCATTCTCAATGGACTGTGCGGCAGGTGCCTTATACTACTACGTGGTTTGTTGTTGTTTTTGCTTTCAGAACTGTATGGGAAAAGGTAACCTGGTGTCTCAACTCACCTTTATTTCTGAACATTGGGGCAAATCACCTAAGTTGTTATTTTTCTTTTCACCATGTGTGTGGACTTAGGTGAAAGGGAAAGAACCTTGGAAGAAAAAGTGTGTGTGTGTGTGTGTGTGTGTGTGTGTGTGTGTGTGTGTGCAAGTATTTGTGTGTGTGTGCATGTATGTGTATATTTGTGTGTATGTGCACGTGTGCATATGTTTGTGTGTATGCATGCATTTTTGTGTGTGAACACATTTGTGTGTATGCGTGATTTGTGTGTGCACATGTGTTTGTATGTATATGTGTATTTGTGTGTAGAAAGTGTGTGGTAGGTAGCCCATGGAACCAGGCCCCACCCCTCAGCTTTAGCCCACTGTGGGAACTCTGAATTGGTTGGGATGGGAGGACTAGAGGATGTGACTATGATGGGTGAAGACTCCAGCTTTTATTTCCTGATATTTCTTGGCAGATTTTCCTTGGCGGTATCCCTCTAAGGAGGGTTTTGGCTTCCATATATTTGCCTAAATCACTGAGGGAAAAAGTTCCTCTTAATGGATTACAAACCATCTTGTTTAATTTTTTTGGCCAAACCTCACTCTTTAAGGTAAGTTCTTGCCTCTGGTAACTGTCATGAACTGACATGGTGACTCACTGTAATTATGAACTCCTGCTATTTTCATGATGTTCTGTTTATTTTAGAATATGCTCTGATTGATTCTACAAGTCTTTCAGCACAACCCCTCGCCCTCCACATGAATCAACATCTACTTTAATGATGTTTTACATTTTTGAATTTTCACAGTTCCTAAGCTTTGGATGGGACCTTAAGGGTTATCTGGTGACCAAATAGGAGCCTTAAGATGTTTCAAAGCAAGAAAAGAACAGCATGTTCTCCTGATGAGATTGCTTTTCGGCTTATTAATATTCCCTCCTCCATCTTTCATGGCTTCTAGCTCTGAGTGATCTAAACCTCACCTTAAGCTAGAGGCAATGAAAAGTGGTGAGGCATGGTCTCGGGGACCAGCTGCTAGGATTTGAAGCCGACATTGCTGTCTTCTACCTGTGTGATTCCTGGCAAGTGATTCACCTCTGTGTGCCATAGTTTCTTGCAATGTGAAACAGTGTAAGAATAGGACCTTATGGACCTGTTAAAGGACTGAAGGAGTTAATATCTGTAAAGTGCTTACAGTATTGCCTGGCACATCCTAAGCACTGAGCAAATGTTTGCATTGCTGTTGTTATTGCAGGATTGGGTCTCTGCCTGTGACCACTCTATCTGATCGTGCTGTTGGGATGACAGCAACCAGAGCTAGCTTAAGGTTCATGACAGGGATCACTATTAATGTGAATGCTCTCATCATGTACCTCTGGCTGGCCTGGAACTTTCTGTGTACACCTGTAGACCAAGATGTCAGAGATCTTACAGCTTCTGCCTCCTGAGTTCTGGGATTAAAGGCATGTGCCACCATACCCAGCTTTAATTGTTACTATTTATGCTTACTACCTCATTTACTTCTTATGGGAAACCGAGGCTCAGCAAAATAGTTTGGCACAAGGTCACACAGTGATGAAGTGGTATAGTTATCAATCACATTCAGGCTGTCTAATGCCAAAGTTCCGACATTTGTTTTTCCTTTCTTTACCGTGTGTGTGTGTGTGTGTGTGTGTGTGTGTGTGTGTGTGTATGTGTGTTCATGTACATGTGTGTATGTGTGTTTATACATGTTTGTGTGTATAGGCACACAGGAACACACATATGTATGTATATGTGGGGGCTGCACATTCGAATGTGTATCTGTGCATGTGGAGGCCTAAGGTTGATGCCAAGATACATCCTTAATTGTTCTTCCACCTTACTGATTAAGGTAATGTCTCTTACTACAACCCAGAGCTTGCCAATGTGACTGGGCTGGGGATTTCATGTATCTGCCTTCTAAGGCTGGAATTACATGTTGGCCACCATTCCCACCTGGCATGGGTTTTGAGGATCCAAACAATGGTCCTTTGCTTGCACAGAAAGAACTTAACTACTAAGCGATCTCCCCAACCTTGGGGTTCCTATATTTGAAGTTAATACATTAATTTATCCAGATGTGCTTGATTTCTAAGGAATTATCCAAATAAATGAATTCTTAGTGGTCAAACATTTACAGATTGATTTGGGGGGATATTATACTGGTCTGATAAAAATATAGCAGATACTTTTAGCACCTACCAATTTAAGTGTACCATATCACCACCAAATGTGTTTGCAAGGCATTCTGTTTCCCTGGCATTCTGTGACCACTCTTCTCTCCAGCTAAATTCTATTTGTTCCTGTAGGTTTAGTTCAAATCCTACCCAGGATGCATCCCCAGAATTAATAAGTCCATTCTCCCTTCTCTGTACCCTGGAAAAATTAGTGAAGAATATTTTGTAATAATGATTTAAAATGTGTTTCATAGCTGTCTGAACCTTTTGATATTCTTGTCACTGCTCTGTATCATCAGAGATGCCATTATTTTTGGTCTTAATTTCCCTCCTTCCTTCAGAGGGCTGTGCTTGCCTCTCAGAATAAGAGATAAACTTGCTTTGCATAGATTTTACACTTAATAAGTAATTTTGATTCGCTAGCACCTTCCATTGAAATAGACTAAAGACCTTTGAAAAAATTAGCCTCCAGACGTCATAGTGCCGGATGAAGAAGGGTTAGAACCAGCTCGGCATCAAATTCAGAGCTGGAAGGGCCCTCATAACTCAGTGTCTCATATCTTCATTGTGCCAGTGAGGTCACCAAAACCCAGAAGGGGAAGGCACTTGCTGAAGGTGACACAATTCATTCTTTTATTCACCCAATCATTTATTTATTCAGTAAATAGTCATTTCATTCCTATTCTGTATCTTCCATGGCACTGCATGCTGGGTGCTGGGTGCTGGGTGCTAGGGCTACAGTGCTAAGCAAGAGAGAGGTGGGGTCTGCTCTCACAGAAAACACAGTGAATTAAAAGAGAACAGAAAGTAGATGTTTCTAACACCGAAAGAGGGACATGAGGCTGGGATCTGTGTTACTGGTGGCCGAGGAATGCTGACTGAAGACATGCTACCCTGTAACCACGTTTCTCTTCAGTGCCCAAGCTCCGTAGCCTTAGATTTGCACAGCTTCCTATAACCTCTTTTGATTGGAATCTTGATGGCCATTACAACACACTACCTAAGGAATTGTCGACCATACACCACTCTTGAACATCCTGTACCTCTTCCTTTCTTCTACCAGCTGTAGCTCTCAGGAAGGAGCAAAGGCATTGAGCAAGCACACTGTGGCATAGGGACTCTGGGACTGTAGAAGAGGGAAGAGAAGGAGCCACCTGAGTTAGGGGAGCTCTCAGCTGTGAAGGGGTCAAAAATGAGATGAAAAGTGAATAGAGAGGACACAGAGGAAATATCTGTGTAAATGCTCAGAGATATAACAGGTACAACTTGAGTTTGGAGGAGTGAGAAATGATTTCCCCTCCCCTCATGTTTACTTTGTTGTAGGTGAGAAACATGAATCCAGAGAAGAGGTTAGTTAAGAGGGTCATTATGGATATTTCCTCCTTTGGCCTTTCCACTGCAAAAAACTGTATACCTTAAGCTAAATTGGAGGCTAGTTAGAAGTCATCTGGTCTACCTCTCTTCCTCATGTTACTGATGGCCCATAGAAGAGAAGGTCTTTGGAAGAACCAGAGGGCTTAGGCTAGCACTTGGTTTTCTGAGTGTCAGTAAGACCTTACCACCATCATGGTTTGCTGATGTTCTGCTTTAGCAGGCTGCCTTGGGGAACTCTGAAGAGAAAGGGACACTAAGTCATCAGAGTGTAGACTTGTTCTTTGTCTAATTGTTGGAACTTAAGCAAGAAAGGGTTAAATTTGGTTGACAATTTGAGGGTACAGTCCACAGTAGTAGGGAAATCCTTATGGCAGAGACTTGAGAACGCTTATCATATAGTGTCTGCAGTGGGGAGGCACATGACTGCTGGTGCTTAGCCAGCTTTCTCCTTGTTTATTCACTCCAGGACTCCTAGTTGAAGTCATGGTGCCACCCACATTTAGAGTGCATCTTCTGCTTCAATTAGCCTAATCTAGATAATTCTTAAAAGGTATGCTCAGAGGCCAACCCAATCGACATGATGCTTCTCAGATATGTCTGGAGGTTTATATCCTATATGATTCTAAATTCTGTCATGTTACAATATTAACCATCACATGAGTGTTTAGTATGGACACAAATGGCCATGAACAGAAAGTAGGACACTTCCAAGTTGACCAAGACCACATTCATGATTACTCAAGTGCTTAAGTTGACTAGGGAGTGGTTAATGCACAGTTTTCCCAGTGGCGTCTTCTAACCCTGTCCAGTAGGCTCTTCAATGGATGCTATTTGAACATCGAGCCTTCTTAGAAAAATTGTAGAGGATTTTCTTTATCTCCCTCCCATCTTCCTCCAGCCTACCTGTGGTTTTCTATATGTAGCAGAGGAGGCAACCACTCAGCTAAATGGCCTTCTGGAGACTAGGCCTTTGAAACTTTGACCTTATTAATTAGAGAATCTCCTATCAGTACAAATATATTTTAGTTTGTCATTTTTAAATCAACATATTTGTAGAGATAGGAGACTCTCTAATTAACAAGGTCAAAGTTTCTATCCTGCCACTCATTGGCTGTGTGATCTCTGTACATACAGGTATTAAGCCTGCCCAAGCCTCAGTTTGTGAAAAAAAAAATGGCCTTGTGATGTCAGTGAGAGCTGAAGAATATGCATGTGGAAAGCACTTAGCCAACTATATGGATCACAGGAGCCAACAGATGCAATACCTGCTGTATATTAGGCTGTGCAAGGCATGCTAGGATATAATGTATGAACTTCGACCTCAGAGTGGTCTTCTAGAGTGGAGATGACTATCTTTGAAGACATGTTTCAAGCTGGGTGTTGATAAACCTAATTCCTTCTCCTCTGGGGAATAGACCATGTAATGGCTTACAACTAATTCATGATGGATTCAGATTCCTTATTAGAAAAGATTTCCTTATAAGGATGGTCAAGAGTTAGAACCAAGTTAGGTGGTAAAATGTTTAGATCTGGAGCATTATCAAAGCAGAGAATATTTTACTTTGTTGCAAGGATGATATTGAGTAGCTGGTAGAAACCCAATATTGGTTTGGATAGATTTGTTCTAGATAAATGGATGGATGGATGGATGAATTGTTCTAGTTTTCTTAATCACTGAGCCTTACATGAAGAGAACAGATGCACTGAATGACTCTGAAAATTCACCCTTAGATAGTGATTTTTCCATGCCCAAACTGTGTAGCACATCACCAATTCTAGATTGATAATGATTATATAATAAAATAGATATTTAGGACCTTTGTGTTTCATCTGCAGGCCAAACCCATCACTACTGCATTAATGACATATGTTGTGAGTGCAAGCATCTCAAATACATCCATTCAAAACTTGGCTGATCCAGTGATTATCATTCTGAAGCATATTCAAGGAAACTGGGTAATATATCTATTTTCATCTGAGAACCAAACAGAACTCCTCTGTGGTTTTCCTGTTAAAAAAATGGCCAAGCCGGGCGTTGGTGGCACACGCCTTTAATCCCAGCACTCGGGAGGCAGAGCCAGGCGGATCTCTGTGAGTTCGAGGCCAGCCTGGGCTACCAAGTGAGCTCCAGGAAAGGCGCAAAGCTACACAGAGAAACCCTGTCTCGAAAAACAAAAACAAACAAAAAAAATGGCCAATTAGCATTCACTTTCAAGACTTCATGATGATTTTCTAACTCCAGGTAGCAGAAGTATGTTATAACTGGGTATTTCTAGAAATAATGCTGTATCCTCAAGGGGTCCTGAATAGTGGACATTCTAGCAAAACTGGAACTAATACTAAGCAGACCTCTTGGTTGTAACAGTAAAATCCATCTAATTCCATTCATTTTTTGAGTGAGATAAATGACAACTTCATTGAAAATGACATTTGTATTCTTTGGTTTTCCATGAAGAACATTAAAACATGTATTAATTTTCAAAGGTTTAAAATGATAATCATATGGAATAACATAAGGCATATATTACTAAATGATCAAATTGAGTCTTAGTAAAAGAATGAGTGACTGTTTCATTCTTTGATGTTAATATGTGTCCAGTGTGAAGCTTTAATAGCTTCCTTCATTCCCTATCTGAGACCATATGGCCTAACATATTTTCCACTAGTCTTAAAGAGAGGAGAAGGGAGAGTGGGAGAGGGAATTTAAAAACCAGATTGAAAATGAAACATGTTAGGTGGGTAAGATCTCTCAATTTCGACTGTAACTATGACTCTCAGATGATTCCTGGAAATTAATTATTCCTTACCTCCAGTCTCTCAGAGATTGTAGGAGCTAGGGAAATTTTAGGAATCTTCAACAGGGTTAGTGAGGAGGCAACTCAACCATGTGTTCATAAAGGATGGCCACAGCTGTGAGTCCCCAATTCCAAAGGCTCATAAAGAACACCTACTGTATGTCAATCTCTCACTGGTTCTCTACAGCTCCTCTCTGGGCCTTGCACCAATTGGCAGATCCCAATGTTACTAGATGACACATGCTACGTTGCCATGCAGTGACATGCTGTTTTCTTACTTCTAAGCCGAGAGCTAGGTCGAGTTAGACTTAAAACCAAGCCATAAACGATCTCTCTTTCTCTCCCTCCATCTCTCTCCTCTCTCTCCCTGTGTGTGTGTGTGTGTGTGTGTGTGTGTTTGTGCTTACATGCGTGTACACTTGTGTCTCCACTGACTAAAAACCTTGAAAACACTTCTGTGTATTATTTCTGTGCAGTAACCCTCACAGGAAAAGCTATTTAGCTGTAATTCTCATTTTTGCAGAATTATGATCAAGTTTACTGTGCCTTTTGGGATTTTGACACTAACAGTAAGTATTTATAGAAGCAGACTTTGACCTGTTTGGTGGTTGAGGGAGAGGGCTTGTCGTATAGCTATTGTCTAATCAGACACCACAGAGCACTCTGCATGACCAAGATACTCTATATGATTTTTAGGGCATGAAATTTAAGAAAATTCATTTTGGCAAGACATCTATTATAGAAATTATAAAAATAACCCAACTTATGGGTAAGCAAGATTGGGAAAAATGCAGTTAAGAACGTCCAGTGTCGAATAACTGTGAACTATTTGAAGAGGGCTGAGGAGTGATCACCTGGCTCTTTAGGTGTATTTTCTTGGAATGATCATCACTGTTTACTTTCTCCCCCTCTTTTATAATGATGGCTGAGTCCTTGGGTAGGCCCTATGCCCTCTAAGGGACCCAATCTTTTAATTATCCCATTGAGGAGATGAGACTTCTTTGTTAATACTGAAAAGCCCTTCTTGCTTGGATAACTGCATCTATGAAGGTACTGGGTGTGATTGCTGCTGACTGGGTTTCTCTCAGGTTTGCTACCTCCACTGGAGTCCCTAGGGTTAATACCAAATCTCAGAGAATTCTCCCACACAACCAATCTCTCCTAGGAATGTCATGGCTGGTGGTGAGAAACGTTCTTCTACCTAGGGAGCTCTGCTTGGGTACTTTTCCCATTTAGAAATCTGAGTGAAAAGAGACATTCTCTTTCTATTGAGCTCCTCAGGGAACAGAACACTACCTCTTTCTGACAAGCAGAAACAACATGTCCTCCCCTGGCTCCCCCCCAAGTCTGTCATTAAAATGGTCCTATAAAGTGACAAGTTCTGTCCTCCACAGCTTCAATGAGTTGATCCCATTCCCAGGAGACCCTTTGCCCCTGGCTCTCTATGCTGCTCACACCTGGATACCTGTCCTGAGATAAGTCTTTTGGCACACTATCACCCTAAACAAGCTCTAGAAGCCAAGATCTACAAGGCTCTAATGGGCTGAAAGGATCTCTAGACCATGATCACGTGACACCATTTCGTTTCTGGGTACAACTGGCTGAGTTGGCTAAGTGGCAGCCTATATTTCAAAGGTCTAGGTCCTTCAGAAACTTCTAGATCTGTCTATTTATTTTATTGGCTACTTACATAACACGTCACTCCAGCATGGTGGCAGGAACAGTTGCTCTTGATTAGAATCGACTTTAATCAGCAGAGGTGTGATACAGAAACAGGAGAAGTGAGTGACAATGAAGTTAGACTATTTACAAAGCCCCACCACCACCCTGCACCCATGACACACACGTCAATTTGGCCTATTAAATGTAATTTAATTTTGCTGTTCAGTTGTATCCCTATCTTGCTGTCTTAACAAACAATGCTAATTATAACACACGTTCGGATGGTTCATGTAATGAAAAATTAAACATTTCTGAGAAAAGTGAAATTGCTTTGAAATTCCCTTCTGTCCCCCGCAGATGGGCTAGGTGGATGGAATTCATCAGGCTGTAAAGTAAAGGAAACCAACGTAAATTACACAATCTGTCAGTGTAACCACCTCACCCACTTTGGAGTTTTAATGGTGAGTTGTCTCTTTATCACTCTTCGATGGAATTTTGACAACTTTTAGTAGGTTCAAGCTATTAATGTACGTGTAAACTAAATAATGGAAAATGGTATACAAGCAAAAAAAGATGGCTCTCCTCCCATTGTGTTTACTAAAATAGAGAAAATTGAAACAGGTGTTCAGTTTTCTATTATAAAACTAAGTCCCACTCCTCACATTCTCAGTGAGAGCTGAGAAGCTCTGTATAACATACAGTGTCAGTGTGTAGCCTAGGTTTGTCTGGAACTCATGATCTTCCTGGCATGAAGTACTGGGTGAAAATAGGGATGCCCATCCACACCTGCCTTGAGTATGTTTTATATTCCCTTTGAAATTTTTATTCAACATATTAAAAGCCAAATTGTGAACATTTTGTATGGATCACTCCCAACTGGCTAGAGCTTTACAATGGGCATCAAAAGCCTCATGCTTATGTTCTAGCTCTAGTCAGCAATTACCTTTGCAGTTTGGTTTGAGGTGTCTTACTTGCTTGGAACTTAGATCTTTCTTCTGAGGTTTGAATGATAGAAGGGAGAGTTTCTCTTATCTCAACACTATTGATATTGATATGTTGTGATAATTCTATGTTGTGGAAAATAGTTCTGTGCATCATAAGATGGTCAGCAGCATCCCAGGCCTCTACCTAGCTGATGGCACCAGCACCTTCCTCAGTTGTGACAACCAAAAAATATCTCTAGGTGCTGGCAAATGTCCCCACAGGGGGTATAGATTCCTTCTAATTGAGACTTCCCAGAAGAGATTAGTACTTCCTAGCTTTTCTAAAAATGCCCTAACTTCTTGTGAGGCATAGAACCATAAGCGTCTAATGAAAGCTAAGGACTTTCTTCCTGAACCAGTGCACTTATAATTTCAAATAATTTTGCACGTCATTGCAGATCTTTGGTGGTCTTCAGATTAAGACATGACGGGACTATTACTGTACACAAAGGACCAGTTTACCTCTTAATTTTATAAAAGTTATTAAAAGTCTAAGGAAAAGGAACATCTTTTTTTTAATGTTCTGTGTTATATTTTGGGGACACTCAGTTCAGATAATGATTCACTTTGCATCCCAAATTCAAATCCATTAGCTTGGTTACATTTTCAAGTGCTGAACATGTTAATGACAATGAAACCAAGGACTAAATGTTCTTTCAGTGTTGTTGATGGTTTTCCATGCTTTGTACACAGCAAGCTGTACTAGGCCTGGTCAAACTGCATGTGGTCTTATCACGTATCCACTCACATCATCTGACTGTATAAGAGCATAACAGAGTTGCTATATGTCCTGGGAATCACCTGTTTGTGAGCACCAGAAGCATTTTACTCAAAACTTGTTCTGGTAAATGTGTAAAGCACTACAATATTGTAATTCTAGGATTTGTCCAGGTCTACAGTGGATGCAGTGAATGAACGGATATTAGTGATTATAACATATACAGGATGTGGGATCTCCTCCATTTTCCTGGGGATTGCAATGGTGACATACATAGCTTTCCAGTAAGTTTATACAACATAGCTCTGAGTAAGTTTAATTTGATCTGATGAACGTGTTGTCATTGAAATCTTGTTAAATTCATGAATATAATACAACAAACAGAAAGAGGTTACATCATCAGATTATGAAGTGGGGAAAATAAAAGTAAAGCAAAATAACTATTACTGGAGTATTTTAAGAGTGAGAGATTTGTGATTTGGAGTAAAATCTCTCTTCCTTGATACGAGGACAGAGATGATAAAAGGAAAAGTCTAAAGTTTCGTTAGAAACAAGAACCTTTTCATCATATGAAAAAAGTTAAGATGGAGAAGGACAACCAGACACGTGCGCGCACACACACACACACACACACACACACACACACACACAAATTAAAAAAGAAGACAGAAAATTGAAAAGTGGACCAAAGAACTGAATGAATACTTCACAGAAAAGGTCGTGCATGGGCAGCCCTAATTTGAACCCAAATGATAAGTATATGATCATATGTTAAGTTTCTCAACATCTTTATTCATTACAAACAAAAATGCTAATTAAAGTCATAATTATTTTAAAAACTGACCTTGAGTTGACAGGGAGATGAGTTGGGGTAGTGTGGGAGGAGTGGGAGGGGGAAATGGAGGTAGACATGATATTTCATTACAGAACTGTACACAATTCTCAAGAATAAAAAGAATTAAACAAGCAACATTTTTCATTTTATTATCAATAGAAGCCAGCCAACCAACCAAACAACTAAACAAAAAAATCTAAACCCCACAGTTACATGCCCGGGCACCCACAAGAATGACACAATTTTAAAGTATCAACAGTAGAAAGTGTTCACAAGAAGATGAAGCCACTATAACTCCCATGGATTTCAACAACCATTTATTACCCAGAGCTCCTCAGAGAGGGCTGGGAACTTGTGAGGCCCTAATGCACAACTCTTGCTGTTTTATTATCCAGATAGGATGTAGTAGTACTTAATTTGGAAGGGAGATCATGCCTGGCCTAACATTTTTTTGTTTGTTTGTTTGTGTTTTTTTGCTTTGTTTTGTTTTGTTTTAAAGCAAACTTCGAAAAGATTATCCTTCCAAAATCCTGATCAACCTATGCACAGCATTATTGATGCTCAACCTAGCATTTCTGGTTAATTCCTGGCTGGCATCGTTTCAGCAAGTGGGACTATGTATCACAGCTGCAGTGGCACTTCATTACTTTCTGCTGGTGTCTTTGACTTGGATGGGCCTGGAGGCAGTCCACATGTACTTTGCTCTAGTCAAAGTCTTCAATACATACATTCCAAATTATATCCTGAAATTTTGTCTAGCTGGTTGGGGTGAGTATTCTGCCATTGTGCTTGATGTTGCTTTTAAAATACTGTCTTTAAAAAAAAATTAGCTCCACCTTATTCTATTTTTCTTTTTCCTTCTTTTCTTTCTTCCTTCCCTCCTTCCTTCCTCCCCTCCCTTCTTTCTTCCTTCTTTCCTCTCTTCCTTCTGTCCTCTCTTTCTTTCTCTCTTTTTCTTTCTTTCTTTCTTTCTTTCTTTCTTTCTTTCTTTCTTTCTTTCTTTCTTTCTCTTTCTTTCTTTCTTTCTTTCTTTCTTTCTTTCTTTCTTTCTTTCTTTCTTTCTTCTTTCTCTCTCTCTCTCTCTTTCTTTCTTTCTTCTTTCTTTCTTTCTTTCTTTCTTTCTTTCTTTCTTTCTTTCTTTCTTTCTTTCTTTCTTTCTTTCTTCTCTCTCTCCTCCTCCTCCTCCTTCTTTTAGACAATATGAGACTGGGTAATTGACAAAGAGAGAGATTCTGAGTTCCAGAGGATGGAAAGTAAAAGGTCAAAGGCAGAACTTCTCTTTTCATAAGGGACCTACTGCTGAAAAAATGTGAACTGATTTCTTGCAATAAAGCATTAATCTATTCCTGAAGGCAGGCCCTTTATCACTTAACCAACTATTGAAGATTTCATTTCTTAATACTGAGGCAATGAGGATCAAGTTTTCACCATATGAACTTTGGAGGACCTGTTCAAAGTACAGCAGACACCATTTGGCGTGCTATTTCGGACCCATCTCTTACTAGTGTAGTTCAGGAATTAAGTACTACATCACTGGAGTTTGGATGTGCATTGCTCTTCCTGCTTATGTGGTTCTATACATTCAACTTTAAAACTTTAAAGAGTTTGTACACAAATGTTCATTGAACACCCACTCGTGTGTTGTACTAAAGGCTAGATCCATAATAACAACCTTGTGAGATTTTAGCCTTCCCTTTACAGAAGTATCAACAGTACTTACTGATGTAATAGTGAGTGGTCAGCTCTCCATTATAGGTGCCAGCTGATATTCTAAGTGCTTTTCGTGCCCATGTAGTCTTCACTGCCTCTGTATAGAATGGATTCCATTATTATTCTCACTGAAGACACGAGGGGAGAGGGTTGTACTTGCTAAAACACACACCCAAGATATGAACCAGGCAGCCTCTCTCCGAAGTTTGAACTTTTAATATTGATGGTCTTGCCATATTGTTTAAGACTTCAAATTGATAACATTGTGTCTAGACAGCCATGATTGGGTCCTTACCACCCCTTGTGACTGTTAAGACCACTGTTGTCCCTGGGAGAATCCAGGAATGGAACTCAGCACGGATGCATCCTTCTCTCTCTCTTGACCAGTCATTGTTAGATTCACTCACAGTTCTTTCCTCCTTCCTTTACTCCATGCCATACACGGTGACAGTTCCTACAGCTTGTTTGTCTCTTGAGGCATCTCATTTTATACTATTCCCTAAGATACAGGGGAAGGCAGGAAAGGCTAAAAATTGTACTCAAAGGCAGGAGAGTCTTTGTTTTAAATTTTTTTTAAAATTTTTTAATTTTTAATTTTTTTCCTTTTATTTTATTTTACAATACCATTCAGTTCTACATATCAGCCACGGATCCCCTTGTTCTCCCCCCTCCTGTCCCCCTCCCCTTCCCCCCAGCCCACTCCCCATTCCCACCTCCTCCAGAGCAAAGCCTCCCCCGAAGACTGAGATCAACCTGGTAGACTCAGTCCAGGGAGGTCCAGTCCCCTCCTCCCAGGATGAGCCAAGCGACCCTGCATAAGCCCCATGGTTCAAACAGCCAACTCATGCAATGAGCACAGGACCCGGTCCCACTGCCTGGATGCCTCCCAAACAGATCAAGCCAATCAACTGTCTCACCTATTTAGAGGGCCTGATCTAGTTGGGGGCCCCTCAGCCTTTGGTTCATAGTTCATGAGTTCCCATTCATTTGGCTATTTGTCCCTGTGCTTTATCCAGCCTTGGTTTCAACAATTCTCGCTCATATAAAAGTGTCAAGTATAATCACAAGCTCAGGTTGAGCCAAGGCCAAGGTCTGGCTGACTAACTAGTTGAGAAAGATACAATGAGCTACACTTGGATCCATCTGTTATTGGCACAGTGAATTGGGGAGTAGCTAAAATTGCAGACCTCCATTTCTCACCCCAGGCTCTGAAAAGAATAACACCAAAGAGAAACGGAACAGATGACACTGGACAAGTGGTAGGATTCTCCATGGATGATTGAGGGGTCAGTTCTAAATGGGAGCTATGTGCTTTTCTACTCTACAGCTCCATTTTAGTTGGGGCAGGGTATAAAGCCCCACACCTCTGAAGACCCAGGAAGTGGTAAGAAAGTGTCTGTGACAACTTCCCAGAGGAAAGAGGGAAAGTAGGGGATATCACCCCCAAGTCTCTTGTCTTCTCCCATTGGTGAAGACGCTTAATACATTCTGTCAAAATTGAGATAAGCTGAGATGCAAGCCTTTGCAGGCATGGCTTATGTGGATGCACACAACGTCATGGGGGAGGGGTACTTCTAAGCTGCTGCAGGAAGTTTGGAAACATTATAAAATCAAAATGGAAGACAAATACTAGGATCTCTGTAGATTTAACAGTTGGTTTTCCTAAGCCAAAGCAATCTGTTATGAAGGCGCATGCCTTTAAATTTCTGTCCAAGAAAGTAGATTTACCCACATTTTATAAAAACTGACAACCGAGTATGGTGCCTCATACCTGCCATCCCTGATTCAAAGTCATCCTAGGCTACATACTGAATTCTAGTTCATCTGGGTCTCCAGCATGATATTTTGCCTCAGAAATCCAAACCCCAAACAAACAAAAACCAACAGAACAAGTAATGGGATATTTGAAAGATTTTTTTTATTATATTTATTTATTTTATGTGCGGGTACATGGAGGTCAGGTGACAGTTCGAAGGAATTTATTTTTTCCTTCCACCATGTGGGTCCTCAGGATCAAACTCAGGCTTGGAAGCAAGTGCCTTAACCTGCTGAGCTTTCTTGCCAGTCCCAGTAGGGACAATTTTTTTTTTTTTAAATTATGAACATGCAAACTTGAGTACTTCCACATAATTTAATCATAAATATGAAGCCTCCTTTCAGACCTGTCTTACAGCTTATGGGGACATTATTTTTAAGCTAGCATAGAAAGTAATGGGCCCCATTATGATATTTTCATACTACATGTATTATACTTCATTATTAGTCACCCTCCTCTCCCTCCAGTAGTCCCCTCCCATCCTCCCTGCTCTCCTCTTGCTGGTCCTCTTCTTCCCACCAATAGACCCCTTTCTTCTTTCACGTCCATGAAAAAATAATATGTGCATGAGGGTAGGCCCTGTGCCAGGTGTGGGCTAGCTGCATTGGAAAGGATTAATCTGTTTATCATAGTTGGGGCAATGGAGGATTTTTCAAGATGCTTGCCACTGTGAGGAATGGAATAGCTTTGCAGAGTATTTTACAAGCCCCCTACAGGGTGTGTGGGTGTATGTGCTCCCATTAGGAGAAATGCAAGCTTAGAAATAAAAAAAAAAAATCAGTTCAGTTTTGCAACTGTACATGAAATTGAATTTGTATAGCCCATGCCCATACTCCCATCACGTTTGACCATTTTAACTGAGCTGATTGCTTTATTATAGTGTGGCTGAATTGAGCGGCTGTTAACTGGTCGATCTAGTCAAAATGTCAAACTAGTAACGAGTGTGGAAACGGCTTGCCTGTCAAAAAAGTAATGAAGGCTGCAGCTGATGTCTGTGCCCTTCCTCCAAGGTGACCTAGACAAAGACATAGTGGGAACAAAGGGGTAGAATTGAAAAGCAGGAAAAAAATGGTGGCCCATCATCTGAGAAGAAATGTGTGGCGTAGGCTTGTATTCTGATGAACTAGACGCTTTGATTGCCAAACTGATTTTTTTGGCACTTGAGCTTTTTTAATAAGTATTAAATGTCACCTTGGAGCCACTGGCATACTGCTTAGTTTAGTAGATTGGAAAACTCCTAGAAAAGTTTTACTTGGAAGAATTCATAAACATTTTGCAAACAATGGTATTTGGATGTCCACACATCTGTGGCTCATTTAAGCAGTGTCTTAACGTGTCAACCCCCACGGCTGTTTGATTAGGATCCTTCCCCTCGGACTGAACAGGTTCTTTTTGCCTTGCATGCCCACTCTAGGAATCCCAGCGATCACAGTGGCCATTATACTCAGCATAAGAAAAGACCTGTATGGAACTCTGAGCCCAACAACTCCATTGTAAGTACCACTATCTCTTGCTCTCGGGCAGTAGGTGTTCTAGGCACGGTGGGATGCTCCTGCTCTGGGACTTTGTCTTAGCACTGTCTTCATGGAAAATTCAACGTCAGCCTTTTTGATAGAACACCGCTATGCTCACTTGTGGAATGGGTAGGTGTTTGGATTCTGTATGACCAAGGCCAAATCATCCTGCCTTTTAGGTGCATTTCTTCTGGAAAATGGGGCTAATGTAATTTGCTCTCAGTGTCATGTGCAAGGTAAAATGGCATTGCTTGTATAAAGTTCTTGACCTGTTGCTTGATCTGTGTCAAATGCTATGGAACTGCCGGTCCTTTTTAGTTGCGAAAACTCACAGACCACACGAAGGATTTAGTGACTAGTCTAAGGAAATACTGAGATGAGTTAGAAAACCTGTTCTGTCTTTTAGCAACAAAGGTCTTCCCAGAAGGAGACTGAAAATCTTCCCATTGTAAACTGCCAGATTTATTTCTCTCTATTTGTTTATTGTTTTTCTCTCTCTGTTTTAAAAATTTGATGTATAAGCCCATCTCTTTGGCTCTCAACTACAGTCACAAGAATAGCCTTTTATTCCACTCCATCTCTTTGGAGCCTTATTTGGACCTACACATCCCTTCAGGCTGCACAATCTTTTATTTAATTTCCCCATATCCATTCCTTTTACCACGGCTTCTCAAAAATCACAGCCACTATAGATTTCTTGTCCCGTTGTGCTGAGATCAAGTGTAGGAGGTCCTGTATCTAACATCCTGTCTTTCATATTGAGATGGCAGTTGCAGAGGGTCAAAATTACATTGCCCTCTGCAGCAGATGCTTTCTAATTAAAATTCCTAGTTCTCCCTTATTTCCCTCTCTTTTCTCTCTCCTTCTTTGTCTCCATCTCTGTCCTCCCTCTTTGCCTGTTTTGTGACTTAAAAGGTCCCCAGTATCTGTCTTGTAGTGATTCTTCTTCAAAGATCAAAAGCATAAACAAAACCAGAACAAAATCAACTCCGCACTCCCCACCCCCAAAGAGCCTTTTCATATGTGATTTGTTAGTAAGAGGCAGATGGCTCTAAGAGTTTTGTTTTGTAAATAATTATACTTTGAAAGGTAATTCACTACAGGGTACAAAATACAAATTGTACAAAAGGGTAGAGGCTGAAAACTACGCCTCTTCCCAACCCCCAGCTCTAAAGTTTTTCTCCTTTCGGGTAACTCCTATCACCAACAGTCAAACATGTGGCCATCTCCTTGCACACAATTTTTGGCTTATTTCTTTTATTTTTTATTTATTTTATTATTACTTTTTATGTTTGGGATTGTGTCTTGCTGTATATCCCAGGATGTCCTAGAACTTGCTGTGTAGCTCAGGCTGACTACAAGCTCAGCAGTGCCCCTGCCTCAGCCTCCCAAATTGCTGATTTTACACGCTGGAGCCATGACATCCAGACAGTTATTTTGTTTTTGACACATTGTTGTATTTATTTGTGGAGCACAGCAAAAACATTTGAATACAGATGTATATCATATCACGGTCAAATCGAGATAATGAACATATCTATTATCTGAAATATTTAGTATTTGTTTGGGTGTCAACACTCAAATTCCTTTCTTCTCAGTAATCTTAAATATACCATACAGTATTGTTTACTCTAGTCTCCACACTGTGCAGTAGAGCACAGGGGCAATTCCCTCTGCTGGAGCTTTGTGCCTCCTCTCCCTAGGCTCTGATGACTGCTAATCTGCTCTCCCATTCTATGTGATCAACTTTAGCAATTCTTTTAGATCTATTTATTTTTTGTGTGTGAGTGTTCCACCTGCATGCATGTATGTGAACCATGTGCATTTCTGGTGCACAGGGAGTCAGAAAAGACACCCAGTTTCCTAGAGTTGTTTGAGATGGTTGTGAGCCACCATGTGTGTGTGCTAGGAATCAAACCCAGGTCCTCTCCGAGAGCAACAAGTACTTTTAACTTGAGCCATCTTTCCAGCCCCATGATGCACTTTTCGTGTGAGTGCCCTCTCACACACTTTATGTGTATGCTGTTTTGTACACTGATATTTTCACTTGGAGATGATTCTGTATCCTGAACTACAGTGCTGACTCATCTTAAGAGTTGTCTGGAGTTTTGTTTGAGGCTGCAGAGGATAGAATGAGAATCCTAAATACGAGACTGTATTAGGGAGATTAAATGTTTTCTCCCTCACCCTCCTGAATCTCTCTCTCTCTCTCTCTCTCTCTCTCTCTCTCTCTCTCTCTCTCTCTCTCTCTCTCTCTCTCTCTCTCACACACACACACACACACACACACACACACGCACGCACGCACACACACACGCACAATGACATGTGCCAGTATGGACAACATGTCCCAAAGGAATTTTTCTGCATTCAGAAAGAGATTCCAGCTAATTAGACACACAGTTGACTTAGTCAAGCTTGTCTGCCTTCAGAACTCAGAAGCAATGCGTCTCCTAGTTAGAATTGTTGTTCAGTGAAGCATCTGCTCACAGGAACCACTATACATCTCTTCTTTAATAGAAACCGTAGAACCATTAAGCTATCCAGTAGCCACTGCTGTCTTTTGTGGTCCAAATGCATCATATTTTAAAGCAGTACAACGAGAGCTGTCTTTTTTTGTTGCATTTTCATTAACTCTGATCATCTCATCATTGTTTGATATCGCATTCAGGAATATTCTTGCTTGCTCATGTCCTTTTATTATGATATTTATCATGCAAAGCAGAATTCATCTTGCAAATAAAAGCTCTGGTTTAAGGTGTGTGCAGGGTGGGGAGGAGAGCTCCTTTGGGGAAAAATACATAATTTGTTTTTCTCTTGTTGAAGAAGAAAATAATTTCTCAGAGAAATTTACTGAGGTTTCTGTATATGTGCCCTGTAGGAGTCTAGCCTGCATTGGAAGGTACCCAAAAGTAGGGCTCAGGAGAATAGGGTTTAAGCCCAGCTCTGCCTCCAGCGGGGCGTGAGTGAACACCATTGTCTTGCTTCATCTCTCTAGGTCTAGATGTCCTAAGAACCACTGAAACTGACCAGGTGACCTTAGAGTGCCCAGAAAGTAGTAGTATATATTTATGCCTCACAAGAGTCTTCTCTTCCTTGTTCTGTACAGTTGTTGGATTAAAGATGATCGTATCTTTTACATCTCGGTGGTGGCTTATTTTTGCCTCATATTTCTCACGAATCTCTCCATGTTCTGCACTGTTCTTGTTCAATTGACTTCGGTGAAATCCCAAAGCCAGAAGACCCGGAAGAAGATGATCCTCAATGACCTCAAAGGCACAATCAGCCTGACATTCTTACTTGGCCTCACTTGGGGGTTTGCCTTTTTTGCCTGGGGACCTGTGAGGATCTTTTTCATGTATCTTTTTGCCATTTGTAATACTTTGCAAGGTAACTGCTGCATGTGGGCCCTATCTGTGGCTAGCTAGAAAGCTTTGTTGTTTTGGAAAATAATCCCACCAATAAGAATTTAAAGGAGGAAAAATATATATTCTTCAGGAGATCCCTGCTCCCAACAGGTCAACAAGTGGTCTTTGGAAATATTACTTAGATGTTATCCTTCGTTGAGTGAATCTCTCTCTCTCTTTTACTAGGGGAGGAGGGAGGATTAAATAAGCTAGCACAATTCTTTCTAGTTGGTAATGTCAGCATCAAACACTGACTGGCAAGGTTTTGCGCAGTACTCATCAAATCAACACACTGTTGATACACAGATTCATGCTTGTGTTTAAAATTTGAAGTGCATGGTCTAGTCGAATATACCAATTCCTAGATAGTAGAGACATTAAACTTATAATTCTACAGGCTCCAATTAAATCATATATCTTAATAAATCCTCAGGCTAGAAAGGTGCAGAGTCCCACAGAAATCAGGCTGAAATTCAGAGTCTAGGACCAAAGTTCTGAGTAAAATATGTGAAAATATAAACCATGCTGTTTTTCTTCTGTTCTCGTTCTCTCTCTCTCTCTCTCTCTCTCTCTCTCTCTCTCTCTCTCTCTCTCTCTCTCTCTCCACGATATGTGCATGTGGGCTTCATGGGCACACTTACAGGCTGATCTCTTCTAGCACTTATTCCTTATTCCTTTGAAACCTGAAGCTAGGCTGTCAGCCAGAAAATGCCAGCAACCCCCCTACTTCCACCCTGCATAGCACAGAGGTTGCAGGTGTACGTGCCATTGTAGCTTTTAATATGAGTGCTAAGAATTTGAAAACAGACCTTCATGCTTGTACAGCCAGTACTCTTACCTGTTGAGCCATCTCCCAGCCCCTTTTGCCCCTTCTTATTGCATCTGGCAGGAGAGATGAACTTCTTAGGAACTCTTGATGTATGCTTACTCAGGGCCTTTCGTGGCTGCTGATACTTGACTGTGACTGAGGTAATGGCTCCACACTGGAACAAGTCACCTGGCTCAGACTGAGGTGCTCTGATTTGATATTTTAGCATGTCACAAGAGCTAACTAACCTTGGTAGAGAGTGCCTGTAGAAGTGGATTAAGATGGTGTGCAGGCTCCCTTCTCAGTGCTAACTCCAGTATGCTCTCCGGCTAACTAATCTGAGTAGAAATTTGTCCTGAGTATTAAAAGTGGGGTTGAAGGAAAACTAGAAAGCTGGTTAAAACTTGAAAAGGAAGGAGGTAATTTTGAAACAGCCAGTGTTCCATCCTTTGGCAGAGGGAAAACTGGTATGTAGAATTTATTGAAGTATTCTCTTAAAGATGAAAGTGAGAGTCTTATAGAACCAACTTGAACAAAGGCATGCTGTCTGTCTGTCAGACACATTCTCTGCCAATCAAGTGCTCCTAGTCAATATAGATGGGGCCATTGTCTAGCAAGGGCGTTTTCAGAACCTTGAGTTTCAAAGTCAAGTTACACACACACACACACACACACACACACACACACACACACACACACTCTGTAATGAGACATTTGAACAAATTAGCAGTTTATATGACAAGTGGTCAGTTTGCAACCATGACTAAAAAGGTGGATGCCCTGTGGGTCAGGTGAGAGAAAAATTCAGCCTATGATGAGCCCTTTGTGAAGGAGAGGGTACATACACAGAAATGCTGATGGCAAAAAACAAAACAAAACAAACCAGCAAAGAAACAACCTGGCATCTTCCCTCATGCCCATCTTATAGTGAATAAGCAGATCGATGTGCTGTGGGAAAGGAAGGAAAGCTGCCAGGAGGAGAGAGAGAGAGTTGGCAGGCAGCTCATTGGAATTCACAGAATAACCTTTAAGTATGAGAACTCACAAAACCGCATGCGGGAGATCAGAGCAGCAGTAGGTGCTCAGTGTCACTGTCGTCTCTTGTCCATGCGGCAGCTAGAGGCTCTGAGGCTGAGGCTGAGGCTGAGGCTTGCTTTCCTCAGGTTGCTGCACTGCCTTCCAGGTGACTGTTGCGCAGAAAGAGACAACATGGCTGAATTTCATCACTGCAGTTGTTTGGTTCTACATAGCGCTAAGGCCCCTGGGAGAGTTAGTGAGACAGGCCTCCAGATTGCTGCCTCCCACCTGGAATCAGGGAGTCTCAGGGCTGGGACCAGGGAACCAGGATCTTGCCAATCCAACCCTCCATCAAGTGACAGAAAATCACTTGACTCTTCCTGCAGCTTCCCAGGGACTGAAAGCTCACCATTCCATGAAGCAGAGCGTTTAGCTTCTGATCCTCTCTGACTCTTATCCTAGTCTTCGTCCTTGGATGAGTGCAATGGTTAAGACCTTGGGCTCTATAGTCAGACAGCCCCTGCTCAGTGCTGATGTTGCCAACTCCAGGCAAGCTCAGTGACCTAGGCAAATATCACGGAGTCCAAAGCCTCTCACCTCTGATCATGTGGGTAACAGCACAATGCTGGCCACAGTGTCACTGCTTAGTAAACACTAGCTGTTGACTTGTTTGTACATGACTATTCTGGAGCCTCCTCCCACCACCTCTAGTTCCATCCTGGCAATCATACAGAACAAGCATAATTTGTCTTTATGACAGCCCTATCAGATCTATGACTAATGCTATCACTTTTCCTCACCCTGTAATACTTACCCCAAGTATTTCCTTATCTAGATACAAAACCACAGCCTTTTCTCATGTCCATCACCATGCTAGTTGGCCCTATTTTTGAATACTTCTGTTTGTCAGCATCCTTTTAAAACAAAGCCCTTCCTCTGAACTTAATTGGTGGGAGGTATCATCAAACTAATGTAAATTTCAGCAGATTATCACTTGCCTCAATCCAAGATTCTTGACTTTGTGCTGGACCTCAGGGAACAGACCTGTAATCACAACTACTTTGGAGGATGAAGCAGGACAATTGCAAGTTCAAGTCCTTTTCTGGACTACCGAGCAAGGGATTTAAGGCCATCCTTGGGACTTAGTGAGACCTTGCTTCAAAGTAAAAGTTTAAAAAAATGAGGGCTGGGGATATAGTTCAGTGATAGAGCATTTTCCGAGCATGTATAAGGACCTATGTTCAATCCCCAGTACTTAGCAACAGAAAATTTACTTCCACTAAGGTAGTAATTTATATAAGGTGGAAGTTATTTACCCTTTTGACTTGTGCTCAGTTTGCAATGAGTGATAGGAATAATTTACCTGTAGGACAATTTTCCAGTGTAGAGAAGCAAGTTGAACCCTTTAGAAAGAACAAAGATTTCCAACAGCACTTGAGCCAAAAATATATTTTGAGGTCCAAACAAGTATATTGTCATATTGCTGAGGCTATAGATGACAATGGGAATTTATGTGTCAATGCCTAGAAGTTCAAGTCAACAGCTGTCTATTGAGCTGCCACACATAGGGCTGGAGGCAAAGGGAAAGGTGATATGAAGATGAAAAGGAGACAGAAGCCAGATCTTCAAAAACTTGACAGCTGAAAGATAAGATGGGCAATATGCAGAGAATTATGTGGCTAAGTAGGGCACATATTATGAGAGGCAAAGTATTATGGCAGTTCAGAAATGGGAAGAGTGCTTTCAGGTTGAGGTATCTGCAAGGGCTTTGTGGATAATGATTTTAGGCATGGACCATAAATAAAAGTCAGAGTATTGACAAGAATTACTCCTGCCAATTCTACCCCCATCTTGAGGAAATCCAATTAGCCCTCCAGGGAATTTTCAGTTAGGATCATCTTAAGTCCTACTTTCATTTCCCCAGGAGTTATTTTACAAGATGGAGATGAAAAATGTCTCACATTACCAATTGAGATCTCCAGCACTTCTCTCACTTGCTGAACAAAGTCAGAGCTGGACATGCTTTGCACATGCTTCAGTTATGCCAAAGATCATGTGCTTCAGATATTTATGGGTGTGTAACAGCCTATCTCCCAAGTTCAGAAGCTTAACACTATGTACATTTCTAAGTCTTACACAATGTCTGAGGGTCAGAAATTACAGGCCTTGTCCAGGGCTGGAATGTCTGCTTCTTAGAAGACTCAGTCACAAAGCTGGGACTCACCATGTAGGCATCTGCATAGGAATGCCAAGATGTTGTCAAGGCAAGATGCTTGATTTCTTGAAGAGGGGGTGGATGCAGGGGGATGTCTTTTGTAGCTTAATGAAGTGACACACCACAACTTCTGCCACATGTCATTGGTATGTGAGAGGATGCTGCATGTCACGGATGTGAATGTTAGTACGTGAAGATGGGGAACATTGAGTGCTCTCTCCAGTTCTGGGTATCCTAGTAGCCCCTATGTTTTGCGCTCTAGGTTAGATGGCAGACTAGGGGGAGAACAGTGGTGATTGTGAAGTCTTAATATTGACTTTGTGCTACTGCTGCCTTTGGGGAAGTCTTAAAATTCTTAGAAAGACAGTGCTCCTGAGGTTGATTGGAAGCAGCATTGATGGTGACAAGAATAGGCCTGAGTCAGTGGATTGGTGCTAACTTGTGAAAGAAGGTGCAAAGACTGATCTTGTTCTCCTGGCTTAGGGTTCCTCATTTTTGTGTTTTACTGTGTGATGAAGGAGAGTGTGCGGGAGCAATGGCAAAGGCATCTCCATTGCAGTTGGTTTCGCCTAGAGAACTTTTCAGGTAAGATGTCAACTTGGGTGAGATCTTAAACCGTACATGTTTTATAGAACTGATCATATTAATTTGTCTCCTAACGAATTCATATGACAAGACTACCAAAACAGAGGCTGCTTCCACGGCATGAAAATGAATTTGTGCTTTTATGCTAAGATGAAGGAAGTCAAGGGAAGACTGTGACTTGGGCCATATTTTAACCTGGTAGAGCTCTTGTTTGGGCCCAGATTGCTTGGGTTGCTTGTCATCTGTCCTGTGATTCAGTTAGATGGGTGGTGACTGAGTACTTAATGTGTTTCAGGAACTAGGTCAGAGGGCCTCCTGGCCAGCAGCCAACGGTGGGTTGATTGGTGTGAGCAGCAAGTGGAGTGAACATGTCAGCATCTCTAAGATGCCTCACAAGTGAGCTGCCTGGGTGGCTCTTGTGGTGGGGCTCTCTGCCAAGTGGGAGATACAGTAGCCTCTAATGTTGCCTCTCAACATTGGCACTTCCCCTGAGGACATCTCCAGTGCAGGCTAACTGCTGTTCCTCTATTATCAAATGATCTCTTTAATTTTGGCAGCTTGTCTCAGTCTCCATTCAAAGCCCAGGCTGCTTCCTTTAGGGAGGCAACATTTGTGCTCTAGGAGTCTACAAGTGGCACCCAGGGATCTTTTCCACTGGGTATATTAGTGACCTTCAAGTCCTTATGCTCTAGGGAAAGCAGACATCCTTGGTAAGTGCATCATCGGCTTGTCCTATATCCACACCACTATACAAATGTACTTCTCACAATTCCATAGAAAAGCCAACTCCAAGAATGAACAAACATTGAGCATTTGACTTCTTGGACTTCATATTTTAATGGTATTATTGAAGGCAGTATAATTTCTAGACCACAGCCTCATCCATTTTAAGTGTAGAATTTGATGAATTTTACATTTAACTTTTTTTCTGGTGTCATTTCAGATGGGAACAACAGGTTTGGGATACATGTTAGGTATAAACAGAAGAAACTGAAGAAAACCCATGAGTCCAAATTATTGACACCATCGCTCAAGTCAACAATAACCAATTCCACTTTCAAATCTATAAGATCCGTGCCCAGCACTCCTTCAGAAATAAACTTTCCAAATGGTAAAGCACAAGGTACTTTGTATTTGTGTCCAGAGATACTCAATAACATGAGACTATATGTTAAGTCTTAGATAATACCTTTTCCTCAAAGCAAGTACATAATTAATATATAATGTAACAGATTACTATATTGTATAATATTACATGTGGTATGATATATAATATAATTAATATATTATGATACATATTCAGGGGAACACTAAATCTAATCTCTCTATATATGTATGTGCTTTTCTATAGATATATGGAGCTCATTCTGTATATATCTATATTCTATATTCTATGTCTATATTCTATACCTATAGAATATATATCTATATTCTATGGATATATTTGGACTCATTCTTAGCTGAGAAAATATGTATAGACTGATGGGCTGTTAGACTAATGAGAAGAGAGGAGACAAAAAGTTTAAAAACTTCAAGGGCTCTTTTTTAATGATGTATTTATTTTTATTTTATGTGCATTGGTGTGTTGCTTACATGTAGGTCTGTGTAACGGTGTCAGATCTCCTGGAACTGGAGTTATGGACAGTTGTGAGCTGCTATGTGGGTGCTGGGAATTGAACCCAGGTTGTCTCGAAGAAGCCCTCAGCGCTCTTAACTGCTGAGCCATCTCTCCAGCCTGTCAAAGGGTCTTAAAAATAATTGTCACAGACTTTTGAAATCAGACATAGTCTAGATCAAATCTCTCATTTTACACAAAGGGGGTCTTAATCATGGTAAAGAAAAATGCCTATGGACAATCACTAAGCTCCAGCCTCATAGCATTACCATTAATACTCCTTGAGTTACTACCACAGGAATCTCTGCTTCTGGGGGGAGACAAATATTGACCTGAGGATGGGATATTCAGAGAGAAATTACAGAAAAGGGGTGAGTCTACAAGTTAAGAATGGAAAGCCTTCTTGAAATGAAGAAAAATAGTACAATGAAAGTAAAAAGGATCAAGAACTTTTGAAAACTGTAAGTTCAAATCTGAATGCAGTAGCACATGCCTGTAATTCCAGCCCTCAGGAGGCTTCCAAGAAAGGTTTTCCAGATTTGAGACCAGCCTGGGCTGCATAATGGGGCCTTATCTCAAAAACCTAAAAAAGAAAGAAAGAAAGAAAGAAAGAAAGAAAGAAAGAAAGAAGGAAAGAAGGAAGGAAAGAAAGAATGAAAGAAAGAAAGAAAGAGAGAGAAAGAAAGAAGGAAGGAAGGAAGGATAGAAAGAAAGAAAGAAAGAGAGAAAGGAAGAAAGAGAAAGAAAGAAGGGAAGAAGGAAAGATCCTTAAGTTGACGCTGGGCTGACTGCATTCTGTTTTACTTGGATCATGATGCGATAGTCTGTGTTTGCTTTTCTTAAAGCCACACGACGCTTCCACTTCACACATACACAGATTAGCTTGAGAGCCTGACTATGGTCACCTGTCACTTTTGCAGTGCTAATGGCAGGATTCTCTCTCTCACTTCTAGATTTTCTTACATTGACTTCAAGAACTCATTCTATTTTCCAGGCCTATAACTGATTTGGGAATTGCATGGTGTGTTAAAAAGGCTTCGGCTCAAGATCAGGTTGTGCCCTGAACTTTGTGACCTGCTTAGAGATGTATTCTTTCTATCCTTAATATGCATAACTCTACAAGCTAGCTGCAAGTCTGAGTGAGCAGATAAGGCTGATTGAATCACACTACATAGTCTTAGTCTCCATTGTTGTATGGGAAAGTTAGTGGTACCCATGGAAACAATCTTTCACTAGCCACTGGTACCCATCACAGTCTGACCAGCTAAATACTATTTATTGCTCTTCTTGGAAGCCCTGGATTGTCATAGTATAAAGAATGCCTGACTTGTGGAATCTCCTTAGTAACCAATAGTTGGGGATGATTGGGAAATGTCAGTTTTGCAAAAGGGTATCCCTACTGTCCCAAGGATATTTTAATTCATTAGCAATAACGTTTCCCAAATGTACATTTATTTTTCTTCAGAGGAAACAGTAGCAAATACATGTTGGAAAATCTTAACACTCCCTTATGCCAAGCAATAGTCCTGGAGAATCAAGAGGCCTAAGGCCTGTTTCAAAGTGCTCATAGATTGTGACTATAACTCTGCCAGCAGAGCAGGAAAACAGCCACAGGTTCGAAAACTCAAATCTAGATACTGCCATCAAACTTGTGGCAAGCACAATTTCATCTACTAATCTCAGTCCTACCAGGGGCTTTCAAACTTTCAGAACAATTCTATCAAATCTATAGGGGATATAGCTGTGTTCTTCAGAACTTCTCCAAGCTTTGGTGAAGAATGGTCTCCTCTAGGTCAGTAATACTAACTTGAATTGGCAATGTAGGAAGTGCATAGGTACCTGTTGCCTAGTCGGCGCTGTCAGAATGATTTCATCTCCCCCACAATCATGCTAGCAGTATATTTTTCACAACCTTCACTTTTCTACTTATTCACGGCATCATTCTATGATATTTTCATATGTGTCTTCCTTGTGCAAAATCCTTCATGAGCCTGCCTTAAATGTTCTTTGTTTTCATGCAGGTGACTTTGATGATTGTTCCTATACTTTCTCTTCCTCGGGTTGTGAAGCTGCACCGACTTTTATAAGAAGAGCATTGCCTGCAGAAATCAAAACAAATTCCATTCAGAAACAGAGATCATTTTCAATAAATGTCAGCAGAGATGCTCACCTGATTCCAAGTCCTGGATTGGGGGAAATGTTCAATTTGTGAAGCAAATCTGCCCCTACCTTGTATTCTATAATTGTTTTGGGAGAGACAGAATGAAATTTTACTTAGTAAATAGTAAGCTTGGAATAATTCTCTTCTTCAGTGTTATTTTTTATTTTTTGAAAACCTTCTTATTAAATGCTTTGTCCTAGGTAGAAAGAAGACAATGAAGAAAAGACAATCCTTTTATTTATTTGTTTCTATGAGTACGAGTCTGTACCTATGTGAATGGATCTGTGTCACAGGCATACAGGAGCCCTTAGAGACCAGAAAATGGCTTCCAATCCATTGACATCGGAGTTACAGGTGGTTGTGAGCTACCTTGTGGATGGCTGGTATCTGGGTCCTTTGCAGGAGCAGTAAATGCTGCTCTTGACTGCTGAGCCACCTCTCCAGCACCAGTGGGTCTTTTTTTTTCATTTTTAAAGAGGAGCTTGAAGCCCATGTATGATACATTAAGGGAGAAATATCCATAACATTGGGGATTTTGTTTCAAAAGTGGTGTGTGTATGTCCTAAAACAAACAAACAAACAAACAAGGCCAAGGTCTTTATTGCTCTGTCCCGAGAGGCAAACAATTCCAGGTGACCAAAGTGTCAGGATCCATAGCTGCCTTGATACCCACAGAAGCAGCAGATAGGAAAGCCATGAGGTCAGAACTGAAGAAAATATCCCTGCCTTGTTTGCCTGTCATAAAAAAAAAAAGAAACCTAAAATCTCCAGCATTCAAGGCTTCCTTTTGATTGACATCCCTTATTTAAACATGTTCTGAGGAAAGGGTGAATCATCTATTCACACATGCAGGGATTCCATGGTGGGGACTATTTCTCAGCCAAGATAGTCCCCCAGGGGGTAGCAAGCAGGGTCCTGATGAACAGAACAGAACAGGAACTAGCTGAAGCTGTTGACGCTCCAAGAGAAATAGAGGAGGAGAAATGGGCGGTGGGGGAGGTGGGAGGAACTGGGAGGAGAGGAGGGAGGGAAGACTGTAATAGGGATGTAAAAACAAAAAATAATAAATAAAGAAAACAACAACAACAAGAATTGAAGGGTAGGTCAGGACAAGCAGTGTGAAAGGGCCTGGGACAAAGAAGGACCATCTGAAGATGACAAAATATGCAAAGAAAGTGAAGTCCCATGGCTTTGTGTTTTATGGGTAAGCAGGATGAGAGAGCTTTTGTATTTGTTTTGGATGGATTCTATGCCCCCCCCCATGTGTGTGTGTCTGTGTGTGTGTGTGTGTGCTTGCTAATTCTGTGACCTACACACACGTCACACACACACACACACACACACACACACACACACACACACACACACACACACACACACACGTGAAAGGACTAGCACATAAATGATTGCCAAACTGTCCCGCATGTTATAGGTCTTTGAAATTGATAGCATGAAGTTACTGCCACCCAAAAATAGAATTAAGGACAAGATTTGGTTGCAATTCAGAAATCTAAAACAATATCACTGGCACCATCAACAAAACAACCTATGCATTCCTCCAAAGATTAGATTTGGGGGGATCTTTGGCTGTAAAATGTCCACAGTTGTATTTATCATCGACAAGTAATAGGATCCTGATTGTTCTGCGGCCACTAGGATGTTGAGTTCACAGCTTGATTCTAATGCCCTGACATACTGTGGCGAAAATAATAATAATAAACTCTCTGCAAATTAGATAACAGTTTGAAATCACAGGGACAACACTGATAAATGTCTATATATTATGTTTTGATTTGTCCTTCCTGGGCCACAAAATGGTTGATACTTTTTTTGTATAAAGACGGACCCAAGAAATTCTGGAGAGGAATTTATACTGCTTTCAATAAAGAGTCAATGCTCAACGATTCCCTTCACGTGGAGGGAAAGTTAGACACACGAAACTTAGTCTCCTCTCTCTAGTGGATGCTTGACTAGAGAGATCAGGTACACATGAAGCAACAGAGAATGATTAATGCGTGGGTGTGGTGGGAGACAAGTGGTTCATGGAGAGAAAATGATGGAGGCTCTAGTTGGGCTGGGATTGGAGGCTGGACAGCTTGAGGAAGGCAAGAGTCCATTTCTAATACTACAGACAAATACTCATTATTCAGCCCTAGCCAACAAAATGACAAAGCCTGCTAGAGCTTCAGGGCACGCGATCTGGCTTCCCATTCTCTCCTGAGCCTGTGGGCATGCTGGCAGAAACAGAGTGGTACTAAACACCAAGGCTCAAGAGGTTCCTGTCTAGGACTCCAGTCTGCAGTGTTTCAAGAAATCCAAAAGGTGCCTGTGACCATCCGCAATGGCTCATCTACCTTACATCTAGGGATATGAGAAAGTCGGAAAGAGTGAAAGGGCCAGGGAAGGAAAAGATTCTTCTATATTGTCAACAGTTCAAGCCTATGATTAATTGGTGTCTTCCTGGCCATTACTTTTAAGCATTTAGGGGACACAAAGAATCTAGAACAATAGAGAAAGGCCCAGGTTATACCTCGACTGATTAGGTAAAATAAGTGAAGTAGCATAAGCTCATATTTAGAATGTCCAGCACTTCACTGATACTCTATATTTTTCATGTGAATATCAGGATATGCATGACTGAATGGAGTGAAGTTGTGAATGAAGGAGGAGGAGAAACAGTGCCCTCAGTACTTCAGAAAGCAGTATTTTCCAAGAGGGAACACTACTAGAATTTGTTCCCAAAGACTCAAGGGTTGAGAATCCTTGACAGTCACTGAGATAGGAACAGATGGCATGTCATCCTTCCTTAGCTGTTATGTTTAAATGAGTGGGCTCAGGGTGAGAACGATAATTGCTTTCACCAATTTCTGCCAGATTTGGCCAATGGATAGATTCATTTTGCCTCCCCTTAGCTGGAATTATGGGAAATCTTGTCTTTTCAATGTATCCTTAGAAATTTTCGTTGGAAAGCTGGAGGTCATATCAGTAAGCATTTCTTCACCAAAATCATAACTTAAGATCTTTTACACAAAGGCAATTTCTGCTTAAATCAACAAATGAGTGAGCAATTTAAATTCCCAGATGAACTTTGATATTGGAAAACCAATCTATAATTAAGTAGGATAGTTAGGTCAGCTGTAAAATTAAACAATTAATCTCATAATCTTTAAAGTTTCTGTATGAGTCAATTTGCAACAAATAATTATAGTATATGAATTAATACAAATGAAAACTATTCATCATTTGCTAGACTTGATCAGAGATAATTGATCAAGATAGCTTTAAAAGCCCTTTCAGCCTGGGGAGGGGAGCAGATAGATTTCTTCCTGATAATAAGCCCTGAACCTCCCTTTTCTTTTTACAGAACCTTTGGAATTGTGGATTCTTTCAGAGTGTCATTAAAATGTAAATGCTCTCCCAGTCTCTAGAAGCTGTTTTAGTTGTTTGTCTTTGCAGTGCTGGGATGGCACCTGGGACTCTGTGCCTGCTAGGCAAGTGCTCTAGCACAGACTTCTATTTCTCGCCTTTCTTTTATCTTCCCTGCATATGTGTGTGGTGTGTATGTATGTATTTATGTGTTCACACGTGTGTAGGTGCATGTGTTGATGTTTGAATGCTTTCCTTCATTGTGTCCCACTTTATTTATTGAGGCAGAGTCTCTAGCTCCACTTACCAATTCTGACTAGGTCTAGCTGCCAGTTGGCCCCACGTACCCTGTCTCTACCTCACCTGCCCGTGGCTCTGGGGGTTCTGCCCTGTGTTGTCTCACCTGCCCGTGGGTCTGGGGGTTCTGCCCTGTGTTGTCTCACCTGCCCGTGGTCTGGTTCTGCCTGTGTTGTCTCACCTGCCCGTGGGTCTGGGGTTCTGCCCTGTGTGTCTCACTGCCGTGGTCTGGGGTTCTGCCCTGTGTTGTCTCACCTCCCGTGGTCTGGGTTCTGCCCTGTGTTGTCTCACCTGCCCGTGGGTCTGGGGGTTCTGCCCTGTGTTGTCTCACCTGCCCGTGGCTCTGAGGGTTCTGCCCTGTGGCCCTCAAACTAGTACAGCAAGCCCTTTACTCACAGAGCCTTCTCCCCTAGTACACACTTGGTTTTTTTCTTTTTTAAAAAACAGTCTAATTTTGAAACTATGCTGGTCTGGAACTCTTGATCCTCTTGCCTCACAGGTACTGGAATTGCAGGAATGTCTTTTTAAAGATAGGGGCCATCCCTTTGAAATCAGCAAGAAATCTAGTGTCTCTATCTCCTAGTCTGTGGGACACAGTGAACCCAACTTCAGATATGTATGTGTGTATGTGTGTAATATAAATATAAATATATATATATGTATGTGTGTGTGTGTGTTGTGTGTGTGTATGTATATATAATACAAACACAGCTTCCTCCATGAGTTTTCTTTAGTTTGTCTCAGCACTTACAATTCCTTGAGTTGTTTTGACAGAGTTGAGTTCAAGATTTCTCCTCTACCACAGTCATGCTGATAACCTGTACTGCACTTGTCCTAGATAGTCTTCCTTGCCTGTTTGAAAAATAAGAATGCATAAGCACATGAAAAACAATATGGAACTGTCTAATTGAAGGTGCTCGTGCTTTCCATTGATACATGAACTTCACAAAGGGACCCTCCTTGTCTGCATGTTCATGTTGTACTGTCAGTACCTCCAGGACACCGCTTCTGGCAGAGCTCTGGGGTTGACAGCAACAGAAAAATGGCTGTCTTTGAACTGACCATGTTGTCCACTCCAGTTAATCAAGCAAAGGGACCTTGTGGAAAACATTTTGGCAACTAAATTCATTTGTGGAAACGTTTACAGAATAAGTCACAAATTAAGATACAGGTATATAAAGCAATAAGCTTTATAGTTTCCTAGAGGCAATTTCCTGGCAAGGGAACTTCTCATGAGAGTATCACTCTTTGGAAGTGTAGACAGCAGCGATTTCATGTATTCCCACATTACTGGTTTAGACTCAGTTCTAGGGGACTATGTCTGATCAACTTGGACTGTGCTACACTGAACAATGAGTGGGAATTGTGGCACCAAAACCTTTAGGGGGCCTTTTAGTTTTTATAATGGTGGGAAAGAACTTTCTATTGATCATCCCTTCAAGAATGCCCATAGTGGAGTAGACATTCTACGAGAAAGTGGGCATATTGTTGGGAATGAAGGAGAGGATTTTTTTTTTTTTTTTTTGGTTTTTCAAGACAGGGTTTCTCTATGTAACTTTGCGCCTTTCCTGAAGGAGAGGATTTTTAAAAACTACATTACACACAATGTAGGTCTCAGTGGTGTCTAGTTTAGTAACACACCATTTTAAGGAGGGTAACAGTGCTTAGACAAGGAAGTTTCTTTTCCAACCACCCTGAGGTCTCATTCATTTATTCATTGCTTTGTGTAAGCCAGAATCAGGAAGTGTTGAGCAGGTTGATGAGTTCAAGGTAAGTGTGCCAGAGTGCTAGAGAAGAGTACCTGTTGGAAGAGGTCATCTCAGCAGAGTGTGCTGACTCACAGCTGTGATCCTAGCACTTGGGAATCAGAGACAGGGGGCTTGCCACAAGTTTGAGGCCAGCCTTATCTACATGGCAAGTTCCACATGTACCAGAATTACGTACGGAGACTGAGTCAAAACAGGAAGTAGATAGACAGAAGGAAAGAGAGAGAGAGAGAGAGAGAGAGAGAGAGAGAGAGAGAGAGAGAGAGAGACAGAGACAGAGACAGAGACAGAGACAGAGAATGGTGGTCTCCAGAGATCTGTGGCACCGACATATGAAAACAGGCTTGTTTGTCTTTGTCGCAGCCTTACCACAGCTCTCGGGGCAAGTTCACACCTAAGTAAACTTTCTAAAGCTCTCCTGTTAGCACCAAAAGGTGTCTTCTGAGAATTTTCCTAAATGGCGGACAACATATACTGATCCTCTTAGAGGTCTTCTGCTTGGTTAGGAAAGGCTGTTGTCGAAGAGAGAAAGCTGGGAGGAGTACTGCTTATCTTTTCTATCCCTCTGTCCTAACGGCACCGTACTCCCAAGGTGAGAGTCATAGAAAAGTGGGAGGCAGCTGCCACTCAGGGCCCCAAATCGGACAAGCCTGGTTTGTTGTAAAATAGACTCAGGCCAATGCATGGTGGTACAGACCTATAATCCAAGAACTCGCAAAGCAAAGCTGGAGATGGATGCATTCAAGGTCTGCCTGCAATACAGAGTAAGTTCAGTGCTATCTTTGGCTAAAAATCAAGGTCCAGGACAGCCAGAGCTACAGAAAGAGACTTCCTCAAAAAGAAGAAAAAGTGCTACAGATGTATGTACAGTTTACAAAGCCCTGGCTTCAATTCTTAGGGCAGAAAAAGAGATTAAAACAATAAGAACAACAACAATAAAATAGGCTCCAAATAAATCAATAATAAACAGTGACTTCAAATATTGAAAATACCTTCTCATCTAAATGCACAGGGAATTCACAGAGGTTTCCCTGAGCATATACAGTCCTCTGAAAACCATGATGTAAATTGAACAAAAAGTTTGGACTGGTGAATTCCCAAGTTTCTAAGATTTGCTTATATTAACTTAATGTTTGTAATAGAAACAGAGTTGGGGACTTTGCTTATATCCCACATTATTTAGAGGTGAAGGGAGGCAAGACTGAAGGATGTGCTACATTAATAGGGTGACGGCACTCAAATCAGGAAACAAGGTAGATAGATGGTTAGATAGTTTTCTCCTTCAAATTGTTATCCAGCTCATCCATCATGCTCAGTTGGTTGTAGGTAGCAATGGGACTAGAAATGGAAATGAATCTCAGTTGCAGTGAATTTTGATGAGGGTCTAGTTCATGCAAGAAAGATTTTTTTGAATCCTCAGCCCACAGACTCCCAAAAGAATAGACACTTTAGCTGCAGCTACAGGGAAAGAATAAAGACCCAGTATAAAATCTTCAAGCACTGGTCCTTTCAAGAGGAGAGAGAGAAAGATACACATTATAGTGAACCATACTTCTCTGACCTACATCACCTAACAAATCAATGGACATAACAAATCAGATTTTGGACTTGAGGTCAATGGACTATTTCCTAGCATTGGGGCTGGTGATTGTGCAGTGAGTGTGTGTGTAGGGGGTGGGGTTGGGGGGAAGCTGCTCTCTTTTCTTTTTGTCTCTTCTAGACCCTATTCCAGAAATGAAACAGGAAAATTCCAGACAAACATCTCAGTGATGTTTGACATTATTTAAATCTGTTATCTAATCAAGCATGACATGCTGATCACTATGGATAATTCTTTGTGCCCAGTCCTATGTTAAGCTCCTCAGAGAAATATTCAGTGATATAAAAGCTGCATTTCTATTCATAAAAAGCAGGCACTGCCCTTGGGATGATAAAACATCTACATCTACAACAATTTCTCCAAAGCAGCATATGTTAACTCTTCAAAGCATGTGATAGAGCCCTTTAGGCATAACTCACAGTAACCTTTCAATCACTCATCTAATTTGAGAAGTATTTATTGAGCATTCACTGTGTTCAAGGCATTGGAAAAGACAGACACAGCTCTTACAATTGGGAAGCAGAGAATTAGATTTTATAGTGCAAATACAGTGTGTGATACTCTCATATACCATTACCAGAGGTTTCAATTAATACCACAGGCAGAAGATTAACAGTTTGAACCCATTTGTCAACTTTGTAGTTTCTAATTGAGTTAAATGCACTCTGTGACCCAACACTTCCACTCCTGCGCACCTATCCTAGAGAAATGAAAAAATGGACTCACAAAAATATTCGTACACAAATGTCCATTGCTACTTTATTTACAATAGCCTAAACAGAGGAACAAGTCAAATAACCTCATGGTAAAAGGACAATTTGGGAGATATTCACATCGGAAAATACTGCATCGCAGTACAAAATGAACTATGTCTAAATAGGATACTCCGAACAAACACAAATGCTGTGTCTAAGAAGCCAGACACCAAATGGCTTGTTGTATGCTTTCATCCATTTGAACGAAACCCATGAAGGATTAAATAAGTCAAAATAGTTGCGATCCCTGGGGAAGAGTTTCATACTGGGATAGGTAAGGAAGAAATAGAAATGGCATATATCTTTACAGAGATGGTGACTACATAAGTATTTGTATCTATAAAAAATCCACCCAGTAGCACACTCAAGACATTGTGCTTTACCATATGCAAATTGCCCTTCAATTAATAAGCAGAGATGGGAAATATTTCTGAGGGTACTCAGTAATGCACACACAAACTTTAATGTGTTGTATAGGTTTAGTTCAGAAATCCCACTTCTAGCACTGTATCTAATCACAAGGATACAAAAATTTGTGGTAAAGGTTATTTATTGCAACCTTGAGATAATGAAAACTGAAAAGGAAAGACCATTAAATTTCAGATGTAGTCTGTACGTAGCACAGAATAATAACACATGGCCAACAAAAGACTGAATTATGGCAATGTGGTTAATAATTCAAAGATATCCATAATGTATTTTCTGCAAAAGAAAAATTTGCATTATGGTACATACATTATAGAGCATATGTAAAAACAGAATATATGTATATGTGTATATCTACATATATACACACAAAAATCTGCTAGCATAAACCTATCATAATTAATGGTTGTTTTCCTCTCAGGATAGACATTGCTGGGGCTTTTATTTTTTGTTTTGTATATTTTGTATTGCTTTAATTTTGACACCAGGAGGAATCTGCAAGTTCTCTCACTTTAAAATTTACTGATAGTAAAACTATATCCTGTGTAATGAGTTTCCTGAGATAATAACAGTGGAGGTGACCAAAAGAGGGCTGTTGTAAAAAGAAGACAAATATAATCCTTTCACAAAGGATTTTGAGATGCCTCGGCAATGTTTAGTAGAGATGTTAAGAAAGGAGCTGGCTATGTAAGTCTGGAGCACAGAAGACCAGTTAGGAATGGAGACAGAGATACAGGGAATGTACATGTCAACCAAAGGCACGATGGGATTTCAAGGGGGAAAGAAGGAAGAGAACTAATGTAAATGAGCTCGTCCTGAAACAGGACGGCACTGAGAAACAGGTCTAGATCAGCCTGAGAAGGGCACCTTGAAAGGAAGGTCAGAGAAGTAGGCAGATCAGTTAGGAGGAGGAGGAGGAGGAGGAGGAGGAGGAGGAGGAGGAGGAGGAGGAGGAGGAGGAGGAGGAGGTGCCCTGTGAACCAGGGAAGGAGAGGTTCATAACAGATAATGTGCTCAGCGGCGACAATGCTGCTGAGGGTGTGAGTCCTCGAAGGAGAGGACTGTGGCTTCTGGCCTCGGCCACAAAGGAGCTTTGATGAGATCAGGCACCATGGAGTAGTGAGGAAGGGGAGGGTAAGCACAGTTCTTTCTGTAGCTGGAGCTATTAGGTTGCTGGGGCTGGAAGAGAGGAGGGCAATGCGTTGGATTGAGCTTAAAAGAAGCCTTGATTTGATTTTAGTTTTTAAACTGGCATAGAAAGTATTATGCATCATAATGACAAAGACAGGTTTTAAAAATATAGTATTAAGATCAGCCAAGCCCCAAACAATTTCACAGGGTCAGGAAAGTAGTTAGTGGAGATAGAGACTAGATCTTGGTAGGGATAGAATTTAGCCACCAGAGAAAAGATGGTGATGCTGCGTGTAGGCACAGATGGCTGGATTCCTCTTACACAGAATGTAGACACCCCATTGTAAGGAGAAAGGAGGCAAGAGTAGGTACAGATATAAGCAAATTTATAGACTGATAATAAGAAATCCAGAGAGCTCTCATCTGATAACTTCTATTTTGTCTCTAAAGTAGGAGGCGAGGTAACCTGCTGAGAGTGAGGGGAGGTGATGAGATGGAGCAGCTTTAAAATAGCTGCCATGGAGAACACAAGGAAGACCCAAACAGAGAAACAGACTTCGCAGGCCTCCTGAAAAATCTGTTTAAAGCCAAAGATCACTGTTTGGATAAGTTGGGTGTAGGGTATCAGTTCTCAGAAGTGAGGGCAGATGTGGAACATGATGTCAATAGATTCAAATAACTACTTAAGCCAAGAATGGTGGTTCACACATGTATTTCCAGCACTTAGGTAAATTGAAGCAGGAGGATTTCCATGAGTTCCTGGCCAGCATAGGTGATATAGTGAGATAATGAGTTTATGGGCCAGTCTGGGTTACAGAGTGAGACCCCCACACACACTCACACACTCACACACTCACACACACACACACACACGTACACACACACACACACACACACACACACACACACACACACACGCCTGCACACATACATGCATACCACCACTACTGTATTAATTCAGTAAAGAGAATGTGTTAAAATAATAGTACCACACAGGGCCACCTGCCGATTATCGTCTCAGCGGAGGCACTTGGATTTAAACCCACCACCCCGAGTTGTATGGCACATTGGGGCAAAATAGACCCTAGCAGCAGTGCTTCACCATTATTATCACTGCACAGAAGCAGCTCCCTCCATACTCACCTACAATTCTTTTCTAAACTGGAATGCCTCACATTGCCGCATTATTTATGGTGACAGAGTTGCAGACAATCTGACATCCATCACTGAGAGTGGATGCTTGAAGTGTGGTGATGAGCATTCTGGAGTTGTTTGCAGCAATTGGAAACAAAGGGTTAGTTGTAATGTAAGAGCAGCATGTATAGATTTTTTTAAATGTAGTGATGGGTAAAAATGAGCAAGAAATGCAACGATATATATGGAAACCCAGTATCTCACATACAGAAATTCAAAATCATGCTCTCAAAATGATAATGAACATTTAGTAGGAACATATGCAGATAAAATATAGTCATTAAGCAGGAGAGATGAGTTGCTAATGAGAGAGCAAGGAGAATTTGAGTGAAGTGTGGGGATGACAGGAATAAATAAGTTAAACAAGGTACCAATGATGATAAATGTGCCATGAGCTGAGTTTGATGAATTCAACCCTCTGCACATAAGGCACCAACTAAATACAGAAATAAATAAATGAATCAAAATGCTTGCCTAGCCTCTTTTAGGCTTTGTTGAAAGCAACATCTTTATTTTTAACCGAGCACAACAGGCTGGCACAGAATCAGGGCTAGAGGAGAATGAAAAGGTTGTCAAGGGCTGACCCTCAGCTAACATTTATTTTTCCTAGCTTTTTAATGTATGATTGACAGCTAAAAGCTGTGCATGTAAGAGATACACAATGTGACATCTCTCTCTCTCTCTCTGCCTCTCTGTCTATGTCTGTCTGTCTGTCTGTCTGTCTCTCTTTCGAAACAGGGTTTCTCTGTGTAGCTTTGCGCCTTTCCTGGATCTCACTCTGTAGACCAGGCTGGCCTTGAACTCAGAAAGATCTGCCTGCCTCTGCCTCCCTAGTGCTGGGATTAAAGGCATGTGCCACCACCGCCCGGCTCAACGTGACATCTTAATATGTTTATTTTTTCCAGCATCACCTAATCAAGACAATGAAAATGCTCCATTGCCACACAGTTGGCTTCTTCGTATGGTAAAAAGGCACATCCACAGATGCCTGCAGAGCCCAGAGCTCTATCCTTGTAGATAGAGTTACAGGGAGTTATGAGCTGCTCTACATGGGTGCTTGGGTCAAACTCGGATCCTTTAGAAAGAACAGGATGCACTCTTAACCAGTAAGCCATCTCTCCAGGCCTTCCCCATTTTTTTTGAGATAAATTTTTATTATGTAGCTCTGGCTGCCTAAAAATCCTTATGTAGATCAGGCTGACTTCAAACTCACAAGGATCTGCATGCTTGTGCCTCTGGAGTACTGGAATTAAAGATGTGAGCCACCACACCTGGCGAGATCCACTCTTCAGTACTCTTTTTAAATCAAATTTCAAGTATACAATATGATACTATTAACTATAATCATTAGGCTGTACAGTGGAGCATCAACACTGATTCAGTCTGTACCTTAGAGCAGTGCTTTCTCATGTTCCCTAACCCTGGGTCCTGCTATTGCCCTTTCTAATGTCCCTGTTTTCATAAGTTCCATTTTTTCCTATCCTACATGAAAATGCTATCACAGTGTTTTTCTTGCAGCATCTGGCTTGTTTTACTTAATAATACCCTTCAGATGCTCCTATGTTGTTGTAAAGGGCAGGATTCTCTCTCTTTTTAACAACTTCATGTATACATATATAATTGTCATCATATTTTGATAATGTTTTGATCATATCCACCCTGATTGTCTTCGTCTAACTCCATTTCACTTCTGCTGACCCCTTCTTTCTGTCAACTAGTTCTTCCTACAACTTCCACATCTTTTTTTTCATGCAAATCTTGTGAAGGAGTCACAGTTGCTGTGTGTTCATGATTGCAGGAGCCCAGCCGTATCAGAAGACAGAATTTATGGCACTCCTCCATTTCCTTCTTTTTAAGGCTAAATACCATTCCATTGTGTACACACATGATAGTTTCTTTATACACTATTGGATATTTAAGCTGTTTCCATCTCCTGGCAGTTGTAACCAATGCTGCTACAAACACAGTGCTTTCACAAGCTGGTTGGATTTCTGTTTGATGAATGTCTAGGTGAGGGATTACTTAGTCATATGGTAGTTCTAATTTTCACCTCATCACTTATTCTTCCACAGAGGAAACTGGAGCCTAAGTAGAAAAACAAATTAAAGTCACTCATTTAGTTGCAAAGTTTGGTCTTGAGCCAAGTGTCTGCCGTTCTGTTCCCTGTGAACACTTGAGATTCAGGAGAAACCTCATAGGTTTTGTGGTTATTGCTTTGTTGTTGTTCACTTCATAAATAAACTCAACTCCATGCTATGGTTTCTACCTCCCTAATGATATTTTAAAATATAGAAAGCAAATTGGGGAAACACTGTGCTGTCCTGCTCTGCTTACAGGAAGAATGTGTTCAAGCCACAATGTTGACCCAGAGCTGAGGGTTCCTCTTTTTTCCTGGTAATTTTTTTTGTATTCTACGTTCAAGTTCTCTTTTTCACTGTGTTAATTTATATGTTGAGGTATAATAAACTGATACCCATATGTAGTGTGCAATGATGAAATACATTCCCATATAAAACATAAAAATTGATTAGCATAAGATAACTGGACATATTTATAAGGTATAGGAGCTCAAGTTTTCTTAACAATTCTTTTAAACCTATACCACAATTTTGAATGCTAGAAGCTTAGTCAATCCACTGGAAAGGACTTTAAAAGTTCAGCTAACAAGTTGGTCACAATAATGACATCATTCCTAGTTTACTATAACAATGACTCATAGGGCCCTAGAAAGCATTGGTGTTTGTCAACAGGCCTCTGTTGCAGTTTATGCTAAATCGTTACCCACCCTAATCATACTCACTTGTATACCCATGAGTTACATGAGCGTCCAATCTTCCTGTGTACCTCAGTGAGATTTTTGGTGCTTATTTAAGTTTTGTAATGAACTGAACTTTATTGAAGTACAATAGGTATAGAAAAGAAAACTCCCTATTTGTACAATGTAATGAGTTGAAGCATATAAACACCGGTGATAGCATTGCCACAGCCAAAGCAGTGGACATGTAGAGCCCTATAGGTTTCCTTGTGTCCATGTCCCTATTTTCTGGTAAGGATATGTAACTTGAGATCTGCCCTCTTAATAACTTTTTGAAGATCACTATACCTTATTGGTAACAAAAGTTATGTGCTGTGGTGTGCTGTAGATTTCTGGAACTCATCCAATTAACATATTTGGTGCTTCATACCCACTAAATACCAACTACTCATTTTCCATTTCTCCACCCCTGGTAGCTTGTTTGATGTTGTCCTATATCTCCTTCTCCTTCCAGTAATCTGAAGACTATATTATAGTGCATGACCTACTCAAACCAATGTGCTGAATGTCATCACCATAGCACTCAGTATGTTTGGTTGTAACAACACATTGCCTTCTTGGCTTTGTTAAAGGGTTTCATGCACAATACACCTTCTGACATCTAGGGTTCCCTCTTGAAATAGGAAGCAAAGGATGGAATCATCAAAAGTATGAGTCTTGGTATTGTAAGAGCCAAAGATAAGCTGTGAGCCCCACTTGCCCAAGGACAAGATAACTTCCTGGAATGCTTGGAGTTGTAGATTTTGGGAAGTAACAAGCTACATGTCTTTACTTCACTGAACAAAATTGTTTGGACCGACTACACTGGATGTGCTTTATCACATGTAGGTGGGAATTACATAGGCAGGAAATACATCAGGATGAATGCTTGCCCCTGATTGGAACTGATAGGAAAAGCATGTACATTAGAAAGCATATCACATGAATGTGATAGTCTGTAAAGTTTTAGCCCTTTCCCTCATATATACATTAATTTTCCTCTCATCCCCTAATTTCCATATTAAAATATATGGAGGGAAACTGGTATGAAAGAGTTTCCTCTTGTACAATTTACTGATCCTTCTAAACTCTTTGCTAAGGGGATGAAAACAATATCATATAGACCACAACTTAGGAAGACGGGGGAGACTTAAAGAGAGTTGAGTTGTGAAATAAAATCAAACTTATAGGAAGTCAACTTGACAGGTATGGACGGGCATGCAGAATTGTTAGAGTGACATATGTTAATTGGGCACAAGTTGCTATGAGCATTCATAGTACTTATTATTTAATACAGTTGAGCCTGACTGCATCTTTCCTCTTTGTTAATTCTCCAGGCACTAATATTTCTATAAACTAGGAGGATGTTTTCCAAACCAGCACATTCCATTGCTCATTTATTTAACTCTTAATTCCTTCCTATTTATTTTATTTTTTTCTTTTTAATACTATTTTATTATTTGAGAATTTCACACAATATATTTTGATCATAGTCACACACACACCCAATTCCTCCTACGCCTACCCTCTCCACCTGTACCTCTGTATTGGACTGGAGAGATGGTTTAGCCATTAAAAGCAGTTCATAACGAGCTATAGTTCCACCTCCACCCAGTAGATCTGGTGCCTTCTTCTGGCCTCTGTGGAAACCCGCACATGCATGGTGTACACACACACACACACACACACACACACACATTAATTTTTTAACTTAAAAATCCATTTCATGACAAGATAGCTCAGTGGCTAAAGGCGCTTGCCGCCCAAACCTGACACCCTGGCTTCGATCACAGATTCCACGGTGGAAGGAGAGAACCAACTCCCTTTGTTTGCTTGTTTTGCTTTGCTTCTGTTTTAAATTGTACTCTCCTTGCCGGGTTTTTCATGAAATGAAAGGTAGACACTCCCTGAAAGTGTCTTAGGGACAAATGCGGATAGTACACATCACAGCAAACACTGTCATTGTGTTATGTCTTGTTTCCTTTATTTCAATGACCCCTGAATTCTCTTGTAGATAGATAGCACCCATTGATTTGCCTGCTCCTCCGCCAAAACTCGGCTACCTCCACTTGACTTATTTCCCCTCTCCTCCTCTCATCCCCCACTTCTGTTCCTCTGTCTGCACCACTTTATTTTTGTAAGGCTAAGCTCAGCCTCTTGCAATTTTATTTTATTTTTGTGTGTCACTTTCTTTTTAATTTTTGATTTAGTTAATTTATTTTACATCCCGACTGCATCCTCCTCTCCCTCCTCGTCTACCACTCCCTCCCCCTCTCCCCTGCCCTCTCCCATCCACCCCTGCTCTTGATATATTCCCTCAGAAAGGGGCAGGTCTCGGACCCCTGGGCATCAGCACAACATGTCCTATCAAGCTGCCAAAAGACCAAGCACCTCCTCCTGTATTCAGGCTGGGCAAGGCAATCCAGCATGAGGAGTAGGTTCCTAAGAGCCAGCCAAAGCACTAGAGACAGTCCCTGCTTCCATTACCAGTAGTCACAAGAGTAGACCAAGCTACAAAACTGTCTCATATCTGTGGAGGGCCTAGATCAGTCCCAGTCCCATGCAGGCTCCCTGGTTGATGGTTCAGACTCTGAGTTCCCATGTGCCGTTTCTGTGGGGTTTCCTGTCACGTTCCTGACCCCCTTGGCTCCAATCCCTCCCCCTTCTCCTCAGCAGGACCTCCCGAGCACAGCCCAATATTTGGTCTTAGGTATCTAAATCTCTCTCCATCAGTTATTAGATGAAGGCTCTCCAATGGCAAACCAGGGTAGTCACCAATCTGGTCACAGGGCATGGCCAGGTCAGGCTGTGCATCCACTGCTGAAGGAGTCTTAGCCTGGGCCATCCTTGTAAACTCCTAGGAGTTTCCCTTGCATTGGGCTTCTACCTGACTCCATAAAGCCTTCCTTCCAACCTTCTCTCTCAGCACTCTCCCCTCCACACACACTGTAAATTTCCATACCCACCTACCCCAGTCCACCCAGGCGTTCTCCTCTATTTTCCCTTCCCAGAGAGATCTGTATGTCCCCCTTGAGTCCTTCTTGTTACCTAGTCTCTCTGGGTCTGTGGATTATAGCATGGTTTTCCTTTACTTTATAGTTAATGTCTACTTATGAGTGAGTACATACCATGCTTGTCTTTCTGGACTCACTCAGGATGATTTTTTTTTCTAGTTTCATCCATTTGCTTTCACATTTCTTGATGTCATTGTTTTTTTTACAACTGAGTATTACTCCATTGTTGAAATGTACCACATTATTCAGTTGAGGGGCATCTAGAATATTTCCAGGTTCTGACTATTGCAAATAAAATTGCTATGAACATAGTTGAGTCATTTATTTTAAAAGATTTATTTATTTTACCCCCCCCCACTCTCTCTATTTCTCTCTCTCGGCACTGATATAGGATCAGAGTTGAATTGAGCATCCAGTTCTTGTGGAGCTGCAAAAACAAAGTTGGATCATAGAGGCAGCAGAGGCAAAGGGCAGGGCCAGAGACAGATTAGTGAATAGGGGAATGGATGAATGTCACAGTATTGGTTACTTTTATGTTGCTGTGGTAAAATACCGTGACCAAAAGTGACTGAAGGAACAAAGAGTTTATTTTGGCTTACCTTTCCAAAAGACAAGTGTCTGTGATGGTGGAGAGGGCATGGCATGCTGGCAGTACCAGGAAACTGGGTGATTACATTTTAATCCACACAGGAAACAGAGAACTGAACCAGGAAGTGGGATGAGGCTATAAAGCCACAATGTCCACCTCCAGCAATGTACTTCCTCCACAAGACTTCATCTCTTAAAGGTTCCATAACCTCCCCCCAAACAGTGCCATCAACTGTTCAAATACATGAACCTATGGAGGACATTTATTTATTTATATTCAATTATTTTAAAACTTTACTCTCTTCTCATACAGTATATCCTAACTGAAGTACCCATCCCCACCTCCCACCCTCCATACACACTTTCCCTCTCCCCCAGATCCACCCGCTTCCATTTCCCTTCAGAGAAGAGCAGGCCTCCCAGGGATAGCAACTGAACACGGCATGACAGGTTAGAAGAAGACTAGACATTTTTTATTTAAACTGCTAAGGGGCAGAGAGATAGATGTCAATTGGCGAGGCCATATCAACAAGGAGACCAAAGCCCCAGCTGAAGCCTCTAGCACAGTCAAGAGCTCTCAAATGGCCTGTCTCCTAATGCATCCACCAGGTGGCCAGGTAACAGTTTGTGGAGGCAGTCACCATTGCAGTGCTCAGTGACCTCTTTCTGGGGTCCAGGTGAAGGCTTACACACATTCCAGAGTCTGGTGTGTCTGATAAACTTTTCTAAAAATCATATACCTACCTGGCTTCCCAGATACGATTTTAATACATATATGTGCCCCTGTGGTCTCCATTTACTTTAATGAATTTGTAGGGTGGTTGAGAAATTTTAGAGTGGCACCCTTTCCCCTTTTAGGAGTAAGTTATTTACTCCTCAGTCTCTGCCCCATGGGTAGGACCAGGCAAATGGTGCTGTTTATTTGTCCACCAAGGTACAGAGTCACCCTTTAACCTCAAAAGGGATCCAAATGCTGTTTATAAAATGGAGTCTCAGATGGGAAGACAAAGTATGAAAAAACATTACGGGAGGCACAATCTGACTTCAACACTGGTGATGTCCTCTAAGCCCTTGCCTCTTGTAGCATTGAAAAAATCTTAACAACCTTGCATATCTTGAAATTTTGCCCTCCTTATCTTCCTTGTCACCTTTCAGGAGCTGTCTGGTTCTTGTTGGCTTTCCCCAGAGTCCTTTCCTCATTCTTTGCCTTTTCTATCTATTTTCCTGGGAAGAGACAATTTACTTCTATGGCTATCATTAATAATATACTCAGTTGGGTGGTGGTGGCACACACCTTTAATTCCAGCACTTGGGAGGCAGAGGCAGGTGGATCTCTGAGTTTGAAGGTAGCCTGGCTACACAGAAAAACCCTGTCTTGAAAAACAAAAACAAATAAAAAAAAATGGGGGTCGGAGTGATGGCTCAGCAGTTAAGAGCACTGGCTGCTCTTTCAGGGTCCTGAGTTCAATTCCCAGCACCCGTATGGTGGCTCATAATCACCTAATGGGATCTTATACTCTCTTCTGGAATGCAAGTGTATATGCAAATAGAGAACTCATATACATAAAATAGCTAAATAAGTATTAAAAAAATCTTAATAAACAACATGCTTATAGCATCAACGTCAGTATCCCCAGACCAGCACCGCCATTGCACTCCGTCCTGAACTTGCATCTGTTGCTGGATGGACATCTGCACTTCAACGACACCTAAGCACCTCCAGCTGGATGTATTCAGGTTCTAACTCACTGTCTTCATTTTCTTGGGCCCAGCCTATGCCACTATCCAAACTAGAAGTCTGTGTCATTCAATTCTGTGAAATCTCTGGCTACCCACATTCTGTGAGTTCTTCAGTCCTGAAATGTGTGCATGCCATTACTCTCTTCCCCGTGTCTCGTGGACTTGGTTCCTGGCCTCTCTCCTCAGGAATGTTCAGCATTGCAGCACAACGTGTCATCTACAAAACTCATCTTCAAGAACTGCACACTGAGGGTTTAAACATTTGCAGGAATAATATCATAATACTTTAAGTAAATTTAGTATTGTGCATTGTCCTCAGGCCACATTAGGACATGCCTTCTAGATCTTTTACATGGAATCAGTACTGTCCCTTTCTGGTTCTCACAAATTCCCCTGACTTCTACCACGATGGATTCTTCAGTCTTCCTTGTATTCCCAGCAATCTTTTTTATACCCAGGAACAAAATCTAACTTAAATTTCTGAAATGTACTCCTTATATTATAGAAAATATCATCTCCATACAGCAGATTCAGGTTACAAGCCATTCGTGTTGCTCAACTGACTGGCCAGTCCACAGAGGCCCCGGAGCATACATGTGTTGTAACATGCTTTGCTGCATCAACAGAGCCCAGCCAGATAAGTCCCACAGGGTCTCTGGCTTGTTGGCCTGTGACCTACTCCCTCCGCCCCTCTCTGAAACTATTCTACAGATTGTAAGCATTAGGTTAATGACTGGGTTTCATCCAGGGAACTCTTGCCTTGTTCTGTGCAATACATATTTGTAAAAAGAAAATGTCCATTCTCTAACCCAAAGTAAAATGGAACCTCACAGTGTGCTGGGAAAAAAGCAGACAACGGCCCTTTTCAGTGGCCTCCACTCAGCCCATTTGGAGAGAATGGACTTGATTGCAGGTTCGGCCCAGCTTATTGTTAAAGATTATTCATGTTAAACACAGGTGTGTTTTTAAAATGTTTCTAACAACGTTTTTTTGGTTTCATTTTCCTTTCAGATAAGAAATGCTAGTATCATGCTAGGTTTCTTAGATCCTTCCCTAGCCATAAGCAAATGTAGCATATCATTTTTGGGGAAATGATAAGATGTCTCCACTTTCCCAGTTAGTCTGCACTTCTGTCCTTTCCAATGCCATTCATTCTCGGTTTCTAGTCCTAGCCCTTTGTCAGTCATTGAGTGACGGCTATGCATTGATCACTGGACTAGGCCCTGAGACAGAAGCAAGGGAGGACTGTACAAACTTGGTCAGATTCAGCACTCCAGCCCCTGTCTAGACTCACAGTTCTATGGGGAGAGATGGGAAACTTTGCTCTTCTCTGTATGTGAACCATCTCGTCTTTCCACACCGAATCCACGTCAGGCATAGTTGTAGTCATCCACTGCTCGCGTGTTCCTCTAGCACTTTGCACACACCTTTGCTGTGCTTGTGTTGGTCTGAATGTTCTCCATGATTTCTAGGCAGTGGCTTCCCCGGGAACAAGAGCTGTGCAGGCCTTAGTGAACCAGAGATGGCTCAAATAAACAATGTTTGTCTAATGAAGTAAACCAGAAAAAAAAGGCATTGATGGTACCCTGAGTTCCAGACAGACAGCCTCTTTCTCTAGCCAGACAAATCTGGTTGCTGCTGAGTAGCAAAGTGTCCAGAAATTTTCCCTCGTCTTAGTCCTCCTGGTTCCAGAAGTCAACACCAGCATGTACTATCAGTTAGAAAGGCCTAGTACCAAGGTATCCATTTGAGGAGAACAGTGGTGGTTGAAACCTAAACCCTGCTCCAGGTATGTCCTGGCACTCTGCTGAGAGGAAGTGGCATATTTCCCACCCTTTCCATTTCGCACAAAGTTTCTGTAAGCTCCAAGCAGCCTCAGGACTGCATCCATCAAAAGAGAACCCCTTTCCTGTCAACTTCACGCAAAGGTGCAGCGGAGTCTCCCAGTTCTAGACTTGAGTGGCACTCCGCTCCATCACATCATATGGCCTTTGCCCATTTTTAGGCTGAGCACTCAGGCTGATCGTTTTATATGATTCTGTGTATGTCTCTGCATTGGTTGCTCTGGGAGAAGCAGAAGGGTGGAAAAAAGCACTGCACTCTTCCTCAAAGGACTGGCCACCTGCTCAGGCCACTGCTGCTTTTCTCTTCACTAATCTCATGACTCCAGGCCAGGTGTGCTGACTCTCTGAACCTTGCTTTTTTTTTTTATCACTTAGTAAAGACCTGTGTTACTGGCTCATCTGGGTTACTGTGGGGATAAAAGGGAGAACCTAGGAGGGAAAGTCCTTTGTAGATTGTAAGAGTCTGTACAAATGTTAAGGATTATCACAGGGGGGTTAGGAGGTATATCTTGAAATCTCTTTGTAATTCTGCCCAGCTCAGAAGTGCAGTACCCTGTATGTGGTGGTTTCAGAGTGAGCCTACCATTGGCTGACCGACTAGGGGAGGGCACACTTTGAATTCCTTTTTAACAAAGCCCAGCTCATCTTGGTGAAAAGCACTGTGTGCCCGCTTTTGCGGGAGTTGTAACTTCTCCAGGTCGCCTAGTTATCAAGAGGATAGCGTCGCTCCTGCCATCAGGCTGGCTTAGCTGGAATCAGGAAGTATAGAAACACCAAAACGAAGATACCAAACTCTGAAATGGATGGCTTCCTGAGGAAGCTTTCACTGACAAATTTTTCTTTCAAATTTGGAGGGTTGACTCACCTGTTTATATGCTAAAAAGAACCCCCTTATTTTGATTGCTGAATACTTTTTCTCCTAGTAGTCAAACTTATTATGGAATAAAACATTTTGATAATTGCTTTTTAATATGATGAAAGGTTGGAACCTTTCCCAATGACAAGGAAATGAGGGAATATAATGGAATGATGTCTTGTAATTTTTATAACTTCCAAATAGCAAATGAGAGAGTCGCTCATTTCTTCACTGCAGTTTCCTTCCAGAATCACAGAATTACTCCTACACAGCAATTAGAAGGGGAAGATGAATGTTGGAGTGTTAGCTGTAACTTGTCTCTCTGGGGAGGAGGGGACTGACTTTAAGCTGTTGGCAATGAGAAAGTTCATTAACAAATAGAAAAATTTAGGTGCTTCTTCTATATTTTCTAAAAAGGTTTTCTACATCAATAAACAAATGATTATTGTAATTTCCTTTTTAAAAGGAAGCCAAGGTAAATAGTCTAATGTTTATATTTGAAGTGTCAATCTTCCCTTTTAAAAGATGGTTCTTGAGCATGGTGTGGTGGTACATGCCTATAATCTTAGCACTTGGGAGGTAGAGGCAGGAAGACCTGGGGTTCAAGGTCATTCTCAGCTTCACAGTGAGTTAAAAGACAAATCTGGGAGACATGAGACCTTGTCTCAAAAACAAATTTAACCATATATACATACACACAGAGAGTCACACTAACACACAGACACAGACACACAGACACACACTGAGGCAGCTCAGTGATTAGGCATGTAAAACAATCAATGCTTTTATATTCAGTCCTGTTGTAGGCCACTCAACTTCCCTTCATTTGAAGACCACAGCCAACCTTGCCAATGTGTGCCATGGCTCAAAAGCGCACCAGCCAAGAGAGAATTTCTGTCTCTATAGAGTTCCCAATCTATGCATCCATTTATGCTGGAACTGCTGGCTTGTCTCACTTTTTCCTTTCCTCATCTGTCTGATAGTCCATTTGTCTCTGTCTCTCCCCTCTCCTCCTTCTCTCTTCTTGTCTCTTCCCATCTCTTCCCTGTGTCTTGCAATAAGTCTCTTCAAATCTTTAGAATCTGGTGGCTGTTCCATTTAAGGACAGCTGACTCATGTAATAGCACATCTCAGTGGGCAAAGGTTACTTTCTCAGCGGGCAAAGGTTACTTCCTCTTTTGACTTGAAACTTTATTTTTTTTTGACACGTTTCTTCATTTCCACTTGACAGTTTTTTTCTCACCTATGTCCTCTAGCAGTTAGCTCTGAGAAAGGAATAATGAAAAAAGGACACCAAGTCTGTTAGTATTTTTAAGCATTTTCAGCAGCGTTTTTGTTTCAGCTGAGGGTTATGTACTTATGCCAAGAGTGAAAATCGGAGAAGGAACTTGGAAGATGTATTTTATTCAATGCTCTAAACTAAGCGATTAGTGATTTTAACAAAATTACTCACTTGCTCTCCTCTGCAAAACTTCCTTAATCCACATATTTTAAGCACATTAAATCCTTTTTGAAAAAATATGTGAAGAAAACATTCTTTTTAAAATACTGTCCACTGTTAAATGTTTCTCATGTCATCCTTTGTCTCCACCATTAATTCAGGAGTTCATCATTCCAGAATCATCCATTAACTTGATAAGCATTTATCAGGAGCCTTGCCTTGTGCTGATCCCTTTGTCAGCCTCTAAAGATTCAGAGACAAATAAATGGAACAAAGATGAAAGGAGAAAATAAAACTACCCTTGAAGAGCTCACACATTGGTAAGGAAAATGTCATGCAGAAGTAGAATTTACATGCTACGAAATGTGCAAGTAAAGTTGATGACAACATGGAGGATGTAGTGGCTTAATTTGAAATTGGGGAGGATGAAGAAAACTTCACAGAGAAAGTGATTTTGAAGTTGATCATTGAAGGACAAGTTGATACTGCTGGCCCAAGGGAGGGGTGTGTGTGTGTGTGTGTGTGTGTGTGTGTGTGTCTGTGTCTGTGATGAAGAAACACCATGAGGATGAGAATTGCTGCTTCTTCATTAGTGTAGTTACTTGAGGGGAAGGTAGCAAGAGAGGCCCCCAAAAGAAAACTGAAGCACTCAGAAGGCCAAGCTAAGTTTGATAATTTTTTTTGAAACAAGTTTTCTCTCTGTAGGCCTGGCTGTCCCAGAACTCACTCTGTAGACCAGGCTGGCCTTGAACTCACAGAAACACCCCTACCTCCGCCTCCTGAGTCCTGGGATTAAAGGTGTGTGCCACCACTGCCTGGACAAAGCTAAGTTTGAAAGGATCACTTGATAATATATCAATTGGCTTCCAGTTTGCTCTATTCTGTGGCACTCTTTTGAGGGAGGGCTATGGTGACTAGAATGCTGGACATACCCTGGTGCTTACTTCTCATTAAAGACTTATATTCCTCTCTTTCTGCTTCTGAATGCCTTGGTGGTAGGGAACCACCTTAGCCTCCAGCCCTTGGGATCCATAGGCAACAGTCTGTGGTCTGTATATGGATCATGAATTTTGAAATGTTAATATTCGAATCATAAGGATGAAAGTCACAATATCCTAGGACCAGTTTCTTCTTGGAAAAGGACACAGGAGAATGTGAGCTCTTTAGGGCCAATGAAACTATGCTGACTTTCATCTTTTCCTGAGCTCTCTAGTTATATTGGATATGGAGAAATATGTGAAGACACATTGTTGATATCTTCAGGCACTTAAACATCCTCCTTTTTCTTTCTCAGGGGTTAACAGAGTGAATGACTTATAGGGAGAGTGTGATTAAAACAGATCTGAATTTGGATTCCATTTCCCACATATTAGCCATGTAACTGCAACTCAGTTATTTAATTTCTTGGAGCTTTAATTTGTTCTTTTATTATATATAGAGAGTAAGTGTTATCTATCTTATAAGTATGGATTAAAGATTAAGACAACCTATTTAAGGCCTGCAGTGTCAACTGTCTCATTATCATTTCATTATGCTTCTGATATCTTCATTCCCAATTCCTCTGTTAAACAGTGTTGCTTCAGTGTCCTCAAAGGGACCAATATTAGAGAGGCCAGTGGATTCAAAAGCCCCACAAACTGAAGTAAACAGAAGGGTCATTGGTTATCTATACTTCAAAGGTCAGTGTTGCAACTGACTTAGGTTAGAGAAGAGATATTGATCATCAAGTTCCTGTGATTTCTCTGATCATATCTCCAGGAGATGATCCAGAAATGATAGATGGCTAAAGTTTCCATTGGCGTGAAAGTACAAGCTTCCTACACTGACTTTATGTCTAAAAGGCTCAAGAAGATGTTCTGAACTTGCATGGGAAATAGTTCTTTCAATGGACAGAGTTACCTAAATAACTTCAGAAGGTCCTGTGTACTAAAGAGAATTGCTGCTACATCCTGGGATTTCTTCCGGTGATTTGGTACCCTAACTATTGTGTTCTTATGTAAGAGCACTCCAACTGACTCATAGCAGAAAAGATTGCTGTTTCATGCCAAGGGAGAAAATTTGTGTGGCCCAGGTAACCAGTTTTTCAATAAAAGTATAGAATCTTCCCATAGTAAAAAGATCTATTTTTAAAATCCCAAGCAACTGCTAATGGAGCAAAATAGAGGCTCGTTCTTATTTACTGTGATTACGATGTCTGGCTTATTTATGGGCCTTGGCAAACTAACAGAGAAAATGTACCAAGACATAACCACCTTTTAGGGACTGCTCATCCCCTTTATGTTTCTCCGTGTAAAGCAATTAGCATTCTCTTCTATTAATTAGTAGTGTCAGGCAAGTTGTGAGAGGTGCAAGATTGAGCCAGATACAGATTTCTACCCTGAAATTTCTACACTTAGAGGTCCTGTAGAAGAGCCTTGAAGATACTGAGAAGGAATGTCCAGTTGGGGATTAGGAGAAAAACCACAAAGTATGGTGTCCCAGACACCAAGAATGAAGAAAATTTAAGAAGTGAGTAGCCAGTGGCCTCTAATGTCATTGACAGTTCTGGTAATCTGAGGACTCAAAACTGTCTATTGTATTTGGCATAACAAAGATGGTTGTTGAAATGATTCCAGAAATTTCTTGGTGTAATGATGAATAAAGAGCCTGTATCTGAGTAAGAAACGGTATTTATGGAAGTGGACACAGTATAGCCCAGGAAATGAATGGGGACAGGAAATTCTTAGAGGGGTTTCGGAATTTTTTTTTTTCTCTTTCTTTCTCTCTCTCTCTCTCTTTCTTTCTCTCTCTCTTTTTTCCTTCCTTCCTTTCTTTTACGTCCAACTTTAGTTTTCCTCTCCCTTCTTCCTCCCAGTTCCTCCCTTCAGTCCCCCTCTGTTCCTATCCCCAATCCACTCCTCCTCAATGATACGAAATATTAGAATAATAGCTTTACCCATCAAATATCTCTCTCTCTCTCTCTCTCTCTCTCTCTCTCTCTCTCTCTCTCTCTCTCTCTCTCTGTGTGTGTGTGTGTGTGTGTGTGTGTGTGTGTGTGTGTGTGCAAGGAGATGACCTTGGGATAATGGGTTGGATGAAGAAGAAACTGACAAGGTGAGGATTTCAACCTGTCAGAAAACAAAATCAAATGAATAAGCAATAACAACAACAAAACCCCAAGAAAATGGACAGGTAAGATTAATGCAATGAGAGTGCAGGTAAGATTAAAGAATGATGAGTGAGAAAATTAAGAGAAGTAAGCAAGGAAATGTGAAGGTCGTATTGTAGACAGCAGCATGCATTGGGTGAGGGAGATTCAGTCCTTGGTGGAGGAACTATTGGCAACTGATGGCTGCTGGGAGAAGGAAAGTCAGTTTTCTTCAGGAATGAGGCCATCGAGAGGCTACTAATGCTCCAGTAGGTGCTCCTACAGCCATGCACATACAGACAGCACTAAGTGGACTCAGTGGGTTTAAGACAAGAGTACATAAAGTTGGGAGGGAAATGTGGTGGTATTAGGGAAATGGGGGTATTGATTCTATACTCATATTTGAAATCACCAAGGACAGATGAGGGGATGAGTAGATAGCTCAGTGGATAAAAACACTTCTTCTGCAAGAATGAAGAACTGAGTTCAAATCCCCAGTACCCATGTAAAAGAAAAAAAAAAAACAAACTATGCTAGGCATGGCTGTGTGTGCATGGAACCCCAGTGTGGTGGGCAGAGACAGGAGGAGAACTGCAATATCGTGAGGATTCAGGTTTGTTAGCTTCTGTTATCTCAGTGAATTACAAAATGAGGTCATCCGTGGAGAATGAGGAGTGTAGAAGGTTTGAGGAGAAGGAAGACACATGGGATAATTACTCAGAAAAGTGAGAAAATGAACTTATTAGGATTCCCTGTGACAATGACTTTAAAGGGTACTCAGGCATCTCGGTTCTCTGGTGGTCTCCAGGAACAGCTCTTATGTGTGTGTGTGGGGGGGGAAGGGCTGGAGGGAAGGTTCATATGAAGTTTCAAAGAAGTGATGGTTTAAGATGAGCAATGAAAAGAAGATGGAAGGAAGCTAAGAAACTGAAGACAGTGATGAGTCAATTGGAAGGAGAGTTCCAAGGACACAGGCAGTTAGACAAAACAAAGAAGTGCTCCCTGCAATGGCGGCTCCTTCTTCCCAGAAGACATTCTGATGAGACACAGCAGCAAGACATGGTCAGGTGTCTGAACAGGATCAGCAAGAGGAAGAGGAGGACCCAAAGGCCCTCTAAAACACTCAGTTCGGAGTGCATTTCCTGGAATCCCAGTGGAGGACCCCATCCTGAGGGGATCTCTTTGCAGTAAAGTTGTTACTCAGGGTTTCTCTGTGGAGGCTCAGTCTGTCTTTCCTGGACATATTGTTATTTGTCTGTCCCATGGGACAAGCATAGTAATCCCCTAGTTGACTACAAGGGCACCCCTGTTCCAAATGTTTGGGAAGTGTCGGTGAATTTAGATAAATCCTCAGATTTAGCTATGAATTCTTTTCCCCCTACCACCCTTGACAGCCCCAATCCTAGCATCTACCCAGCCAGCTGGATATAATGTAGAGCAATTGATTGTTAAAACATTATAAATGTTTAACAGTAGTTGAGATGATAAAATAGTGAAGATTACTACATTATTATACAGATTTTACTTATGCTTTAGCTACATAAACACAAGTTCAAAAGACTTAAAAACTGAATTTTGGGATACTCAAATCCATTCAGGTTTTGTAGACATTTTTTCTGAAGGTCCCACCAAATTATAGGAAATTCACACATTTGGGTGGCAATCGTTGAAGGATTTGACTCTGAATCATTGCAGTTGAGTTTTGCCACTGAAAATTCGAAAGCTGCTCCGTGGAGGATCAGGTTCTTTCAGGATCTGGGTGACAAGGCGTTCAGTTGAGGCTACCTTGGGTAACAAATACATTCTTAGACCACTTTGAACTCACGGCCTAAGGCACAAATATGTTTTTCAGTTCTCCTCTTCCTTGGTGAGCTGTGCTTCTGAGGTATGTTGCCACTTCCTCAGTCAGAGGTTGGGACAGTCTTTGAGACGAGTCTTTATCTTAGTATCTCGATCCTGGCATTTTTGAAGAATATCAATCTCAAAAATCTTCTTTGTCATTCCTTTCCAGAGGCAAAAGGGTCATCGTTTCCCTAAGAATCTGTGTTCCAACCTGTTGGTTCAGTTTCTGATAGGTCTTCCACAGAATAAGGTCTTACCATTGCAGTTGATACACTTGAAAGGAAAGATTCCTTTAAGGCCAGTTGCTGACTATAAGTACGCTAGCTAGCCAGGCAGTTGGCCATCAAGTTCCTACACAGACTTTGCAAGCAAGTAGACCAGGACTCTGCCGCTTATTAACGATGTTTTTCGGTGAGTACCTAACCTCTCTAAGTCTGAATTTTCTCATTTGTAAATAAGGCTGATGAAAGCTGGGTGGGTTGAAGGAGGCAGGTCATGTAGATTATATGCGGCATATTGTAAGTTTCTCACTATGAGGACACAAGCACAAGAATTTTTGTCTGTTTCGCTCACTACTTTCTTCGAAGAGCCTGGAATATAGATTGGTACATTTCAGACACCTATTATTTGTGGAATGAATGAAAAGATGTGTCTTCTACTTTTCCTTGTAATTCTCACAATTTGGTACATGTAAATGCAGACTAAGTCATTTAATACTGGAGTCAGAGAGATGATTCTATGATTTTTGACATAATGAGATTTTTGGTCTTAATCTCTCAGGTAATTCCAACCACAGTATTAAAGGTTCTATGTGTGTGGTGTATGAACACGTTTGTGAGGGTGTGTGAATCTGTGTGCATGTGCAGTGGCCAGAGGAGAGTGCCAGTGCCTTCTATTATCACTTTTCACATTATTGTTTTGTAGGGTCCTACTGAGTCTGGAGCTAGACTGGCATCCAGCAAGCCCTAGAAACCCTCTTATTTTCAACTACCTCAGTGCTGGGGACCATGTCCGGGTTTTATGTGGGTGCTAGGATCCAAACTCCAGGCCTCAGTTCTGGGCTTAAACTCTCAGACTCCAAAGCCGAACGACATAGTTTGATTTTTTTCCCTTTAAGGATTTTGTTATTGCAATATGCCCTGGCCATAGTGCATGTATGGAGGTCAGAAGACAACGTGCAGGACTTGTTTCTCTCCTTCCATCATGTGGCTCTTGGGGACAGAACTCAGATCACCAAGCTTGTCAGCATCTTCTCTGGCCCTAGAGTAATTTCCGACCCCCACTCGGGAGCTGTGTGCCTTGCGCAGGTTGCTGCACTCCTCTGTGCATGGCTTTTCCTTTGCATGTGAAGTGAGTACAGTAACTGTCTTGACCACTAGAATATTCATGAGCAGTGGCGAAATCAATATGCATATCTGCATAAATAAAGATGGACCAAGTATCTTTATTTATTTCTCACAGAGTTGGGAGTCTTTGTCCTTTCAGTCTAATGTGTTAGTTGAGATAATCAGTTAGGTGAGTTAGGAATTTTTCAGCTGAAATGAATGACAGTCTTCCAATTTTCTAGAAAACACATAATTACTTCCGTGAAAGACAGCAGATTACTCTGTCTCAGATCGCTGTGCTATGCTTGGCGGCTTTTCACTGAAACAGTCAGATTCGAAGTTTGTCATTGTTTACTCTCATAAGAAAATCTGTCCTTTCTCTCGTTGCTGAGCATATGTTCCAGACAAACGCTCTTCTGGACTTTTGTGATCCTATAATTTCCTAGTCCCTGACAGTTACTGGAGCTCAGTGCAGTATTAATGCTTGTTCAATGAATGCTCCATTCTTGATACCGCTTGTCGTAGGATCCTTCTGAGATAGCAGGAGTCGGCAAGTTTGGGTTTTTCTTTGGTAAAAAGGCCAGTGAATATTTCAGATACGTGGGTGATATGTTCTCTGTTACAGCGACTTGACTGTGTTCTGAAAGCAGTCACAGACAACACAAAAACAGAGGTGTGGCTGTTTCTTTAAAACTTTACTTAAAATTATGAGTGGTCGTGGTGTTCTAATTGCTAGATTAGTGAATGACAAGAGACAAAACTGATAAAAGTAGTACACTTAATTCAGGTCATGGACTCAAATGTATTATTTTGATGTTATGTTTAAAATGATGAACAGATGTTTATGCTGTAGGTGAATTCATCTGAATTCTGTGCTTTTCTATTCACTGTTGTCTAGACTGGCTTCACCTACAGTAGGATACGAATTAAGACAGAAATCAAAATAAAATGAATAAAGTAATAAACCAAACAAACTGATGTGACGGTCATGGGGGTGATAGCTCCGGTTCAGTACTCTTCGGATTCTTACAAAAACACTTGAAAATTGTATACAGTGTGTGCACACGGGCCGTCAGAGAACAGCTTGGGGATGCCAGAGAACAGTCAGTTTGCTTCTTACACCACATGGGTTCCAGGGACTGAACTCAAGTTGTCAGGCTTGGCTGCAAGCTCCTAACATGCAGAGCCATCTCTCAGGTCCCTCTGTGGGATTTTTACACTTGATTCTTTTCATATGTCAGTAGCTGTAGACCATATGACTTAAAGGGGAGTTCATGGAGACAGACTGTCAAGCACTACTGAGGATCTCTGCCGCTTCTACTCTGAAATCTATGCAATCAAGTCACTAAATACTCCTGCTTAAAAAACAACAACAACAAAAAAAAAACCTTTAAAAAGGGTTTTTCAATTGTTTATTTTTTTAACTTTTTGAGAATTTCCTGCCGGGCGTTGGTGGCACACACCTTTAATCCCAGCACTTGGGAGGCAGAGACAGGCGGATCTCTGTGAGTACGAGGCCAGCCTGGGCTACCAAGTGAGCTCCAGGAAAGGTGCAAAGCTACGCAGAGAAACCCTGTCTCGAAAAACCAAAAAAAAAAAAAAAAGAATTTCCTGCATGAGCACTCTATTTACGTCATTACTCCTCCCATAGCCCCCTCTTCTATAATGACTATTGTTATACACACATGCATACATGGAGTGGGAAGCAGGGGCTCTAGAGAGGGATGGCAAGGCACTATGAAAAAGGGAAAGGCGGAAAACAAGGTGGCAGACTATAGCTGAGGAGGGGAGGGTAATATAAACACTCTTGCTTTTACATCTGTGACAGAAAACAGCGGTGGCGAGGGGCGCTTATTCATTAACTCATTCAACAACTGACCTAGCACATTTTCTATGCCAATGTTTGCGCAAGCACAGAGAAGAAAGGTTAAAGGGTAAAAAACACGACACGTCCAACCTACATTTGTAATGCTCACAAACTGATAAGGGAGGCAACATGGCAAACAGGCAACACTACCATATGGAGGAGGACAGCTAATGTTGTCGGCAAACATTGTCTAGGCCTCGTGTGGAATACCATTTGGATGGTAGAGGTTTCTACTGTGAGATCAGATCTGATACTTAGTGCAAGTAGAGTTAATCACTGATGTGTTTGTTTAATATCCACATGTACATACTTTAATTTTCATCCTTAGAAAGAATACACTCTGAGAAGAAAGAGCTTTTAAATGCTAGTTAGCTTATAGAAGAAACATCGGTGATCCAGATTTCCTTTGGTATTTGTGGAGAAATATCAAAAACCCGCAGAGACCTTTTTTTTCTCTCATGAGCTACCCTAGGCTGCACAGAAGAGGGTGCAGAAGAGGAAACTGTCACTCATTATAAATATGTGTAATGACTAACCTCTAGCTGATGCATTTGGCATAGGAGAATAATTAGAAATTTGAATTATAGTCCTACTTATGCTTCTAGTGCCAAAAATAATGATTCCACAGAAGTGAGAATTTTTGCCTATGTTCATTAGCATCATTGCCTGTTGCGAAATTAAAATGTGTTTGCATTTCTACAAATCTCCGTTTTCATGGCAAAGTCCTAGACTCAAACAACTTTTATTCATGAAAAGTTTTAACCAGTCACTTACAGTCTCACCTGAATTAATAAGTCCTTACGTTTTAGATTTTCTAACTACTGAAAATGTATACAAGAAAGATATAACAAAGGCATACTGGATGATAATATAACAAAGTCTGTATTTACCAGCAACCACAAGAAATAAACACTTTAAAAAGTGAATTAATTAATTAATTTAGTGTTTCTGCTTTTATAACAACTAATATTTATTTATTTTGATTTTGATTTTTGAGATTAAAATTTAATTACAGCATTCTCCCTTCCCTTCATTCCCTCCAAAACCTCATCACATGACACAAATTAAAAATGTGCAAAAAGACATACATAGACATTTTAACCTTTTTTTCTGTTTCTAGAATGTAAATCACTTCTTTACAATGTCAAATATAACATAGTATTGGTGTTGGATTGAACAGACCTCTTTTGATTTATATTTCATTTTTTTTCTAATATTTTACTGGTTTGGAGGAGAATAAAAGAAGGTAATGGAAGATAAATACAAGCCAAATACCTTATCCACTGGTGTGAAAATGCCCTAATAAGAACTCATTGTTTTTCACAATTAACAGTTAGTAAAAATTTGCAAGTGCCCCAACGACCAATCTTGGGTATAGATCATTTGACAGATGAACGTGCACCTCTGCAGAATAAATTTCTAGTAGTGTTAGATCAAAAGACAGGTGCCTTTTAGCCACACAGAGGACACTATACTATTTCTAGGAGCAATGTGTGAGAGTGCTTGCTGCCCCAGCCTTAGGCTATAAAGTATGCCACTCAACCTTGTCAGCATCAGAGGTTACTATGATGATTTTAAATTTGCATTTCTTTCTTTTCTTTTCTTTTTTTTTTTTTCTGAGACAAGGTTTCTCTGTGAAACAGTCCTGGCTGTCCTGGAACTTACTCTGTAGACCAGGCTGGCCTCGAACTCACAGAGATCTGCCTGCCTCTGCCTCCCAAGTGTGGGAATTAAAGGTGTGTGCTATCACCACTTGGCTTAAATTTGCATGTCTTGTTATTACTGGAGCTGAGCACCTCTATAACATTTCAGCAGCCATTTGTATTTTTTTCATCTGTAAGCTGCTTGTTCCTCTCCTATTTTTCTCTGGTGTGTTGGTCTTGTTCTTACTGATTTATAAGCACAGTTCATTTGGGGCAGTTTAGTCTTTATCTGATATTAATCCTCTCTTGCGCTCCCCCACCCATACAATCAGTTGTCATTTTCTTTGTTTGGGAGTTTCTTGTCATGCAGAGATTCTAGTCAAATTTATCAGCTTTTTTTTTAATGGTCTGTGGGTTTTGTGATTCGTTTTGAAGTATCTTTATTCCAAGAGTAAAAATATCAGACACCTAAACAGAAGTGTGATTTGTGGATCTACCTGCTTCTGAGTTTAAAGATCATTTTTACCTGTGGCATCTTCACATTTAACCCTCAGCCCTGAACGGAATGGACTGGTTATAAAGAAAAGATTCTGCACAGTGAACCCTCAGTCATGAAACACAGTTGCTATGGAAATTCGATGTATCTCTGTTGTTTTTTAAACACTCATTATTTGTCTATTTGCTCTATTATGAGTAAACCCCTGTGCTAGGCACCCTGTGGGATAAAAATATGAAACAAGTATTAGACCTTGTTCTCCTTGCTGTGCACTGGGGGAGATCAATGTGATTTCAAAACCTAGAGAAAGCCAAGAGGAAAGTGGGATGAGTGAGGCGGATGTTAGTAGCTAACTAGAGATTGAGTACAGACCTGCCTGTTACTGATTACTGATGTTTTTATCGTGTAGAGCTGAGGTTGACAAGCTTTATTTGTACAGGGCCCCCAATAGCTATTATTTTAACCTTTACCATCACTTGGTTCTTCATGAACAAGGACAGTAGCTGTGTTCCAATGAGAGGCTTGGTTGTTGGACACTGAAATGTGAATTTAATGCAATGTTTACGTGGCACAATTTTTTAAGGAAATTTTTTTCAAACATCAAAAATGTAAAATTGACTCAGAATATGGGTCATACAAAACCAGATGGCACACAGGTCAAAGGTTGTCAATCCTGCTGTAGGGAAAGAACTGTGGAAAATGTATCTCTGAAGACAAAATGATTTCAGAAAGATCTATCAGTTATTGATAACCTCAGAAATCTAACCCGGAGTGCATAGCTTTTTTAAAGTTTTGCAAAAGAGATTGGGAAGCAGTGATCATTAATGGGGGCTATGGTAAATTTGTGACCTGCTGCTGGCTGCTCAGCTAAACACTGATTTGAAGTGGAAAGGATGGAGTTCTTTGAATCAAATTCACAGATTCCTTCTGTTAAACTGCCTTTCACCTAATATTTCTGTCAGAGAAGCTAGAAACTATGGTGATTGATGCCATAGAAACACAGAGTGAGTGAGCTGGGTGATGAGCTTGTGGATCGTGGCATGGTTGAGAGGCAAAAAGCTTTTTAGCTGCCAATCTAGAGGCAAAGTAATGGAATAAACTGCACTGTTGCTACCATGCAGGGAGCTTAGTGTTTACAGAGAGCTTTGCACATACATCATCGCCCTTCATTTCAGCCTACATTCACAGAGATGCTAGGAGGTAGGGGGTTTCATGATTGTGTAGGTAAGGGCTTGAAACATTGTCGTACATTTAGAGACCAGATGCCTTTCAATGCTAAAGCCAAGGCCACAGCTAACAAATCATTATCAGAAAGATGATAATACTAAAAGCATGCCATTGCTGCATGCTGGCTGTGTTCCAAGCACAGCTCTTCAACTGACATGTGATGCGTCAGCTGGCTTCACAACTGCCCAAGTATGGGTCTCTGACGGCCTTTTGCATAGGGTCACAAGCTTTGCAGTCAGGTAGACCCTAAGGTTCAAGGCTCTGTTCTGCCACTTACAGCTTTTGAATTTAAGACAAGCTTTCCAATGTCTCAGCATTTCAAGTTTCTGATCTGAAAATGGGAATGACATAATGCTATCTACTTCTTATGAATACAAAGCACTGGTAGAATGTTTATCCCAGTGGCCCAGTAAATCTTTATTATTACTAAATAAGGTTAATAATACCTCTGTCAACCCTGCCAAAGATAATTAAAATATGGCATTCACACTTTTTACTTTTTTATAACTTTTAAATTAGAAATAATTATATCAAAAGTTGCAAAATGTAGAAAAAGTCCTGTGTGCCTTGTTACCCCAATGACAAATTTGTATACAGCTGTTGTACAATATCAAAACCTAGAAAATTCACATTAATATAATGCTGTTGAGAAAGGCCTTAGTCAATTGGTGTCACTTTACATACATTTACATATGGATGAATAGTTTTGTGAAATTTTACCTCATGTGTAGATTGGTGCAAGCATCTCCACAATCCAAATGCACAACAGCTGTGTCCAAGAGCACAAAATAACTTGCCCGTGCAAACTTGTATTTCTACCTGACCTTCCTCCTCGTATCATTGAAAACCCCAATTTGCTGTTTTTATAATTATTTTACAATTATAGTATACCACCTTTTGAGGTATGTTTTTATTAAGTATAATGCTCCTAAGATCTGTCCAGGTCACTGGATGCTATCTATCAGCAGTTCCCTCTTTCTTGTTGCTGAGTCACAGTCTATTGTGTGGCTATAATGGAGATTACATAACTGGTACCCATTGAAGGAGATGTAGACTATTTCCAGCATTTTGATATTATAAATAAATCTGATGTGAGTAACAGTGATCAGTTTTTATGTGAGTATATGTTCCCATTTCCGTCTGTCAATTGTTAGGCTGTTCTGGTAAATGTGTGTTTGAGTTTAGGAAACTGAGGAACTGTTCCCCGAGTCTGCACTATTTTAAAGCCCTCAGCACTTCAGCAGTGTTTGAGTGATTCAATTTTTTCACATCCTTGTCAGTATTTAGTGCTAGCGTATTTTATATTTCATCTGTTTTAATAGGTATGTTGTGCTATCTTATTGTGGTTTGAATTTGTATTTCCCAAATGGCTATTGTCATCAAATGTTTATTTCTGTGCTTATTTGATATCCATATCATTTTGGTGAGATATCTATTGATATAATTTGCCTATTTTATAACCATTTTTTTACTGTTGAGTTTTGATTGTACTTTATATATCATTAGTATAAGGTCTATGTTGAGTATATGGTTAATATTATTACCTTAATTTTTTTTATCCCCAAAGGAATTCAAGTCTCTGACATTAGTTGGAAATACAGTCTTTGGGGATATATTCAAAATAGACTAGGGTCATAGGGGTTCATAGTGGGTTCTAATTCAAGGGCTTATACCCTTATGAAAAGGGGAGATTGAGGTATGCTTACACAAGGAGAGCACTGTTAGGAAGCAGGCAGTTTACATTATTATAAATGTATCACTAGTTTGCCAGCAACCACCAGAAGTCAGACATGAGGAAGACTCTTTCCTCTACACTTTTCCAAGAGAATTTGGACCTGCTGACAACTTCAAGTTGCTCTTCGAGATTCCTGTACTTTGTGATAAAACATTTTTGTTGTTTGAAGGAGCAAGTTTGTGGTTACTTACGATAGCCCTAGAAAAAAATGATGTAGTTCGTGAATATTTTCTTCAAGTCTCTAGCTGGTATTTTCGTTCTCCAAAAATATTTACAGAAAAAAATAATTTTAATGGAGCAGAGTTTTTTTTTTCCTTATGGGTCATATATTTACTATCACATCTAAAAACTCCTTTGTCTAGCCCTAGATCACAAGTTGTCCTTCCTCTATCTAACTGCTCTTACATTTTGTCACCAATCAATTGAACATATTTATTCAGAGTCTTTCATTCTATTTTATTGATTTATGTGTCTTCTTATTGGCCAATACCACACCACCTTGGCTACTGCAGCTAGGTAGCAAGTCTTAGCATTAGATAGAGAAATTCTTTCTATTTTATTCTTTCTTCAGAACTTTTAAGGTATCCTAGCTTCTGCTTTTTCAAATATATTTTTGAAAAATCCTATTTATATCAATAAAATACCTTCCTATAATTTTGATAGAAATTTCATTACACCTGAGAGGTTAGTATGGTGGGAGACTTTGCATCTTTATAGCATTTCCCAACTTATAGACAAGGTAAGTGATGCCTTAGATTTCTATATTTTTTTGTATCAGTATTCTATAACTTCCAACAGATAAGTCCCACATACATTTTAGATTTGTGCTGAGCATTGCCTTTTCTTTAGAGTAATTGAAAATAATTGTGTTGTTAATTCCCATTTTCACATATTTAATTTTAATGTAGGGATGTAAAAGAATTTGTTGTACTATAATTAAACCTCTCACTTTTATGCTAATTTTAATTTTAAAATTCAAAAGCAAATAAAATATAAGCAATATATTTTTATTTTTCAAACTTCTAGTAAATGGATAAATCAAAAACTGTTATTTAATAACCCCTAGCCCTTTACATTATGCCTTCTTCCATTATTGCTAGTTCAATTCCATTTTATAGTATATTTGTGTGCTATATTTGCATAGTTACAAACACATATTTCTGTATCATGCCTGTTATATAAATGTTATCATTTTTTAAAGTCTATAAACGTTTAAAATGTAGTAACATATATTAAGACCCTATTGCTGAAGACACCACATATTTTGGTTGTGTGATACAGAGAATTCAATCCTGAACTTACCAGAAAACTCTCTCCCTGCGGCTAGTGTTAGAAAGGGCTACAGGCTGCTGGGGGAGAAAGCACACCAATGATCTTATCCAGAGCTGGACCTTGCATGCTGCAATACTGACCTGCCAGGCAAGATCTGCCCACCGGGGCCGTAGTGGCAGAACTGTTCTTGGGGTAACCAATTGTTCTCTTGATTGGGTTCGAGGTCTCCTCCACGGGGCGGGGGGGGGGGGTTCGTGGCTGGTACTATAAAACAGATCAAAAGCCCATGCCTTGGGAAGTCATAGACCCTAGAGGAGTACCTAGTCATGTTGTCAAACTGCCTTTCAAATATTCGTTTTTATATCCACAGATTTGTGCTGCTCCCAACTTCGGTTACAGAAGCTTCTTATTACGGTAGATAGTGGTTAATAGAGAAACTCATTGATGTTCAGTGTTCTGAGAATAGGTGACTGTGAGTGTTCAGCTATAGAGAGTTCATTTGTAGCAATCTCTCATCCTCAAAGCTCAGGAAACATCACAGAACATGAAACAGAAAGACTGTAAGAGTGAAAGAATGGGGATGAGTACAGTGAAATGCTCTCCTCTGGACATGTCACGAGTTTTTCACATATGCATTCTCAGCAGCTGTGTTCATCTACACAAGAACAAGCCAGTAAAGTTGCAGCATGGATAGAGGAGTGGTTCCCAATGCCTCACCTCTAGCTGAGGAACTACTGGCAGCTGGTGGCTTCCAGGGGAGGGAGAGTCACTTATCTTTGAGGATACGGCAACTGGTAGGTTGCTCATGCCCCAGTGGATGATCCTATATCCATGTATAGATGGGCAGCACACACGGGACTCAATGGGTTAAACGAATAAACAGACTAAAAAGAAATAAATCAAAAGGAAGATATAAAGTTGGGAGGGAGATGGGATAGTGGAGTCCAGTGGAGAGAAGGAGAGAAGTCAGAGTAGATATGATCAAAAGACATTGTATATATGTATGAAAGATTCAAAGAACAAATAAATTATTCAATAAATAAATGAAAATGAAAAGTAGCAAAAATAATTAGAATGATTGCACACAAATAATCAAATATAATCATCTATCACAAAATAATTTAGTGTGCTAATCTTATAAAGTTTTTGTAAGCTCATTTACTACTTCATAGACTTTAAAATACCAACTTCCTCTCTTTTCCCCCTTGATTTATTGAAGTGGTTAGAATTCCAGGACCAGGAGGAATAAGAGTGTTAAGAATAATTTTAAATCCCTTATTGCTGATCTTTTAGGAGAAAGATTCAGTTTCTCAATATTATGCATGATGAGAGCTTCAGGGGTTTTGTAGATGGTCTGTACAATGTTAGAGAAGCACCCCTTCCCCTTAATTAAAAAATGAGAATTCTTTCTTTCATATTGTATTCTATCAAATTCATTTGTATATCAATTGATAAAACCTTGGGGGCTTTTTTCTTCAGCCTATTAATATGGTGGAGTACGTTGAATAATTTTCCTGAATTAGTCTTGTGCTACTGAAATAATCTCCATTTGGTTGCTTTGTGTATTGCTGAATTCTATTTGTTAGTATTTTATTGAACAGTTGTATACTAGAAGCCACAAACCATTTCAACCTTATAGTTCACTACTTAAAAAAATCAGTGTTTCATTGTGAGAGGGTCTCATTGTGTAGGCCCAATCTGGCCTGGAACTCACTATACAGCCCAGGCTGGCCTTGAATTAATAACCCTCCTGCCTCAATATTCAAAATGCTGGGATTGCAGACATGTGGCATCAAAACTGGTTCAAATCTATTTTTAAATGATGTATAAAATTATGTGATTTGTGGGTTAACATGTGATGATTTGATACATGTATACATTGTACAATATTTAAACATGTCTTCTCCTCATACAATCATTTATTTGTGGTAAGAAAAACATTCAGTGTCTCTGTAGATTTCCCCGTCATGATCTTGACCCCACTTGCTCATAAAATCCCGCTTCCCTCTCTTCGACTGGGCTCCTGGAGCTTGGCCTGGTGCTTGGTTGTGGATCTCTGCATCTGCTTCCATAAGTTACTGGATGAAGGATCTATGATGACAGGGTAGTCACCAATCTGATTTATTACCAGGGTAGGCCAGTTCAGGCACCCTCACCACTATTGTGAGATGGGGTAGTCTAAGTGGGGTCATCCTTGTGGATTCCTGGGAATTTCCCTAGCACCAGGTTTCTCACTGAACCAAGCTCATGGGAACTCATGAGCTTTAGACCGACAGCTGTGGAACCTGCATAGGACCAGACTAGACCCTCTGCATATGGGAGACAGTTGTGTAACTGGGTCTGTTTGAGGGGCCCCTGGCAGTGTGATCAGAATCTATCCTTGGTGCATGAGCTGGCTTTCTGGATCCCATTACCTATGGTCGGACACCTTGCTCACCCTTGAGGCAGAGGGGAAGAGCTTGGTCCTGCCTCAACTGAATATACCAGGCTTTGCTGTCCCTCCTTGGGAGAACTTACCCTGTTGGAGGAAGGGATGAAGGGTAGATGGGGGGAGTTAAGCGGGAGTTGGGGGAGCAGGAGGAGGGATGTGAGGGGGTTCTGTGGTTGGTATGTAAAATGAATTAAAAAATTTAATAAAAAAAGAAAAACATCCAAAGTATTTCTTTCTAGATACTAAGGATACGTAGTATATTATTTTACCTGTATCCAACCTACTGTGCTTATATTGCACACCAGAACTCCTCACTTTGTCTAAATATATCGTATTATACATTCACGAACAACTCCCTCCCTTACCTCTTTTACTAGGCTCCTAACCTTACTCTTATAGCTACCATTCTTTTCTCAGCTTGCATGAGATCAACTTTTGGCAGTGTTGTGGTTAATATTGTCTACTTGACAAGACCTAGAATCACCCAGGAGACAAGTTTCCCCAACACCTGTGAAGAATTATTAATATTAAGTTAATTGAGGTGGGAAAACCTACCGTAAATGTGGGCAACACCATTCTCTGGGATTAGGTACTAGACTACACAGAGAGGAGGAGACAGATTAGCAAAAGCATTCATCTCTGTTTCTCGACAGTAGATGTAATGTGACCATCTGACTCAAGAACCTGTCACTATTACTTCCCTGCAATGGAAGACTACCTGGAATACTGTGCCAAATACAAACCCTTCTTTTTTAAGTTCCTTTTGTCATTGTATTTTATTATAGCAACAAGAAAGGTAATTAATCCACGTAGATTCCACATGTGGATGACATCATGTGCTACTTATCTTTCCATGCCTGGCTAAGTTTACTTGACATAATTAGCTCTAGTTTCATTTATGTTGTCACAAATCAAAGAGCGTTGACCTTTTATGACAGAATAGCATTCCATTGTGAATATGCACTTCACTTTCTTTGTCCACTAATCAATGGGTTTGTTTTAGCTAAATCTGCTACCTCCAGGTTCAATGAGATTAAGAGTGATTGAAGAAGACACTCAGTGTAGACCTCTGGCATACACATGTGCATGCATACATGAGCGAGACTCCCTACCATGAAGTCATGAAAACAATTGCTTTTATAATAGCTATAATAAAACATCTACTAATATTTTTTCTGTAGAGGTAAACTACATCTACAATAAAAATTATGAACCATTAACAAAAGTAATTGAGGAGAACACAAAAGCAGAATGATATACTGCGTGCATGGGTTGGAAGAATTAAGATTATTAAAATGTCTGTAATCTCTATCAAAATACCAAAGATATTATAAACTAAGCTAGAAAAAAATTCTTAAAATTTGTATGGAAACACACACACACACACACACACACACCCTAAATAGCCAAAGCAATTCCAAGCAAAGAGAACAAAGTAGAAAAGATTGTGACTACTCAACTTTGAATTCAAAATATTGTACAAAGCCATAGCAATCAAATCAGCATGAGATTTGAATAAAGTTGATACATGGTGTATGGAAAAGAATAAAAAACACAGAAGTAAACCCATACATTCATAGACAAATATCTTTTGACAAAAGTGTTAAGAAAAAGCAATGGAGATAGAATTATCTTTTTCAATAAATCACATTGGGAAACTAGGGCATCCACATGCAGAATGAGTCTTATCAGCAGGTACAGAAGTCAGCTCAGTAGACTTAAATGTAACTTCCTCTTCTTCTTTCCCTCAGTTTTTTTTCCTGGTCTTCATGTTAGGGCCTCATATATTAAGTTGGGAATTGTTGCCTCTTGTTCTACTTTCTGGATGAGATTGTATAGCATTTGTACCACAGGTTTAAATATTGGGTGGAATTTGATAATGGAATTATGTAGGTATGGAGATTTCTTTTCTGGGTGCTTCAAGTGTATGGATTCAATTTTGGTAATACTAATAGAGTGATTCAGATAATCTTTTTCATGATGAGCAAATTTTGGTAGTTTGTTCTTTTCAAAACATTGATTTATTTAATCTTACCAGTTAAATTTATGTATGTGGACTTGTTTGTAATAATCCCTCATTAACCTTGAAATGGCTAGAGGATCTGTAGTGATATCGGAGCTGGTGACTGGTCATCTCCTTTCCTTTGTCAGTCTCATTAGAGGTTGGCAAATCTTGGCATCATTGTAATAGATCATATTCCCCAGAATCACTTATCTCTGACTTTCATGGTTTCGAGTGATAAATACACTGTGATTTGAATTGGTGTTTCTCTATACATAATGTCTCATTTTTTTCTATGTGCTTTCAAGATTTCCTCCCTTGTTTTTAGTTTTCAGGAGTTTCATTGTGATGTATATTTGTCACATAGTTCTTTAGGACTATATTGCTTGGGGATTGATTCACTTCTTGAATGTGTAAGACTACATCTTTCTATAAATTTGGTATGTATTAGACATTACTTTTTCAAATAGTTTTTGAGACAGTCTTGTCTTGTAGCTCAGGCTAGTGTAGAACTAACACTGCCCATATGTCTAGCTCCCAAGTGCTAGTAATTAGGGGCATGTGCCATTGCACTTAACTTCAAACATTTTTGAAACTCTAACATGCCTTCTCTTCTTTTTCTGGAAACACAATAATCCAAAATTTAGAGCTTTTGTCAGTGTCCTGTAATCCCTTTGACCTATTTTCCCTGTTTCTTTCTGTAGTTCCACAATATGCAAAAAACATTTACGAATCAACAAGAAGGAAAACAACCAAGTAACAGTCTCCTGTTACTGACTGTGGTGGTTTGAATGAGAATGGCCTTCATGGGCTCATTTGTTGGAATGCTTGGAACCTAGTAGGTGGACTCTTTTAGGAAGGATTAGGAGGTATGGCATTATTGGAGGAGGTGTGTCACTAGGTGTGAGCTTTGCAATTTCAAAAACCCACAACAGGAACAGTCCTACTCTCTTTATGCCTCCAACTTTGGATCAGATGTAAGCTCTCAGCTACTGCTCAATGCCATGCCTGCCTGCCACCGTGCACCCCAACACGATGATAATGAATTCACCCTCTCAAACTGCAAGCAAGTCCCCAATTAAATGCTCTCTTTTATAAGTTGTATTGGTCAACAGAACAGTGACTAAGACACCAACAGTTCCAGTTTTTTCCAGAGTTGTCTGTTGGGTTTGCTTTTAGAGAGATTTGGTATCAGTTTTCTCTAGTATGCTAAGTTTCACTAGGTTTCTATTCTTTTTTTAATTTAAAGGTATCTATATTAGTTCTCTCATCTTCTTTTTGCTCTTATGCTTTCAGGCATTCCTTTTTCCTTTTAAGAGACAGTAGAGATAAATGCACATGTGTTTAACTAACTTGTGAGTGCCCTCAACAAAATATTTAATGTCTTCATCTATCTCCCCTTCTGTCCAAATATTGTGAGCTCCTCATGATCAGTAAAGGTATTTTATTGTCCTGTCTCCACAGTTCCACACATACTGGCAATGCAATGCCTGTTCGTTAACTGAAGGAATAAATGGTCATTTGAAGCATGTGTGTAGAATGGCCTCACCACACCACAAGTTTGGAAAGAGCCAGAATCTTGTAGGCATTGCTTACCAAAGCATCCTTGTCTTTTCTGAGATGAAACTCAATGATAGTAATTTACCTAGCATACACAAAGCACTGGCTTCAGTGGCAGTACCACAAAATAAATAAATAATGAACAAAGCACTGGGAACATTTGGCTAACAGCAGGTATAGATTCTTATTGTTTAGAATAACATCTATTTATTTTAGGTGTAAAAAACCACATAAGAATACTGTTTTAAGAGAGTATGGTTCTTATTTGACATTCTTTGTTAGCAGGCAGCCATCCTGTTTAGGTATGGTGTGTAAGTTCATGTGAGAATAGATATTTAGGAAATATCCACTGGGCCCAGCAAAAGTAAGAAATAATTTCCACTGTCTCATTGTAGATGAATGGGCTGAAAGTTCAGTTCCCCATGTGATTCTGTGGCAAAAGTGAATCTCTGTGTGATGCTCTATCATTTCACCTTGTTGATACTGAATGGAAGTGAGAATTGATCTCTGCCATTAGGGCTCACTAATTTCTCAGTAGACAGATAATTAGAATGCACGCTAAGTTAACAGTACCTCCCTTCTGGACTCTCGATGGGGAAATCCAAAGGACTCATCACCAATGAAATTTTCCAGTGCTGAGTTCACAAGATAGTTGATCTTCCATTACTCCTTTCAGAATCTCCCCATACTCATTTGTTGTGCTATGTCCAATGTTTTTAAAGGTTTTGCTTTTATTTTATTTGTATGAGTGGTTTGCCTGCATGTATATATGTGCACTATATGCATGTCTGGTACCTGCAGAGGCCAGAAGAGGATGCTAGATTCCCCTGGGACTGGAATTCTGGATGGTTGTGAGCTGACAGGAGGGTGTTGGCAATGGAACTCAGGTCTTGCGCAGGAGCAGTAAGAGATATGAACTGCTGAGCCATCTGTCCAGCTTCTAGTAATTTTTGAACTGTGAGAAAGAAAGTTTGGAAGAAATTTGCTTTTCCATCTTTGCCAGAATCAGAAGTCAAGGCTTCCAGTAGACTGTCCTCTTAAATTTGCAAGGAAACGCTGTAACTGGGTAGAGGGAGTGATGACTTTGTCCATAGCTCAGTTGCGTTTCTTTTTAATGTGGCAGAGTGGCTACCTTGGAGCTTATGATAATGACAATAACAAACTAACAGTTATCTAATGCTTTTCAAGTGCTAGACACTGTCCTAAGCATTTTCCATTAAGAATTGCCTATTAAAGGCCCATGATCTCATATCCGCAAGTCCAAATATTCAAAAAGATCTGCAAATTTTAAGATTTAAAAACTCATTTGGTGGCAAAATTCTGTCCTGAAATGACATTTTGCTATTTATGGTTTTTTATCTACCATGTTTAATGTGAATATACATCCATTTCACAGCAGAAATATTAATGCATTTTTTCTATGGGATATTGCCCCAGAACCCATTAGAGATGAGAAGAAATATAGAGCATATGTACCATATTATCTTTCTAAAATCTAAAATTTTCTGAATTCTGAAATGTAGCTGGCCCCCAAGGGTTTTGGATAAGGGGTTGTAGATTGGTTCCAGCTTATGTGCCTGCCTCTAAGATTCCATTAAGGGAACATTTTCACTGATGCTTTAAAGCTCTTTCCAAATTATAACTAGACTGACATAAGTGAGCACAAAAGGAAGAAGGAGTTGGATAAACCCAAGCGAAGGGGCTAGGCAAATGCGTGTTCTACCAGCAACTCAACCTCCTTCTCATGTCATAGTACAAATGCCTGACCCAACTGCTTTTTTTCCCTTTATAATTGTTAATAATCAAGCTGAAAACTTCCAGAGGTCTAATAATGCATATTCAAGTAGGAAAATCATACTGTTGCTAGATGAGCACAGAGTTGCAATTCTGCCTCTTCCCTTACTCTAGTCTTCTGGGGATTCTTAGTCACAACAATTTAATTACCATCAAGCCACTAATATAAAGACAGGAAGCTTGCCTTCCATACACACACCTCTAAGCTAGAATATGTCCTAGATTCTAAGGTCACTTTCACTGATTTGTGTGGAAAACCATATTCATTTATTTAAAAAATAATGACTAAGAACTTAGTCTTCAAGAAACATTGGAATAGATTAGGTGTGCCCAGAAATAAACAGGATAGAAAAATTCTCATGTATATTTGCCAACGAACATATTGAGTTCAAAGTAGACATGAAAAAAGGATATTTGTGCTATCTCTAATTTCTTGAATATTGAATAATTCATTCCATTAACCAGTGAGTTCCAAAAGTGGGTTACGATGTGGCATTTCTACTGGGAAAAACAGAAAAAGGAACACTCTGGGTACAGTTATTGCTGTAATGCTGTCTCTTCACTTCTCAGGGAAAAGAGAAAGAGAACAACAGACAAATGCCATATCATCACTGAATCCTACTTTGAAAGCCTTGCCTTATTTTTAGAGTCTGCAAGCCTGCTTTCTTACTGGACAGTGTTCATTCAAACCTTCTGCTACAGAGTTAGGCCTTTCTGAAGCCCCCAACTAACACTGATTTTCAACCCTTGCTGTACAGTAAGAATCACTTTGAGAAATTAAAAAAAAATCAAAGCTGAAGACCCACACCAGAACAATTAATTCAGAAGCTTAAAGCTAGGTACCTCTGTAGGCAGAGGCACCTCTTAAAAGACTCCAGATGATTCTGAGATTTTTGTGAGGACTAAGAACCACTACAAATATCGATTAACCCCCCCCAAAAAAAACTGCAAAAGTCCAGATTTGTGGACTCAATTGTATGCCTGGATTTTGATGAGGTTCAATTTACTGTGTGCTAGGCATGTAAGAACTTTATGAACATTATTCTTGTTTTATTCTCAGAGAGTGCAATCACTTCTATTTTATCCACAAGTCATCCCTGACATTTGCTTCAATTGTACCAAGACCCCGCTAAGGATGCTTGTATGTAGGTGGCACTGTTTCACTACCCCCCAGCTCAATATGAAAATTTACCTGCTGCCAGAAGGGACTCTGGAACAAGATGTATCACCAATTATCCCTAGTTGCAGCGGACATCTAGTAGAAGAGGTCCCTGGGAGTTCAGGACAACTTATGTAAGCATTTGAGTTTTATGGTTTGGTGCTACATCTGAGGACTGTTTATTTGGACAGTGCTCAAATGTTCTATAGTTTGAGGACAATGTTTCTAGAGATCTAGTCAACCAAGGAAGCCTAATATTTCTGTCTCTACAATACGAAGAAATGCTCAGGTCAGGGCTTGATGATTTTGGTCTTAGGGATCCTGATAGGATTTCTTTGTTCAGATGGTTTGTTACGTTAGAATTTGGTAGATTTATATTGGGCTAACTTCATTGTTTCTCAATAACTCTAATTCCTCAAGGGTCTCTTTATAGGGACTGCTTGTCTAATTATGGAGGAGCAGAGAAGCCTTGCAATTTGCAGAAACAAATACTCCTAATAAATAGATCTCAGTCATCTGCATCTAGATAGGTCTCTTGGGAGGGTGAAAGGGGCATCTCTGCATTCTACCAAAGTTATAGACCCATTAGACCGTCCTAATCCTTCTTAGCAGTTGTCTTCCTTCTCCTAAAGTGGTTTGGCCCTGAGCACCTCTCTGGTGGAAGTGGACAATCTGTTGGGCCACAAAACTCCAATGCAGAAAACAGAGGACCTCTTCAAGGAATGTATGGTGGACAGGTCAATAGGAACATGGTGTGGTGGTACACGCCTTTAATCCCAGCACTGGGGAGACAGAGGCAAGTGGATCTCCATGAGTTCAATACTGACCTGGCCTTAAAAAAGAGAGGTCAGTAGAAACTTTAATTAGGAACTAACTAATGGTTACTATGTGAGGTACTGACCACCTGGTGGATCTTGGAAGAGACAATTTTAGCTCAGATTTATTATTAAAAATTTGTACTAGGGCCTGGAGGGGCTTAGTGGTGAAGAGTGTACTGTTTTTGCAGAGGACCCAAGTTTGTTTCCAGCGCCCATGTTTGGTGGCTCACAGCTGTCCATAACTCCAACTCCAGGGGATTGGACATCTCTGGCATCTGTGGACACCAGTACTCATGGGCACATACCCCCACACAGACACGCATATATACACATAGTTTAAAATAAAACTTAAAGGCTGGAATAGATAATCTTCAATTGTATGTAATTTCTTTTGTATGTAAACTTGCATTTAAACTAACCAAATTGAAATTTGAATTTCCAACAAGATAAAAATCTTAGGTTTCATGCTGTATTTTTGTTTCATATCTCCCTTTTGATTACCACCTTCCTTAACTTTATAATTTGCTGTGGAAGCTAAAGAGTTTGGTCTGAAGTTCAACCAGGGTCTCAGAATGTTGGGTTTCTGGAGCCATAATAATATACAACTTTTTGGTAGTTAGTTTGTATTGTACACTAACTGATGTACACTGGTGTCCTGCGGCTTCTTCAAGGGTGAGAAGTTTATTCAGTCAACAGGATTACATCAAGGCTTCTGCCACAGGACACAAAAGATGGGTCTCACTATACCCAGGAGGATCTGGATCTTTCTGAAAGGTGTAGAAACAGTATCTTAAGTGACTCCTCTGACAAACTTCTATCTCCAAAAATATTTACATTATGTTTCATTTAGTAGCAAAATTACAGTTATGAAGCAGCAACAAAAGTAATTTTGTGGTTGGCAGTCACCACAACGTGACGAACTGTATTAAACAAGGGTCACAACATTAAGAAGGTTGAGAACCATGGCCTTAGGGCATCATAGAATCTTTTGCAGTGACCCTTATAAGTGGACATGAATATACCATAACTGTACCTGAGGATACATCAGCTGTTGTAGTCCCTTCCATGGATAATTTGTCTTAGGGGAATCTAGCAGACACAGCAATTTGTAGGAGAGACAGATCTGAAGTGGAACATTCTATCCCTTCACTGTGAGCAGGACATCTGTCAGAGTAACCATGATTTCACACTCAAGAATCCTACAACCTGGGCAAGATAAAACCTGAAGTGGGCAGCAGACTATGATGTAAGTAAGGGCAAGTGTTCATCAGTAGCCCTGAGAGCTGTTCCAAACCTTTTAGGTCACTGCACTTAGCCAGCTTAGAAGCCAAGAGTAAGAACTCTATTATAGGCAGTCTATCCCTTTTATTTGGTTATTTACTTTTTTGAAGCACAATGACAATTTTATTGGCGTTTAAGAGAAAAAGCAAGTCAAAAATCTCAGGAGTTTCCTGGTATAGGAAGATGGAGGAGAAGAGAGAGAGAGAGAGAGAGAGAGAGAGAGAGAGAGAGAGAGAGAGAGAGAGAGAGAGAGAGAGAGAAAGCATGCCATTTGTAAGCAGCCGCATGGAGAAAGGGGCAGGGGATAACTTCAGAGAAAATGAGTGAGCAAGCTCAGAGGATTCGGGAAAGAAGTATGCCCAGGCTACTGTCTACAGGGTTTGTTGTTCTATAATATAAGTCATGTTCTAGTTGACTTTTCTGTTAGGGACCAAAAATCTTCTTTGTAGACGTTGATGCCTGTACTGGATGCCCTGTTCAAGCGAGGCATGGTGACACATGCCTGCAATCCCAACACTTGGAAGCCAGAGGCAGAAAGATTGCATTTAGTTCAAAGCCAGTCTGGTTTACCTAGTGATTTTCAGGCTAGCCAAGGCTAGCCTAGCCTGTCTTAATATAAACAAGCAAGCAAGCAAGCAAGCAAATAAACAAATAAATGAATACCTCCTAACTCCAACCAACCAACCAACTCAAAAGCATTTCATAGGCACTGCTTTGGATTTTCCTTGTATTTCACTAGTGAATTCGTGACCCCAGTGCTCCTTCTTCTTCCCTTCCCTTGGAGCCTTCCCATGTCTTTCAGCATACATATGCATTCCACTGCCCACTTGCCAGTTGCCTGCTGTGGACACACTGTGCCTTTTCATCTGTCCTTGATGCAGGCTTGAAATACAGGAAAGCAGAGGTATTTGTAGTAAAAGCTTTCAAGTGTTACCAGCTCCCACTTACACTTGGTGCCACCTGCTCCCACTGTCTTTCTGAGTTAGTCCAGACCACCTAAATCACAGCCAAGAAGTCAGTCTACCAAACCTCCCTGTTCCTTTAACACTAATGTAGCTGAAGTTTTCTCCAGTCCTGCCTCTCCCACAGTCAGGACAAATCTCTCTCACCCGCCAGTCCCGCAGCCATTCAGACCCAACCGAGTAAACACACAGAGACTTATATTGCTTACAAACTGTATGGCTGTGGCAGGCTTCTTGTTATCTAGTTCTTCTATCTCAGTTAACCCATTTCTATTAATCTATACCTTGCCACATGGCTCGTTGCTTACCAGTATCTTGCATGTTGGTACTCATGGCAGCGTCTGGCAGCGTCTCCTGACTCAGCCTTCATGTTCCCAGAATTCTCCTCTCTCTTTGTCCTGCCTATACTTCCTGCCTGGCTACTGGCCAATCAGCACTTTATTTATTAACCAATCAGAACAACATATTCACAACATAGAGAACATCCAACAGCACACTAATATGGGGGTATGGAAAATGTTCTGGGAGAAATAATACAGAGAATGTGTATTTTAAAAAGACAGCCGTCCCACCTCCCTGGAACATTTATGGCTCTGGATGATGGCATCAGAACACCAACCACAGCCAACATGAGCTAAAGTAGTCCACACAGGCCATCTGACCAGGCAAATTGAGTTGCCTTCCTGGAGACATTCCACTGGTCCTCTGGCAAGGTGCCAGAGCACCTTATTGTGAGCTTCAAGTTGGTATTCTAGAAGTCAAGTCAACTTCACCAACTTATTGATAGTAGGAGAAAAGCAAAGAGGAAATGACAGTGGCAGAAGGAGAGCGAAGGAGGAACAGAAAGGACAGGAAGGAAAGGAAGGGAGAGCAGATGGAAGGAAAGAAGGTACAGAAGGCAACAGACTGTCACCTCAGTCTTCCTAAGAACTTCAGTGCTGAGTAGTGTCCTACCTCAGGGTCTTCCTCCTGGGGCCAGGAGAATTGCTGTGAAAGGCTGGTTGCCATCAGCCTTTGTGGCACAGAAGCCAGACTGGGACACTCACTACCAAGCCAAGCCCACAAACTCGAAAGAATCCGATCCAGTTTTCCACCACAAATCTTGCTCAGAGTTCTTCCCTGATGTCCTCTGGTTTCCTGAGTAGGACAGCCTTTCCAAGGACATCACAGAACTCTGGTTGAAGAATTGGCACATCCATCTTGCCTACCACAAAGAAGTCACCAACTGATCTGAAGGTATCCACAGAACTCTGTAAAGAGGTGAAGCCAAGGTTTTTGCTGAGATTTCCCCAGAAAGTGGCTTAGGTAGGATGCTTGGTGTAGTGTGGAGAAGGGAGGGGGCACTGGAGAAGGGATCATGGCTGACCATAGGTAGGCAAGGCTCCTGGAGCTGCTGACTCAGTCCTACAAAGTGAATCTCACATCCCAAATGTGGACTAGTTTGGCCGGGGGTGTGGTGGGTGCAGTTCCCTACTTGACTTCAGGCCACAGCAATGACATAGGACTAGCCCCAGAATTTGGGGAATTGGAAAAAATGAAAATATGAGACCTAGTGCTCATGAATAGTTAAGGAGTAAAACTTATTTTAAGAGGATAAAAGTAGGTACAGGGGTCTTCTAAGCACTGGGTTCTGTGTGAACATATAGGTCACATGCTCATAAAGCTGTTCCTATAGCTAGGTCAGTCTGTCAACTCCCAGGAGCTACTGGTAAGGGGAGGAAGGAAAGGGAGGGCTAAGAAGCAGAGAGACTGGGGATGGGGAACCAAGGTGAACTCTTCCATCCAGGATAGACCACAGTGGGTGAGGAACTACACCCCGAGAAAAGGTCAGTTTTAGTCATCAGTGCTATTGTTTCTCAAGCATAGGAACTATGATACAAACCTGGGCTGAGAGGACCCCAAAAGTGCAGTCTTCAAAGTCTGCTTCCATGGAATTTTGCTCCCTGATACCTTAGCATGGAAGAGAGGTAGGGGAATGAAGTTAGGAAAATGGAGGCCTTGACTTGGATTCCAGGCCACACTTCCATTGGAGTATGGGATGTGAATAGTGGCAACTACAAGATACAAAGTGATGGTGATCTTTAGGCCTCGGGAGCAGGGATGTTCCCTCTGAGCACTGGCTCCTTCACTTTTGACTAGTTTTTCCTGCAGGCACTTTCTTATATGACAGGACAGAGGTAATGCTGAAGGCAAGAGAAGTGGCTAGAATCAGAGGTAGTTATAGTGTGTGTTGTCTGATTTGAAGTAGCCATGAAAGACGTGGATGCACTGCAAAGAATCGAGTGTTTTCTCTACTTCAGTCCCACCACAGTCGATTGTCCCAGTGCAAATGCTTAGTTTTCTCTGGCCTCTTCCTTCTTGGAACCTGTTTGAGAGCCCCAGAAGCCATGTCCTGAAAAACCCGTTTCCCTCCCGAAGCAGCACACTTCTCCCCTAGAGAAAGAGAAAGCAGGGAAAGAGAAGAAAGGGGCTTTGAGGCTCCTGCTTCTGTAAAGCAAGAGGTTAGGGATGGCAGCAAACAGTGCATCTGTGGGCAGAGTCAAAAACGCCTGAGAAGGAGGTGCTACTGGGGACGAGGCGACAACTTTTCCATTACTGTTCTTACCAGTCCACAGAATACTTTCAGAAGTCCCTAACAGGGCCAGCCTCTTCGGCAAATCAGCCTGTGAGCTGTCTTTCAGCTCATCACACAAGGCAAGGATCACTATTGATGCACATTTTCTACCACAAATTACCACCCACACTTATCCCTTCTACATAGATAAAGCTGAAGGATGACAGAAAAGCTGTGAGTAATTCCAGACACCTGCCTTTGGGAAGGGAAAAACACAGCTGCTCTATCCCAGAAAACGGATCTCCAACACCTTGTGTTCAGGGTCAGGATACATTCTCCGTTATTTCTGCCGAAAGTTGGAGAGTGAATAAAGGAACGTCCTGTCTGCTCTGTGCACTTACAAGTCTCCATTTGGGCTAACATCAGTGAAGAAGAGCGAGTTAAGTAGGGGCAGGGCGGCCACCATGTCTCTGCTGGTACCACTGTTTTCTTGACAATGCCAAGTTTTCTGCCTGAGTAATTCTACCCATTCCCTCACTGCGCTTTCTCCAAGCTAGCCATCAAGCCTGGGAGGTCTCGATCTAAGCTCCCTTTAGTCAGTATACAGTTGCTTCTATAGGAAATAGGTAAGGCTCTGGAAAAATTGAGACTCTAACAGTGCTGCTTTCTGGCATCTGTCAAGGCCGGGGGCTGCTGTTCAGTCTTAGTCCCTTAGCAAAGAGTGCTGAGAGGCATAGGCACAAAGCAGTAGAGGCCTGTAGACTGTTCTCTAGACCTCACAGAGCACGTTCCTCCTTCTACTTCCTACCTACTCTGGGCTACAACTCCCAGTAAGTCTCCCTTTAGGTGACCTTCTTCCTCATGAAGCAAGGAGGATCATTTTGGATCCATCCTGATAATCAGTGTAAAACTGCTTCTATGGGAAATAGAAGATGGACTTGGAATACAGTGTTTCCAGTCCTGAGCTCTGCAGAGGTACAGATGCAGTTGGCTTGCCTCAGTTTACAAGAGAGAGAGAGAGAGAGAGAGAGAGAGAGAGAGAGAGAGAGAGGGAGAGAGAGAAGAGAGAGAAAAAGTTAGAATGTAGCAAAAAAGAAAAAAAAAAAAAAAAAAAAAAAAAGAAGAAAATGAATTTGCTCGACGTCATAGCTCAAGTATGATGAATCTTCTCAAGTCTTCATCACTGGGTGATGTTAAGTCACTGCCAAAGTTTCAAGCATCTGTCCAAGATTCATTATCTTGAAACCCAGAGAAATAGTAAAGAGTAACAAATCACCTAAATCCAATACCCTAGTCCCATAAAAGCCAAATATAGATACTTCCATGTATAAAGGGAGCCAAAGAACAGAGCCAACCAGACAGGGGATGGAAAAAGTGGAGGTTGGATTCTAGAAACTTCTAAAGTGGTAACATTGGCAAATTGATTTTCTGGCTTCACCAACTTACCCAATTTGATACTCGTGTGTGTGTGTATGTGTGTGTGTATGTGTGTGTGTGTGTGTGTGTGTGGTGTGTGTGAGAGAGAGAGAGAGAGAGAGAGAGAGAGAGAGAGAGAGAGAGAGAGAGAGGAGAGAGAGATTATGTCCATAATGTAGCATACTAATGAGCACTCAAACATGTGTTGTGTACTAGCTATCTTGAAAACAGTTCATTTCCTTGTCCTTTTACAAATAGTGTCATATACTCTAAGAGAAAGAAAAGTAGACTGGGGTTGGAAGGATCTTGGCAGCTTTTTTCTCATCCCTCCTGTTCAGCAACCTCAACTTGCTGTGTGGATGTCCATTCCACAACCTTCTGTCTATATGGACCCCTACCTGACCAAAAGATGTCCAAAGAGTCCCCACTCCAGTCAGGAGGCTCCATACTACTAAACACAGTCATTCTCACCAGCCTTGCATCCCTTAAAGAAGCCCAGCTCCAGTTTCTAGGATCTCATCGGATGGAGAAGAGTCTTCTTAGAGTTCAGGTGGAATGGAGGATGGACCTTAGTGTTTCTGGCAGTGCCGCACTGGGAAGTCCCTCCCGCACGACCACCACCCTGCCTAAGAAAGGCAGGGTGTGCAGCAAACACCCAATTTAGTCTTCACTGGTGCCAAGGCAACATGCCACCTGCTGAGGACAGACAGGGACTGTCCCTCTTGCTTTCATATGAGCTAGGTGGTACACAGAGCTATTTACTCTGCTGGAAAGAAAATGGATTATGTGGAACCAAGGCATCTCCGAAGTAACAAAAGAAAGAAATATGAATGGAAGCATAATTACAGATTCAGAGTGCTATGGTCATTTCTTGTTCTTGTCAGGAGTCCACAGTCCTCTTCTTGCTAGGGATTTTGAGCATCTTCAGACCTTGAAACCATCTTTATCAGTCACAGCTCATCTGCACGTTTATTTTCCTATAAGTGATATTTAGTTTGCATGTCATTGTGTTTCATGTATATTTTTGACAACCTCTGAGCTTCTACTAGAAATTTGTCTTAGACACTAAAGTAACATGTAATAATGAAGATGCCAGGGACACAGTCCCACAGCCCAGTAGTCTATCCTCTAAGAGAGAGAGGTTCTGAGTAGGAGTGTGGCCTGGGAAAGTAATTCTCTTGAACCACGGTGCTAAGGGTTTGCATGACCTGGGAAAGACACTGCAGATCCTGTCACATATCAGACTATGACAGCCTCCTGTCCCCACTCTTGGAGATCACAGGTCCCTCACCTAGTGCACATGATCAGTCATGGTTTTCACGAAAAGGAGTGCTCAGGGGGTTCTAAGTCACTCTCTGGTCTCATTTTCAAGCTGTTTTTCTTACTTTTGTGATTCTTCTCAGCACTGGGTTTAAGATTCCACCCTTGTCTTTTCCTACCCTTTTCTAAACATGGAGCAAAGTCCCCCTCTTGATAACTTGCAAAATCTGCTTTATCTCCACCTCTAGACACACGACCTAAGGTTGCTTTCCATGCAGGAAGAGGCAGAGTCCAGGTAGTTCAAGTATGTTCTGGCTGAGAACACACTGTCATCCTAAATACCTAGTAAAGGCTCCTCAAAGGCATAAGCTTCATCTAAGCCACTAAATAGTCAGAATTATTGAGAATCTGGGGAATTTTTGTATAGGACATTCTTGACCCAAGTCAGACAAAGTACAGATGACATCTTGAGAACTCACCTTGGTGGGAGTGGATCAAGACAGTATGCTTTGCTGGGACTAGTCAAAGCTTGTGGTTTGGTTGAAGCTACCAAATAACCAATAAGGAATTGGTTAGGAATACAGACTCAGAAACCTGCAACCATGGTTCAGGTTGGTGCCTTGATTTTCCCAGTCCTTCAGCTTTCCCAAATATACACCGAATAGCAAAATCAATCTGGTGAAAGCAGTAGGGAGATCTCCCTGGTGCTGGCAGTTGTGAAGTCCATCTCAAGAGGTAAAACTATGCTATCTATCACCCAGTAGACTGCAGTGAACAAAGGAGACTGATGGGTGGGGAGTTGGAAACATGAAAGTAACCCTAGAGAGTCTTAGAGTCTTAGTCTGTTTAAATAAGGGCATCATTAGAATGCTTCTTCTGAAAAGGGAGGAGGTAATGGGATTCCATGCCTTCATAGGTTGGATGGAAAATAACAAGGTCTAACAGACCAGTGGTGACCACTGGGGAAGGACTGCACTGCTTGGTGAAATTGTGAGAAAGACTATTAGGCTTGGTGGAGTGACATGCAAAGTGTATGACTTGGTGGGACTCCAAGCAGCAACAATGCCAGGCAGAATATCCATTTATGAGCACAGTAAAGACCCAGAAGGATTAAAAAAATTACCAGTAACTCTAGCTCTGAACTGCTCACTATTTTTATAGGTATTCAGAAGTGCTTGAGGTAGAAGACTTGAAAAGAAACTAAATATCCCATGTGAGCAAGCATGTGTTACTGAGAAATTCAGATTGCATGGCTGTTTGTGTATTCCCTTTGCTTTAAGTTTTAAGGCTAGGTGCTAAGTCTTTCTCACCCCTGTATCTCTCTCTTATAAACATGAGCTCTAGTCCTGGTGGAGTGCTGTGGAGACTGCTAAAAAATGTCTTCCTCATTCATATCTTCTTAAGGCATCTAGCCCCAGTTTTACTTTTCTGCCACATTTTGAAATGTCATTGATATCGAATCCTTGTATCATGAGACCAGCCAGTTGAGAGTGTCCAGTCTGCATTTTAATCAATTTCTACAAACAGGCAACTATTATTACACCACACGACACAGCGTTAGAACACCTCAGCATGCCCATCTGCTTCCTGTGCTCCTCAACAATCATCCCCATTCCAATCTCCAGACTCAGGCAACTGCTGACGTGCGCTATATGTCATGTCCATGTCTCAGCTTCTCTAGAATTTCATATTAAGGACTCATGTCATATGTCTGATATATTTCATTGCACATATGTTTAACATTTTGCAACAGGTAGGGAAAGTTTGTTATTTTTGTTGTTGTGTAGTATTCCTCTATTAAATAATTATTTCTGTTTTTTATTTCTTCACTGAAGAGCATTCAGGTTATTTATAATTCATTTTTATGAAAAATTCTCCCACAACCATTTGCATATTGGTCTCCGTGTGGACATATGTTTTTCATTTATTTTGGGTAGATACCTAAGACTAAAATTCTGGGGCCATATGGTAAGCAGCTGGTTTTCATTAATTGAAGCACCTTAAACAGGGATTAATAAGTAAAAAGGCTGAAAGTAAGTTGTGTGGAACTGGGACATGTGATTAGGGGTATGGGAGAAAATTCTTGAAAAAGATTACTGAGAAGAGAGATTAAGAACACATGGAGATCAATTCACCTGCCTCCTAATTTGTACCTCAGTGTTCAGAAAGCCTAAACATTTTAGTCAATGTAAATTTTTCTCAATTTTAATTGTTGTTCACACTGATCACGGGATATGAGATAGGCATGTATGAGTGGGTACAGGTGGCTACATCTGGGAATAGTCTCCATAAATGTCCACTTTTAGGGAGGCACTAGGTTTAGTCATGATGATAATTTGTGTTTTACAAAACATCCCACTTAGAAGACTCAACTGAAAAACCCAACTGTTAGACTCTACCACTACAATTGGTGTTTATTTCATTTGGTCTCTGCAAAGGCCATTCTGAGTATTCATGTCTTCTTGAAGTAGGAAATTATGCAGATAAAATTTAGGGGCTTGCAATTATGAATAAAAACAGAGAGGTAATAATTGGAATTACTATTGCAGATTACATTCACAAGTCAAACTGTATCTTCTTATAATTAATCAAATCCTATTAAGTAATAACAAAGAAACTTTTACTTTGCACAGAAGTATAAAAACAAGCACTCCCCTGTCCCATCTTGTACCCTTTCAGTACTTTGTACTGTAGTCCTAGTAGCCTCTTTCCACTTTTCTGTAACATATATTCTAATTTCTACTTCCCCTACACACACACACACACACACACACACACACACACACACACACACACACCCATACACAACATACATATATACACTCACACGTATACAGCACACATACATACATGGACCACACAGACACACCACACACACACCACACTCATACCACACACATACACAACAAACACATATACACACATAAACACACATACAGCACACATACATACATACACCACCCACACATACACCACACACATGTGAACACACACACACACACACACACACACACACACACCTATATACATTTTCTGTTAAAAAAATGAGCTTTTCTTTTTGGTGCCACAGTGATTGCCTTAATTTTTTAAGCTTCTTTTAGTTGATGCTACCATCATCTACACGGTCCTCATCTCTGGAATAATTTGCGTTTTTTTTTTTCTATTGGGAAAAAAAGAATAATTTTCATTCTTACAATATTATTTGGGTCTAGACCTAAAGAGGCATTATTCTGTGTTATTTGGTTGTAGAATAAGGCATCTTCATTTGAGTCATTTTTAGAGAAAGAACTCCTTTAAAAGATCTTTTTAAAAAGATTTCTATTTAAACAGACGTCGAATGGAAACCCTGTTTTTATTGAGACACTAAGCGACAAAGTGACTGGTGGTCTGCTGGATTTTTCATCACTTACAAGTTGCTTTGGCATGATATTGCACAGCCCCAGGGACATGGAGGTTGGGAATTACCACGTGTCGAGTTAGCTGTTAAGCCCAGGTCACTGGATTATTGCTTTGGGGAGGTGACATAAGCTCTGTCAAGGTGGGAGTGATTTGGTGCTTCATCGCTTCTCTGATATTAAATTTTGAGGACTGGGTTCAAGTTTGTGCTTTGGGGGTCATCTATCCTTATTTGTCATTTAAAACAGACTGCATTAGACTACCATGTGATGGGAGATGGTGAGGTGTTTTGTTTGTTTGTTTGTTTGTTTTGCTTTGCTTTTTAAAAAAATCACCAAGATATATCTAGAACAGGCTGAGTAAAAATGAAAACACAGGTGATTCTAATAAACAAGTAGATGGCTTAATAAGCCTTAATAAGATTATTCAAAGGACTACACACCCCCAAAATGGAAAAGCAACTACAGGGCATTTCTTTAACCCCCTTCCTTATCTTATGTCATAGGAATGCCAATGAGACTCCTCCATCCTCCACCTCCCATTTCCTAGTGCCAGATCTGTAAGCGCTTAGCCAAGCATTCTGGGAGACAGAGAAGACCTGAAGGGAAGGAGTAGCCGGATGTCTTGGGGTTTCTTTCCATTCCGTTCTGTTCTCCTGACACCACCTCATTGCTAGACGTAGGCACTAGACGTGACAGTCAACTACATCTGAACTGAGCAGAGAAGAGGTAGTGAAGGCAGAGAGTGCAGGAGACATGTCTCAAAGGCAGCCTCAGTCACCTAATCAGACTTTAATTTCTATCACAAATGATACAGAATCATCAAGCTCTGTCGTCTCCAACGATACCACACATAAAGGATGGACCGGAGACAACTTTCCAGGAATAGAAGCACTGTGTGCCATCTATATCACTTATGCTGTGATCATTTCAGTGGGCATCCTCGGAAATGCCATCCTCATCAAAGTCTTTTTCAAGACTAAAACCATGCAAACAGTTCCAAATATTTTCATCACCAGCCTGGCTTTTGGAGACATGTTACTTCTGCTGACTTGTGTGCCCGTGGATGCAACCCACTACCTGGCAGAGGGCTGGCTGTTTGGGAAGATCGGTTGTAAAGTGCTTTCCTTCATCCGGCTCACTTCTGTCGGTGTGTCAGTGTTCACGCTAACAATTCTCAGCGCTGACAGGTGAGTTTCCTCTTTCTGTTCTATTGCCGGGATGTGAAATTAGGCAAAAAGATAAAAGAAAAGCTTGTGCTTAGCGTTTACTGGCTACCGGTAGGCTTTTTTTTTTTTTTTACACTGTGTAACCTAAATGTAAGGTTTGAAAATCCAGTAGCATTTTAAAATAAAAGTTAGATTTAAAAATGTTAAAATGCCTTTGTTAGCATCTGAAGAGTGCTTGAAAATATATGCTCTGGGCGGGGGGTTTCTTTTCTTTGAAATGTAATTGTGTGCTTGAAAGAATAGCAAACGGTGTTTTTATTTTCCTCCGGCTTATTAAGTCAGGCAAATTGTTGCAGGTGCAAAGAAAAATACTCATGCTTTATACATTAGTGCAGCCTAGTGGTGTAACAGAGTCAACATGAGAATGCTGGTATAGGTGTGAAGTGGACCGTGTGTGCATTATTATGGACCAGAAGGATGATAAAGAGAGAAAAGGCATCCAATTGATTTGAAAGTGCCCAGATTAGCTAATAGAAGGAAAGCAGTAAGGTTTTCATCATCCTGATAATTCAGTGTCATGTCATCACTTAATTCTATTTGTTTTCTCTATAATCATGTGGTGACATTTTCATTCTGAGAGAAATAAATTAATTCTAATGGACTTTTAGAGTTCTGTGGCTAGAGCATGTGAAACAATCTCACTGTCAGGGAGTTGGGGCTCCATGTTAGGGTGTTTTTAGTTTGGATACTGTGTTTTTCATAACTATTGCAGAATAACCATGAAAGCATGAAAAATGAGGCTCTAAATATTAAAAGTAGTGCTTTAAAATTTTTGCAAGATATCTGTAGGTAATCAATGTCCAGCAGTATGGTCAGGAAGAGCTCTAGATTCTGGAATCCGACACGAGCTAAAGCTTGATCTGTGTCATTATTATTATTATTATCATCATCATTATGATTATGTTGCTTTGCTGGTCTATATTCTTGAGGGAAGACTCCTGTAAAGGCTACAGGTTTTAAGGTATCTCTGTATAAATGAAGAGGCATGGTTGCATGGGCTCTAGCTTCTGATTTTACCCTAATCTCCCCTATTGATCCATTAGCATAGGGAAGGAAGTAGCCCTTATGAATGGGGAAAACATGAGCTTTCTGTTTTTTACTGGTGGAAATGTTATCTAGAAAGACTTAAGACTGTTTACTCATTCAGGGGAGTTAATTTGATTAACATGAGTCATTTATATATACAGTACTTCTTTAGAATACTTATGGCAACACATAGGTGATGAATTATTCTCAAGTCACACAGGAAAAGACGCTGAAAATATTTGTCCTAAATAGAGGGTCTGTCACAAAGTTACAAAATAGCAGATCTGGAATGTCTCATAGGAGTGAATAAAGGACAAGCTGATTAGAATAAATAAATCACTGGTATATTCTGTGTATTTGAAACCACAGGCAGTTCTCATTGGTTCTATATGACTGTAAAGAAGGAAGAACTGGATGATTGCTAAAGTCATGTGTCACTGATTTCAACTCTGCTTATGATTATGTGTTTCTAGATACAAAGCAGTCGTGAAGCCACTTGAGCGACAGCCCTCCAATGCTATTCTGAAGACCTGCGCAAAAGCTGGTGGCATCTGGATCGTGTCTATGATATTTGCTCTGCCAGAGGCTATATTCTCAAATGTATACACTTTCCGAGATCCTAACAGAAATGTGACATTTGAGTCATGTAACTCCTACCCTGTATCTGAGAGGCTCTTGCAAAAAATACATTCTCTGCTGTGTTTCTTGGTGTTCTATATTATCCCACTCTCGATTATCTCTGTCTATTATTCTTTAATTGCCAGGACTCTTTACAAAAGCACCATGAATATACCTACTGAGGAACAAAGCCATGCCCGAAAGCAGGTATGTATGAATTAGTACTTTTGCAAATACAGCCTGAATTTAGAAGTGAGCCCCCCATCATGTTTCAGCAAGCTACATTGCATTTATCTGTGTCCAATAGCAATCCCAAATGTCACACACATTGAGCAATGCTGAGCAAGTTATTTGACCTCTCTGAGCCTCAGTGACACAGATAAATAAAACTCCCATCATAGTTCCTGATGGTACTCTTCACTCAGTCAATGGTAAGACTGTTAGTATTATAGACAGGGCAGTGCAAGCATGAGAGAAGTAAAAGTTGTTTGTCCTATAAAACAGTAAGGGAATCTGCATAACATGAGATTATAAAGCAAAGCATCATTTGCTTTAGCAAGTATCACAGAATGGTAGAAATGCACAGACTGGTGAGATTGGCAAGACTCATCTGACATTACTCACTGAAAACGGCTTCTATACAGATGAGCAAGCTGAGGTCTGGAGAGGGTGAAATGAAGTGCACATTGCAAAAGAACACAGTGACTCACACACTTGATTAAGGCCGGTGAAGGACTTAGGTGTGCTCTCCTTTCATAAATCTGTACAGAATGAAAGGATGCTACTAAATGTTGTCCTATTAGACTGGGGGTCAGTGAGGCTTCTATCCTGTAGAAGAGGGAAGTAGTGCCATTTACTTAGAGAGGAGAGGGAGAGAGGGAGGAGGGAGAGAGGAGGAGGGAGAGGGAAGGAGGGAGAGAGGGAAGGAGGAGAGAGAGAAGGAGGAGGGAGAGAGGGAGGAGGGAGAGAGGGAGGAGGGAGGAGGGAGAGAGGGAGGAGGGAGAGAGGAAGGAGGGAGAGAGGGAGGAGAGGAGAGGAGGGAGAGAGGGAGGAGGAGAGAGAGGGAGGAGGGAGGGGGGGGGGGGGGGGGGGGGGGGGGGGGGGGAGGGGAGGGAGAGGGAGGAGGGAGAGAGGGAGGAGGGAGAGGGAGCGGGAGAGAGGGAGGAGGGAAAGAACTATGCCTTTTGTGTAGTCTACCAGTTAGTTGAATAGCTGTGCTCATGAGGCTATATAAGCTATATACTTAGTGTCCATGTGATCCAGTTATCTTTGCTCTGTCTGAGCCTCTACTTTATGAGGTGCATCTCTTATATTAACAGATGTGAATAGGATTATTTTCATATATGATGGATGGCACATTTTGTTTTCATTCCTCTGACTACATGATTTAAGTCCCTATAGATTAACAGCAACTTTAGTGTCAGCCTGACAACTTTCCTAAACTGCAGGAGACTGTTCTCACCTGTCAGCCTCTGCGGATGCAGTGAAAGCCACTCTGAATAGTATCACTCTCTCCTTTTAGTGAAATTAAATCACTGGGGATTCCATAGCATGCTTGAGTTAACTAGAGTATCTCAACATCTGAGAATGGTGGGAGGCCTCAGAATGAGAGTTAATGAGACCAAGATCACAGGTTACCATGCCAATTAACTTGTCATATTCTATATCCACAGGCAGACTTCCCATGTGTCCCAGGCAGTTAGCTCATAAGCATGTGTTCAAAGGGAGGCCAGCTTGTTAACTGTAAATTCCTATGTCAATACAGAGGATGGTTTTTTGTCTGTGCCAGCTAAATGGATATTTTTGTGTCTGTGCAATTTCCTCCCCATATAGATTGAGTCCCGGAAGAGAATTGCCAAAACAGTATTGGTGCTGGTGGCTCTGTTCGCTGTCTGCTGGTTGCCGACTCACCTCCTGTACCTCTACCACTCCTTCACTTACGAAAGCTATGAGAACCCCTCGGCCGTTCCTTTCATTATCACCATTTTCTCTCGGGTGCTGGCTTTCAGTAATTCCTGTGTGAATCCCTTTGCTCTTTACTGGCTGAGCAAGACCTTCCAGAAGCATTTTAAAGCTCAGCTCTGCTGCTTCAAGGCAGAGCTGCCTGAGCCTTCCCTTGGTGACACCCCTCTTACCAACCTCACTGTGATGGGGCGGGTCCCGGGTACTGGGAGCACACATGTGTCTGAAATTAGTGTGACCATGTTCAGTGGCTGTAGCGTGAAGAAGGGAGAGGACAAAGTTTAGCTTTTCCACTAAAAAAAAAATGGTGATTTTTTTAGTCTCATTGAGTGTATCCAGCTTTAAGGTGTGCATAGTATGGTGTCTGGGTTTTTGTTGTTTATGAATTGTTTTAAAGTTTTCAGAATGAATTATCCCTGTAAGTAAAAGAGAAAATGTCATTTTCTTCAAGGTGCAAACAGCAATGCCATTTGGGCTTTCTAAATACAATGAAGCCCACCAAGTAGAGAAAAGCAGGTTTGAAAATGCCAGTCAACTGTGAAGAACGCTGTATAGGAGGGACGGTAAATGAACAAGAGTTTAATTGCATCCCTCTTTTGTGATGCTCCTCGTCTCTCACCTACTCATGTGGTGGTCATAAAAGTGTTTGTGCTCATTGTGTGCTGTAAATCTAGAGATTCTACTCCGTGAGATCAAAAAGAGATAAAACATCTCTCGTGGTGTTTTGTAACACACACACACACACACACACACACACACACACACACACACACACGCACGCACGCGCGCGCACACACACACGCATGCATGCACGCATGCATGTGCACACACACACGCACACGCACGCACGCGCGCACACACACACACACACGCACGCACGCACGCACGCATGTGCACACACACACACACACGCATGCACGTGCACACTCACGCACGCACGCATGCACGCATGTGCACGCGCGCTCGGGCACACACACATATATATATATATGTATATATATATATACTTTCACAGAGTGACTGCTCTCTTCCTTCAATCATCATTCCACTCTAAGAAGTCTTGCAATTGAAATGAAAAGGTTTGAGAGTCGGAGGGTATTAAGCACTGAGTCTGGGGCAGGGTGCTTCCCTTGCTGGGTCACCACTTCCTGACTTTGTGGATTCTACTGCCATTGGTTAATAACTAGACAGAGCATCTCTCATAAACATTGTGAAGAATTTGTCTTAATAGGCAGAACAGAGAGCCACTGTGTTGGTGTGACCATGGGCCCCAGAGGAAGATTCCTGTCCAAGTTTCTAAGCTGTCACTGTCTGAAATTCTTTCCTCGAAGGAAACTCATTTTATTTGGGTGAGCAGTGCCCTCTTTCTAAAAACCTGCAGAACTGCCACTTGGGATCTCCATCACCTGGTTGTCTGAGCATCATCACATCATCTACCTGCTTGATATTACTCAACTTGATGGGTGCCGAAGTCCTAGAGCTCAGCTCTGTTTCTGCAAGTCAGACAGAAGGCTCTGACTTTCTATCCTCTGCTACAACTTGCTAACACAAATAAGCTTGTTACTCACTATAATTGGAAAAAAAAAACCTTGTAGTCAGTAGATTTGCCAGATTTAAATTTGTGCTTTTAGAAAATGTATTCTTGAAGTAAACTAAAGCTTATCTTTGTCACTATAGTTACATTTGTATTTTTTAGAGTGCTTTTGATATTTTTGAGCTTTAAATGGCTTGTGCCGTTGTGAACTTTTGCTAATTATGTGGCTCAAGCAGGGGTGGGACATATATTAACACTGGGATTTAAATGTCCTTAAAATTGGCTTGCTTAAAGTGGGGGTGCTAATATCGTATTAACATTGCTTTAAAAAGTGAGCAAAATTGTTGTAAAAAATTTGGAGGTGAGCAAATAAATACGAAATAAAACTTGAATGGCTTTGTGTAAGTTTGTATTCTAAAAATATAGAAGAACACATTTCAATTTGAAGACTTATTATTTTTAAAATCACAGAATGATAAAATATTTTATTTTCTTTAATTAGAAAAACATTATATATTTACTTTCCTGAGCCTAACACTTGAGAAATCATTTGGCTTGAGAGAGAGAGAGTTCAGCAGTACAGGGTGCTTCCTGAACAAGCATGGGGAGCAGATTTTGGATTCCAGTACCCACAGGCACGATGTGGTCCTGTACTTGCAATGAAAGCACAGTTAAATACAGTGCACTGAAAGCACTGATGGGGTTGAGACAAGAGGATGCCTGGTGTCCGTTGGCTTCCAGCCTAGCTGAACACAAGCAACAAACAACCCCCCCCCCCCCAGCAAACCATAAGGTCTGGGCTCAGCAAGAGACCTTACCTCAAAAGGAATAAGGCAGAAAGTGATGAGGGGAAATACATGACACCCTCTTCCGGACTCTATGTATGTGCACCCACACATGCATACCACATACATACTTCACATGTATACACGCATACACAGAATCAATTATTAGTTCCCTAATTTTAAAAAGTCCCAGGTTACAAAAGTCAAGAGAGTATTTTCGTGTTTCCCAAAACTAGAGCTCTGCATGAGTTAGTGATGAAACATGTATACAATAACTTCTTAGCTTCCTAGGTCATCAGCTCCTTCCCCTTTTGTAGGTAGAAATTTAGCGTTAAAATTTTGGATTTGTTTTGGGAAGATGAAGTGATTTTACTTCTTGGGGCTCACCTTACAGGTGGCCATAATATCCATAACTACATTTATATTGCTTGTTGTTGTACATGTAAATATCCCATGTTTCTTTAGTGAGAGTTCTAGATAGGGACAGATAAGAACATATGCAAAACAAATTGTGAACATATCCTAATGTTGCTCATGGTCTTCCCTTGCTTAAGATTTAGGATACAGATAGCAATACTCCATCATGTATGAAAACAGTCACTAAGTTATGGACAACTGAAACATGTCCTGAGGGTACATCTTCCTCAGTGAAATGAAAAGAGTCCCAATTTAACAATGTACACTTTCTATAAGTAGCAAATTTAGTTTTAAAGAATTTTTGCAGTTCATATTATTCCAAGTTGAAGACCCATCAACCATTTTGTCAGAAGACCCCCCCCACACACACACACTACTAAGTTTAGAGATTATAAGATGTGGGGACAAGAATACTCCCAAACAAGAGGTCACACACACACACACACACACACACACACACACACACACACACACACCCTAGTATAGTTCTTTAACTTTTCCAGAAAGTTTGTAAGCATGTAAGCAAGGTAGGGGAACTTTTGCACAGAAGGCCCTTATCATGCCTTTGACCTTCCAATAGGTATCTGCTTTCCTTCTACTCCGATGATGCGTCTGTTTGTACTCAAACTTGATGGGACACGCTTCTATTGGCTCAGGCAAATCTAGTGCAAAGTGCAATGCTACCTCAGGCTACATCGCCCATAGGCTTCCAGGAAGCTTTGGACAAGGTGACTGGGTGACAGGGAACCTAGATGTAAGGACTGTTTTTTTACCCATTTTTTTGTAAGGGGGTATCGAGGGTACTTCAGGCACTAAGAATGTGTGCCATGTGCAATAATGATCATGTAGTACAGTATCTTTCCTGTGTTGTAAACATACTGCAGAATGAAATGGAAGCCTAATAACATATTAGTGAAAAGAGCTGTATCCCATTTTCAGATTGAAGCAAGAACCACTTAGTAATATTTAAATGAACCTAGCAAAATCCATAACATGCACACAAATTCAGTTTTCTGAGAGCTCTACCAAAAACAAGAACCTCATAAAAATAAATGTATTTGGAAACAAAAAAAAACCCTGTTTTTAAAACACTGTTAAGGTTGGAACCAGATTCACAGAGGCCTGTGAGGATCCACGGTGCTCTAGAACCCCTACCACTGTATTTACAAGCAAAGGTGATGGAAATCGAAGTCACTTCTGGGAAGCTTTTTCCTACTGTCAAGTCTGGGTTATAATACGAATGTTTACACATATAGAGTTCATAACTACCTTTACTGAATTAAAATTGTACATGCATAGTTAAATTATAGCACCAAATATTGTTGATAAATGTTATCCAATCCACATATAAAAAAAGCTCTTTAGAATTTTCCAGTTTTTGAGTATAAAAGGATGCTTGAAAACTGAATAATCACTGCTCTCTAGCATCTGGTACTTCTATTATATTTTTCGCCAAACCATAACTGAGTCTCCCTTGATGTGAGCCTATATTCCTGACTGCTGTCCCAGAACCTCCCCCAGTGCCTGGCACTTAACAGGAGTTCACTAAATCCTGCCTATTTTAAAAACATGGACCCCTTCACTTTTGGAGATGCATGAAATATTTGGAGGAAAGTCCTGCTTAGAGCAGTTAGTGGGCTGGCTTTCTAAGAGATGAAGAAACGGAGCCACACGGTCCAGCTGGTATTTGTACATGGGGATGTTTACAGTCAAACTTCAAGTTTCAAGCTTGAGTATCTCTGATACCTTGCAGTACGCTGCAGGCAAATGCTACCCTCACCAAGTGCAGCCCTAAGGTGGTACCAGATGCACAAAAAGGGGGTGAAATTAGGAAGAGATGGGACCTTCTGCTCATCGTTCGTTCGCTCATTCACTCACTCCTCACTAGACCCCAAACAGCATGTTACGTGTTTTGGTTACTAAGCTAAACAAAAGCCGTGTGTACCCTAGGACAAAAATTTAAAAATAACGAAATACTTGGTTCCTTCGCAGGGGCGGAGATTTGCGCGAAAGAGGCGCAAGGGTTTCGCGAAGCGGGAGAAACTTGTCCCACGGTCCCACCCACCTCCCCAAGATGGCGGCTGCCGCAAAGCCCATCCAGCGGCAGTCCTACTGGAGGAGTCCCAAGCCTTTTCTCAGGCTATCGCCTGGTCCGAACTGCAGAGGACCCCACCGAGCCCAAGGTTCCTGAGGTGTCATGGATTTCTACAGGCTGCCGCTCCACGGCGACTTCCCGTGAGTACAGACACGCGGCAGCAGCGCGCTCTTGGAGCCCCGCCCCTGGCCCTCGCAAGCGTCGCGGCCGTTTGACGCCACAGTGGGTGTGTCAGCGCGACCCGCTACGTCGCCCCGCGCGGATAATGGCGACGGCATCAGCCTGAGCTGGACTTCGTTCTCAAATGATTTCCTGTTGTGGCGGGAGGAAGCCCTGGTGCCTCCGGCGCGGACGGCGGCTGTGACGGCGCGCCTGCGCGCTTCCGCTTCGCTCTGGACCAAGCGGTGGCGGCGAGGCCCCGCGGAGCCCGCCCGGTGGGTGGCCGCGACTGCGCTGGCAGCTTCAGGGCGCGTGCGTGCGCGTGTGGGGCGGGCGGGAGGGCGGGGCTTGGGCGGTGCGGCTCCGACTTCCCAGGGACTGCTGGGGCGCTGCAGGGAGGCGGGCCAGGGGTTGCACTGCACGTTCTGAGCTCTGCCGACCTCCCTTTCTCTGCTCCTCTCCAGAGTCGCTTTGGCCTCTTCACTTCTCGGAACACTGTCCGTGCGGCCACGTAAGAAACATGAGTGGCAGCAACTTAAGCGGGAACGACGAGTTTGATGAACAGTTGAGGATGCAAGAATTGTACGGAGACCCTAAGGAAGGTGACACCCAGCAGGATCCCTCTGGAGAAACCGAATCTTTGGGACAGCCGCCGGATGACACTCCCTACGAGTGGGACCTTGATAAGAAGGCTTGGTTTCCTAAGGTAAAAATGAGTGGCTTGAGTGCCACTGTGCAGCGGGGCTGTGGGGATCCCTGGACACCCTTGCGGGACACTCCTTAGGTTTGCTTTGCTGAAGTACTGGGTCCTTGAACCGGTGGGTTGATGCCTGTCTACTTGTTCAGTTTATTTCAGTGCCGATGTATAAAGGAAAGTAAATCTTAGGGTGCTGCCTTAAAGCTTTTTATACCTTTTTTTTTTTTTTTTTTTTTTTTTTTGTGAAGATCACAGTTGGTTGTTATATTGATGACTGCTTTTTATTGCAAAAAGAAAAAACACCAAGGAAATCACATTAATTACGGTTTTCTCCTGTATAGCCAAACTTATGTGAGATGTTTAGTGTATAGGCTGTGGACAAGGTTTAGCTTGTTGATTTAGGGGGTGGGAAAGCAGCCTTTTACCTCATTCTATTGAATAAACTTTTCTTGCATCTTGGTTTATTTTTCTACTAAATTTTGTTCCAGAGCATCTAAGTTTCAACCTTTGTAACCACAGGAATATGAGTAGGAAAGCACAGAAAATGGTTGGAAAAGATCTCTACATCTGTTTTGAGTACTTGGGAATTGCTAAGTGTTTAATTTCAACATGGAAATAAAACAACTAGTGTTAAACCTGGTAGTGTAAACTCTATGGCGAAAGTACCCTGTTAGTCTTAGCCTCATAGGAACATTAATATCAAAGTGACTTGAGAGCCAATTACACAAAACTTGTCTCCATTGTGTAGACGGATTGTTAGTTGAAACATTATTTCAACTATTCTTTCTGATTTCATATTTGTGCATATCTCAAGCTCTCCAAATTTTTAAAATTTTTTATCGCATTTCTGAACTTGCAATGCCAGCTTGAATGTAGTTGTGATTTCTTCTACCTTCTGTGTGCTTCTAATAGTCAGACAAGCAATTACTTGGTAACTTTATCTTTTGTTACTGAAAACCATAGTTCTTTCAAACTTTGGGTTTTAAATTTTCACTTTTATGTGTGCCCGAAAGCGATAGCCATGACTTATAACTTCATTCAGCCATTTTTCAAGAGTGCTTTCCCCTGCAAAGCCAGGGTGATGGGTGTGTATTGAGTGTGTCTTGAATTTTGTTCTGTTACTAAGCACTAATGTGAATTAGTGCTCATGCTAAAATGGGCATTTTGTGTTCTAGCACAGTTGCCAGCCTCATTCATAAACACAAAAATCTTAGTGTGCATGTGTTTTTTTTGTGCATCTGTACACCAAAACGTGGATTCTATGATTAAATTTCTAGGTGACTTTTGGTTTTACTCTGTCTCATTATTTGATACTTCTTTGGTATTGGCCACCTTAGTCAAATATACTGTACAGAAGTAGTAATTTATAAAACAACTAGAAAAGGTGCTAGCATCACTTAAAAGTCTCTCCCTTACTTTTCGTGTTGGCAATCTGAGTACTTTTGTCTTACTTTGATCATATTACACAGTTTCTATATAAGGTGATTGTTCTCACATTATACTTGAATTATTACAACTACTCTTGGCATGAACACTTGTTTAAGTTTTAGATTATATTACTGAATGTACAGCCATATAACACAAGTGAAGTAACCATGTCTGCATATGTGCTGACTTAACCCATTTAGATCACTGAAGATTTCATTGCTACGTATCAGGCTAATTACGGCTTTTCTAGTGACGGTGCATCTAGTTCTACCGAGAATGTCCAGGATACCAACACAAAGACCGTAGAAGAACCTCCACAGAAAGCAATCCCAGAAGCCACTGACCCCAAAAAGAGGGGCGAAAAGAGAAAGGCCGAATCAGGCAAGTGCTTCTGTTTTGCAAAACCTGGGTTTAAAAATGAAATAGGAAAATGTGTGAATATGTTTTACATTTTGGAGGATTATAATAGCATTGAAGGAATGGTAGGTAATGTGAGCTTTCGCTTTAATATAGGCTTAAAGTCACTAAGAATCGAGATAGCCTTTTTCTCTTTCAGAGAGAGCCCTAAAACTAATTCTCAGTCAAAAAGTTTATGTATTTTGAAAGTGGGTAGTGATTTGAGTTAGACTTAGTCTTCTTAAATAAAGAGAACATTCTCAAAGTGTTACGAAACTACTGTTGCCAAGATTTCATGAGATTCTTGTTGTTTCTTGCAAGTATTTTATTTATTTCATTTTGATTTTTAGGATGGTTCCATGTTGAAGAAGACAGAAACACAAATGTATATGTGTCAGGTATTTATCCCTTTTTAATGCAGTTTCAAGGTTGGAAACATTTAATGCCGAGACCTTGTGCTGAGTGATTTTTAGTTTTTAGTGTGTTTTATTCAGCTATTTATGCTAACTTGGGATTTACTTAGTACAGAATAAAGAAAATTTATGCAATTTTACATGCTGTTCTCTATGTCTGCCTTAGATAATTTACATCAATTTGTCTCTTCAGATTTAGTGAAGCATAGCGTAACTATGATACATTTTAATATATAAAATATGAATTATCTTCAGATTTATAGATAAGAAGTTTTGCACTCATTTACACAAATCAGCTTTACACTCACCTAAGTTGTAGGTTTCTTGTTGGTAATATTCTGAATAACTTTTACCTTTATTAAATATTTGAAAATTGTTCTCTGAAACTATAGGTCTGCCTCCAGACATCACAGTGGATGAATTCATACAGCTTATGTCCAAATTTGGCATTATTATGAGAGATCCTCAGACAGAAGAATTTAAGGTCAAACTTTACAAAGATAATCAAGGAAATCTTAAAGGAGATGGGCTGTGCTGTTATCTGAAGGTTGGTAAATGGTCAAATAAGTTTCTTGTCTCTCTAATTTTAACTCAGGAACCAAGGCTAGAATCTTTTGTAGGTGCTAACCTAAGCCAAGAACCATCCAAAACACGATAGAAAGAAAACTGAAATTTCAGACTGTGACTGTATGTAGGTGATGCTGGTACCTTTTCTAATTTTTAGTATATATAAATCACTGCTTTCATACAGTATACTCGACTAAGGATGTAAATACATAAAGCAAAAGAAGTATTAAGTAAGACAGTGTAAAATCCAAAAGTCAACTTAGTAACACTAGGGTTATTTGCTTGTTTTAAGAAACTGTTTGCTGCAAGGTCAAAATGTTATGTAAATATGTGATTGAGGGGTTTTCTTTAACTTCAAAAAAAAACCTCACTGTAAAGATCTCATCATCAGTGCATGTAGTCAGCAGTTTAAAAATCTGAGAAGGAAAAAAATGCCAGCGACATTATTTAGCGCATTGGAATGAATTGGAATGGGGTATAACAGAGTCTAGCCTGCCACCTATTTTTGCAAATAAAATGTTGTCGGAACACAGCCACACTCACTCACTTATGCCTTTGTGTGAGGCTGCTTTTGTGTTTCATCGGTAGCATTGAGTGGTTGCAGCATCCACCTCTGACCTGCAAAACCTAAACGATTTACTAACCGGCTCTTTACAGAAAGAATTTTCTAACCCTGAATTAGACTGGAGAGGAGATGGTAAATTAGACTTACTACTTTCAACACCACAGAAGAGAAGTAAAGTGGAAATGTTCAGAATTTCGTGTGCTCTTGTTACTATAAATTGCACAGGGATTGTTTGTTGTGAAAGAAAATTATCATTTCTGCAACACCAGTCACCTTAGGAGCATGTATTATCCATTATTGCCTGGCAAAAAAAATGGCCACAATTATGACATGAATTTTTCATAGAATCTGGAAATAACTACAAATTAAAGTAACAAAAAGATAATATAATTATATATCCTGGGTGTGTAGTTAGTGGATAGTGTACAATGGAATCAGAAGACAGTAGGCTTGAGCTGGCAGGGGTTATCAGCTTTTAATCTGTTTCTTAAGCAAGATGGGTTAGTGGACCCTAACACAATCATGACAGTTTTGTATGTTTATATGTAATAATTGAGAATTTTACCAGCCTAAAGATGACTAAAAACCTATGAAGTAATTTTTTCAAAGAGGAAGATGTTGATCAGATGGTTTTAAAAAAATTTATTTTCTTGTATTTATGTGTGTGCGGGTTTGTACGTGTGTGCGCGTGTGCACATGAATTTTTGTACACATGAATGCTGTTGCCTGCAGAGGCCAGAAGAAGACATTGTGTCCTGTGGAGCTGGAATTATAGATGTTGGGAGCTCCCCACTATGGTTCTGGGAACTGACCTTGGGTTCTCTGTAAAAGTAGCAGGGGCTCTTGACTGTTGAGCCGTTTCTTCAGCTCCGTGATTGGAGTTTTAAAGAAAAATACTGCTTCGGGAAACACTTTTGTAACTTAGGCCCATGAAAGGAACAGATTGTCAAGCCAGTAAATTGTGCTTTAGAAAATAAAGTTAATTATTTCAGGATCCATATATGATTTGAGCAGCTGAGGTCAGTGGTCCTTTGTGCCTTCCTCGTACCTTTAGATCTTTGACACTGTTTGAGTAGGGGCAATAAGTACCCTGTTTGTGTAGGACCTAGAGTCCATAAATGCATTTAATATATAAGCCATTAAATAATTGTCTTCTACTTAGTATGTATGTTATTACAGATCTCCATTTTAGTTTTATGAAGCTGAACATTAAAGGTTGGCTTTATTATTTCCAGTTCCTTGAATCATCCATTGTTAAATAGATGTTACAGAAATTATTCAAATCTCTTGTCATTCCACAGATGAGAAATTTGGGCTCCTAGATACAAATATTACCCAATAATAAAATTTACTAAACACCTATTGTATGCCATGCCCTGATCTTTCCATACACTTTTTTTTTTATCAAGTTTTGTCAGAAACTCTTTGATGAATATATTATTTTAGCTTTTTATAGATGGAGAAGTTGGGGTTCAGAAAACTAGTCCTTCCTAAGTTAACACAGTTGTTTGAGGAATAGCTGTGTTTTGAACATAGCTTTCCTGATTTATATTTTAGGATTCATTATCCCAAAGTAGATAGATGGCATTGTTTATCTCAAAATCTCAAGTTTCATTTGAGTGCTCAACTTACTGTTTTATTTACCATTATATAGAAAGAGTCCGTGGAACTTGCATTAAAACTTTTGGATGAAGACGAAATTAGAGGCTACAAATTACATGTCGAGGTGGCGAAGTTCCAACTGAAGGGCGAGTACGATGCCTCAAAAAAGAAGAAGAAGTGCAAAGATTATAAGAAGAAACTGTCTCTGCAACAGAAGTTTGTATTCTTTTTTTTTTTCGACTTAATCAATTCTTTATATATATACCATTCAGTTCTACATATCAGCCATGGGTTCCCCTATTCTCCCCCCTCCCACCTCCTCCCCCTCCCCTAGCCCACCCCCCATTCCCACCTCCTCCAGGACAAGTCCTCCCCCGAGGACTGCGATCAACCTGGTAGATTCAGTTCAGGCAGGTCCAGTCCCTTCCTCCCAGACTGAGCCAAGTGTCCCTGCATAAGTTCCAGGTTTCAAACAGCCAACTCATGCAAAAAAAAATATGGAACGCTTCACGAATTTGCGTGTCATCCTTGCACAGGGGCCATGCTAATCTTCTCTGTATCATTCCAATTTTAGTATATGTGCTGCTGAAGCGAGCACGAAGTTTGTATTCTTTTGTGAAAAGTTTCAGATAAAGCATGTTTTGGATAATGACTACTTAGTTTTGTTCCATCAAACACATCTACAGATTATTCTAAAAAAGTTTCCTTAGCTAATCAGGGATTGTCAGCAATCTACTTCCATAGGTTGATTTGGCAGTGGTGAGGAGGTTTTCCTTTTTCTGGGTGATTTCTTTTAACTGTGTCCTAGGCTTCTTTATTTAAAAACAAAATGATGAGTGACGGGCTCATGATCATTGGCATCACTGAACTTCATCTTTCCTCCATCACCTCTTCCCACACTTCCCGTCCCCCTCCCTTTGTGCTTCCAATCCCTCTTCAGTGCAATGTGACAGCTACTTCCATAGCATTTACATTGTGTAAGGTAGTATAGTACTTGAGAGATGAATTAAAGTGCATGGGAAGACAGGTATAGGTTGTAAGTCAATATGGTAGTATCCTGTGTTAGTGTTCTGCGTGGCCAAGGATTTTGGTGTCCAGCTGGGGATGTGTGTCCTGGAAGCAGTCCTTCACCGATGATTGAGGGATGCCTCTTCATCTTCTTAGAAAGTTGTACATACTAAATCATTAGGAGGTTTTAGAAATCTAATTGCAGCGCTCGTCCAGTAAGAGTGGAGTTACTTTGATAGGGAACACGGATACTAAGCGTGTTTCTTTTTCTAAGCGTGTTTCTTTTTGGGCCCCTGCCTAGAATTTTTTTAACTTCAGAAAGTCCTGTGGAACTCGGTTGGAATCAGATAATGACTATTATTAAAATTTCACAAATCTGAACCCAGATTTCAGTTTACTGTTACTTTTTGTTACATTAGGCAGTTGGATTGGAGACCGGAGAGGAGAGCTGGACCATCCCGGATGCGACATGAGCGAGTTGTCATCATCAAAAATATGTTTCACCCCATGGATTTTGAGGTAGGAAATGGTGTTTTAACACTTAAAAATTCTGGTATGTTTTCTAATAAGAGGGTCCAAAGCTTCCCGTGCCCCATCTTTGTCAAGGCACGTTCCTGTAGTCACCGGTAGGATAGGAAAATAGAACAAAGAATAACCTGTATTTGGAACTCCCTGCATTTATCCCAGTGTTCTTTTCATTGTATCCCAGATAAGACAGTTAACATTCATACTGTGGCTCAGAATCACAGCTGCTTGCTATCTGAGCTCAAAGGTTGAGGGGAACGGCCTATGGATTTGTAGTACAATTCAGTAGACACCAGCTGATTTTGGTGGAGAATGCCAGTTCCACACTTGCTTCTGAAAACTTTGTGTTACTAATAAAAATTTGATCCTTAAAGAAATCTAATGTTCATAATGGAGGTTATTTTTCAGGACCACATTTTCACCAAGTTCTGTAACGAATATTAATATCCATGTAAAATCCCCAAACCAGCAAATAAGATGTTAAATGAATAGGAATTGTCAAGCTAGCTTATACTGCATTGTGCCTCTGATACCGTCTGCTAGTGTAGATGGATACTATCAGTAATGGAAAAACAACTTTTGTTTTCTCTCTTTGGTTCTAGAATTAATGATAGCACATAGCACACAAGGAAGAAAATGTTCGGAATGTAAAAATTGACATTTGAAAACATTCTGGTTGTAGTCTGAGTTTAGTCTTGTTCTTTTTGTTTACGTGTCAACAGTGTCAAAATGGTAGTTTTATTTTAGCCCCTTAGCAAGGGCCTTAAAATGGACAGTTCAACCTTATCTCCATATCTCATGATGTGAGCTTGATGAGAGCCTGTTAACAAGGAAGATGTCTTGCTTTTTTGTTCAGGGTTTCTGAACCTGGATCTCAAATCATGTCAGTCTAGACCTGCATAATCTAAATAAAGTAGACTCTAGCCACCACAAATTATTATTATAACTAATTAAAATTCCTGTCCTTAGTTATACTACACACGTGTAGTAGCTACTATGTTGGGTAATACAGATACATAGAACAACTGTATAATCACTGAAAGTGCTGGATGATACTGGTATAGATGTTCTATAATTCTCTTATTTTTTGTTTTTTAGACAGGGTTTTATTAGCCCAGGTTGGCTTCAAACTTACAATTCTCCTGCCACCTCCCATGAGCTGGGATTCCAGGCATAGTCTGGTGTGTTATATGACTCCTGATATAACACAGAAAGAGGTTCAAGAGGAATTTTAGGGACTATTTAGTTTGACTGAAGACTGGTTGTGAACCTAAAGAACAGGCACCAACATTAAGTTTTTTAGAGGAAAATAAAAGCAATGTTGTTGAATTACCCCAAGGTATCAGAAAGAATTTACATTTGGGAGGATGGAGTATATTTTTATTCTAAATACTCGAGTAATGTTAGAAGTTACATACCTAAAAATACTCTCTGGTGTCAGGGTAAATAATGAAGGATTATATTGTAATGTAACTTCAGAGGGTTCAGTGTTTAGTTCAAAGCCTTACCTAAAAATACTTTGCCTGGAAAGAAATGAAGAATCAGAACTCTGGCATAAAGCGAGATTTCTTTTTGTGCACATTAGCACAGTCCAATAGAAATATACAATGTGAGAAGCTACATTGAAGCTTATTATTTCTATAGCCTTAGTAAAAAGCAAGATGTAGCTAGGGAGATTGTGATTAGGACTTGCCCAGTGACCACATATGGTCATTGTCCACCATCTTAGTCAGTGTAAAGTTCAGATCACAAAGTGCTGTGCTCAAGAGGCTCACTAGGGTCAAGAGGCTACTGGAGAGCAGAGGTGATTGTTCCTTTCTGACGCTTTTCATGCCCTGAAGCTTAGAGTTCTGTTCATCCTTATTAGGAGTCTTGAATCCTTCCAGAGTTCTGGGAGGAGAGTCCTCCTGAACTAGAGACCACTGGTATTAACAATGCTTCAGTGTTTTCTTAGCATATTCACATGGAAAACAAGAATATTTTACTGTGTGCTTTAAAAAAATACACACACACACATATATGTATAAGCATATAGTTTTCCTTTGCTACTGTGGTCCTCCTCTCTGCCACGCTTGTCCATTTCCTCTCTCACTTTGAGTAGACCTGAACTAGTAGCAGTGAGTGAAGTCATCTAACTGAATTCTATTTTGATTTTTTTTTAAATTTATTACTGTAGTCTGCAGACAAATGTTTTTCATTTGTAAATTTGTCACAGTAATAAATTTGGTTCTTGAGTTATGAAGAAGGAAGGAGCTCCATTTTAATCCTGTTTGTTTTTGCAGGATGATCCATTGGTGCTGAATGAGATCAGAGAAGACCTTCGAGTAGAGTGTTCAAAGTTTGGACAGATTAGGAAGCTCCTTCTGTTTGATGTAAGTTCATGGCTTGCACCAGTAAGTCCTGACATCCTTCTGAGCTGAGCAAGTGACTTCGATTGCCCTGGATTTTAGATTAGTGTTTTTAGGGCACAGGCCTGCTGTCTGTCAGCAATAGTTCAGTGAACATGGTTTACAAGGCGAGTCTTGGATTGTTTTGATATGCCGAGCTTATTTCCCTTCCTTCCGACTCTTAAAGAGTATGTGATCAAGTGACAGCAACTAGAAGAGAAATGTATTGAATGTTAGTTTCTTCCAAGTTCTTGCCTTTCTCTGAATTATTTACCTGATCACAGTCAAGGAAAAAACCTCTTGTTTATTTTTCTCTGTACTTCCAAACTGATAGAAAGTACTTAAGTGACCATTTCTTAACAATGTGCTCCTGCTGGTATGCTGCTAGGGGCTTACACTCCATGCCACTCAATCCTCAGAACCCTTTGAAGTAGGTAGCTACTAGCTGTAGAGTTGAGGAAGCCACATCTTCGCATGCACAAGCCCTGCTCAGTACTCAGTCAGCTCCTGACAGGCAGGATTTAATCCCAGGACAATTCTGACCTCCCAGTTACACTCTTATCACATGGTCTTCCCTCTTGGATAATGTTGTTAACAGAAACATTTGCAAGGACACTGTACTGGTTCTTGCTAGACAAGATGAAACTAAAGAAGCAGCTAGCTACTGGCTGGAATGAAAAGGAAGAAAGATTTCAGAAGTCTTTTAGTTCAGAGTGTCAGGAAAATACTACTCTTTACCTGTCTTCTGAAATACATTTCTGATTTTTAATCTTGTCATTCAGTCCTTCTTATTCTTGTCTTTTTAGAGGCACCCAGATGGTGTGGCCTCTGTGTCCTTCAGGGAACCAGAGGAGGCTGATTATTGTATTCAGACTCTGGATGGAAGGTGGTTTGGTGGCCGTCAAATCACTGCTCAAGCCTGGGATGGGACTACAGATTATCAGGTAAATCCTGCAGCTGTCAAGGGCACAGGAACTGTTGTATTGTCACCTGCAGATCTAGTTTGGGGGTTGATTTCATCTGTTTTGTAATACATCTTGTAAGTAATGTTTTGCGTTGGAGGATAGAGAAAAACTTCTCACTTTATAAGTCTGAAATTTTGAGGTTTTCTCAGAATGATAAGAAAAGAACAGAGTAAACTAAATTATTCCTCAACTTTTTTGTTACAGAGAATGGACAGAGTTCCAATAGTAATATTTTAGGAAATGAAACTTTTCAGCAGTACTGGGATGGATATTTGTGTATATATGTATGATCTTGTTTAAGATTAACTGTATTGAAGGTTGTGTAATCAAGGTATATAGTTTTGAAGACCAGGGTAAGGAAGTGCTTGGATTGCTTCAGAAAAGTTGCTTTACAGAACCAGGGTACTTGTGTCAGTATTAGAAATGCCCAGAGAATTTGTTGCCTCTTTTGCCGAGCACTTCTCTTAACCTTAGTTTCTGTTTATGCACAGGTAGAGGAGACGTCAAGAGAAAGAGAGGAAAGGCTGAGAGGCTGGGAGTCATTTCTCAATGCCCCTGAGGCCACCAGAGGCCTCCAGCGTATGGATTCCATCTGTGGTTCGGAAAAGGCAGGGCCTTCCAGAGTAAGGCGTTTTTCAGAGCACCTGAGCATGTCGAGCACGAGTGCTCAGGAAGCTGCAGCTGGGATGGCATTTGAAGAAACTATCGATGAAAGTAAGTTTGAGAAGGCAGAAGATGGGGCGGAATCTGAAGGAGATGCTTCTGAAAAAGATGCTAAAGAAGGTGGGTCTGATGAAGGGTACCCTGAGAGAGAGTGTGAAGAGGGCCGCCCCAAGACAGAGTGTGAAGTGGACCGCCCCAAGTCAGAGTATGAAGAGAACCGCCCCAAGAGGGAGAGTGAGGAAGACTGCCCTGAGAGCGAGCTTGAAGAGGGTAGTCCTCAAACGGAGTCTCAAGAGAATGGTCCTGAAAGGGAATCTCAGAAGAAAGGTGAAAAGAATTATGACAAGAATGGCTTTGCAAGAGAATTTGAAGACAATGACCACAGCAGAGAGTCTGAAGGGGAAGAGAGCCTCAAGAAAGAGTCAGAAGACGATGACTCAGAATCTGAGGAAGACTGCTCAGAAAAGCAGTCTGAAGATGGCTCTGACAAAGAATTGGAAGAAAATGGTGCTAAAAAAGATTCCGACGAGGAAGCCTCTGACAAGGAGTCCCCAGAAAATGTTGAGAGAGAGTCAGAAGAAAATGACACTGACAAATCAGAATTTGATGAAGGATCTGAAAGAGTGTTAGGTGAGGAAGGCTCTGAGAGAGAATTTGATGAAGACTCAGATGAAAAGGAGGAGGAGGAGGAGGAGGAAGATGAAGAGGAGGAAGAAGTCATATTTGAAAAGGTTTTTGATGATGAGTCCGATGAGAATGAGGATGAAGAAGAAGCAGATGGAAAGGAGTGTGAAGATGCTGATGACAAAGAAGAAGAAGATGAGACAGATGAAAAGCTCTTCGAGGACTCAGATGAAAAGGAAGATGGAGAAGACGCGGATGTAAGGAAAGATGAAGACACCAGTGACAAGCTGTTTGAAGAGAATTCCAATGACAGATTTTTTGATGAGGAAGAAGGTCTCAATGAGAAGTTGTTTGATGATTCTGAAGAGAGAGGGACTGTGGGAAATGTGAAGGAAGATGGGTCTCAGTCCACAGACAGCAGCTTTGTCCTCAGTAGTGATGATGACGATGATGATGATGGAATATAATCCTTTCCACTTGCTTTTTAGGGAGAGCCCTGTGTCTATTTGCCTGTGCTTCAGGGTCAGTAGTAGTGTTACATCAACATGTGCATAGTGGTAGGATGCCAGCAGACTAATGTCTCGAAGGTATTTGTTCTCACCTGTACCAATGAATTTAAATATGTTTATTGGTTCTTCAGTTAAAACTTCATAGTTACAATGCAGGTAAACTGGATACCCATCGTTTTGTTGGATTTGTTAAATGCATGCAAAAGAATATTTTTAAAGTATTCTAATTGGAGTTTGTGATATTCAGAAATAAAGATAAATTGATAATATGCAGAAACTGAAACGTGGACTTGAGTTGGCTTGTGTTTTGAATCAAATATTGCTTGATTCCTCCTACAGCCCTTGTTTCCAGCTGTGTTACCACTTGGGATAACCTTCCCTATTCTGCACCACATGGTCCTAGAGTCACAAAAAAGACATTTTAGACCCCTTCCCTAATCCTTGGAAGTTACCTGTTTTCTTTTTTACCCCTTTCTATTAAAGGCAACATGTGCATGTGGTCCCCAACTTCAGTTATTGAAAACAGAGAAGGTGATCAGAGTTCGACTGTGCCTGTTTAGAAGATGACTGAAATTGTGAGGCCTCTCTCCAGAAAGATGTATGCACAAGCATCACACAGCTTCTTATATACAGTTTGGAGAGGGGCATAGATTCCCCTGGAGAGTAAGAACTTTTTTCCTAGGAATAGACTTTGTGTTTTGTTTTAGAATCACAGTCCTAGTATTGTGCCACGTCAGGTTGTTCCAATACAATTATGAATCACCCTTGGTGGGGCTTTCTCAATTCAGTATTGGGGAACTTGCTGCTAATGTAGTGTTGAGTTCTGTTGGGAGCGTTGAACTGCATCAGTACTCCAACATCCACTTAGAGACTATCTCTAAAGGAAAGGAATGCTTTGCCTTCTATACACATTGCTTGGAATGTGCGGTTCTACAGCATAAATTAGGCATACAGCTATGACAAGAGAGGTCTTGATGGGGAGTGTGTAATTTTGACCGTAGTGGCAGCACACAGCTGTAATCCCAACACTTGAGAAGCAGGGGCCGTGGCACTGCAAATCCAAGGCCATCCTGGGCTCCATAGGTTCAGGCCAGCCTCAGCCGTTGAGTGAAATCCTGCCTCAGAAAGAAAAGCATCATTTGAAAATGCAGACTCTGCCGTTAAACAGTACGTCTGATCAGTTGTTTGGGGGAGTAAGGGGGATTAACACTGCTTGGCAAAGACTCCTTAGCATTTGCAGTTGGGAAATATGGCAATACTTGGACTTGATTGTCAAAGCATTGCCAGCCCTAGCAGTTTACCATCTCTCTCTCTCTCTCTCTCTCTCTCTCTCTCTCTCTCTCTCTCTCTCTCTCTCTCTCTCTCTCTCTCTCTCTCTGTGTGTGTTATATTTGGTAAGAAATACTCATGCTCTTTTCATGTGAACACTAGAAGTCACAAATAGCTATGAAATGGTTAATAATTTTTTCAGTGGCATAAGTGAATTAGCAATATCTAATGGGTAAAAATAATGAAAATGCATTATATACGTGTATGAAATTGTTAATTTAACAGCACACAACACTTGTTCAACAGTTGTCTTAATTTCTGCCTTTAATGATCCTTAACGGCTGGAGAATTGGCTCAGCAGTTAAGAGCACTTGTTGCTTTTGCAGCCGACCTGGCTCCAATTCCCGACACCCACGTGGCGGCTCACAGCCATCTGTCACTTCAGTTCCAGGGGATCCAAAGCCCTATTCTGACCTTCACAGGCATCAGGCATGCACATAATGCATGTACATGCATGCAGGCAAAACACTCAACACAGAAACTTTAAAAAAAGTTTTTTTTTAGGACTAGCCATAATATTTTTCAAATGTATCACGTGGAATTCAACCCCAAGCTTATGAAAAAAAAGTGGCTGTAGGCATACCTTTGAATGGCTTGAACACCATGCTGTCTAGTCCATGAGTACTTTGGATTAAGAAGAAGTTTCAGGCAGATGCAGAGACTCACAGACAAACATTAGGAAGGCCTCAGGGAATCCTGCTGAAGAGGGGGAGAAAGGATTGTAGGAGTCAAGGGCACCACAATAAAAACCCACAGAATCAATTAACCTGGACTCGGGCTCACAGAGACAGAAAGGACAACCAGGCAGTCTGCAAGGGATTCACCTAGGACCCCTACACTTACGTTACACTTGTATAGCTTGGTCTTCTTGTGAGACTCCTACAGTGGGAGCAGGGGTTATCTCTGATCTGGCCCCCTTTTGGGACCCTACTCATACTGGGTCACCTTGTCCAGCCTTAATACGAGAGGAGGTGCCTAACCTTACTGCAACTTTATATGCCATCGATTGATATCCATGGGAGGCCTACCCTTTTTGAAATAGAAACGGAGGAGTGAATGGTGGGGGGCACAGAGGAGGTGGGGCGTACTAGGAGGAGAGGAGGGAGGGGAAACTAGCAAGGATGTTAAAAAATAAATCATTAAAAAAAGAAATTTCAGGTGGCATGGAGATGGCTTAATGAATATAATATTTGCCTTGCAAACATAAGAGCTTGAGTTCAGATATCCAGCACCCATTTTAAAAAGGCAGCCAGAACAGTGCCCACCTATAATCCTCACCCTGGAGAGGTGGAGACAGGAGGACCTTGGAGCTCACCAGCCAGCTACACTCGCCAAATAGGTGAGTGCCAGGTTCAGTAAGAGAGCCTGTCTCAAAAAATAATGTGGAGAACCATAGAGGAAGACACAAGACATAGGCCTTTGGCATATATGTGTACCCACATGTACATGGATGCAACATCCGACACATACACAGAAGTACAAACTTCAAACTATTTTAGAAGGTGGTACTCTCATCTTTGACACTATTACAGAATTCCTTCCACAGGGGAGATGAAAACAACATCTATCTCCTTTTAAGGTCTTTGCAACAAAGTAGAAGTCCATCAAAGTTCAGCTAACCTAGAGAACTGATAAATTCATTGGGTTTACTTACAGAGCATGGGTGAAAGTTTGCTTATGAGCATGAGTGACCCCAATGCTGCTGCATGGAGAGTCTTCGTGCAGCATAGATGGTGGCTTCTCCATAGTTGTATAGATGGAATTTCCCCCAGTTAACCTTCCCCTTAGCACCTCCAGAGTCCCCAAGGCCACACGCAGTTAGGGCATTAGGGCAGAACTGAATACGAATTGCTGGAAGGAGTGGCTGGAATCAGAGTTGAGGGTCTAGTGAACATTGCCTTCATTGAGGATCATCGTGACCAACAGGCCTGCTAATGACAATCTCTTGCAAGGAAGTACAGTGGATCTGCTGAAGATGGCAGCTGTTGGGTTCAGAGGACTGACTTCTACAACGGGCAATTTGAATGAAACACTGAAATCGTGGCTTTCTACAAAAGACGTCCCATAATGGGAAAATTGGGTAATTTCTTCTGAGTACTCTTCTCCTTTACTTCCTTGTCAAGAAGTAGTTAATAATTGGTATTTCTCAAGGCCCAAGAGCCAAATCCAGCGTATTTGAAGCTGTTGCCTTTTCCGTTCCTTAATGCAGTCTATTTTCCTAACGTAATTACCTGCTATCTCCTGAAGACTGGAGTGAAAATCAGAATTAGCTCACATTCTTGTTCTACCTTTCTTAAATAATGGAAATCTTGCCTTCTAAAAAGTAAACAAGTCTGGTGAGGTGGCTCAGTGAGGAAAGGCGCTTGCTGCCGAATCTAGTGACCCAAGTTCAATCCTCTGCTCCTATGGATATAAGATAAAAAGGGAGATTATGGAATCTACTTTTAAAAAGGAACTACTTGTTTTAAATAAGATAAGTAATGAAAATTTTTTGGTCTGAGTTTATCAGATGTTACTGGACTGGACATTGTTAATATATATAATGGAGTTTTTATCTGAATCTGTCAAATGTTAATGGACTAGACATCATTAATGTAATTTTTGTCTGTATATATTGTATATACTTATTAGATAGTTTTTCTTGTATTAGTTATAAGCTTTCTTTAATTTTAGACAAAAAGAGAGGAGATGTGGTGGTATTGTGTTCCCCAAAATATTGTGTACCTTAATAAACTTATCTGGGGTCAGAGAACAGAAAAGCCACTAGGTAGGCGGTGATAGCACCCACCTTTAATCCTGGCATTCCAGAGATAGAAATCCCTCTGGATCTCTGTGAGTTCAAGGCCACATTGGAAACAGCCAAGCATGGTGACACGCCTTTAATCCCAGAAAGCCAGCCTTTAATCCCAGAGAGTGGTAGTAGAAAGCAGAAAGGTATATAAGGCATGAGGGCCAGAAACTAGAAGCATTTGGCTGGTTAAGCATTCAGGCTTCTAGCAGCAGTTCAGCTCAGAGCCATTGGGATGAGGACACAGAAGCTTCCAGTCTGAGGAAACAGGACCAGCTGAGGAACTGGCAAGGTGAGATAGCTGTGGCTTGTTCTGTCTCTCTGATCTACCAGCATTGACCCCAATAACTGGCCTCGGGTTTGATTTTATTAATAAGAACTTTTAAGAATCCTGCTACATGCTCCCACATGGTGGAAAGAGAGAACCATTTCTTCTAAGCTGTCCTCTGGTCTCCACACACACATGCCATGGCATGTTTGTACCTACACACACACACAGAGTCACACACACAGAGTCACACACACACACAAATAAGTGTTTAAAAGCAAACCAAACATTCCCATGTAATACAGAATACTGTTTCTTATTAGTTTGAACAATGCCATGGCTTGGGGAACTTCAGCCTTATACGTCTGTCCTTTGGATTTAATTCATTATTCTTGTATGTAGCCTTGAACTCTAACTCATTACGCAAGTTATGACTCCTGACCCTCCTGCCTTTGCCTCTCAAGCACTGGGATGTGAATCACCACACCTATCTTGTACGTTTGCCCTTTGTGAACATTTATCTGTGTTCTTTTGGGTTCTTTTTCCCCTACTGACTCTCTGTCAAATACAAAGGGCATGCCCTAAGAAAAAAAGAATTTAATGTAATGTGTGTGTGTGTGTGTGTGTGTGTGTGTGTGTGTGTGTGTATGAATACATAAGTTCAGCCTGCTCAGTCTGTATAATGTTACTTGCATGTTTATGTTTCAGGGTTGACCGGAAGAGTGGTGAATTTGAAAAAGAGCAAGGAGGGATGTATGGTAAGGTTTGAAGGGAGGAAAGGGAAGGAGGAAATAATGGGGTTATAATCTTAAGTGAGACAGTTGAATCACTTGACCTATTTGGGAGGCCCTTAGGCAGTGGGACCGGGACCTGTGCTCATTGCATGAGTTGGCTGTTTGGAACCTGGGGCTTATGCAGGGACACTTTGCTCAGCCTGGGAGGAGGGGACTGGACCTGCCTGGACTGAATCTACCAGGTTGAACTGAATCCCCAGGGGAGTCTTTGTCCTGGAGGAAATGAGAATGGGGGGTGGCCTGGGGGGAAGGTGGGGGGGTGCAGGGAGGGGGGAGGACAGGGGAATCTGTGGCTGATATGTAAAATTAAATTAAATTATAAAATAAAACAATTTAAAAAAGGAAAGAAATAGTTTTAAAGAGAAAAATAACTTCTTTAAAATCATCTTGCTCAAAATATTTTTCTCACTTATCACACCTTATTTACATGACATGGCTTGGTTTATATCTTACAATAAAATGCTTTCATGATAAAAAAGTTAACACCATTTCTTCCTTTAAAAAACAAACATTTGAGTTTCTCTCCATTTAATTTGATGTTGGCTGTTGGCTTGCTGTAAATTGCCTTTATTATGTTTAGGTATGTTCCCTGTATTCCTGATCACTCCAAGACTTTTATCATGAAGGGGTGTTGGATTTTGTCAAATGCCTTTTCTGCATCTAGTGAGATGATCATGTGGTTTTTTTTCTTTGAGTTTGTTTATATGGTGTATTACATTGATGGACTTTCGTATGTTGAACCACCCTTGCATCCCTGGGATGAAGCCTACTTGATCATGGTGGATAATTGTTATGATGTGTTCATGGAGTCTGTTTGCCAGTATTTTATTGAGTATTTTTGCATCAATGTTCATGAGGGAGATCAGTCTGTAGTTCTCTTTCTTTGTTGCATCCTTGTTTGGTTTAGGAATCAGGGTAATTGTAGCCTCATAGAAGGAGTTTGGTAATGTTCCTTCTGTTTCTATTATGTGGAACAATTTAGAGAGTATTGGTATTAACTCTTCTTTGAAGATCTGGTAGAATTCTGCGCTGAAACCATCTGGTCCTGGGCTTTTTTTGGTTGGGAGACTTTTAATGACTGTTTCTATCTCCTTAGGGGTTATTGGACTATTTAAATAGTTTATCTGGTCTTGATTTAACTTAGGTATGTGGTACCTATCCAGAAAAAATGTCCATTTCTTTTAGGTTTTCCAGTTTTGTGGAGTAGAGGTTTTTGAAATATGACCTTATAATTCTCTGGATTTCCTCAATGTCTGTTGTTATGTCCCCCTTTTCATTTCTGACTTTGTTGATTTGGATTCTCTCTCTCTGTCTTTTGGTTAGTTTGGATAAGAGCTTGTCTATCTTGTTGATTTTCTCAAAGAACCAACTCTTTGTTTCATTAATTTTTTGTATTATTCTCTTAGTTTCTAATTTATTAATTTCATCTCTCACTTTGATAATTTCCTGGCGTCTGTTCTTCCTGGGAGACTTTGCTTCTTGTTCTAGAGCTTTCAGGTGTGCTGTTAAGTCACTAGTATGGGATTTCTCCAACATTTTTTTTTGGTTTTTCGAGACAGGGTTTCTCTGTGCAGTTTTGCGCCTTTCCTGGAACTCACTTGGTAGACCAGGCTGGCCTCGAACTAACAGAGATCCGCCTGCCTCTGCCTCCCGAGTGCTGGGACTAAAGGCGTGCGCCACCACCGCCCAGCAGATCTCCAACTTCTTTATGTGGGCATTTAGTGCTATGAATTTCCCTCTTAGCACTGCTTTCATAGTGTCCCATAAGTTTGGGTATGTGGTGTCTTCATTTTCATTGATCTCTAGGAAGTCTTTAATTAATTAATTTATTTATTTAACTTGTGTAAATGTTTTGCCTGCATATATGTCTGCCTTTTTACCATATCCAGAAGTGGATGTTGGATTCCCAGGAACCAGAGTTAGAGGCAGTTGTGAGCTGTTAGGTGGGTGATGGTCGTTGAACCTGTGGAAGGTTCTGGAAGAGGAGTAAGTGTTCTTAACCTCTGAGCCATTTCTGTACTCCCAATCACTGCTTAAATCACAAATTGCTATTACGTGTAGCCTAAGTCCTGGATTCCATCAGTCACAGGAATGACTGCTTGAGGGAAAAACAAAACCCTTTACTGTGTGAAATGGCCCTTACGTGTTTGGTGCTCTACGTCAGCTGTAATTTTCCATTGGAAAGCATGAGCCAGTGGGCTTAGCTCCCTATCTTGGGCATGTGTAGAACTCACAGGTTGCTACATTGAGATGGGGTTGTCATTCCAGTTGAGGTGAAGAATGCTACCTGCCAGCATCTTACTGTTTGCATCACCTCCAAATATTCTACCAAATAACAATAATGATTTCAGAACAGTCAGATCTAAGAATACAATGTCCAATGATGTACACTTTTCAGTTTGACCAAGACAATTACACTTAAATAATGATAAACCTGAAACATTGTAATGTGAAAATGTGCAGATTCAACTGAATGTCTGATGTTCAAGTTTGAACTATTTTTCTTGTTACCAAAGAGATTTATACTACCTTTAAACTAACATTGTATTTGTTTTTTAGGTGACGCTAAAGAAATTACAGATGAAGTTACCAAATTTTGCACTGCATTTTGATTCTTTTGATACCATCTTATACTGAGGATATGTGGATTTTTATATTAAGACACCAGTAATGTCAAACTTTGATTTAATACATTCACACCTAATATATCTTTTGTTTTTTCCTCCATGGGTACTGTAGGTTGATCTGACAACCTCAAACATGCTGGGCAAGGGCTCTAACATTGAACTATATATTCATCCTTATAGAATCTGAAATATAATTTGGTTGAGTCAAATAGCAAGTATGTATCGGGCTGGGGTCTACCCAATATGTTAGATGGGGTGGTGTGAGTGTTAGCTTTATATGGAGTACTGCTCTTACAGAGACTAGAACGGTGCCTGGCCCACATTAATGGTTCACTAGGTATGTGTTAAATGCATGATTCTGTTCTTTGGACATGCATGCACACTCTTTAGATCACTTTAAGTGGTTTGTTACTTCATGACTAACTCATTGCTGTTCTTAGTGAAGTAAACATCAAAGGGAATAATCTTGTTCTTCCTCAGCACTTCAGCTGTTCAAATTAAAAATCTAAGGATCATCTTTTATCTCTCCTTCACCTTGTGTACCAAAGTATTGTTGGCTCTAACTCCAACTGTATCTAGAATTGAAATGCATGTCCCTATCTCTACTCTCATAAGCCTGGTACCACCATGTTGAGCTTATCACCTTCATTCTTGTTCTTTTCCAAGGAATTTTTTGCACAACAACTGTGAGAATTTAAAATACAAAAAGCCTTGTGCAGGCAAGATCGATCATTGGGTAAAGACACTTGTCACTAAGCCTGACAACCTGAGTTAGATGCCCAGGGCACACATGGTACAAGGAGAGAATTGACTCCAGCAAGTTGTCTTCTGACCTCCACATGCACCTGGTGGCATGCAAATGCCCACCCAATAAAGAACTGTAAATTACACTTCTGCTTGTCACGCTTGTCAATCCCCTGACCCCTTCCATACCCTAGCAGCATATAAACTCTGTACCAACCACAGCTTTGTTCTGGTCTCTGCTGCAATGCATATCTCATGCCTTAAAAAAATTAAAACCACGTCACCAAGTGCCCTGAAGGCTTTTTGTTCAAATGTTCCAAAATCCTCACATGCCTTGCCCATGAGGCCCTCATGGTCTTGTCTTAGACTCTTGTCTAGATTTGCCTCAGAACTTTCTATTAGCTACTACTGTCCAGTCATGCAGGCATTATTTACATTTCTCTTGCCTGCATCAGGACCCATGCACATGCCTCTGCCTCAGATGTTTTTACTTAGCCTTCAGTCTGCTTAAGCATTATCTGTTTACAGATCCTGACTATCGTATCTATAGTAACCTATCTCTCCTCCCCATCCAAATAGCACTAGTATTGAGTCTTCTTCAGCGCAATAGGAGTTTGCTTATTATACTTCCAAACCACTTGGGGATGTTCAAACCACTTGAGGATGTCACTCAGTGGTACACAATTTGACCAGCATGCATGAGTTCTGAGTTTCAGGTTCAATCTCTGGTAGTGATAAAAACAAAACAAAATAAAACAAAATCCATCCCTTCCAAACAACAGCAAAAACCCTCCCATACCCAAAGTGATAATGCTAGCTAGACCAAATCATTCATTCAGTGAATATGGACTATGGACCAGACACTATTATTGATCTGAGAATAAAAGAGTTAATGAAGGAGAATTAAGAAATGACAGATTGCACATTTTAAAAGATATTAAGAAGGCAAACTCTGACAATAGCTACTGGAAACAAACACAATCAGAGTGAAATGCTAGACATGACCTGGTCAGCATAGACAATGTTTTAACTGGAGTGATACGGATTGAAAGATGCTGTAGAGGGCAAATTGAGGCACATACCCACATGATGAGAAATTAACCACCAGGTGAAAAGCTGGGAAAATACTGTTCCACTCAGAGAAGAAGGAAAAAGAAAAGACAGGAACAAAATCCCAAACAAGGTCAATGTGGTTGGAGTGGAGTGAGCAACGGATGGGTGTTGGAGAGGATGAGGTTGGGGAGGTGCTGGGGCCCTGGCTGAGAGGGGCTTGAGACTCTTGCAAATGTAGATTTCCAAGGATGATTTCTATTTAGATTGTAGCAGGAAATCCCTAGAGAGTTGATGTTTTGAAACAATTAGTGATGGAGGGGCTGGAGAAATGGCTCAGCAGTTAAGAGCACTGGCTGTTCTTCCAGAGGACCTGGGTTCAATTCCTGGCACCCACATGGCAGCTCACAAATGTTTGTAACTCCAGTTCCTGAGGACATGACACCCAAGGCAAAATACCAATGCACATAAAATAAAAATAAATAAATTTAAAAAACAAGTGGTGATGCTGTGTGATTTGTACATAAAGAGAAATTTTTTAGGCTGCGTATTTAATTTTTTCTTTTTAAAAATTATATTTTAATTAACATATAAGCAATAGGTTTTGTTGTGGGATTTTCATCACACTCGTCATTGTACCTTGTTCTAATGCATCCCCTCCCCCATGGTCCTCTACCATCCCTCTTCCCACTGGCCTCCTCTCTCCTCAAATGTTCCCCCTTCTGTTTCCATGCCATTGTCCTCTTGTTCCCACCAAGAAGATTCGGGTTTTTTTTTTTTTTTTAAATCTTCAATGCAAAGAAAGAACTAGAAGATTAGAAAATATGTTGTCTCAGCAGCCCAAGCAAGCAAAAGATGGGGTTTGGGGTTAGAGTAGGAGCTACAGGTTAGGATTGGATTCAGGACATATTTTGGTAGTGGCTAAAATGGGAGGGGGTATTAAGAAGTTTGAGTTTTAATGAATTTCAGACAAACTTCATAGAATGCTAAAAGTAAGAGAGCTAATGGGAAAGGCAGCGTCAGGGCAAACCACTCAAAATCCATTGAACGTTGCAATTAGAACATTCAGAAGAACAATTCGCAATTCTAAGGACAGTCACAGAGGGTTTTTCCAAACCTCCAGCGGGCGTTTGTGCCCTGTGCCACAGCCGGTTCATCTTCTGGAAACCTTGAAACCCCCAGTAGGCCTCTTCTGCAAGAGGTGAGTCCTCATTCACTTCTCACGGAGGCAGTTTTCAATAAACTTGTCAACAGTGATCTGTGACAGAGCCTTTCCATCTCTTCTATGTTAAATGGTGACATTATTTAACACTTACTCTTTGGTATCATTTTCACCTGTGCCCCAGCTTTGTCAGATGGCTTAACAAAGGGAAAAAAAAATCACAGAGCAGATATTGAAACCACTCAACTGACCAAAAGAAAGTCTATGTGCATATTTCTTGCTTTTGTGCTTAGTGTCTTCATATATTGAAAAGGCTTCTGGTGTGAAGGTTGGTCAAAACGCTTCAAAATGTTATCCTAGAACGCTGGCATGTGACCCAGCACCATTTTTTTTTTTGTTATACCAGCGTTACTCTCCTATTGCTTAAGTAATAACCAACAAACATAATCATAGCAAACAGGCTACATGAAGGAAAGACTTTGGAATTTTAAGTACAGGAGTGATGCGGTATGATTTATGCTCCAGGGAGATGATTCTGACTGCAGAGATGACAAAAACAGAGGAAAGGTTAGTGGAAACAACTGGTCATAGGGATCATGGCGATAGTTCAAGTGAATGGTGATGGCGGCTCACAGTGGGCTAATGTCAGAGATGGTGAGAAATGATTGGATTCAGTCTGCGTGCATTTTGTGGGTCAAGATGAGAGCATTTCCTGAAGACTGGATGTGGAGATTAAGGGAGAGCGATGAAGGCAAAGATTAAGAAAGAGTGATTGAAAATGACCCTCTAGATTTTTGACCTGAGGACCAAGTGAGTCACTGCTAGTCACAGCGTAGGGAAGAGCTGCCTCGCAGGCTCTTGAGCATTTGGAGGTGAGACAGAGGAGGAGGGCCAGAAAAGGTGAACGAGAACTCATCAGTGAAATAGGAGGTCAAAGAGAAGAGTGTGGAAAGTCAAGGAGAAAATATTTTCTGAAGAAAGGAGTGCCAAACTGTACCAGCCATTGATGGAAGATGAGACGAGGGTAGAATGTTGGTCATTACATCTATCAAGGTGGAAGGTATTGGTGATCTTCGTGAAGACCCACTTCAGTAGAGTGCTGGAGAAGAAACCAAAGAGAGTTGACAAGAATGTGTGAGACAAGAATATGGGGGAAGAAACTATAGGCAACTGTTTTGAGGAGGTTTTTGTTGTTCAGGAGAATACAGACTGACACCAATTCTAGAAGAGAATGTGGGAATTTATTAAACTATGTTGCATGATAATGGGATACAGTAGACGGAGAAACAGCTGTGTCCAAGGAGAGAGGACAAAGGCCTTGTGAGGTAGTTGAGCTTGTAAAGTGTCTCTTGTGCAAACATGAATACTTGAGTTTGGACCCCCAGAGCCCAAGGAAAAAGCTAAGTATGGTGGCACACACTTACAATCCGAGCACTGGAGGATAGAGCCTGGCAAGTCTAGCCAATTGGAGAGCTCAAGGTCCAGAAAGACATGGTGTCACAAAAAGATAAGGTGGAGAGCAACTACAAAAGACAGTGTCAACCTCTGGTCTCCACATGTATATACAAACAGAGAGAGGTGGAAGAGAGGGAGGGAGGGAAGGAGGGAGGGAGAGAGAGAGAGAGACAGAGAGAGACAGAGAGAGATCATGTGTTTGAAGCCCTGAAGTAAGCTTTTTCAATTAAGAAATGTAACCAAATAGCCTTTGGCTTAGCAATTAAGTTTATCAGGACATCTTGCAGGACAGCTAACATCATCTAGCCTTGCACTGTTCCCAGTGTTTTCAACATCTCTCCCACATCATCACACATTGTTCTTTTGTTCAGTTGGGAGAACTGACCTCATTTTTAATTGTTCTCTCAAAGTTAACTGTTAAATAGCAGTAGACATCATGTACATAAGAAGAGACCACCCCTCCTCAATTCTGGGTCTTAGAGACTTCTGGAAATACTTTGGGATAAGAGAATATACATCGAAAGGATTTGGAGTCCTGCAAATGTAGGTGACCAAAGGAGTTAGTGTATCTAGGCACAGATATAATGATGACCTTATTCGTACCCAAAAGTTAATGAAGCTTGGGCAAAGTGCCCTTAAGTCAGGGGTTCTTGTGCTTTAGCATACAAATCTCAAAAGATGTCTACCCTTAGAGATTGTGACTTTAGAAGGTGGAGTGAAGCCCGAAATTCCCCATTTCTCATACTCTCTCAGGAGCTATTGATGATACAGGGCCAGAAACCACACTTCAACAACCACTGACAGAAGGAAGGAATCACCCCTTCTTAGCAGGTGAAACCAGGAAAAGCTTCATAGGAAATGTATGGTACTGAGACCATCAATAGGAGCTACAAAAGACTCCTCTCTGTTTCTTTGGATGGCATCTGAAAGTAAATTGATCACATGATGATCTACTTCAATTGCTAACAAAATGATGAGGAACACATCCATTCTTTTACCTAAGAACCTAACCATCCCTAGAAAATGTTGCTTTTTGGTAGTGCAGTCTTAAGGGATGCCAAAGTTTTGTCAAATAAACATGATGGGGAACGTTTGAATGACAGTTGGTTATTTCTGTATTGTGAATTTGGATTCTATGACTCCTACATCATTTATAAAGGAGGAAAGAGGAGCACAGGTGGTTTTCATTTTCTACCATTAAATATGATAGATTATTAATCAGCATTCCAGAAAGATAGCCACCCTGTAGTCTCTGGGAAACCATCACTAAATTAATAGCATCAGTCTCTACCCAAGTGATGAAGAGGCTTTGTAGTCTGCCTCCCTGTTGGCCAACATTCTTCGGGTGGATTTTTAGATTGAGCAGAGCCCAGCAGTGGTATTAGTCTCCCTGGAGGTTCGCACAGATGAACAGTGTTCATGCTGATACTTTGTAGTGGCTTGGAGTTATCTTGTTATAAATCGGAAATATGTTTTGGTTGAAAGCGTATTTCTTTTTAAATGCCTCTAATATATTTAGAGGAGTACAATTTCTAGACTTCAGAGTGCTTTGCTGCATCCTATATCATACATTTTAAACTTTGCTGGATTCTGCCAAGTTACCACCGGGACAAGTTAAGCTGATTTACATCCACAATCAAGAGAATAATCAGGTCCTATCTTTTGCAAATACTGGCTGTTTCTGTTCTTCCAAACTTAGACCATGCTGAATGTTGAAAATATATTAGCTTGTACTGCACTAACAGCCAGTGAACTTCGGTTAATTCAGATGTTTTTTTGACTCAACATTTCTTCCTCTGATTTGCTTGCTATCATTGCATGTTGGGTTTCCTGTTGGTTTGTTTGCCTGCTCTTCATGAGTTGTAGTTCTGTACACACACACACACACACACACACACACACACACACACACACACACGAGTGCGCGCGTGCATGCATGCAACCATTGTGAGCAAGTGAGCAGGTACCACAAGAATTTCTTTTAGTTGGCCATTTGTTTTGTAACTTGTGGATTGGGGCACACATGTTCACTGTGTTTTGATTAGTAAAGTGTTTTCTTTACTGAGTGTCATGTGAGGCTTAGAGAGACCATTCCCATCTCAATATATTTATTGAAATATATTTCCCAGATACATAGCTCTATTTTTCTTTTATTAGTTTAAAAGTATATTTTATGACTACATCTTTAGCCTTATGATATTTCCATTTATATAAAGTGTGGGAGAATTTAAGAAAGTTTTAGACATATTAGGATATCTGTCAGAGGAGAGATGTCTGTCTGGGCTGGAGATGGAAACTTGTGAGTTGAAGTTATATAAAAGACTCCAAGAGAATACCATTGTGTCATATCTGGAACTTTTTTTTTCAGATGTCTCTAAATATTGAGCAGAAAGAGCTGATTGAGAAGAAAGGACTTTGTCTCTGATCATAGAAAAACCAGAGAGGGTGGTTTTGCCATGGAAGCCAGGCAGAGTATGTTTGAAGAGTCAAATGAAGCGGCCATCTCTGCTTTGAGATTGTAAGACAGAGCCAAGCCATTGGATTTAGAAGCATTGAGGTTATTAGTAACCTTGAAAAGAGAAAGCCTGGTGGCATCGTCACAGTGGAAGCCCTATGTAGTGGGTTTGGAGGGAATCTAAAGGTGAAAAGTTGAGACAGTGACTGTAGACAGATTCAAGAAGCTGTGCTATGGAAAGGATCAAAGACATGGGAATGGAGGCTGAAGACGAGGTGTGAAACACACGCTTTAACAATGACAGGAAAGGTAGAGTGGAGATGGAGATGTTGAAGCAGGAGAGAAAGGGAGAACAGATGTAACATGTACAAACCTTAAGTTTGATTCTTTTCTCAATGAATAGCCTGATATCTCAAAATCATCACTTGATTTATCTAAACTTTCCTCTGATTTGAACACAATCTAAGACAATTTTCAAGTGATTTCTATGGCTCCTTGTTTTGTTGGGTCATTTTACTTCTTTAAGAACTGTATCTTTATCCCTTATCATTTCTTTTGTATACCAGACTACTTTGTCCTATGGATATCATACTCTCTTGGACATCTCTAAAGACACTAATTGCAGTTTTGAACTGTACCTTCCATTTCCATGTTAGCTTTCTCCTTAGATGTTGGTTGTTTTGGCTTATCAACTTAGTGTGTCCATATCCCATTGTCAGTTGATGCTACACTTTGGTAAGTAGTGTAGGGTTCTCAGTGCATCTAAAAGTTACAGTTCATCTGATAGGCCTCATCTCTAAATTTGGCAGTTGTTCAAGTGAATGAGTGAGTACCTACAGAAGAGTTCCTGTTGATTGTAGGTGTGTGTGTGTGTGTGGGGGGTGCTACCGAAGTCTGGATACCTAGTGGTTCAGAATTTGGGAAAGCATCTTACTAGATGTGTTGCAGGATGTAACAGTGGCACTAACATGTCCTTTGTCACCATATCCTATATTGACCACCAAATTACCTGGGCATTCACCTTTTCTCTTTCCAATCAGAGGGACCACTGTAGGTTTCCTTTCTGTGCATGGGAAGGGCCTTGTTTAGAAAGCTGTTCTTGCTGGGTGTAGCCAGAGGTGAACACTATATAGCAAGACTGCACAAAGCTGGAGAGTGGCCAGTCTGCCTTGGCAGACCTTCAGCTCAATTCGCTGCTTTTTGCATCATGACTCACTCTAGCTCAAGGCTGCTGCCAACTTTGAGTACTTTCTGGGGCTCCATTTAGAAGATTCATGACCACTTCTTCAAAATCCTTCCCCTGTTGCTGTGTTAGGAGAATGTGAGTCCCAGAGCTTTAGTACTGCTTCTGGGAGGTCACCAGCACAGTGATCTGGCATATAGACTAGAAAGTCAGGCTGCCAGACTATTAAACACTGATTACACTCACTGTGACTCTGTTTGCTCCATTTAAAAAATTTTGGGTAATCATAGTAGTTGTCTTGTAGAATTATTTAAATGGAGTAATACCTGTAAACTAACTGACTTGCTATGATTTTATAATCTACTAGTGAGACTTCTTCTAGGGCTCTCTGGATTGTTTTATTTTTCTGTTTCTTTTTACAATTTAGTGGGATTTGGAAAAAAGATCAAACTGTAGTGCATTGACTCAGCCCATCACTTTAGAATATGAATGAGCACCTGTCTTTGAAAACTATATAAAAAAGAACATTCTAAGTTCCTAACTGTCTAACATTTGGGACTGCATCTTCTCTCTATTTAGCTAGAATAAGATAGTGCAATTTTAAGAAACTTTAGACTTCAGGTGTGCTGCTATATGCGTGTAGTTGCAGAATTTGGGAGACTGGGGGGGAGAGACAGACAGAGACAGAGACACAGAGACAGAGACACACAGAGACAAACAGAGAGAGACACACAGAGACAGAGACACAGAGACAGAGAAAGAGAGAGATATCTGAGTCTGAGACCAACCTGAGAAACAGTGAGAATCTGTTTCCAACAAAAAGGAATAAAACAAAACAAAAGCCTTAGCATTCATCTAAAAGAACATTCTTACTTTTTTCTTTTTTTATATTTTCTTTTTTTATTTTACAATACTATTCAGTTCTACATAATAGCCACAGATTCCCTTGTTCTCCCCCTTCCTGCCTCCTCCCCCCCCCAGCCCACCCCCATTCCCACCTCCTCCAGATCAAGGTCTTCCCCGAGGACTGGGATCGACCTGATAGACTCAGTCCAGGCAGGTCCAGTCCCCTCCTCCCAGATTGAGCCAAGCGTCCCTGCATAAGCTCCAGGTTTCAAACAGCTAACTCATGCAACGAGCCCAGGACCTGGCACCAGTGCCTAGATGCCTCCCAAACAGATCAAGCCAATCGACTGTCTCACCTATTCTTACTTTCAAACTAGGCAAAGAATAGAACCTCTCCAGGATTGAATATCTGTTTAGAGGGATGTCCTAGAGTAGAGTTGAGTGGAATCAAGGTCTCTTGTTTCCTAGTTCAATTCCATGACTTCTGAAAATATGGAAATGACTGCTCCCTAACATATGCACCCAGGGCTTAAACTTCATTTTGTCTGTTGGCTTCCTAACTCATTTCTTCTTAAAACAATGCTGTTCCTCTTTCTGCTGAAATCTATTCTTTCTACTGGTCTTTTAATCTCATCCTCTCATACTGATTTCCTTGCCATTTTATATTGTTAATGAAAACCTTCATCTTTAATATTTATTTTTCCTTTAATTTTTGGTACATTTTTATATTTTATGTTCACATCTTCCCCTTTCCATACCCTCTAGTGTGGTGATTTTGTGTCCCCCAATAAATTGTGCATCTTAATAAACATATCTGTGGTCAGAGAACAGAACAGTCACTAGATAGACATAGAGACCAGAAAAGGTGGCACATACACCTTTAATCCTATCACTTGGGAGGCAGAGATCCATCCAGATCTCTGTTAGTTCAAGGTCACACTGGAAACAGCCAGGTATGGTGACACACACACCTTTAATCCCAGCACTTGAGAATTTATGTCTTGCTTGGGAAAGACACATGCCATTAATCACAGGAAGTGATGGCAGGAAGCATAAAGGTATATAAGGCATGAGGACCAGGAACTAGAAGCTTTTAAGTTTTTAGGCTTTTAGCAGCAGTCAGCTGAGATCCATTCAGATGAGAACTAAGAGGCTTGCATTTTGAGGAAACAGGACCGGCTGAGAAGTTGGCAAGGTGAGGTTAGCTGTGGCTTGTTCTGTCTCTCTTGTCTTCCAGAGATGGCACTGAGTTTTTTTTTTTATTAATAAGATCTTTTAAGATTCATGTTACATTTGGTGCCCAATTTGTGGGTATGGATTCTTGAAATAGCCACTTGCCTGTGGCCTTGCAGACCCTGGATCAGGCCCGAACTGCACGCAACCAGTTGAGGTGGCGCACTCAGGTAGGATTTGCTGAAGGAGGCAGAGGCAGGAGGTTCCCCAGTTCGAGGCCAGCCTGGGAGGCTTGCTGAGGAGAAGCTAGATATGGGGCCTGATTGGGCCACAAACGGTGACAGCGGGACCTTGTAAGTGGTGGCTGCTTCTCATTGTGCTGGTGACAATAGCGAGGCTGCTACCATGGACGAAGGGTTTACTGCTGCTGGTTCAGAGAAGAATTGCCAGGACCATCTTGTTACAAGAAAGCATTGGCAAAGGTCAGTTTGGAGAAGTTTGGTGAGGGAAGTGTGTAGAAGAAGTTGCTGTGAAGATACTTTCTTCTAGGGAAGAATGTTCATGGTTCCAAAAGGAAAAGACTTATCGGACTGATGTTACACCATGAAAACATCCTAGGATTTATAGCAGCAGACAACAAAGACAATGGCACATGGACTCAGCTGTGGCTGGTGTCAGATTTCCATGAGCATGGATCCCTTTTGGATTACTTGAGTAGATACACTGTTACAGTGGAAGGGATGATCAAACTCACTCTGTCCATGGCAAGTGGTCTTGCCCATCATCACATGGAGATTGTTGGTACCCAAGGAAAGCCAGCTATTGCTCACAGAGATTTGAAATCAAAGAATATCTTGGTGAAGAAGAATGGAACCTGTTGTATTACAAACTTGGGACTGGCTATGAGACACGATTCTGCCACAGATACAACTAATATTGCTTCAACCCCCAGAGGAGGCACAAAAAGAAAAAATTTCTGCAGTGAACCATGACCACACCTAACAGAGACTTTGAAGTCTTCCAAACAGATGACGGGATCCCAACGATGACTGCACACAAACTATGATAAAGCCATTAAGCTGATTTGGATTACAAACTGCTCAGGACAATTTTGAGATGGCGAGCTGAGATGATCCAGATTCACAGACAACTCGAGCAAGAACTTGAGACAAGCCCTGCACTCTTGCATTATGCAACAAATGATACAGCTAACTCTCCCAGGACTTGACAATTAACCCAAAAATTTTCTTTTAAGGATCCCCTAAAGATGTCTTCACCCCCAGAAAGCAGGAAGTGGATTTTGGTTGCTCAATGGCTTATGGATAATTGTCATTGTTAAGGATGGTTGGTTACAAGTTGTTATTGTTAACGGTCAGGAAAAAAAGATAAAAAAGGAGATTAGATTCAGGGTTCTTGGTTAAAAAAAGAAAGAAAAAGAAAAAAAGAGGATATAGATAAGAGGCAGATTTGAATCCACTCTGAAAAATAAGAGATATAGAAATAATAGGATAAAAGGGTTGATTATTGAATCTACTCTGAAAAAAGGAAGATATAGAAATGATAAAATAAAAGGTAGATTGTTGAATTTACTATGAAAAGAAAAAAGAGAGATATGGATATGATAAGATAAAAGTGTAGATTATTGAATCTACTTTTATAAAGGAACTACTTGTTTTAATATTTTATATTGGATATTTTTGTACATTATATACAAATTTTGTATTTGACTCACCAAAATAGGATGAATAATGAAATATTGTGTCTGAATTTGTCAAATGTTAATAAACTGGACATTGTTAATTTATATAATAGAGTTTTTTTGTCTGAATCTGTCAAATGTTAATGGACTAGACATTGTTAATGTAATTCCTGACTGTATATATTGTATATACTTTTTCTTGTATTAGTTATAACTTTTTTTATTTTAGACAAAAAAATGGGAAATGTGGTGATATTGTGTCCCCTAATATATTGTGCACCCTAAATAAACTTATCTGGAGTCAGAGAACAGAACAGCCACTAGATAGACATAGAGGCCAGAAAATGGTGGCACATGCCTTTAATCCTATTACCTGGGAGTCAGAGATCCATCCAGATCTCTGTGAGTTCAAGGCCACACTGGAAACAGACAGGTATGGTGACTCACACCTTTAACCCCAGGAAGTCATGGCTGGAAGCAGAAAGGTATATAAGGCATGAGGACCAGGAACTAGAGGCTTTTAAGCCTTTAGGCTTTTAGCAGCAGTTCAGCTGAGATCCATTCAGATGAGGACTCAGAGGCTTCCAGTTTGAGGAAACAGGACCGGCTGAGAAGTTGGCGAAGTGAGGTTAGCTGTGGCCTGTTCTGTCTCTCTGATCTTTCAGAATTTACTCCAATAACTGGCATTGAGTTTTTTATTAATAAGACATTTTAAGATTCGCATTACACCCTAACCTTTCTTTTCTTTTTCTTCCTAGATGTCTCCTTTGTTCCTCTAGACATTTTTACTTCTGCTTTCATTTTATGTATATGTGCATGATTTTATCTCATGATATAAAGCCAAGGAACCACAGATAAGAAAAAAAACATATGGCATTTGTCTGAGGCTGGCTTGATTTGCTTACTATGGTTATCTCCACTTGATTAATTTTCCTGCGAGCAACATAATTTTTCTAGTATACTCACCCTCTTGCTCCCAGCTGGACCCTTTCCATTGGCCTTTAATCACACTAAAATCTATTCCTTTAATTAAAAGAAGCAATAGGAGATCCTCTCATCCTACATTCTGTTCTGTTTCTCCCCTCTCTCCCCTTCAAACTCCTGCAAAGCTCTTTGTATGTGATCAGTACTAGCTCTTCTTCTCCATTTCCCCATCCCTCTTGATGCTTTCTTTGTCTTTATCACTCGAGCATACACTTCCCACTAAGGTCGTGTTTGACCTCTTAGGCTTCAACTCTAGCAAACCCTTTCCAGTCCCAACTGTCCAAACCTGCCGTGTCTTAGCACTGTTTGGGAGTCTGGCTCTAGGATATTGGCACTCTTCTGCTTTGCCTCCTTGCCTATTCCTTCCCAATAGTTCTTGTGATGCTAAAAAAAAAAAATTATAATATTATAAAATCCCACAGTGACGTCTCTGACCCAGACTTCTGTCCTGATGGAATTCTCATTGCTTCTTCAAAAGAATATTCTCAAAGTGGAGCTTTGTCTTTTCTTTCCAGTGTACCTTGGCTCGGGCAAAAAGGCACAGTCACCCACTGACTCATGTGGTCCCTTAATCCAGGGGTTAGCCTTGATATCCTTTCTTCCTTACATGCAACTAAGTACCAAGAATGTTGATTTTGTTCTGTAGATAGGTATCTGTCAAGCCCACTTATGTCATGTCCACATGCAGCTAATATTGTCTCTTTAGAAAGTCATGAGAACAGCCCTCTGTTTATTTCTAATCACTGACTACCTTACTCCTTTTGCTTCACTATGGCTGGACTGATGTTTATAAAATGTACATCTTCTGGGTGTGATAACACATATCTTTAATCCCAGAACTCAGGAAGCAGAATCAGAATGGCTTACATAGCAAATTCCAGGCCTTTCAGGGTCACATAGAGCGACTCTGTCTCAAAAACCACACATCCGATGATGTTGCATCTCCTACCCCATACTCCTTAATATATATTTCTCTACAACCCATGAAGAGCTTCTTAGTATTTTTAGGGAAAAGATAAATTCTTCAATGTGGCCTTAAATCTCTGTTCATTTTGGGCCATGCCTACCTTCCCACTCTTTATTTTAAAATATTTTACTTTTTTGAGATTAATATAATTACATCATCTTCACCTTCCCTTTTCTCCCTCCAACCCCCTCCCATGCATCCCCCCTTGCTTTCTTTCTAATTCATGGCCTCTTTTTCAGTGTGTGTGTGTGTGTGTGTGTGTGTGTGTGTCCCTTTTTATTTTTGATTATTTCTTTTATTTTTGAAATTAAATATAATTCCCTTTTCTCCCTCCAAAGCCTCCCGTGTATCTCCTCACTCCCTTTCAAATTTATGGTCTCTATCTCTTAAGATTATATATATATATATATATATATATTATATATATTATATAGATATAATAAAAATATATATCTATATCATATATATATCCCCTTTGTCTTGCTACTCAGATCTGCCAGGCCTCTCCTGGCACCCACTGTTTCTTCAGCTTACAGCACTGCTCGCCCTCTTGTCAACTCTTTTTCAGTGTTCGGGACCTCATTACATACTTACACTCTAGCAATTCTTCTACTGGGAGAGTCTCCTTTTTCACCGATTAAGTCAGGATTCTTTCCTACAGGGTTTTTAGTACAGACCATTGATTCATCACCTTTGCAGTTACTTATGTGAACACTTTAATAACTCATCTCTCTCTTCATATCTCATAAATCCACTCAATACATATTTACTGAGTCCCTACTATGTATCAGGCATTATTTTATAAATAATAAATATGCAACGTGGCCAAAGATAGTGCCACAATGAAATAAAATGTGGATGAACAGAACAGAGAAAAAAGACTGTTGCTCTGTGTAGGAGAGTTATAGAGAAGCAACTGAGCAGCTGTTTGAATGAAGTGAGAGAGCAAGACATGGGGATGCCTGGAGTGTGAGCATTATAGCAGTAGCAAGGGTAAAGACTAGCAGGTCTCTAACGTGTTCAAAATATCCAGGAGATCAGTACGTTAGAGTACAAAGGAAAGAGAGTAGTAAGAGGTGGTGATAGAGGTATGGAAGTTTCTCAGGAAGCCTGAAGATAGAGCTACCATATGACCCAGCTATACCACTTTTGTATATATACCTGAAGGACCCTAAATTAACATATGACAGAGACAATCACACACCCATCACAATAGCCAAGATAGAGAATCAGCTTAAGTGTTCATCAGTGGATGGCAGGATAAAGAAAATATGGTGTACACACACAATAAAAATTTACACAGCCATAAAGAAAATAAAATCATGAATAAAATAAAAATAAAAGCATTTGCAAAAAATGGATGAAATTGGAGATAGCTATGTTAAGCAAAATAAGCCAGTTTCATAAAGACAAATTCTACATGTTTTCTCTTATATACAGAACCTAGATTTAAATTCATATATATGTATGTGTGTGTGTGTGTGTGTGTGTGTGTGTGTGTAAATATGTATGCTTCTTTCTGTGGTGTGTGTGTATAAATATGTGTGTTTCCATGGTGCAGGTGCACACACACACATCATAAAACTATAAAGGGAAGCATTAGAGAGAAGGAACTGATCTTAAGTGAAGTGGAGAAGAGAGAGGGCAATGGAATATATATGATATAAAGCAGAGTGAGTTACTGTATGGAATATATATGATATAAAGCAGAGTGAGTTACTGTCTCAGGGAAGGAAAGGAACCATCCTGAAGAGCACACCCGATATGAGGAAAGACTGTGGGAGAGGGAGACAAATAGCAGCAAAACATGATGACATGTATGACCGTGTGATAATAAAATCTGTTACTTTATATACTAACCTAAAAGTAATACAAATTGAAAAAAGATGAAAACAGGGATTAAGGGATGCTGGCTTACAGAAGGCTTTGTAGGCTAAGCTCTTGCAAGGTAGAAGCTTTTACACAGGGATTCTTGGATTCTGTGTATGTTCAGAAATGATCATCATGGTTGTCTTTGGATGGATGGGTTGGAAGGCAAAAAAGTAGAAGCAGGAATCTATTTAAGAGGCTGTGGCTGTGGTCATGGTCCTGGGCAGAAATGATGTCCTGGTGATGGTGAGAAAGCATCACCTGGAAAGCATTTGGAAGGCAGAACCTTTAGAATTTGTGATGTGTTCCTTTAAATTCCCTGGGGATTGATTTCTTTCTTACACACAGGAAAAGCAAAAAAAAAAAAAAAAAAAAAAAAGCCTTGGTGTAGCTGGTGAGGGCTTATGACATAGGGTCCCTCCTTAGACTTCCCCCTCCCCTTCCTTTCCAGCCACACTGTCTCTTCACTGTACCGTGAGCAGAAAAAATATGATCTTCCCTCTTGGAAACGATCTTCCATCAGGGATGAGGAAGCAGTGGTCCACATGCTTTTCTCCTCAGGTTTCTGCTGAAAGGTTACATTATTGGAAAGTTCTTTCTCCACTACACTCTATGAATGAGCACCCTATTCCAGCATTCCTAATTCCCATTACTTACTGACTTTGTCTTCACAGTGTTTATCACATCTGATGATATATACATATATATCACTATATATACAAATATACTATTATATATACAATACATACATATGTATATGTAACATGTACTATATATGTATATATAAAGTGTGTATGTATAAAGATTTATATATGCATAAAACATAATGGTAGATAGTAGAACCTTTAGGAGATGGGACCTAGTAGAAAGAGGTTCGCTAATTGGTGGCCCACCCTTGAAAAGAATATTGAAACCTATTACTTGTTTTCTATTTACTTCTTGGTCACTAGAGGGTATGAAGCTTCCTTTGACATGTGTTCCCTACCCATGATGTTTTGCTCTGTCAGCTGAAATCTCAGAAACTGTTAAGTCAAAATAAATCACTCCTCTAAGTCAGTGTTTCTCAGTCTTCGTTTTTTTTTAATTAATTTTATTTTATGTGCATTGGTGTTTGACCTGTATGCGTGTCTGTGTGAGGGTGTCAGATCTTCTGGAACTGGAGTTACAGAAAATTTTGAGCTGCCTTGTGGTTGCTGGGAAGAGCAGCCGGTGCTCTTAACCGCTCAGCCATCTCTCTAGCCCTCTTTTCCCAGCTTTCTCTTTTTTTCTTTTAAGATCTTTCTTTTCTTTTTTTTTTTATTAAGAGGTTTTTCTATTCATGTTACATATCAACCATGGATTCCCCTGTCCTCCCTCCTCCCACTCCCAGCCTCCACCCCAACCCACCCCCCATTCCCACCTCCTCCAAGGCAAGGTCTCCCCTGGGGAGTCAGCAGAGCCTGGTAGATTCAATTGAGGCAGGTCCAAGCCCCTCCTCCCTGCACTAAGGCTGAGCAAAGTGTCCCACCATAGGCACTAGATTCCAAAAAGCCAGCTCATGCACTAAGGACAGGTCCCGGTCTCACTGCCTGGGGGCCTCCCAAACAGTTCAAGCTAACCAACTGTCTCACTTATCCAGAGCTGTGACCCCTTTAATGTAGTTCCTCATGTTGTGGTGACTCCCAACCATAAACTCATTTTCGTTGCTACTTCATAACTGTAATTCTGCTACTGTTGTGAACCATAATGTAAATAGCTGATATTCAGGATATCTGGTTGAGATATCAGGTTGAGAGTTGCTGCTCTGCATTGCCGTTGTGGTTCTGAGGTATCTTGACACATTCATAGAAAACTGCTTAACACGGGATCAAAGAACAGATCCAATTTTTGAGGCCAAAAAGGTGCCATTTACTGAGATAATTACTACTGAAGGGTTTTCAAATGAAGAGAGGAGCCCCCCCCCCCCCCCCCCCCGCTTTAACCTCCTACGGTGTCCCTGCTCTATGTACTGCAGGCTCAGAAAAGTTTTTGCTCCCTCTGCAGCCCATGGAAGACTGTGACAAGACCAGAATTTGAGAAGCCTGACTCGCCTTTTCTTCTCAAGGAGAGAGGAAGAAACTAGAGATAACCTCTGTGACCTCTCAGTTCTTGAAATGTGGTGTGACATCAGTTTGATGGAACCCCCACAACAATGTCTTAGACGTACCCCTTTCTGTGCACAGAGGTTTTGGGCAAACAATTGGCTTCCAGTTGAGGAGACAATACCACAACGTGCTTTTTAACGAAAAAAAATAAAGAAATACAAAATAGCTATCTCTTTTCCTCATTCCTGCAGGTGCCCAACCAGGTTGACTCGCTGGAGTGCATTTTCTGCATTCTTAATAGATAGCTAGCAGGAAACGCCTTGCACAACCCCAGCTAGAGGGGTAGAAAATCGCAGAGGGAGGGTACACATCCCCAGATCCTGCTTCCACAGTTGTTGAGCTACTCCAAAACCGGAGGAGGATTTTGCTGTCTCAGGTAACTGCTGAGAATTAAGGTAAGAGAAACTGGGGACTTGAGAGTGGGAAGACAGATAGAAATTCCCATGGGAGTGAATTGGAAGTCATGATACATTGTGTTAAGTGAGATTTAATCTGAAATTCGGGGGATTTCGCTCCAATTAGTCACTTACAACTGCCGTCATTGACTGCAGCCGATCCCCGGAGTGCTTGATGCGTTTTGCAGGCGTGTGGTAAAAGTGTCTATATAGTGTCCGCGTGGAAGACTAGAGGCTATTCTTCTGGCTTTGGAGTCCTCCTCCGGAGACGTTCTACAGTAGTTTAGGTAATATTTCAGGGTCTACTTGGAACATTCTGGGTCTTTATTTTTCTTCTTGACATCTCCTTAGAATCAGCTTTGCGGTATCTTTTTGACCCAGGTCAGTCCACCCCTCTTTCATTGGAAAATGAGGCACTCAAGATTTTCATAGGGATGTGGTGAAATTTAGTTCTTCATAGGATTAAAACAAATGACAATGATCAGAATGTGTATCCTTTTAAAGTCGATTTACTTAATTTTTTTTTTTTTTTTTTTTTTGTTTTTTTTTTTTGTTTAGTCAGAGTTCACTGTGTTGCCCAGGTCCTCTTACTCCAACCTCCTCAGCATGCTGGAACCACACGGATTTGTCACAACACCCAGCTTAACTCTCTGGATTTAAATATCCATCAATTGCCATTTCCAATGGAGTCAAGTATAGCCCAGAGAATTCCTTGTAGGCGGGATCCCGAGAAGTTACACTTGCTGAGTGTGTGTTCCTGTGTGTGCGGAGAAAAAGAGAGGCAGTGGTAGAACTTGTGGTTGATTCAATGTCTCTAATAGTTTACTGTATGAGCTCTCCAAGTGATCTGGGATGATCTCTGGCTTTTCCCTGGTCATTTGACATGTGCTTTCTTGGTCTATACCCAGTGAGACTAGAAATGTGTTTGTGGCCATGCTGTCTCAAGAATCTGGCTAGTTCTTTCTGTGTGGCTTCAGGGGAAATTAGCTAAGAGTTTGCAAGCTGTGTCAAGCCTGAGCCAAGCACGGTGGCTGCTGGCAAGGCAGAGCCTGAGAGGACTGTCCTGCAAAGGTAATAAGTGGTACCTGCAGCACCAGACAGTTGGAGCCTTCAAGGAAAGCCCTGAGGGAGAAGACTGGGGGTTTGCTTGCATTCCTTGCTTTAGTGTCCTGGCTCATGACTCAGAGGTCTGCCCCATCCCCACATTTGATAGGTGGAGGGACTGAGACTAGAAGAGGCGGAGAGACTTTTCCACTCATCACTTAGAACAGTTAAAGGCAGATAGAGGCTAGAGCCCGAGAGACCTGAATCTGAATGCCAGCGTTGCCGCTATATACCTTTATTTCACCCTCTCTAACATCTACTTTGCTCATTTGAAAATGGGGGTGATAATGTCTACTTTGAAGGTCAAAACACTGGAGAAGATATAGGGACAGCTTCCAGCACAAATAGCTGTTGTAGACCGTAGCTTTAAAATGCCAGCATCTCCACATACGTGTTCCTTTATCATCCCTAATACCTTTTCTTTGTATTGACAACTCAAAGAATCTGAATATACATTGTATTTTTATTGAGTAATAGTTCACCCACTGTAAAATAGACCTTCAGTATATAATTTGATGAGTTTTGACTAGTGTAGTAACTGCCACCCTCATCAAGACAAGGCATGTGATGTTTCAGTGCCTTCAACCCTAGTCCTCAGGAGTCTGAGGCAAGAGGAGTGGACATTTGAGATAAGCCAGGGTTACACAGAGATACCTTGCTATACCCCTTCATGTACTGGGGGAAAAGATATGGGACATTGCAGCAGTGGTGAGGGTTCCTTCTTGCCTCTTCCTCCTCAGTCTCTATGCCACAAGCATTGGCTATTCCAGCTTCTAGCGCTGTAGGTTATCTGTGCTTGTTTCAGATAAGTGAACCCATATAATATGTGGTCTTTTTTATTTGTCCTTTTTACTCAATATCATGAGATTTATCAGTGTTGTATGTAGTGTTAGTTTGTTCTACTTTACTGCTAAGTAATATTCCATGGTGTGAATATATCACAGAAAATGTATTTTCCCAGTAATAGACTTATTTAATCAGTTTCCTTTGGTGGGGTTGTAAACACAACTGTCATGAATGTTTATGTAGAAGTATTTGTGTGTGCATGGCTGGGGTAGAATGATCCAAAAAGAGAGCCATTTAAAAAAATCCCCATTAGAGGCCAGCCTAGTCTACAGAGTGAGTCCCAGGACAGCCCTGGCTACACAGAGAAACCCTGTCTCAAAAATCTAAACCAAACCAAAACAAATTAGAAAGTTCCCCTGCTTGTTTCCAGATTTCTTCCTAATGTCCCTAGCATAACTAACCATAAAAGAATCATAGAACGCTAGCTGAAGAATTCACACTATTCAAATCCTTCTAAGAACAACATGAAGCCTGGAGGGATTTGTTACCCTCTACCTCAAGGTTATGCACTCAGGCCTCTGACTCCTAATCTTCCATTATTTCCTTGCATTGTACTTCCATTCTGTGAAATGGTATTCAGTCATTGTTTATTGAGCATCAGTTTGTGTTCAGACATCAAGAAATTTGTAAGAAAGACTCTACAATACATAGGATCTCATAGACTAGACAGAAAAGCCATATATTAAACCCTAGTCATTTTTTGTTATGTTCACAAGATTGAATAGATTAAATATACTGCTAGCTAGAGCACACAGCAAGTCTGGTTGAGTTTCAAGGTAAAGACAGTCCCAGGCAGGCTACTTCCCTAGGAAAGGGAACCAGGCCCTGGTCTTGGTGCCAATAGAGATTCGAACTAGAAGGAAGGACATGAAGGAACTGGCAGGGTTGGAATGCTGCTGTGAATAATGCAGTTCAATGCCAAGACAAGACAGCAAACAGCTGGTGAGCAGTGACAAACAGAACATCCAGTCTTTAGCTTTCCAATAATGTAGCTATAATATACTGTCAAAAAAGTGGGTTTTGGAGAGCTCTTTTTGGTTATGAATGTGGGTGTCCAAAGACCTTTGAGCTGGTGCTGCTGTAATTGCTAGCTTCTAAGATGGACAGGGTTCTGTGTAGGACAGTCTCACGGGAGGTTGGGTGTGATTTACTCTCTTGCATGGAAGTAGTCAGGCTGGAAAGAGTGCTGGTACACAGTATCTGGACCACCTTGGATTGCTTAGTCAAGCTCTCAAGGGAGTCTGCCTGAGGAGGTTCTGGACTGACCTTGGTTCATGCATCTGGGAGGAACATACTTCTGCAGAAGGCAAATCACTCTGTTATTTGGCCTCGATGCTCTGCCACCTCCTCTTCATGGTGCTTTTCTAATCTGGCTGCTTGATAATCCCCTTTGAAAAGAGACGGCCACTATCAGTGCTTGGCCGAGCTTTGGAAAGCTGTTTCCTGAACTCTCATTACATTGGGCTTGCTGTTTTTCAAGAACCCTGTGGCTCCTTGTGAGGTCCACTGAGGACCTGTACTTGTAGGAGCAAACTGTTTATCCTTAATGGGGATAACATAGAATGGGGGCGACATAGTCAAAGTACATTATGTAGCCATATGAAGATGTCCTTCTGAAACTCATAAGTGTCAATTAAAAAAAGAAAGAAAAGAATGCCATTCACCCAGACTTCAACTGAGCCACTTGGTAAAATAGGGCTAGTGACATTTTTCATTTGGTTCTCAGCTATCTCCTGTGTCACTCACTCACAATGGAAGACATGAGGAAGACTGGTGTCCGCATTCCCCAAAGCAGCCAAAAACCAGTGAAGACAGAATGGGATGCCCGGTCCGTCGTTTTTACCTACTTCCAAGGGGACATCAGCAGTGTGGTGGATGAGCACTTCTCCAGAGCTCTGAGCAAGCTCAAGAGGCCCCAGGGATGGAGTTCCTTGAGCCAGGGTGACAATGTGATCCTCAGGAATGGTGAGTGTTAAGAGGGAGGGGACTCTTTGTGGTACTCCATATTCTCGGCTACCTGTGTGTCTGGTAAAGGCAAATCACACTGCCTACTGAGAAACACCAGACAGACATTTAGGGTAAAATGGACAGTGCTTAGTGAAAGGAGGTGACTTTTCTCCTTGTTTCCTTGATTGTGTTTTCCAGTCTGAGTTTTCTAGTCTGCACAGGCTAAGAGCTCTGCCATTGTCCACTCTGACCAGCTTATCAGCGGTATTATTACTACTATTGGCCTGAGGGCAAGCACACCAAAGGATCCACAATAAGATCAAGGACAATCCAGCCTCCTGCCAGCCAGTAGTGGATGATCTGGCAAGCAAGGGCAAAGCCAGAGGGAGGCCCATGAGGAGTCTTGCCACATCCCTCTCCCACCCCTCACAAGATCAGGGGTGTCCATTGCTCAAGAGAGCTATGTCACAATGTGTGATGCAAATGCTTGTTCGGGGGAAGCCATGGCCATGGAGCAGGGGCCATGGTATGCCTTTCACAGACCTGAGGCACTTGTGCCTTCATGGGTCCCTTCCTCCATAAAAATCGCAATTTATAATTTCATTTGTATAAAAATGGACTTGATTCAGACTATATGCGATTTTTTATTCATACGTGGAGTATCAGTTCCATAATCTTTTGGTTTCAAAATAAGAATTTCTGGACTTCTAAAAGTATTCCTGGATTCTAGACATTGTGGCTCCTGTGTCTGATGGAGTTAGGCAATGTGGGTCCCTTTTATCTTCTCAACAGGTTCATGCAGGCTGAGGCCGAAGTCATTTTAGGAGCTCACTATTTCTGTGGCCAGGCACACATGCTGGATGCCTTGTGTCATAGGCTGACTATGGGGGGCTCTAATTGGGGCGGTTTATGCAAAGTGGATGTGTGAAGCCCCTTTCTGTAAGCAAGGACATATATGTGCAGAGTCCATCACCCTGCTTTTGTTCTTCTGCCATAGACAAGGCATCAGTGTGTATCTGATGTGCTGACCTTTGCAGAACTTAATTTTCTAGGCAAGTGATGGGATTTTCTCAGAGAATCTTGTGGGTTAGAATGATGTGGAAGATCATATGGCATTGGGTACTCAATCTGGTAAGTGCTGTTTCCCAACTACTTACCATGATGCCTGTCTCATGGGAGTCACTCAGTAAATACTGCTTGGGTGAATGGAACTGTGATTTGGAGCACAGCACAATGACACAGACTGGATGTTACAAAGAAAAGGGATTTGTGCTAGGGATGTGGCTCAGTTGGTAGAGTACTTGTCTAGCATGCTTGGAGCCCTGAATTTGAGCTTCAGCACCACAAAAACTGGCCATGGTAGCACATCCTTATAATCTTAGCATGTGAAATATGGAGGCAGGAAGACCAGGACTTCAAAATCATCCTCAGCTATATAGGGAGTTCAAGGCCAGCATTGGAGTACATGAGACCTTGTCTCAAAAAAGGAAAAAAAAATATTTTGGCACAGAGCTCTGATCCAAGATCAAGGGCCTATTTCTGCTATTGTCTTCTTGTTGACAGTCACAATGCAGTACATCGCATAGCAAGGGACCAGGAAAGTATGCATATTATCTGGCTTCTCTACTTCTTGTCATAAAGCCACTTGAAGTTTAATCATGCAGTACCAATTCTGATGATGTTATTGAATCCCTAATCATCTCCCAAAGACCCCTCCTGTAATCACAATAGAGTAACTACATTTTGTACCTCTTAATACCTCACTAGAGAGATTAAGATCCAATGGGACTTTCAGAGAAGACAAGTCACATTGAGTCCACAGATAAGGTCACTACACAGAAGGGCTGCTTTGTGATACATAGACTTAGAACCAGTTAGCCTGGTGCCAGGTAGCTCTACTACTCCCTGTGAGTGTGATCTCAGGGTATGTCCCTTCATCTGCCTGTACCTGCTTTCTTGATGCTAACGGACAATTATTAAACTACAAAAGGATGCTTTCAATTAGTTGGTGAGATAATGAACACCAAGTGACAAGTAGCAAGTGTTGTGACAAGTAGCAAGGGTGGTGCCATGCTGTTTGGAATGACTGTTATGATATGATGGCCTACATTCAAAGCATTAGGATCAGAGAGCATCAGGCCCCTCCCATGAGCTTTTATGCTGTACAGGGCTTTGTTGTGTGGCTATTCTAGTGTTTTCTGGGACTTGTGACCTCACCTTGTATGACTCTAGGAAGCTGTTGCCTACTTAGGGGACTTGGGCACAGGCTTGTTTCTTTAGAAAACCGGCTTCCCTGGGCCAAAGAGGGATGAGGGCTTTCTTCCCCAGTGAGCTTCATTGGATTTGGCATTTTCTTCACGACAGTCTCACAGACTCCTTACGTTGTCTCATTTGGTTTGGGGCTAGGCGAGTATTTCATTAGCTAACTGAGCAAGTGCAGAAAAGACTGTCTCCCTCAAGGCTTCTCTTATCATAGCTAGGAGGTTTCTCCTCAGCTTGGTTGCCTCAAGGAAGGGCTCCATGAAAGAAGTCCAGGCTGGTAGGGGTTCTCATTGGTGGTGTTATGTGACACACAGCCAGCCTCAAACGCGGTGAGAATTTATGAAGTGGCCTTTCATTACTGACTGCTGCTTAGCATTCTCTTAACCCTTTTAGGCCAACCCCAGGCAGCCCCGGCACTACTCAGCCAGGCAGAGGAGAACAGGCCCCCATTCACAGGACCCAGAGCAGATTTGCCCACATTCTAAAGGCACTCTGTCAAGCCAAATATGCAAGGTCCAAACACAGAGACCTATATGGAAATGCCACCAAATTTTCTGGCTTCTTCCCCTAAGCCTGAGTTGTTTATTTCTTTTAATTATATGTGTATAATACACAATAGGTGTACTTTGGGAAATAAAATAGCTGAAGAGATCTTAGAGTTACCTCCTCTTTAAGAGGACATTGGCGACTTCAGAGTCAGTATCTGGGCAAACTTCAATAACTTTGATTTCTTGAGGCAGGGTATGGTTGTGGTGCTCATGGGGGCTTGTCCTAACCTGTGTTTTTCCTGCCCCCCTTCTCCCAGCCCCAGTCTCAGGTACATTCTTAGACCTGGTAACATGCTCAAGGGCTGTTAAGAGAAGGTTAGGGGTGCTGACCTGAGCCTGCGCAGGTCCTCTATAGTCATTCTCAAAGGCTTCCTATCTGTCGCCATTAGTGGGATGGCAAAGAAACACCATGTTTCTCATCGCTGGAGAATAGCTATGTGAGATACAGTCTTGCTACTTGCTTGTGGTCTCTTGAGCACTGCCAACATGGTGCCTTCCTTTCCAGTGAGAAAAGGGGACTTGGGCCTGTGTGTCCCTTGCCTCTGCGAGGTGCCAGATGCCACATGAAATAACTGCATTTACTCCATTCCTCAAAAGTGACCACAGTTTAGGCAATCTAAAGATGAGCAAAGCTGGTTGCGTGTAGTGCACACACCTGCAGTCGCAGCAATTGGGAGACTGTAGTAGGGTGAGTGAGAGTTTGGGGCCAGTGAAGGATGTTTGGGGGAGTTTGTTTAAAATACTACTACCACTACTACTACCACCACCACTACTACTACTACTACTACTACTACTACTGACTAGCAAATCAAATCTATGGTGCTTACCTTTAGGGGTGGTGGCAGTAACTGGAGGGCACCTGGGAATATATTGTGACATATATATCATGACTATGATGTGAAGGCCTTTTGCTGGAAACTGCCATATGGCTTATCTTACCATATCTTCACACCAACCCTATTGATTACCGGACCCATATTTCTGGCGAGGAAGCTGAGGTGCCTAGTCCAGTCACTTGTCCAGAATCTTACCACAAAGGTCAGCCACTCAACCTGAAGATACAAGCCTACATTCTGCATCCAAAATCTCTGTTAGGAAAAGGAATCTGGATATCTAGCAAAGAGAGACTGGGTGCCCTGGGGAAGTAAGATGGAGAGGATAGGACTGACCAGGACTCTTTGGTGTCCCAGAATAGGACTGTCTCTCTAAGCTGATTCTCCAACTGTGGTAGGATTTTGTCATTAGTTAGTTCAAAGATCATGCATTTTTGTCGTTGGGGTGAATAAAATATGGAGGGACATGTGTCACCAGTCATGTGGACAAAGAACACAAAGTCAATATGTGCAGACTGTGGAGGCCAAAAGTTGGACTTTTCTGCTGTAAGGTGTGTGTGTGTGTGTGTGTGTGCATTCTTCAGACAAAGTGCCACATGGGGTTATAATGCACTAGTATTAAAGGCAGAGAAAGAGGAAGAAGGGAAGAGGATGAGAAGGAAGGGGAGGGAAGGAGGATGGAGACTAGATGAAAGAGTCAGAAGAAAGGCAATCAACCAATCATATATTTATTTTCACACCTGTAGCTTATTTTGGTTGTTTATGAGTCAAGTCCCTTTTTGGTTTGGGTTTTAAAAATCGCTTAGCTGGATGTAGTGAGGTTTGCCTGTAATCCCAGCTACTTCGGAAGCTAAGGCAGGAGGATTGTTTGAGACCAGCTTAGGGCCAGTCTGGGAAGAACAGTGAGACTGTCTTAAAAAACAGAATTGTTTAACCTTCAGAATAATGGTTCATTTTGAAAAGTTTGAAAACAAAAATGCATACACCTCAAATTTTATGCAAAGCCACTTTGTGTATAATAGGTTATAATCTATTTTTTATTTGACAATAAGCAGAATGATACATCTTTGTGCTATTGTTACTTATTCTATGACAGTATTTTTTAGCTCAAGAGCATCATGCTTTATATGTAGCACATTCATTGATTTTATAACATCTAGATTATCGATAACCTTTTGGTATAGTATTAACAAACCTTTAAGCATCCTTGAAGCTAAATTTTTGCTTGTGTCTATGAATATCCTTAAGATAAACTGTTGTTGGTGAGGTGACCAAGGCTATAGTTTGGTTACACATTGACTGTGTCCTCAGTAATGTTTCAGTGTGCTGATATGAAAGGCGGTAAGATCTTTTAAGAGGTGGGTCGCTCCTCTCAGAAGGAATTAAAGCAGTTCTCCTGAGACTCTGCATTAGTCCTCAATTATCAAGAGAGTGAGTTCTTATACAAGAGTGAGTTTGACCCCTAAGGTGCTACCTGTCTTCCTGTCTCCCCATGGAATCAGTCTTATACACACTTCTGTAATGAGGCCATTCACTAGAGTGGCTTCACCAGTGCTGGGGTTTGACTGATCTCTCTGCCTCCCTAGCTATGAGCTAAATAAACCCAGTCTCAGGCATCTTGTAACAGCAAACAGAGTAAAATACCCAGAAATTGTAGAGATTGTGTGTATCTCTCTCTCTCTCTCTCTCTCTCTCTCTCTCTCTCTCTCTCTCTCTCTATATATATATACACACATATATATACATATATATATGTATATATATACACACACACACATATATATATGTAATATTATGCCAATCTGTCTTTCCTCCAGCTTCAATAATGTGGTAAAGTGCCAAGTTCCCTGCTCACCTTAAAATAGAAAGGTTCAGTGAAGAGGTGTGTGTATTGTGTGTGCATGTGCTTATGTATGGACACATTTGTGAGTATATATACATATTTGCAATTTTATATGTGTGTGTGTGTTTGTGTATATTCACATACTCCTATGTTTGTAACTGAATATATATGTGTGCATTCATTGGGATATGTCACCAGAACATGCTATGTGCCAGGAATAGTGAGAATTCCCAGGGATATGACGGTGGAGAGGAGAAATGAGCTAACACCATGCATGCTGGGTAGTGGGAAAGAACATCAGTGAGTGAATGGATAGATTATTTAACCACTGCTGTGAAGAAAACAAGCAGGATACACTCTAGACTGGAGATTCATATTTCGAAGAAGATGATGTTAGAGTTTGTGTATCTAGAAACTAGTCCAGAATAGAAGGTCTGGGCTCCCATCCAAACATGGAGGCAGGATCATTCTCTGATTTGAATGCAAACTTTATAGTACAAGAAAGGCCTTCTAGAAGGTTCTGGGGTTTCCAAAAGTGTACATGGGTGGGAATGGTAGTATCTGTGAGTATTCTTGGGAGAAGGGAGGAATGGCTACCACTTTAATTTAAATAATGAGGAATGGAGAGCAGCACTTTCTGACTTTCTGGACATTCCTGACCGGAATTCCTTCAGACTGAGCAGCCTCAGGAATTCTACAGTCATGGATGGAAGGAACTAAGAGGCGGGGTCTAGATGCTTAGGGTTGGAGTATATGGAGTGGAAGCCATCTATATTCTTATTGAAATAAAAATCCTAATCTTCCTCAAGTGACCCTGAATCCATGTGTTCAAGTGCTCTCCGCCCATTCAAGTCACTTTGGATTTGAGAAAGCACCAAAGTCATCACTTGGGGTCTCTTGCACATGCATCCAAAAGAAATTAAGAGGAGGCATTTGGATAAGACTGTCACTGCAGCAGCAACCTTGAGAAAGTCTAAGTTATGGTTTAAGGTGTCACCCTGTGCCCAAAGACTAGATGGGCGGTGCTGCAGGCATAGTTGCCCAAGACCCCCGAGAAAGAGTAGCCCACCCAATGCAGGGTCTCCACTCAACGGGCCACAAGCATCCAAGCCTACTCTAGAAAAGTGGGTCTCTCAGACCACCCACAATCACTGGGGTGCTATGACTTCAGGGATGAAACCCCCGTGCACTCCTACATTCTCCCATCTAAACTGTACTGTGCTGCACCCAGTGACTACATGGGACTTAGGACAATGGTATATTGCCTAAGTCCCCTTAACTGGAACAGAAACAGTTAAGAGAAACAGTCCAAACCTTCTGTGGCCCTGCTTTCCATATCTCAGACATTCAGTGAGCACCTGAGGCATATGTATGAGATCTGTAAAGCCAGTTCAGATGGAAAGTGTCCAGTTGTCAGAGCTGGGCTTTGTTTATAATTTGTGCTTAGGACATGCAGTACTCCCATTAAATATGAAGCATGGGCACTGATTATATGAAATCAGCTTAATCATTCTGTTCCAGGGCACACAGTGCCCTGAGTTGCTAGTAGCTAGAAATATCAACTTTTAAAAGTAATGTTTACTCGTAGGAAATATATCCCAATATATATCCTAGTCTATTGTTTCATTAGAAGAGCCTGCTATGACCATTGCTAATTGTGAGGGATGTGAGATGTTGATCTGAACGCCTGTATCCTAGGTGATCTGGATTCTTTTATGTTTATCATCCACATTATAGGCAAAGCTACTGTGATGGGTAGGGACACTCTAGCAGCCCTGCACTGACCTCTAAGATGGTCTTTCATTTTATCCAAAATCCATTCAAACTAAACGTTCAGGAGAGATGAAAGAGGCGCCCATGGAGGGAAAGGGCACCAGTGTCTCAGACAGACTCCCCTGCTAGCCAATTCTCCTTTGTCATCAAAGTCACGCTCCCCCTCCCTGCCTACTTCTCCATTGTATTAGACAGATGAGAGGCTCCAGGCTTTAAGCCCCATCTGGCAGAACTTCGCTCCCTGCTCTTGCCTGCGTGGATGCTGAAAATGGGAAAATATCCATTCATGTTCTGGGCTATGGTAGACATTTGAGATCTCAGAGTGCGCCGCTACCCTAAGTGCAATTAGAATAGGGACCCAAGAAGATTCCCTCCCTTTAGTCAGTTCCCATGAACTTGACAAGTAGGAGCGGTGTCGCCTGTTGATGCCAACCAACCATTCTCCTGTTGCAGGATGAGGACCAAGCAACTACTTTCCTACCCAGCATACATTCCTCTTGCTCAGTTTTCTACCAGCCTATTATACTTAGCTACCATGGCCCAGTTTCTTACAATTTTCATGTCTAAGATTAGGTTTCAGTTCCTAGAGTTGTATGAAAGGCTAGTACAGGTAAGAACTAATTTCTTTGTACGGTTCTGTGGAGTCCTTCCATTTGCTATATTTAAAGTATCAGTTATAAGATAGAGCTAAACAACAGTGACAACTGAACAAATACTTAGTTACAGAAGATTTCTTAAGGAGCCAATGTTCATGGAGGTGCAAAGATGCATGTGCAAAGTTGTTCACTGAGATGTCAGTGACATAATTGAAAACATGGGAACTGAGCTGCTCACAAATGGAATCTTTGTTAGTCTATTACTGCCCTATGATAGAACAGTATAGAGCCATGTAAAAGCTAGTGTTTGTATTATCCATGTGCTGATCTCCTGTCAAATAACTTGATACCATGTAAAGACTTCTTTAGTAAAAAGAACTAAAATACAACATAGACCTTAAGCAAAAGAGAATGATCCTGATGAAAATAAAGTCGTGCCTTCTGTATCTCATCCTGAAGTGGGGTGTCTTTCCATTTTATCTTGTTCTAAATCATGTTGTACCTCTCTTCTGGATTCAGTCAAAATAACGAATGTTTAATGTTTTTACCTTAAGTTTTTCTGGACTTAAGCTTGTGCATAAATCTCTTGGGAGGAAGTGATGACATGAAATTAGAACTTGAAAAAAAAGCTCATGTTTGGCTCTATTCAGTGCTGTGGGAGGATGTTTGTTTTGCTTGTTTCTTGACACAGTGCTTACACTGTAGCCCAGAATGCCCTTAGATTCACTGTGTAGCCCAGGCTGGCCTTGAACTCAAGCCAATCCTCCTGCCTCAGTCTTCTGAGCATGAAAATTATAAGCATGTGATACCACACTCAATGATATTCATAATATTTTAATGAAGCAAAATCAGCCTGAAAAATAATATAAATAAATCTTGAGGGGGCAGTAGCTATTTATGGACATGGTGGTTAATGTGGGTTTTTAAAAACATTTTCTGCTTACTTCAAGTCAAAAAATATACTATGGGGCTGGAAGGATTGCTCAGTGGGTAAAAACCACTTGCCAAGAAAGTCCGACGACTTCATCTCAATCCCTGGAACCCATCAGGGAAGGAAAGAACTGACTCCTGAAAGTTATTTTCTGATCTCTGCTATGGCCAGTCTCCTGCACTTACACACACACCTCTCTCTCACATACAAACAATAAAATTAAGTATATATATATATATATATATATATATATTCATGAATATGTATATAATATATATTATACATGAATCAGAAATAATAAAGTACTTCTATTTCGGACATTTGGAGAAAATACCTAACATAAGTCTGAATCTTTTCCAGATAGCAGCATGCCCCCGAATCAGTGGCGTCTCACTTCTTCTTGGACAAAGGCACGGCCAGAAGCATCTCTTGGAAATGGTGCCAGCAGCAGCAGCAGCAGCAGCAGGAGCAGCAGCAGCAGCAGCAGCAGCTTGCATGAATATGGTCCTAAGGCTATAGATCAGTACCCGCTGTCTATGCCCAAGGCCCCCTCTGCACATCCTCAAGAGATGTGTCATTTTTCCTCCCAAGAGAGGCCAGACTTCCTAGGGCCTGCTTACTCTCGTGCCTTTCCTGACAGGCATCCGGCTCCAGAGGTCTACCCTGATGGGAGACGTGGGTCCTTCCTACATTTACTCCAGCAGGATAGATACCTAAACCGTCCTCTGGAACCTGCAACCAGGAAGAATGGCAACCCCGCCAAGATAGCCGGAAGCACAGGATTGCTCACCAACCTGCCTCCCAACTCAGACCACTGTAAGGATGCTTACAGATACTTTCAAGGTCACTATGGTTGAGAGGCAGCTGGGATGACATTAGGGACTAAGAGTAATTACTGCCACTCTGGACATAGATCAGGCTGCTGCCGAGAGGCATTATTTTACATTAAACTTCCATATATTTTCACTAGGCCACATTGACATACACAGTTTAATGGCTAAAGGAGACAGCCAGACAGGCAGACTTGGCCTGAAATAATCTCCCCAGTCTGTTGACTTGGCTTTGTCCTGGAAAAAATGATGGGCTTATGCCTAAAATCATAGAGTCTCATATTTACCTCCACTCCACTAAATAATCTATTTGCAAAACAGAGCTCTATGACGTACCTACAGGCTCAAACTCTGTTCTCCAAACAAGTTGACAACTTGCAATGATGCCAGACTCCTGGGCAAAAACAAGGGCAATCTATACCAACCATCTGCTCCACACATTAAAATTCAAAGCCGCTGGAGAGGCAGCCCCATAGCTGACTGCAGTTACAACAGTGTCTGGTTGTCTGTGACGCCCTCCTGCACACTGGGCTCCTGCTCACTTTCCTTTGGGTTTTTGCGCCCCGTTCACTTCTTCTCCCCCTGCACAAAAGTCAGCCACCAGGCTTGCCCACACTTTCTTCACTCATTCACCCAACATATATCCAAGCAGTGGCTGCTGGATTCAAAATACTCATCAGAAAACCAGAGTCCCTTCAGTGTTGTTTAAAGAAAAGATGGAGGAGAATTGAGTGCATTATACTTTCACCCAAATAGTGACACCTTCTGCCATAAGATTTGCCATTCTTATGAAATGCTTGATAGATAAATCATACTCTTTCATGAGGCCAAGCCTGCATCCTCTAGGATTCTGGTCCCTGAGTGAATTATTTTCTTTCACAACTTTCAAGCCCATCTACATCTGTGGTTTCACACCTGAAGCAAATCACTGGATGTTCTACTAGCTGTGATTAAGCACACAGTCCACAAAGGGCCGATTCAGCATAGCCCACAAAGTCTGACACTATGCCCCCATGTTGAAAACAAATTTCCCATTAAAATAGGACCCCACTATTTCCATACTTTGATTAGCTATATATAGAGAGAAGAAATCATACAAATGGAATGCTTAGGAAACTTCTGAAAACTTATATTCCTACCTTCTTTTTCAAAAATCTTCTACTGGATTCAGAAGGAAAATGGGACCAACTGTGTTTATATGTATATCTCTGCATACACACAGCAGAACTCTATTCCAACAGTTGCTGAGAAAGCAGATGGTTCAAATCAGCATTTTCCAAATATAACAGCTCTGTACAGTTCCAATCCGATTCAACAAACCTTTAGTCGGCATCTACTATAAGCGAGATACATCAGGACTAAAGGATGACGCAGGCATTGTCTAGTCCCAAGACTGCCACACACATTCACACAAATGTTTATTATCTAAGTCTCAACTGGAGAAACACTTCACATACCCCTACCAATGTTGACATTTCTTGCATTCACTGGTGTCTAATAGCCCAGAATTCACTAAGTAAGTTACAGATCTTTCATTAGCTCTGCCTGGGAGATGGGAAGAAGTTGCCAAAGGACATTTTATGGGCAGAATCCCCTGTTTTCAGCATTTGATAAGAGAAATTGTGTTTTGTGTCCATAAAGTGAGGGGCAAGCAATCTGGGATCTCTGGGGGTGCTACAGGCTCCCAGCCCAAGGTTTCATTTCTGTTCATGTTTTCTTCTTCTTTTCTAGACAAGAAAATCTATGGTCATGGATCTGCCAGTTCCAGTCTTGGCAATGAAAGTAAGTAAAGGGGTCAGACTTTCACAGTGTAGCTCTGTGCCCTGAAAACAAACGTCACGAGTGTGTACTATAGCAACCAGAGTCTCCAGCAGCTTCCTAGAGCCTTGTTCTCACTATTAGTGTTTTCATAGATAGCATGGGTTTCATCTCAGTTTCAAAGGGTCCAAACATGCCCTGTGTGTTTTGCAAAATTTCTTGAACATGCTCTCATTTTGCCAGAGAAGCAATTCTACCGAATTCTTTCATCTGAGCCCAACTCAGTCAAGGTGACTCACAAAGATGAATGAATCCATGAGGATTAGCTGTTCCAGATGTTCAGCTTTCAGCCACCTCAGGACTGAATCTGTAGTCAGGGAAAATGTGTCTGAGGCCCAAGGACAGGAACCTGGGCTCTATACAAAATTTGAAATTAGCAGCTTCAAACTGAGGACAATTTGGGTAGAAAGGGAAGAAGCTTTGATGAAGCCTAACTAAGTTCCAGACTCCAATTCCAGCTTTGATAATTACTAGTCTCAGGGACTTGCTCACAGTTTGTGAACCTCCCTATGACTTAGTTGCTTTACTTATAAAATGACCATAAAAATAGTGACCACCACTGGGTGGTGGTGAAGAGGCAGGTGGATCTCTGAATTCAAGGCCATCCTGATCTACAGAGAAAGTTCCAGGACAGGCTCCAAAACTACACAGAGAAACCCTGTCTCAAAAATAAATAAATAAATAAATAAATAAATAAATAAATAAATAAATAAATAAATTATATAGTGACTACCATAGAGAGGTTCTATGGAAATTTAATAAAATAATGTATGTGAATGCTTAGAATAATACTTAGCTATAACGTGGTGGTTTGAAAGAAAATAGTACCCAAAGGGAGTGGTACTTATTATTAGGGGGTGTGGCTATGTTAGAGTAGGTGTGGCCTTGTTGGAGGAAGTGTGTCACTGTGGGAGTGGGCTTTGAGGTCTCGTATGCTGCTCCCAGGGAGATAGTCCCCTTCCTGCTGCACCATGTAGCCAGCACCATGTCTGTCTGCACACTGCTGTGTCCCACCATAATGGACTGAACCACTGAAACTGTAAGCAAGCCACCACAATTAAATGTTTTCCTTTATAAGAGTTGCCATGGTCATGGTGTCTCTTCACAGCAATAGAAATCCTAACTAAGACATATAGTTAGCCATTGCAACAGTATAAAGTGTCTCAGGAGTACAGCTTAGTGGTACATTGTTGGCCCAGAGTGCTTTCTTAGCAGATTTATTTCTGACATAAAACAGAACCAAAAGAGAAGAGTATTGGACTTTTTAGAAGGCATTTTATACCTCAAACTTACTCTAAGAACAAAAATAAGAACCATCAGCATAGTTCCTGGGCTCAGACCTCATTTAGTTCTGTGGTGACCATGGCAGCAGGAGGCCATACTCCAGGCTGCAGCCAGTAGTTGGAGTCTCTCTCTGCCTTAGGACTTCCATACCAGTAAAGCAGGGGCCTCAAGCACACCCCAGAAAAGAATTTCAGAAGCAAAGTTAGCAAGTGTATTAAGTAGAGCTAAGGGGAAATACGTGCTTTGGATTTGTGTAAGGACAAATATACATATTTATTTGATTTTATGGTATTTTAAGTTACATTGATCAAAGGATTTGAAGATTAAGTAAGCAAAGGTCAAAATTAAGTCATTTAAAATGAAATAAAAAATATAAATAATTGGTGCAATTATTTCCCTTATCTTAAAGATTTTTATTTTGCAAATGATATCATAGCGTGGTTCATGAAGCATATCATTTAGATTTATGGTTGAGAAAGGGGTACTGATACAGTTAAAATCAAGGCCACAGACAATCTGGCTCTAAGTAAGCATAGTGGAGTTTTGTTTCTTGTTTGTTTTCTGAGGCCCCACACATTGTATTTAATCAAGGAAAAGAAATGTGAAGAAGGTATGATAAGAAATACAACTGACATTATCTGCCAGTGATGTGGTCTTATACTAGAATCTTAGGAACTATTCATTATTAATATATCCATTCAACTTAAGGAAAGCAGAGTTCAGATAAGTTAGGGATGTGGTCCAAGGCCACATAGCTAGGCAGTGGTAACCCTGGATTCATACCTAGGCTCATTTTATTCTTTTTTCTTTGTTTGTTTGTTTTGTTTTTGTTTTTTCAAGACAAGCTTTCTCTGTGTAACAGCCCTGGGTGTCCTGGAACTCGCTTTGTAGCCCAGGCTGGCCTCGAACTTAGAGAGATCCACCTGCCTCTGCCTCCAGAGTGCTGGGATTAAAGGCACATGCTACCACACTTGGCTGCTCAGTTGATTCTAAAACTAACTTCTTCACCATCTCACTTACCCTGTTTTCCAGGAAGCCGGTCTCCAGAGAGAAGAAGAGACTTCTACTTTTATTAGCCTCAGTTGAAAGAACAGAATTTCTCTCTGCGCAGCATGAGCATGCTTTTCTACTGTGGATCCAGAAGTCCTAGAAGCATTGCTGCTGCTTTCTGTCTCTGCTACTAAGCAATACCAAATCAGGCACAAGTCGCTGCTCTCTTTTAAATTTGGCTCTGCTTTTCCTTAGAAACTGTGCCCGATGGCAGGGGTTTTCAAACATAAGCAAATTCTCAGCTTATAAAATGTAGGAAAGAGCTGTTGTGGGGTAGAATGCACAGAGATTCACCTGCTGTTCGTTGTTTGGCCTCACTGTGTCTATTGCTCTTTTCCTTAGAAGCCATGGGCTCTCAGGTTCCCAAGCAGTGTCCTTTAAACCAAACCTGGGCCCATGGGCTTTTACAAGGCTGTTTGGCTTTTCTGACTAAATCAAGGGACCCAAACAGCCCAAGAATGTTCCAGCTTCAACCAGACTGCAGTCAACCTTGCTCCTGCCTCAGAGAAAAGACAAATAAAAATGAGAACTATTTGAGGCTGCTGACTCCCTCCATCTCCAATGTCTAGACTGTAGACTCTATAGAGAAGCCGGAAAACCTTCATCTAGATCTGTTCAATGAAATATTTTGCTTAGAAAATTTAGTTCTTCGGTTCTAGATAACTGATTCAAAGGGGCATTGTTGAGAAATCTGAGGTAAGAACTGAACAAAGTCCCCTGCTGCAGCACAGACCTGCTGCTGGAGCAGAACCTATTCTAGAAGATTAAGGGCATTTCATGGTTGCACTTCCATGAATTTCTGTCATGCCTTGCTCTAAAGATGAGGACCATGGCATCTGGCACCTAATGGGTGCAAATTTCAACCTTAGGGGGCCTTGTCGCCTCCTCAAGGAGCCTAACTAGCTTTCACAAACCACGCATGTCCACTTTGGTGGTCAGAGTTAGCAATATCTGGGTGACAGTGACTGTTTTAAAGCACCGAACTGTTGGGGTCATTCATGCAGCTATTCACAGCAGCTTTTGTTAAACTGGAGGGACACAGTGAGGTTTGCTTCATCTCCCCAGTCTGGTAGATAGCATCGTATTGGTGTGACCTGGGGACTTGCTATGTGACACCCCCAGAAGCCCTGCCATCAGTGTTCCCCATCCACGACATACTTGCTCTGATGCAACAGCACAAAGGGTGAAGAAGAATAAAACTGTGCTGGTTTTAGATGCTACTAGTTTGTAGTCTAAGGATTTTCTTTTCGTCTTGTATTGATTTTTGCCATCCACTATCTCATTTAAACTTCCCAACAACCCTGTGGTTGGCATTATCATTCAGCTCCAAACCCCTGAAACATACCCTTAAATAAAAATACAAGCAGCTGCCAAATTTCCTACTTCAACTAAGAGGGGGCAAAGGAACTCCTGTTACCAGGAGACTCCATGCTCCTCCAACACACATAGACAAATCCTTGTCCACATCAACTGCTATTTAATCTTTGATTTAGACTTCTGGATCTATCCTGTCTTCCGGTGCCCACCTGACTTTTCTCATTCGCTTTGCCATTTTACTTTTGCAATTTTAAAATGTCCTACCCTACCCCTCACAAAATATGTACCATTCCTGACACACACCCAGGAGGGGTAGCTGGCCCCTTGTACTGTGTGTGACCTCACATATGCGCTGGTGGAAAATCTGGTGGCATGCTAGTGGAGGGGGAGGGGCAGGAAATGGCAGTTTCCACAAGCTCAATCAGTCTTGGTGGTGTGGGAAGTCCTGTAGGGCTGGAGCTCAGAAACCTCATTCACATCTCCCTATAGTTGGGAACATTTGACAGCAGCGTGGTGGGCTCTGACTCATCAACTCCCTTGGCCCTCACTCTATCACACACACCCATTTCTGACCTTTACAAACTAAAAGAACTGAAAGTGCTTCAAGAAGGCTGGGAATTCTCACGTATTTAAACGATGCCTGTCTCTACAAAAGCAAAAAAAAAAAAAAAAAAAAAAAAAAAAAAAAAAAAAAAAAAAAAAAGGTAACAAGACTATCTTTTTTTTCTTTTATTCTTCTTTTATTCCCCTCTCTCCACTCTTCCCAGTCCTCCCTGTTCCTTCCCTCTTCCCCAGATCTACTCCTCCTCTATTTCCCTTCAATAAAAGAGCAGGCCTGCCAGAGATATCAACTGAACATGGAATAGCAAGTTACAATAAGACTAGGCACATCCCCTCATATCCAGGCTGGATGAGGCAACCCAGTAAGAGGAAAGGGGTCTCAAAAGCAGATAAAGAGTCAGAGACATCTCCCACTCCTACATAGTTGAGCAAGTATTTTTGTGGTAGGTTGGAGTGTCTTTTGGGTATATGCTCAAGAATGGTATAGCTGGGTCTTAAGGTAGATTGATTCTCAATTTTCTGAGGAACCACCATATTGATTTTCATAGTGGCTGTACAAGTTTGCACTCCCACCAGCAATGGAGGAGTGTTTCCCTTACTCTATCTACATCCTTGCCATCATGAGCTGTCACTTCTGTTTTTGATCTTAGCCATCCTGACAGGTGTAAGATAGAATCTCAATGTAGTTTTGGTTTGCATTTCCCTGATGGCTAAGGATGTTGAACATTTCTTTGTTTCTCGGTCATTTAAGTTTCCTCTGTTGAGAATTCTCTGTTTATATCTGCATCCCATTTTTAATTAGATTATTTGGCTTGTTGGTGTCTAGTTTCCTGAGTTCTTTATATATTTTGGATACTAGCCTTCTGTTGGATGTGGGATTGGTGAAAATATTTTCTAATTCTGCAGGCTGCTGTTTTATCTTCTTGACAGTGTCCTTTGCCTTAGAGAACCTTTTCCGTTTCATGAGGTCCATTTATTAAGTGTTGATCTTAGTGCCTGTGCTATTGGTGTTCTGTTTAGGAAGTTGTCTCCTGTCTCAATGCATTCAAGGCTATTCCCCACATTCTTTTCTACCATGTTCAGTATGTCTGGACTTATGTTGAGGTCTTTTTATCCACTTGGATGTGAGTTTTGTGCATGGCAAAAGATATGGATCTATTCGCAATCTTCTATATGCCGACATCCAGTTAGACCAGCATCATTTGTTGAAGATGCTTTCTTTTTTTCCATTGTATATTTCTAGCTTCTTTGTTAAAAATCAGGTGTCAATAGATGTGTGGATTTACATCTGGGTCTTCAATTTGATTCCATTGATCAACCTGAACAAAGACTATCTTAAAACTTCCAAGGAAGGCCACATGAGTCCCTTGCCCCATTCAAGATGAAATGTTGGTAGACAATCTTAATGAAATTCAGTGGAAGTAGGAAGAAACTGTTTGGAAAGAAGGGTTTCAGCAGAAGTGGCAGGGATGAGGGTATGGAAGAGAAGAGGCAAATGGGAGCAAAAATAAAATCCATTATATGCATGTATGAAAACTGTCAAGAAAATAAATAAAACCTTCCAAGTGAGGGGCTGGGGAGATAACTCAGCAATTAAGAGCACTAATTAATCTTTCAAAGGTGCCAACTTTGATTCTCAGCACCAGTTCTAGGTGTGGGATCTGATACCTTCTTGCTTCCATGGGCACTGCATGCACATGATACAGACATACATGCAAGCAAAACATCCATTCACATAATAAAAATAAGTAAATGTAAAAAGAGGAGTTCCAAATGGGAATGAATGTCTTTTGCAGATGCAACTGAAGTTTACTTACATTTAAACATTCTTCCATTCCAGAACGCAGTATCATGAGTAACACTGAAAATGAAATCAGTCCTGCTTCAGTGCTAATTACAATAAAGTTTTCTCTTCCGTATAAACCATAAACACAATGAGAGGGAGCCAATGCCTGACACTGGATGGTCAGGACAGAGACTGGAGGCTGGACAGGCTAAAGACCTAGGATAGAACCAAACACGACTGGAAAACAAAAGTCAATGAAATGATTTCTAATGATGCTCTGCTAACTTGTAGACTGGAGTCTAGCATAATCATCATCTGAGAAGCTTCATCCAGCAACTGACGGGAACAGATGCAGAGACCCACAGCCAAACATTAGGTGAAACTCAGGGAATCCTGAGAAAAGAGGGGGAGGAAGGATTGTGGGAGCCAGAGGTGTCAAGGACATCACAAGAAAACCCACAGAATCAACTAAACAGGGCTCACAGGGGTTCACAGAGACTAAAGCAACAACCAGCGAACCTGCATGGGACCGACCTAGGCACTCTGCATGTATGTTACAGTTGTGTAGCTTGTTGTTCTTGTGAAACTCCTAAGAGTGGCAGTGGGGGCTTCCTCTGACTCTTTTACCTGCTCTTGGGACCCTCTTCCTCCTACTGGGTTGCCTTATCCAGCCTTCATATGAGGGTTTGGGCCTAGTCTTTGTAACTAGCTATTCTATGTTCAGTTGATAACCCTGGGAGGTCTGCTCTTTGCTAAAGAAAACAGGAGGAGTGGATTTGGGGGAGAGTGGGGGCAACTGAGGAGGAGTGGAGGGAGGGGAAACTGATTGGGATGTAATGTATGAGAGAAGAATAAATAAAATTTAAAAAATCTTTTCAAAAATAAATTTGGTAATCTTTTCTTCATTTCGATCAGTTTGCATGTGACACTCCATTAACCTTTCTTTTCTTTTCTTTTTTTCTTCCTATTTTTTTTGAGACAGGTCTTCTCTGTGTAGCCCCTGACTGTCCTGGAACTCTCTTTGTAGACCAGGCTGGCCTCGAACTCAGAGATCTGCCTGCCTCACCAGTCCTGGGATTAAAGGTGTGTGCGCGCCACCACTGGCCAGCACCATTACTTTTTCAAAATGGGAAGCCCTGGTGATTCTCTGAAAAAGTCAGAACCCACTCTTGGGTATGTACACTTGATTCTTAAGTCTCTTTGTGGCTCTCTCCTTTCCTCCTCCCATTCTCCATACTTCTCTCTCTTCCTCTCTTTCCTATTTCTATGCTTAAATTTATATTAAAAAATCTTGCCAGTTGTGGTGGAACATACTTTTAATCCCAGAACTTGGGAGGTAGAGGAAGATGGATCTCTATGAGTTTGAGACCAGTCTTGTCTACATAGTGAGTTCCAGGACAGCAGGGGCTACATAAAATAAACAACAGTGATAACAACAAAAGCCCATGAACAAGCCAACCAATCAACAAATCCAAGCAATTTGATCTTTTCTTTTTTTGAGACGAAGTCTTCTGTAGCCCAAGCGGAAACAAACTCACTTTGTAGCCAAAGGTGGCCTTGAATGTTTGATCCTCTTGTCTCTACTTCCTAAGTAGTGAAATCACATGTAGAAGGCATGACACCCATTTTTAATGCTTATTCTTAATAAACTACAACTTTGTTCAAAACAAAATAAAAATGAAAGGCTTTCTTAAGGCTTTTTCTAAGAGTTAGGTCACGTGGGTTCTGGTCACCTCTTTATAGCTAGCTGAGCCATCTTGAATTATTCACTTTCATCCAACAATCCCCTTTCCTACCTCAGCAATCTTAGTCCCCCATGTGTAAAATAAGTTGACCTCTAAGGTCATTTCCAGCCACAAGAGTCTGTCTTTTGGAGAGAAATGTGTCAGATATAGAGAGATGCAGCCAGGATCACCCTTCAAAATGGGATTATCTGGGCTGGGTGGTGGCACTCACATGCCTTTATTCCCAGCACTCAGGAGGCAGAGGCAGGTGGATCTCTGAGTTCGAGGCCATCCTTGTCTACATAATGAGTTCCAGGCCACACAGGACTATATAGGGAGACCCTGTCTAAAAAAGGATGAGGGGGCTGTGGTTCTGGAAGTTGACAAAGGATGATCACCATGGGTTTGTTACAATCCTGCTACATAGTGAATTTATTCCAGGCCAGTCTGGGCTAGAATGAGATGCCATCTTGAAAAAATGGAAATACATTTAAAAAATTTAAAAACAAAATTTTCTGCTCAGTTGCAGAGATTGTAGTCATTTGAGGTCATCCATCTACCAGAACCTTAATACCCTCTTCAGGTTTGCTATCTGAGGGCATGCCCTAGCAAACAACTGTGGGACTATTTATACATGCTCCTTCTGCACAATTAGGGCTTCTCCAATGGGCAAAATGTATTCCCAAAATGCCATGAGATGGTTGAGATTTGTCATTTCTGCATCATGGTCAAAGTCCCTGTTCAATTCTACTTCTTCAGCTGCTTTTCCCCTGCAGCAATTACCTATCAAACCCTCACAAACCTCGCATGGTCCGGCATTCTGAGCCTCCAGCTAACACAAATACTTTAAGAGATAACACACAGGCAGAAAACCCAAGATTCATTGAACAGATGGCCATTGTGTTTGAGATGATAAGGAGGTGCAGCTCAAGCTGGAAACATCGGTTAGGCTAGGGTTGCTGAGGCTCAACAACTTCGTCCCTGGAGAAGTAGAGCTAAGGCTGACATCAAAGTGGTATCCCAACTTAGTTCCCAGCCATGTCTTCAACCACTTTCTTAGATCATCTTCCAAGCTAGCAAGTGACTGTGTACAAAACAGGAGACAGTTTTCCACAGATTCGTGTTATCCACACCAACCCCCCCCCCCAAACCCTTACTGGAGGCAGAGGTACCACCGGGAGGCTTTATGAATATACACACCCCTTAGCTCTTCTTTAGACTACTGAATCAGGGGCTCTAGGGGTAAGAACTACCCTTGCCCAATGCTTCACTCTTATGATAACTAGGTGTATCAGTTTTCTATTGCCGTAGTAACCATTTAACACTCACTAGGTTGCTTGAAACTATTCAAATGTATTATAGACTTCTGGAGATAAGATGCCCTCCTCACTGAGCTGAGATCAGGGTGTCTGGAGGGTCTGGAGGGCTGGTTCCTTCTGGAGGCTCCCAGGGAGAGTCTGATTTCTCTTTGACTTTTGCACTTTCTAGAAGCTTTGTGCATTCCCTGACTCTTGGATACTTGCCTCCATCTTCAAAGCCAGCATCATTTCATCTCTTTGACTATTCTTCCTTAACTGTATCTCCTCTGACTCTCTTTTGCCTTCCTCTTCCAATTTTAAGGATTCTTGTGATTATACTGGAGTCCAGATAGTTCCCCTTATTTAGGTCACCTGATTAGAACACTAAGTCCATCTGTTCTGTGGCTGTTTTGTTCTGTAACAATGTGACATTTCCAGATCTGAAGACTTAGGACATCAATACAGTTGGTGTCTGCCCACAACACCAGACACAAAGTTAGGAAACCATCTATGCATGTGGTACAAATGTTTCTCCCCAGATTATCATATCTGAGAATGTTTGCTCATCAAATATGGAGGACAAAATGAACAGTTTGTTACTTCCTTTAAAAGAAGTGTCTATTTTTAAAAAATACAATTCTTTATCGATTCTTTGGGAATTTCACATCATGTACCCCAATCCTACTCACCTCCCAGTCCCTCCATATCCTCCCCTAACCCTTGCAGCATCTCACCCACAAAAGAGACACCCCCAAATCAATGAAAAACAAAACAGAAAAAGCACCTCTCTCCTCCATCTTTCCAATCCCTCTTCATTCATTCCAGTGGCATGGGGAGCTTCAGTGTGTCATACCGTAGACCATTTTGTCCAACCAACCCTACTTGAAAAATGTTCATTGCAAGGACTCATTGGTCTGGTTCAAGGCTTCTAGCAAAGCATCATGAATAGATCCTCACCAAAATGCCTCTCTGAGATGCTGCTATTGCCCTGAGTCATGGGGATCCTGGGGTTATAGTTCCACTGTACCATTCCCTCTACACACTCTAGCAGGTCATAGATGGGGTAAATGTTATGGTGGGCCAATACAAGGTCCAGGATGTGGGTCTGGGTGGAAGTTGAACTGGTTGGTCCAGGTCACTGGGACTGCCTCCATCAGGTGAGGGACAGAGTCAGCTCTCCTAGACCCATGCCATCATGGCCAGCTCTCCCATGCCCATGGTGAGGGGTGGGGCCATTTCTCCTAATTGGTGGGGCAGCTATACCAGGGCCAGTGAGGGGAGGGACTGGCTCAGCAAGGCCTTTGGATTTCAACATACATGGTTCCTATGAACCCCTATGGCAACACAGGACATGGGCATACCACAGACCCCAGCTGCAGCAGGATCACAGACAGAGACATGGCCTTTGGCAGCAGCTCGGGCCTGGATGTCACCATGGTCCTGGTAGCAGCACAGGCCACCCAGATCAGTATGGCCCCAGTGGCAGCAAGGCCCTTGGAAAAAGTGCCTATTCTTAATAATAAGAAAAAAATAAATTTGACCAATGCATGAAGATTTAAGTAGACAGATGTTCAACTCCATTATTTATTATACAGAAAAAAATAAAGCATAACACAAATGCTCAACAGTTGGGTATTGGTTAAACAAATTAGTTCTTTCTATGCAATAAATAATGAATAGTCATTAAGGTGATGCTATAGGTCTATATTTATTCATGAAAATTAATATTAAGTAATATACACATATAATGTACATATGCATATTAAAGTCATGGTAAAAATCCATATGCATAACTAAAATAGTTATAATTGTTTATCATAGCAGTGCTAGTAATAGCAAAAAATTCAGAAGTGACCAGAATTTCTATCAAAAACAACTGGACAAAGTAAATCATAAACATTTATACAGTTGAAAACTATGGAGCATGTAAAACTAATCAGGTAGATTTTTATACAGATATGGAAAGATATCTAAAAGATGCCATTAATTGACAAAGGCAAGTTACCAGAATAGTATGTCTATTTACTACTCTTTTTATTTGTGGCTTTACAAGAGGGAAGTGTGTGTGTGTGTGTGTGTGCGCGCGCGCGCGCACGTGTTTTAGGGTTGTTGTGTATATGGCTGTACCACTCCATGCTGTTCCATATGCTGCAGATTCTCTGAAGTCTTGGCATTCTCTTGGTACAGCCTTGTCATTTTTAAATGTTTACCTTTTAATTTTTGCCAGTGACAGAATCCTGCAGTTGATTTCGGGCCCTTGTGATAACAGTAGTTGCAAACATGGACAGTGTAGCTCTGAGCTTTAGCTAACAAAAACTAAGAATGTATCTATTTCAGAGTTACTCTTATGTTCTTGAGATTAGTGGGAAGGAGATGAAGCAGTTCATATTGTGAAAACACTGACCCTAGAGGAATGCCTATTGGTGGTTCCATGATATAACCTCTAGGAAGATGGAGAAAATGAAGAAGTGCTCAATTGGCCTGGAGTTTCGGTTCCATAAGATGAAAACGTTTTAGAGACCTTTTGCAAAACATTGGGAATATACTTAACATTAACGACCTCAGAATCTCAATATAGTTAAGAAGGTAGATTTTTCTGTTTTATTTTAAAAACATCTAATTCTTTATATCATGTGAATGGGGACTTTGCCTGCATGTATGTCTGAATACCACATGTGTGTAGTGCTCAAGGAGACCAGAATAGGATGCTAAGATTACAGATAGTTGTGAGTGCTACATGGGTGCTGGGAATTGAACCTGGGTCCTCTGGAACGGCAGTCTATGCTCTTAACCACGGAGCTATCTCTCCAGCCCCATCTGTTGTATTAACTATGTTTTAACATTTTAAAGCAATCTTATTACAGAGATGTCAAAGCAATGTCCATGACAAAAAGAGAGAAATAAAGAAAGGGGGAAGAAAGAAAAAAAGGAAGGGAAGGAGGAAGAAAGAAAGAAAGGATGGAAGGAAGAAAGGAGGCACAAGTGATGAACATGTTGTCTTCATTCTCATCAGTAGAGCTCTTTGCTTGCCTGAAACTTTCTAGCCCATGCAAATCTAGAATCTTCAGATTGCAGTCCTGAACTTGCCATCCTCATGACAGGGTGAAGAATGGAACCAGAGAACTCACAGTAAAAGCAGGGAACAAGAAGCAGACCCTTTCCTTGTACCTACATATGAGACAAGCCACATGATCTAAGCCCTTAATGATAATTTTAAAGAACTTGCATTCCAACACAGCCACAGACATGACAGTGATATTTGGACACAGTGCTATGTGGTACAAAAATCTAGATTTCTGGCAATGATTGTTTCATGTTGTCAAGGCTGTGGCAGCATGTTTAATTTGGAGTACTTTGAATATGTGTGAAATTGGAAAATGAAAATGATGGAATAACAGCTGGAACAATGTAGCATTCTATTTTCTTGTTCTGCTAATTTACTTCCAGCTTACTAATTACAGAAAAGCATGATTTCAAACGTTTCCAGTGATTTCGCAGAATTTTCGTGTCCATTAATCTAGCCACAATGGTAATATGTCCACTATAAGTGGATTAACCACAGTAACATCTAGAATTATTAAATTTATAGTCGAAAAATCTGCATTTGAGGTAGAAAGAGTTTGATATTTTGACAGTATATTGTCTTTTCTGAAAATAATTATGTTTTAGAGTTCCAAGAAATATACAGAATTCAAAAACAAACAAAATGTACCTGAAATTTTAAATGTCAAGGTTCTAAATAGAATGAAATCAGAATTTAAAAATAAATACCAAACCCTGAAAACAGGCCCTTTCATCTGTAAGTCTTAA